>NC_060269.1:101350582-102077940 GCF_021613505.1 Equus quagga | reverse complement strand
GGGGGGGAGGGCACAAAGGGGGAAGTGGTGTACCCACAACGTGACTAACAATAATGTACAACTGAAATCTCACAAGGTTGTAATCTATCATAACATTAATAAAAAAAAAATAACTATGTGGGTTGAAGGAAATGGAAGTCCCCCACTATACTTTTCAAATGTACAGCCAAGAGAGAAGCAGAAAGTATACACTACTGGTATTTAAAGTAGCTCCTCCAGCAGCTCACCACAGGGTCCAATGGCATCTGCAAGAAGGAGATCAAACATTGATTCTTGTAGTTTTTTGGAATTATCCCTTCAAAACTACATCTTTACAGAACTTTTTAATCCAACCAGAGTATTCTCAAAGGGTTTCTGGCATTAGTGAAAAATACGTCCAAACTGTATCTTTTGGAAGATCATAAATCCATTTAGAGGTTATCTGCATGAAAAAGTGTTCATATTATTTTTAAAGTTGTAGGATCAATCTCAAATTTAATAGCAGATGGTTTGTTGGGATTATCCAGAATGGAAGCTGAAGACGTCAGAACACTCACTTCATGACCTCTCTAGACAAGTTCATCCAGGATTGTCTTCATATTGATCCAGTGGCTGTATTCTGTGGGCCACACCAGCACCTTTCCCAGGGCTAAAGTAACAACTCAGCCATTGCAGCAGCATAATTTAAATCCATTTCATAGCCACCCTGGTGGAATGCAATGCTTCTTTTCAAATTGCTGTTTCCTTTTGCCATTGCTCATGCTTCTATCTGAGGAAGAATCAATCAGGAAGTTAAAATATAACTCCTACACCACAAAGTACATACATTATATGAACAGTCAGAGCACTATTACAGCAAGTCAAAAAAACAGGTAGATGACTTTGTTTTTGTTTTCTTTTGTTTTTATTTTTAAAGATTGGCACCTGAGCCAACAACTGTTGCCAATCTTTTTTTTTTTTTTTTTTTCCCTGCATTATCTTCCCAAACCCCCCGTACAGATTTGTATTTCTTAGTTCTACAGGTCCTTCTAGCTGTGGGATGTGAGATGCCACCTCAATGTGGCCTGACGAGCGGTTCCCTGTCCGCGCCCAGGATCTGAACCCTGGGCTGCTGCTGCCGAGCGCACGAACTTAACCACTCAGTCACGGAGCCAGCCCCGATGACTTTGTATTTATATAAATCTGTTTAATGTCTACAAATGCTATCATCTAACTAAAACTTGATGACCTTGCATATACAAGACACTGTGTTATGTAATATATTACAGATGAGTGTAACAACTATATGAAGTGAGAGGTGACTGTACCTGTAGTCTGTTTGACTGGAGAAACAGAGATAGAGCTGTTTTACAGCTGATTCAGAATTTCCTGGATGATGGTTCAAAGGATTTTTTTTGTAGGTGAAATCTTCCATGTGTATTTGTTTATTTATTTATGTACTTATTTATTTTTTATTGAAGTAACATTGGTTTAATGTGTAAATTTCAGGTGTATGCCACTGTATTTTGATTTCCATGGAAACTACATCATGTTCACCACTCAAATACTAATAACCATTTGTTACTGCATGCATGTGCCCTATGACCCCTTTAGTCTTCCTCCCTTCTCTTTCCCCTCTGGTAACTACCAATCTAATCTCTACGTCTATGTGGTGTTTTTGTTGTTGTTTTTATCTTCCACTTATGAGAGTGATCACAGGGTATTTGACTTTTGGTCTGATGTAATTCGCTTCTTATAATACCCTCAAGGTCCATGCGTGTTGTCACAAATGGCACAATTTTGTCTTTTTTATTGCTGAGTACTATTCCATTGCATAAATATATCACATCTTCTTTATCCATTCATCTGTTGATGGGAGTCAGGTTACTTCTAAATCTTGGCTATGGTGAATAATGCTACAATGAACATAGAGGTGAATATCTTTTCAAATTATTACTTTCATGTTCTTTGGATAAATACTCAGAAGTGGAATAGCTGAATCATATGGTAGCACTATTTTCATTTTTTTGACGTCTCCATATTCTTTTCCATAGTGACTACACTGCTTTGCATTCCTAGCAGTGCATAAGGTTTCCCTTTTCTCTACACCCTCTCCAACACGTGTTATTCCTTGTCTTTTTAATAACAGCCATTATGATGAGTATGAGGTGAGTTATCTTCTTGTGGTTTTGATTTACATTCCCTAATAATTAGTGATGTTGAACATCCTTTCATTTGCCTGTTGGCCATCTACATATCTTCTTTGGAAAAATGTGTGCTGATATCCTCTGCCCATTTTTTGATCAGTTTGATTGTTTTTTTGGTGTAGAGTTGTACGTGTTCTTTATATATTTTGGAACTTAACCCCTTACTGGACATATGATTTTTAAGTATTTTTTCCTAGTTGGAGGGTTGTCTTCTCATTTTGTTGATGGTTTTATTTCCCATGCAGAACTTTTTCATATGATGTAGTCCCTTTTGTTTATTTTTTTTATCTTGATGGAGGAAACATGGTATTCAAACAGATACCACTAAGACAGATGTCAAAGAGCATACTTCATATGTTTCCTTCTATGACTTTTATGATTTCAAGTCTTGCATTAAGTCTTTAATCCATTTTGAGTTAATTTTTTTGTATGCCGTAAGATAATGATCTACTTTCTTTTGCATGTGGCTGTTCACTTTTCCCAATATCATTTATTGAAAAGACTTTCCTTTCTCCATTGTATATTCTTGGCTCCTTGTGGAAAATTAGCTGTCCATAGATATGTGGGTTTATTTCTGCCCTTTAAATTCTGTTACACTGACTTGTGGGTCTGTTTATGTGCCCGTACCATGCTGGGTTTTTTTTTTTTTTAAAGATTTTATTTTTTTCCCCTTTTTCTCCCCAAAGCCCCCTGGTACATAGTTGTATATTCTTTGTTGTGGGTCCTTCTAGTTGTGGCATGTGGGACGCTGCCTCAGCGTGGTCTGATGAGCAGTGCCATGTCCGCACCCAGGATTCGAACCAACGAAACACTGGGCCACCTGCAGCAGAGCGTGTGAACTTAACCACTCGGCCACGGGGCCAGCCCCCCATGCTGGGTTTTTTACTATAGCTTTGTAGTATATTTTGAAGTCAGGGAGTGTGATATCTCCAGCTTTGTTGCTTTACCTTGGGGTTGCTTTGGAAAATTGGGGTCTTTTGTTGTTCCATATAAATTTTAGGATTCTTTGCTGTATTTCTATGAAGAATGTCATTGGGATTCTAATTGTGATTGCATTGAGCTGTAGATTGCATTAGGTAATATGGACACTTTACCTATGTTTATTCTTCCTATCCATGAGCATGGAATATCTTTGCATTTCTTTATGTCTTCTTCAATTTATTTTAATAATGCCTTATAGTTTTCAGTGTTCAGATCTTTCACCTCTTTTGCTAAATTTATTCCTAGGTTTCTTTTTTCTTTTTGTTGTGATTGTAACTGGGACTTTTGTTTGTTAATTTTGTACCCTGCAACTTTTCTGTATTAGTTAATTGTATTTCTAATAGTTTTTTGGTGGAGTCTTTGAGGTTTTCTAAATATTGAGTCATGCCATCCACAAATAGCAACAGTTTTACTTCTTCCTTTTCAATCTGTATCTCTTTTATTTCTTTTTCTTGCCTAATTACTCTGGTTATGACTTCTAATACTACTTGAATAAGAGTAGTGATAATGGGCATCCTTGTCTTGTTCCTGTTCTTGGAGAAATAGCTTTAAGTTTTTCACTGTTGAGCATGATGTTGGTTGTGTGTTTGTCATATAGGGCCTTTATTATGTTGAGGTACCCTCCTTCTATACCCATTTTATTGACAGTTTTTATCATTAATGGATGTTGCAATATGTCAAATGCTTTCTTTGCATCTATTGATGTGATCATGTGATTTTTTATTCTTCATTTTGTTAATGTGGTGTATCACATTGATTTATGGATTTTGAACCATCCCTGTGTCTCTGAAATAAATCCCACTTGATTGTGATGTATGATCCTGTTCACATATTGTTGTATTCAATTTGACAATATTTTGGTAAGGATTTTTGCATCTATGTTCATCAGTGATATTGACCTGTAGTTTTTCCTGTTTTTGTTGTTCTTGTCTGATTTTGGTTTCAAGGTAACATTTCCCTTATAAAATTAGTTAGGAAGCACGCTAGCCTCTTCAACTTTCTGGAATAGTTTGAGAGGCATAGGTATTAAATCATCATTGAATATTTGGTAGAATTCACCAAAGAAGCTGTCTGGTCTCGGACTTTTGAATTTAGGGAGGTTTTGACTACTGTTCCAATGTCTTAACTTGTGTTTGGTCCATTCAGATTCTCTATTTCTTCTCAATTCAGTTTTGGGAGGTTGGATAATTCTAAGAATTCATCCATTTCTTCCAGGGTATCCATATATCTTTTCATAATATTCTCATATTAACCTTTGTATTTCTGTGGTATCCATTGTAATTTCTCCTTTTATTCTCATTCTCTTTATTTAAACCTTATCTCTTTTTTTCTTAGTGAGTCTAACAAAATGTTTGTCAATTTGCCCATTCCTTCACTTTAAGCCTATGTGTGTCCTTAAAACTGAACTAAGTCTCGTTTAGGCAGTATATTGTTGGATCTGCATTTTTATCATTTCAGTCACTCTGTCTTTTGATTGGGTAATTAGTCTGTTTATATTTAAAGTAATTATGGATAGGTGTGGACTTTATATTTCCAATTAGTTAATTATTTTCTTGATATTTTATAATCGTTATTTTTCTTTCTTCTTCTTTTTCTCTCTTCCTTTGCATTTCAATGATTCCTGTAGTGGTATGCTTAGGTTTCCTTCTGTTCATCTTTAACACATCTCTTATAGATTTTTGTTCTGTGGTTACTATGAAGCTTACATAAAACATCTTATATTTATAGCAAACCTATTTTAAACTAATATAACTTAAGTTCAAATGCATAGTAAAGCTCTGCATTTTTACTTGCCCCTCAAATTTTGTGTTTTTGAAGTTGCAGTGTACATCTTTTTACCTTGAGTAGCCATTAACAAATTTTTGGAGTTACAATTATTTTGTATTACTTTTTTCTTTAATGTTCATACTAAATTCATAAACCATTTACCCACTATCATTACATCAGAGTATTGTGAATTTAACTACATACTTACCTTTACCAGTGAGATTTATACTTTTATATCTTTTCCTGTTACCAGTTGGCATCCTCTTGTTTAAGCTTGAAGAACTTCCCTTAACATTTCCTATGAAGCTTGCTAGGGTTGATGAACTCTTTCAGCTTTTCTTGTCTGGAAATTTCAATATCTCTCCTTTAGTTTTGAAGGACTATCCTGACAGGCAGTATATTCTTGATTGGCAGTTTTTTCTTTCACTAATGTGACTATATAGTGTGATCTCGTCTGGCCTGCGAAATTTCTGCTGTAAAATCTGCTTATAGGCTTATGAGGTTGCCTTGTATGTAACAAGTTGCTTATGCCTTGCTGCTTTCAAGATTCTCTCATTGTCTTTGTTGAAAAATTAATTATGATGCATCTTGGTGTGGGTCTTATTAGATTCATCTTTTTTGATTCTCCCTGGGCTTCCTGGGTCTGGATGACTCTTTCTTTCCCTATATTATGAAACTTTTCAGCCATTATTTCTTTGAATGAGATGTCTGCATCTTTCTCTCTCCCTACTCCTTTGCAAACCTTATAATGCAAATATTTGTCTGCTTGATGTTGCCCCATAAGTCCCTTCAAGTATTCCTCTTTTCTTTTTTATTCCCTTTTTCTTTTTGCTACTCTGATTGGATTAATTTAACTGCCCTTTCTTTGAGTCCACTGATTCTGTCTTTTGATTGATCTAATCTTATTTTAAACCCCTCAATTGAATTTTTCCATTTAATTATTGGATTCTTCAGCTCTGTGATTTTTGTTTGCTACTTTCTTATATTTTCTATATCTTTGTTGAAATTCTTATTTTGTTCATGCATTGTTCTCCCGACCGTGGTTAGCATATCATTATTTTAACTTAGTATTAGATAAATCACTTATCTCTGATTTGTTGAGTTACGTTTCAGGAGTTTTATTTGGTTCTTTTCTTTGGAACATATTCTTCTATTTCTTCATTGTCGTTGACTCTCTGTGTTGACTTCTAAGCTTTAGTTAAAATAGCCACCTCTCCCAGTCTTGATTGTACTGTGTAGGAATGAATCTGGTTGTTTAGTGTAGCTTGAGTTCTTGGTTATTTTTGTGATTTTTCAAGCATTTGTGATTTTCAAGCCATTTTCTTTGTTCTTAGTTGCTCCCAGTAGTTGAGGGTGTGACAAAAGTTGTTAGTGTCTGGAAAGACAAGATCTCACCACTGCATGCAGGCTGATTGGAAGCCAGAGCTCAGGTAGCAGGGTTTTTTTTCTCTCTTTTTTTAATTAAGATTATCATAGTTAACAACCTTGTGAAATTACAGTTGTACATTATTATTAGTCATGGTGTAGGTGCACCACTTCACCCTTAGTGCCCTCCCCCCACCCCCCCTTTCCCCTGGTAACCACCGATCAGTTCTCTTTGTCTATATGTTAACTACCACCTATGAGTGGAGTCATACAGAGTTTGTCTTTCTCTGTCTGGCGTATTTCACTCAACATAATACCCTCAAGGTCTATCCATGTTGCTGTGAATGGGACGACTTTGTCCTTTTTTATGGTTGATAGTCACAGTCATATGGTGCCTAGGGCTGTAATCACCTGACACTTAGTCACTCACACATCTGGTGATTGGTTTGAGAAAACTCAAACTGCAGGGGCCCTGGAACAACTGGCATGGCTTTGTTTCTCTCTACCACATGATCTCATTTTCTCGGGTACTTCGGGTATGGCACAAGGCTCCAAAGTGATTGGATAAAAAGTGAGAAAGAGGAAGCGAAAGAGAGTCAGAGAGAAAGATACAGAGAGAGACATTGACTATATTACCTTTTCTAACCTAGGCTGGAAGTTAAGCTGCATCACTTCCAGCACATTCTTTTATTGAGACAACTGCAAGCCCTGGCATAGTTCAAGAGGTGGAGACGTGATGGGAGGACTGTCAAAGTATTTGTAGCCATGTCTCTTTTTTTTTGGTATAATTTCATTTGTTTCTTCTTAATAAGGAATAATTGATGTACAATATCCAGTTAGTTTCAGATGTACATCATAGTGATTTGATGTTTATGCAAAATACAGAATGATCACCACAATGTCTAGTTACCATCACCATACAAGTTATTACAATATTATTTCCTGTGCTATACATTACATTCCCATATGACTTATTTTACAACTGGAAGTTTGTACCTCTTAATCACTTGCCTGTTTTACCGACCCTCCAAACCCTCCCCCCTCTGGTATCCACTCTAGTTTGTTTCCTGTATATATGAGTTTGTTTCTGTTTAGTTTTGTTTGTTTGTTTCCTGTTTTTGTTTGTATGTTTTAGGTTTAGATTCTACATACAAGTGACATCATATAATATTTGTCTCTCTTTGTCTGACATTTCGCTTTGCATAATACCCCGTAGGTCCATCAGTGTTTTTGCAAGTGGCAAGACGTCCTTCTTTTTGTGTCTGAGTACTATTCCACAATGTGTATATACCACATCTATATCCATTCATCTATTGATGGCATTTACATTGCTTTCATATCTTGGCTGTTGCTGCAATGAACGTACAAATGCCTATATCTCTTAGAATAAGTGTTTTTGTTTTCTTCAGATAAATATGCATAAGTAGAATTGCTGGATTCTATGGCAGTTCTACTTTTATTTTTTTGAGAAACCTCCATGCTGTTTTACTTATTGGCTGTGCAATTTACATGCCAACCAACAGTGTATGAGGGTTCTCCTTTCTTCACATTCTCACCAACACTTCTTTTTCCTGTTTGTTTTTTGGTATAGCAAGGCGATCAGCTTTTTAAAAAAAATTTAGTTAATAATAGTTTACATCAATGTGAAATTTCAGTTGTACATTATTTCTTGACTATCACCACATAAGTGCTCCCCTTCACCCCATGTGCCCACCCCCTACCCCCCTTCCCCTGGTAATGACTGAACTGTTTTCTTTGTGCATGTGTTTGTTCTTATTCCACATATGAGTGAAAATCATCTGATGTTTGTCTTTTTCAGTCTGCCTTATTTCACTTAGTATAATTCCCTCCAGGTCCTTCCACGTTGTATCAAATGGGATGATTTTGTCTTTTTTATGGCTGAGTAGTAATCCATGTGTATATATACCACATCTTCTTTATCCAATCATCAGTAGATGTGCACTTGGATTGTTTCGGTGTCTGGGCTATTGTGACCAGTGCTGAAATGAACATAGGGGTACATATGTTACTTTGGATTGTTGATTTCAAGTTGCCTGGGTACATGCCAAATAGTGGGATAGCTGAGTCATATGGTAGTTCTATTTTTAGATTTTTGAGGAATCTCCATACTGTTTTCCATAGTGGCTGCACCAGTTTGCATTCCCACCAGCAGCGTATGAGGGTTCCTTTTTCTCCACACCCTCTCCAGCATTTGTTATTTTTAGTCTTAGCATTTATAGCCATTTGAACAGGTGTAAGGTGGTATCATAGTATAGTTTTGATTTGCATTTCCCTGATGATTAGTGATGTTGAGCATCTTTTCATGTGTTTGTTGACCATCTGTGTATCATTTTTTGAGAAGTGTATGTTCATATTCTCTGCCCATGTTTTAGTCAAGACTGTTTGGTTTTGTTGTTCAGTTGTATGAGTTACTTATATATTATGGAGATTAACCCTTTATCAGATATATGATTTGCAAATATTTTCTCACAATTGGTAGATTGTCTTTGTTTTGATCCTGCTTTCTTTCGCCTTGCAGAAGTTCTTTAGCCTGGTGAAGTCCCAGTTGTTTATTTTTTCTTTTGTTTCCCTTGTCTGAGAAGCCATAGTATTCGAAGAGATCCTTTTAAGTTAGATGTCAAAGAGTGTACCACTTTATCTTCCAGGAGTTTTATGGCTTCAGGATTTATCTTCAAGTCTTTAACCCATTTTGAATTTATTTTTGCGTATGGCAGGAGATAATGGTCTACTTTCATTCTTTTGCTTGTGACTGTCCAATTTTCCCAACACCATTTGTTGAAGAAACTATATTTTCTCCATTTTATGTTCTTGGCACCTTCATCAAAGATTAGCTGTCCATAGATGTGCGGGTTTATTTCTGGGCTTTCAGTTATGTTCCATTGATCTCTGTGCCTGTTTTTGTACCAGTACCATGCTATTTTGATTACTAGGGCTTTGTAGTACATTTTGAAGTCAGGGATTGTGACGCCTCCAGCATTGTTCTTTTTTCTCAGGATTTCATTGGCAATTCGGGATCTTTGGTTGCCCCATATGAATTTTAAGATTCTTCATTCTATTTCCATGAAGACTGTCATTGGGATTCTGACTGGGATTGCATTGAATCTGTAGAGTGCTTTGGGTAGTATGGACATTTCAACTATGTTTGTTCTTCCAATCCATGTGCATGGAATTTCTTTCCATCTTTTTAAGTCATCATAAATTTCTTTCAGTAATGTTTTATAGTTTTCATTGTATAAGTCCTTTACCTACTTAGTTAAATTTATTCTTAGCTACTTTATTCTTTTAGTTGTGATTATAAATGGAATTGTATTCTTGAGTTCTCTTTCTGTAAGTTCATTATTAGAGTATAGAAATGCAACTAATTTTTATAAGTAGATTTTTTACCTCACAACTTTACTGTAGTTATCAATTATTTCTAATAGTTTTCCAGTAGATTCTTTAGAGTTTTCTGTAGAGAAGATAATGTTGTCTGCAAACAGTGAGCGTTTCACTTCTTCACTCCCTATTTGGATTCCTTTTATTCCTTTCTCTTGCCTAATTTCTCTGGCCAAAAACTCCAATACTATGTTGGATAAGAGTGGTGACAGTGGGCATCCTTGTCTTGTTCCTGTTCTCAGAGGGATGGCGTTCAGTTTTTATCCATTGAGTATGATGTTGGCTGTAGATTTGTCATATATGGCCCTTATTTTGTTGAGGTAATTTCCTTCTATCCCCATTTTGTTAAGAATTTTTATCATGAATGCCTGTTGCATCTTGTCAAATGCTTTCTCTACGTCTATTGACATGACCATGTGGTTTTTATTCCTCAATTTGTTGATGTGGTGTATCACGTTGGTTGATTTGTGGATGTTGAGCCATCCCTGTGTCCCTGGTATAAATCCCACTTGAGCATGATGTACGATCCTTTTGATGTAGTGCTGTATTTGGGTTGCCAAAATTTTCTTGAGGATTTTTGCATCTATGTTCATCAGCAATATCGGCCTATAGTTTTACTTTTTTGTGTTGTCCTTGTCAGGCTTTGGTATCAGAGTGATGTTGCCCTCATAGAATGCATTGGGAAGTCTTCCATCTTCCCTAATTTTTCGGAATAGTTTGAAAAGGATAGATATTACATCTTCTCTGAATGTTTGGTGGAATTCCCCAGGGAAGTCGTCTGGTCCTGGGCTTTTATTCTTTGGGACACTTTTGATTACTGCTTCAATCTTTCTTCTTGTGATTGGTCTATTATGATTATCTGTTTATCTTTGATTCAGCTTTGGGAGGTTGTGAGAGTTTAGGATTTATCCATTTCCTCTAGATTATCCCTTTTGTTGGCATATAGTTTTTCATGGTTTATGATCTTTCTAATATATTGCTGCATTTGGTCTGCCAATATTTTGTTGAGGATTTTTGCCTCTATGTCCATCAGTGATATTGGCCTGTGATTTTCCTTCTTTGTGTTGTCCTTGTCTGGCTTTTGTATCAAGGTGATTTTGGCCTCATAGTTTGTGTTAGGAAGTGTTCCATCTTCCTCAATTTTCTGGAATATTTTCAGAAGGATATGTATTAAATCTTTGAATGTTTGGTAGAATTCTCCAGAGAAGCTGTCTGGTACTGGACTTTTATTTTTAGGGAGGTTTTTGATTACTGTTTCAATCTCTTTACTTGTCTATTCAGATTCTCTATTTCTTCTTAATTCAGTTTTGAGAGGTTGTAAGAGTCTAAGAATTTACCAATTTCTTCTAGGTTGTCCAATTTGTTGGCTTATAGTTTTTCATAGTATTCTCTTATTATCTTTTGTATTTCTGAGGCATCCATTGTAATTTCTCCTCTTTCATTTCTGATTTTATTTTTGGGAGTCTTCTCTCTTGTTTTCTTGGCAAGTCTAGCAAGAAGTTTGTTTATCTCTCACATATGAATGAAATCATACAGCTTGTCTTTCTCTGTCAGGCTGATTTTGCTTAACCTAATACCCTCAAGGTCCATCCATGTTGTTGCAAATGGGATGACTTTGTAATTTTTGTATGAGTAGTTTTCCATTTTGTTTATCTTTTCAAAGAACCAGTTCTTGGTTTCATTAATTTTTTCTATTTTTTTTAGATTCTATTTCATTTATTTCTTCTCTGATTTTTATTATTTCTTTCCTTCTGCTGATTCTCAGCTGTGTTTGTTCTTCTTTTCCCTGTACCTTTATATGTGCTGTTAGGTTGTTTATTTGGGATTTTTCTCCTTTCTTGAGGTAAGCCTGAAGTGCTGTAAACTTCCCTGTTAGAAATGCTTTTGCCGTATCCCATTGATTTTGGCATGTCGTATTTTCATTTTCATTTGTCTCCAGGAATTTTTTGATTATTCCTTTGATTTCTTCATTAACCCAATAGTTTTTCAGCAGCATTTTGTTTAATCTCTATATTTTTGTGGTTTTTCTGATTTTCTTCCTGTACTTGAATTCTAGTTTCATACCTTTGTGGTCAGAAAAAATGCATGGTATTATTTTGATCTTCTTAAATTTACTGAGACTTGTTTTGTGGCCTAATATATGATTTTTACTTTGTGTTGTCTTGAAGCACTTTCTTTAAAGATTGGCACCTGCATTAACATCCATTGCCAGTCTCCTTTTTTTTTCCTTCCTCACTCCAAAGCCCCCCGTACATAGTGATATATTCTAGCTGTAGGTCCTTCTGGTTGTGCTATGTGGGAAGCCGCCTCAGCATGGCCTGATTAGTGGTGCTACGTCTGCACCCTGTATCCAAACCAGTGAAAACCTGGGCCACCAAAGCAGAGTGCTCAAACTTAACCACTCAGCCACGGGGCTGGCCCCTAATTAATCCATTTTTTAAAGCACATAATTAATACTTGAAAATACTATTTTGAAATGTCAGCAATGAAGACATATATGAATGCTTAAATTCCCATCATTAGAAATTCTGTGTTCTTCCAAATGATTTCCTTTGTATATATACAAATTTACATAGATTTAATTTTAATTCCAAAGAAAAGAATAATGTTTATTTTTTTAACTCTGAACTTATTTTTAATTTTAAAATGTGACATACAGAGCATTCAATGATAGTGCTTGCAATCTATTTTTTCCCTGTAATTGCTATATGCCTTATAACTTTCATAGCATGTGAGTATGTTCATTGATGGATAGCTATTTGAAAACTTGGGGGAACTTCCTGTACATAATGTGTGGATGCACAAGTATTTCTGCAGACAGCTTCCTAGATGTAGAGTCACAGGGTCAAACAGTATGTTTAAATTTTGTTTGAAAGAGTTATTCCACATTATACTGCTTAAAAATTAATTTTATCAGATTCTTATGTTTAGTAAATCTTCTCAGGGAAAACTAATTTATTGATTTAATTTATATTTCCTGAGGTATCAGTGCTTTTGCTATCTGTTATACATTATAGGCCATCTTTACGCCTGTGAATTTCCTGTTCAATCCTCCTTTTATTTTCATATTGGACTGTTCATATTTGTGTGTGATTTGTAAGATTTCTCATCATAGAATGGATATCATTCCTTTTCCTATTAAATGTGTTGCAGAAGAGATTTGAGTAAAAACTGAAAAAAGCTATATGCATGATTTAACAATATTATTTACCATGGCACTTTATTTTATGTTAACTTATTTATTATGGTGATTTATTTTATTAATAATTTATTTTTATCCATATTATTTATTATGACACTTTATTTTTCTAAATGTGTCAATTATCTAGACTAGTAGTATGAGAAAATCTGGGATAAATTTATCCTATAATTCCTCGACATTCACATTTTATCTTGATTTTAAAATGAATTCATGCTGTGCGCTGGAGAACGTTGTGAGACTTTGATGATGGTCTCTTGGCCAAAAAATACAAATATATTTTTCTTAACCTGGACCAGTTTGATCATAAAGTGAATCCTTGACATGTAGGATTCAGGAAGGTCTTGAGGAGCCTTGTGGTTTGATTTACATATTTTGAAAAATTTACATAATTTTTGTATTCCTTGCACTATTACTGATTATGATTACTTATAGTGTGCCTACGATTAAAAGAAAATGGTGCCTCTATTCTTTTTTTGTCATGCCAAAGGATTTAATGTTTCTATATTAGGTTAATTGGAGAGATGAGACTACAGGCTTATGAGGAAAGAGAGAAGGAATGAAGCATGCTGGTCTAGTATGATTATATAGAATAAAAATCATTATTTAAAACTGCCTTCAACAAACACATTGAAATGCTCAAGATATTTGTAAGTAGCCAAATGATGTGGGTCTTTTGAATAAGTGGACATTTTACAGATACATACATATATATATTCATTATATATATTCACATATATATACACATATATTGACATATATATGTTCACATACATTTGGAGAGAATGAAAATTCAATAATTCCTTTAACGTGCAGATTGTATTTTACCAAACCTGCAATTGGGACCTTACATCCTTTATCAAAGGCTAAAATGACAGTGAAAGCAACCAGATTAATATTTTTAAATGACCGTGAGGTAAAGAGAATAAGATCCTGAAACCAAAATCATCATTAATAGATGAGCTTTATAATAGGAATCAGGCAGCAATTATTATATTTCTAAATACACATTCATTCCACTGGGAAAGGAGTTAAACTGGATAAAGGCAAACATCTTGCTATGATTTTAGTTAATGAGTGATGCTGGAGCTGAATGCACAGTAAAAGCCAAGCATCATTAGTGGTCTCCCAAAAAGAAATGGATGGGCGAATCAATTTACACAATTCTAACTATTTAATAGTTTCTTCAGCAAAAGACAAAACTAAAAAATTCTACACCAAAATGAAGTTAAAATATTTTGAATATTTGCACGATAACACCAACATTGTCAATCCACTACTTAATGTTCTTGTGTCCATTTGCAATGTTTGAAACACAATTAAGCTCAATAAATTTCTTTGGTTTAACTTTTGAATCAGGATAACAAATTTCAATATATACTCATATAGTCTTATTCTTATTTTATTTTATCCCAAGTTTTTCTTTTTTCTCTGTGGATGACATATTTCTAACTTTCAAACAGGGAGTAAATTCTTTGAAAACAAGTTTTGATCTGAGAAGCTAAATTGTGAAAGATGGTTTTGTCATGAAAGGAAGAGATCTTTGCATCATATCTTCTTCTTCCTGGAGTAAACTATAAGAGTCATCAATTAGGCAATACAGCTTCAAGCCTCAGGTACAAAATAAAATATACCAAATCAGTGCCTAAAATTTCTAAACTACAAATATCTTTTGCACAAAACTTATTTTATCATTATTTTAATATATTTTCTAATCAAATATAATTTACATGCCAAAAATTAACTTGTTTAAAGTATAAAATTCAAATATATGTAGCATATTTACAAATCTATGAAATCATCAACATAACATAAATTTAGGAAGTATTCATTATCATACAAAGAAATCCGACATGGCTTCAAAGTCACTTTCCTTTCTCCTCTGCCCAAGGAACTGTAAATCAAATTTCTCTGTCTATAGATTCAATCTTCTAGACATTTCATATGCCTAGAATCATATAATATATGGCATTTTGCAACTGGCTTCTTTCACAAAGCATAATGTTTTTGAGTTTCTTCCCTGTTGCAGCTTTGTATTGCTGAATAATATTCTGTGATATAAATATAACACATTTTATTTATGCATCTATGAATTCATGGATATTTTGGTTGTTTCCTATGTCAGAGTTAATGTGACTTCAGATTCTTAGCAAATAGGTATGAAGATAAGCAGAAAGGTATATCAATTAGGAAACTAAAAAATAATTCACAAATACCCAGAGACTCCAAGTATGTTCTATATTAGAAATAATTTACTACCATATTTTATGGAAAGGGCACATCTGAAAACTTTTAATGCTATCCTTGCTTCTGGCTGACTCCTTTTTATATTTCCATCTCCTACTTCAAGCAGGAAGAGTTATTATCTGATAGATTAGAACCAGAGTCTATTCAGAGTCACATTTTATAAAACACAGTGACACTTTAAGGGCTAGACCTACCTCCACCATTTGTCTTATTTTTTTCTGCTTCATACTTTAGGACTTTAGCATGGCCCAGGCCAGTTCACAAGGGCAATGTTTTCTCCTTTTTTAGGCCATTTTTTTTCTTTCCCTAAGTCATAGTGGCTACATAGTTACCTGAATGCAGTTTGGTGAGCCCTGGCTCTCCTTTTTTGAGAATAGCATCCTGAAAAGTACGTTGAACAGACCTGTTCCAAAATTAAGGTGAAGTAAAACAGGCCTGATTACCTGGCAAACCTAAATTTCAAGATGCCTTTCAGACCTGCTTAATGTAGTCAACTCCTGCTTAATGTTACTGTTCAAATTTGTCTCCTTTCTGAGAACATCTGTAGTGTGTACAGTGCCCTCAAGAATCCTGGAAGGAAAAGGAGCAAATGAGAGGGTAGCATTTGATTAAATCTGTACCTGCCTGAAATATCATACTACCAAAAGTTCACGCTACATTTCTTAAATATATTTCTTTTAGATGACAAAGATACTGCCAATGTTATTGTCAGTTAAAGACACCCTTGTACTACTTTAGAACCTGTTGTGTATATTTTGGTTATTAAACTAATACCTGAGATAAGTTGGATCTACCATAATACACTGTAGTTTACCTTTCATGTAGCAAATTTCTGTAATCATACTGTTTTCAAAATTTAACAGACACATTAAGTAGTTGTCCACTTTAAGATACCTGATCTAACCTTTTGCGGACTCTGAGCAAGGGTTGGTACAATCACATTGGCCCTTTCTTTTGTCATATTTCTGACCATTGACCCCAGAGTAAACACCACAATACTGTTTTATCCAGAGCTCTGGGAAAAATCTTCAGTTTCCTGTGGAGAAAGTGTTTGCTCCATCATAAAAGAGCCATCACATAGAAAACACTATTGAAAGGATTACTGCAAACAAAAAAAGAGAGAAAATTCTCTATTATCAGGAGTTATTAGCGTAGTGCGCTTTTTTTTCAGTTGTGGTAAAATACACCTAACATAAAATTTACCACCTTAACAAATCCCAAGTGTACAGTTCAGTAGTGTTAAGTATATTCGCTTTGTTGTGTAACCAATCTCCAGAAATTTTTCATCATGGAAAACTGGGACCATATCCATGATACAATAACTCTGCATTTCTCCCTTCACTAGTCCTGGCAACCATCATTCTACTTTTTGTTTCCAAGAATTTGACTAGTCTAGATAGCTCATATAACAGTATTTGTCTTTTTGTGAGTTGCCGATTTCACCAAGCATAATGTCCTTAAGGTTCGGCCATGTTGTAGCATGTGTTAGAATTTCCTTCAATTTTAAGGTTGAATAATATTCCATTGGGTGTAAATACCACATTTGGTTTATTAATTCGTCTATCAATGGACACTTGGTTTGCTTCCATGTTTTGGCTCTTGTGAATAATCTTGCTATGAAGATAGGTGTGCAAATATGTCATCTAGATCCTAATATAAATTCTTTTGAATATATACCCAAAAATGGAATTGTTAGACCAAACAGATTCATTTTTAATTTTGTGAGGAACTTCCATTTCTTTTACATTAGTAGCTCTTTATAACAGACCTAATCCCTAATTTCCTTTGCTAGTATACAATTGATATAAAATTGATTCCCTTTATTATATATACTTCTGCAAATATGTGTGTGTGTGTCTGTGTGTTTGTGTATATAAGCAAGAAATTAAATAGAGCCAATACTCTGTATTGAGAAGGAAATACTCTTAGACACTATTATACCCATACTCTTATTTATAACATTATACAGGCATATCTTAGAGATGTGGCAGGCTCAGTTTCAGACCACTGCAATAAAGAGAGTATTACATTAAAGGGAGTCACACAAATTTTTTTGTTTCCTAGAGCATATAAAAGTTGTGTTTAAATATATTGCAACATATTAACTGTGCAATGGCAGTATATCTTAAAAATGTACATTCCTTAATTAAAAAATACTTTATTGCTAAAAAAATTGCTAACCAACCTCTGAGGCTTCAGCAGCTCATAATATTTTTGCTGTTGGTGGGCCTTGCCTCAATGTTGATGGTTTCTGACTGATCAAGGTGGCAGTTGATGAAGGATGGTGTGGCTGTGGCAATTTCATAAAATAAGACAACAGTGAGGTTTGCTGTATCGATTGAGTATTCCTTTCACAAGTGATTTCTCTAGACCATGTGATGCTGTTTGATAGCACTTTACTCACAGTAGAACTTCTTTAAAAACTGGAGTCAGTCCTTTCAAACCATGTCACAGCTTTATCAACTAAGCTTATGTAATACTCTAAATCCTCTGTAGTCATTTCAACTTAGTTCACAGCATCTTCATGGGGAGTAGATTCCATCTCAAGAAACCACTGATTTTGCTTGTCCTTCAGAAGCAACTCCTTATCCATTAAGTTTTATCATGAGAATGCAGCAATTCAACCACATCTTCAGGCTCCTATTCTAATTCTAGTTCTCTTGCTACTTCCACTGCATCTGCAGTTACTTCCTACACTGAAGACTTGAACCCATCAGAGTCACCCATGAAGGCTGGAATCAGCTTCTTCCAAACTCCTGTTAATGTTGGTATTTTGAACTCTTCCCATGAATCACAAAGGTTCTTAGTGGCATCTAGAATGATGAATCCTTTCCAGAAGGTTTTCAATTTACTTTGCCCATATCCATCAGAGGAATCACTATCTATGGCAGCTACAGCCTTATGAAATGCATTTCTTTTTTTTTTTTCAGGAAAATTAGCACTGAGCTAACATCTGTTGTCAATCCTCCTCTTTTTTGCTTTACCAAGGAATACTGGCCCTGAGCTAAAACCCATGCTCATCTTCCTCTACTTTATATGTGGGATGAATGCTACAGCATGGCCTGACAAGCGGTGCATGGACCCACAACCAAGATCTGAACTGGCAGACCCTGGGTTGCTGAAGCAGAATAGGTGAGCTTAACTATTTATTATTTATTATTAAATAATAATACTTGAAAGTCTAAATAAATCCTTGATCCATGGACTTAAGAATTGATGTTGTGTTAGCAGGCATGAAAACAACATTAACCTCGTTGTACATCCCCATCAGATCTTTTGGGTACCAGGTGAATTGTCAATGAGCAGTAATATTTTGAAGGGAATCTTTTTTTCTGAGTAGGTGTCAAAAGCAGGCTTAAAATATTCTGTAAACCATGTTGCAAATAGATGTGCTGTCGTCCAGGCTTTGTTAAGTTTATACAGCAGAGGCAGGGGAGCTTTACCAGAATTCTTAAGGGCCCTAAGATTTTCAAATTGGTAAATGAACATTGACTTCAAATTAAAGTCACCAGATGCATTAGCCCCTAACAAGAGGGTCAGCCTGTCCTTTGAAGCTTTGAAGCCAGGTCTTGACTTCTCTCTACTTATGAAAGTCCTAGATGATATCTTCTTCCAATATAAGGCTGTGTCAACTACATTGAAAATCTGCTATTTAGTCTATGTACCTTCATTAATTATCTTAGCTAGATCTTCTGGATAATTAGCTGCAGCTTCTACATCAGCAATTGTTGCTTCACCTTGCACTTTTATGTTATGGAGGGGGCTTCTTTCCTTAAATCTTATGAACAAATCTCTGCTCGCTTCAAACTTTCCTTCTGCAGCTTCCTCACCTCTCTCAGCCTTCATAGACTTGAAGAGAGTCAGGACTTTGCTCTGGATTAGGTTTTGGTTTAAGGGAATGTTGTAGCTGGTTTGATTTTCTATCCACACCAGTAAAACTTTCTCTGTATCAGTAATATGTGTCTTGTGCTTTTTTATCATTCATTTGTTCACTGGAATAGCATTTTTAATTTCTTTCAAGAACTTTTCCTTTGAATTTACAGCTTGCTTAACTCTTTGGTTCAAGAGGCCTAGGTTTCGGCTTATCTCACCTTTCAATATGCCTCCCTCACTATGCTTAATTATTTCTACCTTTAAGCAAAATAAGTCAGAAACAGAAACCCAAATACCATATTATTTTAGTCATATGTCAAAGATAACAAAGAAACAGATACAGAGAACAGATTAGTGGTTACCAGAGGGGTAAGAGTTGGGGGAAGGTAAAAGGGGTAAAGGGGCACATGTGTACAGTGTTGGATGACAACCAGACCTTGGTAATGAGTATGATGCAGTCTACAAAGAAGTCAAAATATAATGATGTACACCTGAAATTTCTGTAATGTTATAGACTAGTGATACCTTAATGAAAAAAAGGCAATATCTGTGATGTGCAATGAAGTGATCAAAGTAAAATGAAGTAGGCCTACACTTATATAGATTCCTAGAAGGAGGCTACACAGCAGGATCTTAACTCACTCTTGACTCTTCATTGTTCTAGTTCTACTAAAATATTTATGTTTATTCCAGGCAGTTTTTATGTAGAATTACTTTTGTTTGGTCATTAATTTTTTATTTCTCTGGCTAGGAGCACTAAGAAAAAGTTCATTGTGATTAGGATGACTTTATTTTTATTTTTCTCTCACTTCTATAATAATTTATACTTGACTTTACCTTTGTCAGAATTTCCCAAGCTCTCTCCCTAAACCAGTCTTTATAGGCTGGAAGTCAGGGATCACTATCATTCATGAGTCTGGTAATACTATTTGGAATTTCCATGAAGTAGCCCTAAGATCTTTGTTTGTTATCCAGAAATATACTTGTCTAGTTACTTATTTGAGTGACCATATTTATGGCTTAAATGTGTCTGACATCTTTTCCCTGAAATCATATTTTATAATTGATATTCCAGCAGAATGTGTTATGTGTAATTAGCTGTGAGGGGCCTTCATCATCGCCTCCCTGAGTCCACCCGGGAGCAGCTGCCCCACAGAGGGAGAGGTACAGCAGGCGTCCTGCAGCAGAGAGCTAGTCATCCCTTGAGGAGCTCAGGTCAAACTATCTAAAGCTCCTGGTGAATCTGTGTTTGTCTGGAATTAATTCGGAATTATTCTGACTTGTACTCCTGGATCTTTGTCAATTAAAAAAGGAATATTGCTATCTATAGTAGAATAATTCCTCATTGCTCAATGTACTCTCTCACTAGAAAAACAAAAGCAAAGGAAATGTAGAGCAGCTGAAAGTTTCCTGCAAATCTAGTCAAACTGGATATTCAATTTTTTTTTCAGTCTTTCTATTTTAAAGTCATTTGTTTATTCTAAATTCATTTATTTGTTCTCTACTCTCTGGAAAATAATGACTTAATCATTCCAATATAAAAAGTATACTTTCTCATCATAATTGCTGTTGTAAAGCTTCTTTTCAAAGCTGTTTTTTACAGAATAAAGAAAAGAGGAATAAATTTTCAAACTTTACCTGGCAGACTCTACCTTGTCCAGAGAATTCTGCAGAAGTAAAGTTCTACTCTGGTGACATTAGTTTCATATGAAAGTCACTGTCCTTTCCTTTGATAACATTTTGCATCCTGGTAATCTGTGGAAGTCCAATAACCTGTAGCAACATTCATAGTTACCTCCGTTCGATGTTATTTATCATTAGCTCTCTGCTAACAGCTTTCTTCAACCATGCCCTGGAAGATGGTTCCCTACAGAACTCCAATAACACAGCCTCTCTTTGTAGCTTTATCACTGAATTGGACTGGTCTTCCTCACTCTGTGACATCCTTATAAAAATAACACACGGTCACTGAAAGAATATTTAGAAAACTATGAAAAAGAATCAAAAAGGAATTAGGATTCCCCCACTACTCTCCATCCAGGCATATCCTCAGTGTGAATTTTTATGCATTTTTGCACATCTTGATTGTTTTTCACTGCATAGTTTCATATGAGTTTACTAAGAAGTCAAAGGTTACAAGCATTTTTAAGAATCTTGTTGCAATTTGTCAAAAGTCTTATTTCTTAAAAAGAAAGTGCAGAAATTACCTGTGATCCTAATACTTATTGGAAAGCAAGTTGTTTGGGGAACAATTTGCTTTCTATAATAAAGAATAAAGACAGGTTTCGTAATCATTGACTTGGATTCAAGTCTTGTTTCTGCAACTTAATAAAAAGAGCTGCTGTTACTAATTATTAACACTACACTGCTATTCATCTTTCTCTTCGCTTCTTCCCCTTCCTCCTCTTTTTTCACTCCTATTGACATTGCAACCTTCCCTTAATGTGAAAGAGGGCATCTTTCAAGAATGGGTTTAGATCGAACAGAACTTTCACTTATCTTACTTCAGCCTTTACCCTTGTGAAAGTTTTCCTATGAGCCTGAGTAATTTGCAATCAAAAGAGATATTATGTTAGTCCTTGAATAAGATCTCAGTTTTATGTTGCTGTCAATCTAATGGAAGATAAAAAGGAGCTCTTAATAGATCATTTAATAGTTCATTAAGGATGCTTCCTTTCTATTTATGTCTTAAAGTTATGATAGCAATTTAAAACATTCTTTCTCTTGCTCATAAAGAATATCATTCTATATACTAACAGAATTATTTTGTAATTTTCAACTACGGGAAGTTTTCAGATCCAAGTGGTATAAATTATTCGATCTTTGTTAGATATGCAGAATTTATGGTCTTTAATGTATATACAGCATGCATTTTCTCTTTGATCAATTTGACAGGTATCTATGATGTCTAGAACCATGTTCTCCAAGGGATGTTTGCTGAGATTTTGTACAGGCTTGGTGTGTGGCAGAACACACTTGCTCTGATAAGAAAATTTATTTTATGTTCTAGATGCCAAACCCTGGATCTCAAATGAGGAATTCTTTTTTCTGTTTGTTTTGAGGAAGATTAGCCCTGAGCCAACATCTGCTACCAATCCTCCTCTTTTTGCTGAGGAAGACTGGGCCTGAGCTAACATCTGTGCCCCTCTTCCTCTACTTTATATGTGGGACCCCCACCACAGCATGGCTTGCCAAGTGGTGCCATGTCCGCACCCGGGATCTGAACCAGTGAACCCGGGCCACTGAGAAGGGGGACATGCTAACTTAACCGCTGCGCCACCAGGCCGACCCCTGTTTTGAAGGTTTAATCTATGTATTACGATGAAATAGTTACCTTTATTTTACTAGTAATTCTGGACTACTCTGTCTGGTATTACTATAGGTACAACATAACTCTATGGTTCCCTTGAAATAGATCTTTTCCAACTTTTGTACTTACAGTTTTCTTCTACTCTTCTATTTAAGCACGTCTTGCATGTATATGTAGTTTCTAAAATGCAGTCTGACAATCTTTGTCTTTAAATGATTTAGTCTGTTTTGATGTATGTAAGTACTGGCATATTTACATTTTCATCCACCATCTTATTCTACATTTTCTTTTCTATTTTCTCAACCTGCTTTTTGTTTCTTTTTCTATTCTTTCTTGCTTATTTTAAAAGTATTTTCGTCAATCAATTGTTCTATCATTTTCTCCTTGATAACATATTTTTCAAGTATTCCTTAGGTGATACCCTCCTAATACAATAATAATGCTGATAGTCATAATAAGTGCTGATTAATGGTTTCTTTGCTAGGCACTACAAATTCCACCATGTTATTTTCCTCTGTAATATGGAAAAATTTAGTATCCTATCATATTTAAAAACTTTTGTGCTTAAAAATACACAATCAAGAAAGTGAAAAATCAACCCACACAGAATGGAAGAAGATTTTAACAAATCATAATCTGATAATGTACTTGTATCCATAATACATAAAGAATTCTCTATATTTAATAATAAGAAGACAAATACCCAAATTTAAAAAATGTCAAAACATTCAAATAGACATTGCTCTCCAAAGGATATATGAATGGCCAATAAGCATATGAAAAGATGCTCAGCAACTGTGGCTCTAACAGAACTGCAAATCCAGACCACAAGAATAGACCATTTCATACTCACTAGGATTGCTATAATAAAAATGAAAGAGAATAATAAGTGTTGGCTATGATGTGGAGAGCTTGGATTTCTCATACATAGCCTGTGAAAATGTGAAATAGTGAAACTTCTTTGACATAGATTTGGCAGTTCTTCATAGAGTTACCATATATTCCAGCAATTCTGCTCCTAGATATCTACCCCAGAGAAATGAAAACATATGTTCACACAAAAACGTGTATAGAAATGTTCAGAAAAGCCAAATGCAGAAATAACAAAAATATTAATGGACTAATAAACGGACAAATAAAGGTAGCATATCCATACCATAGAATATTATTTAGCAATACAAAACTGCCACGTGGATGAAAGTCAAGAACATGTAAAGTGAAAGAAGCCAGCTTTGAAAGACCACAGATTGCATAATTCCATTTGTATAAAATGTCCAGAACTTGGTAATTTATAGAGACAGAAAGTAGTTTAATGGTGCCTAAGGCAGGGGCAATGGAGAATGACTTCTAAGGCATTTACGATTTCTTTTTGGGCTGATGAAAATGTCCTAAATTTAGATTATGATGATGGGTCCATAACTTTGTAATGTATTACATATATTTGATTTTTATACTTTAAACATTTAATTTTATGTTATGTAAATCACATATCATTATAAAATATGTTAAAATAATAATGACAAAAATCAATTTTTGAGCAAAAACAGATTAATAGTTTCAAAAATTTGGGGTACTGAATTGAAATATTTTATATAACTTCAAATACCTCATTTTTTTCATTCTATGGGTGCTATCATATTTTTAAAAATATGTCCTTTTTGCAATTACATATATAAGTTTTGCATTTATTTGTATAAAAATTTCTTACAGTATCTGATTACCCATTAAATCAATGGGGTTAAAATGAAACTTCAAAATAAATGCCTGGTTGGAAATAAAAACAGGTTAAAGATTGGTAAAATCATGTTAATAATTTCAAAATTAGTCTCTTAAATATGGGATGCAACTCATAGTTACTGTTGACAAAAGAACCTATCTATAAATACTAACTATTAAAAAAATCGTGATACTCATGGAGAGTCATTAATGACTGTGTTCCAGGCATTGAGAAAATCTGTACTTGACATTGTGTTCAAGTCCAGTCTAACAGCTGCTCCCTTGGCCTTCATGTGAACAATGTTATCAGGTTGATCCGCAAAGAAATGACCACCATAGGGATCCTATGGTAGATCATCTCATAGACGCTGTGGTTCCACCATGAGTTATAAGGGCTTCAGTTTTGGGATGACCTAGGTTTGAGTGAATTTCAGCAAATTATTAATTTTAATTCTTAGAAATAAAATGAGATTTGGACAATACAAGGCACTGAAAGAGGCAGTGTATTCTAAACAACATATTATTATACTAATGAAACCACGTTAAAATTAGGTCTCAGATCAAGAAGCACTTAAGTTTGCTGAAGAGGTAAATAAAGATTGGTGTGATACTCATCACTTGAAAACTGAATACAAGATTCCTGGGTGGACCAGTTGAAAGAAAACATTCTGGGTAAAAGAAATGGCATGTGCAAAAAAAAGAAGAGGAGATGGCATGTTAGAATATATTTTCTTGGGGCTGGCCCATGGCTGAGTGAAGTTTGTGTGCTCTGCTTCTGTGGCTTGGGGCTCTCTGATTCAGATCCTGGGCGCAGACCTACACACCACTCATCAGGCCATTCTATGGCAGCATCCCATAGAGAAGCACTAGAATGACCTACAATTATGATATACAAGTATGTACTGGGGCTTTGCCGAGAAACGACAAAAGAACATATTCTCTTAAAAAAATAGTGAAGTCACTGACTGAGTTTAAAACGTCGGGTGTCAAGGCAGCAGAAATGTGACGGGAGTGGCTCTGGAATCAGAGGAAGGAAAGAATACATATTTTTATGAAATATTTTATCACTTCATGAAAAAGATCATGGATATTTTCCTATAGAAAATGTTGAGTCACTGGTAATAAAAGAGGGGCTTTAATTTCTTAGTGGCACTGAATGCTCATACAGAAGAGGAGAGGATAAAAATAAAGTTGGAGAACTAGGAAATAGAGCAAAATTCCAGTTAGTTATTGAAAAATTCTCCTTGAAAAGTAATTGCATCTGAAATAAAGATCATTTGATTCTGGTCATAAGGAAGGAGGTTGTGTATGATAAAATGCTAACTGTTATATCTTATTATTTTCCCCCAGGATTAGAAAATAAATATAAGGAAGTTAAATTTTATTTTTGAGTTTTTCAATAATAAATCTTCAATAAGATTTTTCCTGTTGAAATACTATTACTCTGCTCAGCTCTTGCTCATGTTTTCAGTTTTTGTTTTCCAGAGTAATACCAAGAATGTTTTTCTGAAAGATCCACTTATACAACTGAGTATTTGATACTACGCTATCTGGTTTCTTGCTATCAAATCTCCATGTAACCTGTTAGGGTAAAGAAAATACTGTGTTCCCTGAGTCATGCTTCAAAATTATAGCAGGTTTGGATTCTAAAAAAATTAAGAGATAATCTAGATAAAATTGTTTCTTTAGACAGACAAGTAATAAGGACAAGAGATGCTAAAAATAAGTACTGCTAAAACACTAATATAATAGGAATACCCACATTTTTTGTGCTTATTTTCATATTCAATCCAGTATGAATGCCATCATGATGTTTCACACGTACAGGTTATACAAATGAGATTACCCATCAGGAAATATTTAAGAAATTTTTAGGCAGTCGTTATAATTCTAGAATAAAAAAGTAGAAAATTACTGTGATTCACATATTTATTTTATCTATTAATTATAATTGCTCTCATCTTCCAATGTAATATTAACCTATATATTTTTAAGTGTTACAGGACTTTCCTTATATCCACTTGTTCCATAAGTTATTTTATTAGAGTTTTATATCTTTGATTTACAAAAACGTTAATCTATGAAATGAAATACTTATGAGAAATAATTTTGCTTGTTAATAAATTTATTAATATATATAATTTTCTCTTAGTAAATACATTCAACTTCTTTAGACTACTAATTATTTTCCTTACTTTCATGAAAAATTAGAAGAGGTAATTTTTTCCCATGAATCTAGAGTATTATTACTACTTCTAGTTTTGGAAATTCTTTACATGTAGAAAAGAAGAGCCTGTTGACACTTCATAGATAACAATATAGCTCTTGGAAAAACTCCAAAATTGTGATGATGCTAAACTTTATTCAACTGTCTTTTAACACTTCAATAATACACTAGAAAGCATTGACAGCATTGATTAATAGGGGACCTATAGTCAAGCAATTTCCATGCCCAGGACCAAAATAGATGCTAATTTTGGAATTCCTTAATAATCCACATAAATTGTATTATAATTTATAAGTGGTTAACATCTACCTGCTATGTGAAACTTAACTTCATATTCTATGCAAAAAATAGCATGGGTGATAATCAGAAACTATATCAGTTAAGAAACTAAAAAGTAGTTCACAAATACCCAAAGGCTGCAGATGTATTCTGTATATTGGAAAATAATTTACTACCATGTTCTATGGTGAGGGCGGCATCTGACACTTTCTCATACTAAGCTTGCTTCTAGTTGACTCATTATCTCTCCAACTCCTTCCTCAATTGGAAGGAGCTATTATTCTGATGGATTAGAAGCAGCATCCTTTTTGGCTCACACTTTCTAAAGGGTAGGATCACCTTAAGGGTAGACCCATCTCCTTGCTTTTGTATTTGTCTTCCTCCTTCACTTTTATAGGGCCCAGTCCACCAGGGAATGTGGGTTTCTCTTTTTCTGAATCATCATGGATGGCTTGGATACATAGAGGCAGGTTGATGAGCCCTGGCTATCCAATCTCTGAATAGCCCCATGTAAAGTACACTGACTAGGTCTATTCCAAAATTTAGGGGAAGTAAAGGAGACCTGGATTACGTGGCAAGCCGAAACTGCATGATGTCTTTCAGATTGTTATCAATTCCTGCTTAACTTTACTGTTAAAATTTGACTCCTTTCTGATAACACCTGCAGTGCGTACAGTGCTCTCAGGAATGCTGTAAAGAAAAGGAGTAATGACAAGGCAAAATTTGATGATTTCGGTAGCTACCCACAATACCATTATAATATCAAACTTTATATTGCACTTCTGTAATATATTTCATTCTGATCCCAATGCTGATGCCAAAGTTATTGTCAATCAGAAAACACTCTGCACTAATTTAGCACCTGCAAGGTATATTTTGATTTGAACTTAGGTCTGAAACAAATCAGAGCTATCATGATGGGTGACATGCCATGCAGGAAATTTATGCAATTGGACCCTGTACAGACTTAGCAGACTCATTAAGTAGTTGCCCACTTTAAAGGAACTTTATCTAATTTTCTGTGGAATCTGGGCAAGGGTTGATGAAATTACATTATGAAGCCAATATTGCCCTGAAACCAAAACCAGACAAAGATAGTACAAGAAAAGAAAATTATAAGCCAATATTCCTGATGAACATAAAGAGGGAATGTGCCTCAACATAATAAAGGATTTTTATGACAAGCCCACAGTTAACATCATTCTCAATGGTGAAAAGCTGAAAGCTTCTCCTCTAAGATCAGGAACAAGACAAGGATGCCCACCCTCTCCACTTTCATTTAACATACTATTTGGAACCCTAGCCAGAGCACTTAGGTAAGGAAATAAAATAAATTGGAAAATAAGAAGTAAAATGGTCTCCATTTACAGGTGACACGATGTTATACATAGAAACTCATAAATACTCCACCAAAAACCTGTTAGAATTAATTTAAAAAATCAGTAAATTTCCAGAATATATAATCAATATACAAAAATCAGTTGCATATTTATGTGCTAACAATGAACTATCAGAAAGAAAACAATCCTTGACATTGGTCTTGGCAATGATTTTTTTTAAGTAAGATGCCAAAAGCACAGGGAACAAAAGTTAAAATAACAAATGGGACTACCTCAAATTAAGTGTTTCTGTACAATAAAGAAAACCATCCACAAAATTAATAGACAAATTACAGAATGGCAGAAAATATTTGGAAATCACATATCGTAAGTGGTTAATATCAAAAAGATATAAAGAACTCACACAACTCAATAGCAATAAAAACCAAACAACCTGATTAAACAAATGGGCAGAAGATCGTAGTAGACATTTTCCAAAGAAGACATACAAATGGCCAACAGGTACATGAAAAGAGGCTCAGCGTCACTAATAATCAGAGAAATACAAATGAAAACCACAATGAGATATCACCTCACACCTGTTAGAAAGGCTATCATCAAAAAGACAAAAGATAAGTTTGGAAAGAATGTGTACCGTTGATAAGAATGTAAATTGGTACAGTCACAATGGAAAGCAGTATGGAGTTTCCTCAAAAAATTAAAATAGAACTACCACGTGATTTAGCAATCCCAGTTCTGAGTATATATCCAAAGAAAATGAAAACAGGATATCGAAGAAATATCCGCACTCCCATGTTTATTGCAGTATTGTTGATAATAGCCAGCATATGAAATCAAACTGTCTGTCAAATGATGAATAGATCATATATATGTATATATATGCATATATATATGTATATATACATGCAAGCACTCACACAATGGAATATTATACAGCCATGAGAAAGAAATAAATTGTGACATTGGTGACAACATCAATGGGCCTTGAGGGCATTATGCTAATTTAAATAAGTTAGGCAAAGAAAGACAAATATTTCATACTATCACTTACATGTGGAAACTAAAAAATAAAGGGTAAACAGAAAAAGAGAGGAGAAAGTGGTTGCCAGTAGCTAGGGGATGAAGGAAATAGGGAGAGGTTGGTATAAGAGTACAAACTTTCATCTATAAGATGAATAAGATGTGAGGATCTAATGTATAATCTGGTAACTATACAGACATGCATTGCTTAACAACAAGGATATTTTCTGAGAAACAGGTCATTAGGCAATTTTGTAGTTGTGGCACCATCATAGATAGTGCTTACACAAACCAAGATGATATAGCCTACTACACACCTAGGCTATATGGTACTAATCTTATGGGATCACCATCATTTATGTAGTCTTTTGTTGACCAAAATGTTATAAGACACATGACTACAGTTTAACATTGTATTATATAATTGAAGTTTGCTGAGAATAAAACTTATATGTACTCACACACACACAAAAGATAAAAATATGAGGTGATGGAGGTGTTAACCACATGAAGGGAATCCCTTCATAATGTATATGTATATCAAATCATCATGATATTCACTTTAAATATCTTACAGTTTTGTATGTAAATTACACAGCAATAAATCTGGGGAAAAAACTCAATGGGGTTATATTGAATAGAACTTTTACAAATTTTACCTCAAACTTGGGACCTTGTGAATGTTAAATATTTTGCAATCAAAGTTGATATTGAGTTAACCCTTGAATAATATCTCAGTTTATGTTGCCGCCAATCAAATGGTAGACAAACAGGATACCTTAATAGGTCACTAAATATTTCAATAAAAGATGCTTGTTTTTGAATTATATCTTATAGACATGATATCAATTTAAAACATGTGAGATTATTGGTTTCCTTCATAAAGAATGTCATCCTATATCCTAACAGAGCTCTTTTGCAATTTTATACATTGTTCAGTTTTCAGATACTATTGGTAGAAATTATTTTGTCTTTAAAATTAAAATTTAAAAGTAAATATGCAGGTGTGGGGACCTGGAATTGGCCACCCCAAGATATGTCTCTTTGGCATCAGGATTATTTGAGGCTCATTGCTTTTGATAAACTGGGACAGGCAAGGAGGCTCTGAGGAATGGAACTTGCCCTTTGTTAGGACACGTTTACATTTGTAAGGTAAATCTCTATCTGTAAAAGGTGCCTCCCTCTCTGTACCAGGAAGAAGAAAGGAGATGACCTACTCTCCAAAAACTCTTAATCAATACCAAAGGCAAGGACTTAAAATCTGCATTTTATTGTGCTAGTCTGGTAACCTCCTGTAACTGACTTCCCTCCCCCTCCCAACGTTGGCATTCCTTAAAGATTAAGCATCTTTCTTTAGGCTGGGAACCGATTGCGGCCGCTCATCTGTGACCACCCCCCCCCCCCCAGCCCAAGGCAACACACCTGCCACCCTGCGGCGCTCACTGAGACAGCAGACCTATCTGCCATTTCCATCAAGCGCTGTGCTGACAGAGCAGCCTCGTGACTATTGTAAAAGGGACTTTTCAATCACATGTGAAACACCCCGTTTGGGGGCTATATAACCACTCTGTGCACCCCACTTCTTCGGTGCCCTTTCTTCCTTTGGGAAGAAAGGCCCCGGGCCATGGTTCCTCATAAAGCTTTGTTTAATTTTCTCTTGCTATTCTGTCTCATGTGAATTTAATTCGTTCTCCAGCCAGACGAACCCCCATTTGGGGAGAGGAAATGTCCTCCTCCCCTACACAGGATTTATGATCCTTATTGTGTATGCAGTGTACGTTTACTCTGTCTTCATTTTGTCAGTCAGCTATGGTGTCGAGAACCATGTTGCTCAAGGGATCTTTACTGAGATTTAGTACAGACTTGGTATATGGTAGAACTCACCTGCTCTAATAGGCTAAGCAATCTTTTTTATTCTCTACAATGCCAAACCTTGGGATATCAAATGAGGAATTAACTAAGTGCTGGAGTGACAGCAAATAAATGTTGGATTTGGCTGTAAATATTGTTGGGGTACACATTCCTATGATTGAATAATGGTCTTCCTTTTAAGCTAGAATACTGGTGAAGATCCTCAAAGCAAAGCAAAGATAACAAACAGGGATAGATTATGTTAGGCAGGGATTTGGTAGGTTTGCAGTGAAGTCCTCCAACAAATTCAAAATGTGGTAAGGGTGGGAGAGGAAATGCAAAATCCCAAAATGTTCAAATGAGCCACATCTCAGCTTTCCTCATTAATCAGCTAATGTAATGGTTCTTCCTGAAGGAACAAAAAGCAAACAAAAGGTAGGGAAAATGAGAGAATTGTAATGTGAATATACTAGGTACTTTCATGAAAGGAACTTGGAATAATGTAGCCAAAAACGTTTAAAAGTATCTGTGGTTTGATAATAGAAATATATACATGTATATGATACAAATATACATTTAAAATTTATATGTTTGTACATATATATATAAAAGACAAAGTGGAAGAGAATTTTATGTCCAATGTCACATCAATACATTCACAGTCATAAACACTTATTAAACCTAAGTCACTAAAGAATTAAATATGAATTTGTTTACTCTGCAAAGTTGCAAAAGTAACAGATGCAAATATAAACAATTATTTAAGCCCCACAATCAAACCAATGGAAACAACTTTCTCTATAGTACTCAGTCTAGTTTCTGCAATTTAGCAAACTATTCTGTTGATCCTAGATTTTCCAAGTAAACTGTGCGGTTTTTGAGAGTATGGGTCAATTGCTTGTACCAACTGCTGCATTTGGTTCATGTTAAGAAATTAGTAATATCTATGTAGTAAATAATATTTGCAAATAACAGTTGAAAAATTTTCATAAAATATGGAAATAGATGTGTTCACCCTTAATTTTGGCTCAGTTTGTCTTTAAGGAAAGACACAGTCATAAGACAATATAGAGTAATAGTATGCATGTCCATCCTTCAACAAGATTTTAGGCCTTTAATATAGAGTAAGCACTTCATGAAAAAAATATGTAATCATGAGAAACCTCAAATTATAGTTTCCTGAGTCTGGGATTAGCCACTGTAACTGTCCATTGTGAAAGAATCCTTCAGGTAATATGGCAAAACAGTTTAATTTTTAAATAAGGAAACTGATAAACAAGTAGAAAACAATTATTCAATGCTCCATAGACAGTTGTGCTATTTCTAATGCCCTCTTATAAAGATGAAAAGAAAGTATAGTAAAATGTAAATGTAGGAAATAGGCATAGCACAGAGGATTTGTAGGGCAATGAAACTACTCTGTAGAGTATAATAATAGTGGACATACATCATTATAAATTTTTCAAAACTCATGGAATGTACAACACCAAGAACTATGGACTTTGGGTGATAATGATGTGTTAATGCAATTTTATCATTTGTAACAAATGTACCACTCTGGTGGGAGATGTTGACAATGGGGATGCTACACACGCATGGGATCAGGGGTTATGTGGGAAATCTCTAATCAATATTGCTGTGAACTTAAAACTCTTCTAAAAATCAAGTATGTGATGGGTAGTATTTTGATCCTACATTTAATAAACAACAAAGGTAGAATAAAACATTTTACCAAGAAAAAAATTTAAAAATAAATTATATTGCAAACCAACAATGAAAGAATGGAAATGTAATTGCTTCAAGAAATCCTCAGTGCTTTGATTTGTGGTTTTTGAGTTCTTGGAGTTCCCTGTACAAATAATGGACCACAGGGTTCAAACTGTCTCTGTAATATAAGCCTTTCCATAATATTTGTGAAGTTGAAAGATCGTTTCATACTTTTATTTCATCACTTCACTTATAAAAACTGCATTCCCTGACTTTATACAAACTAGCCTTCAAAGCTCTACGTAAGTTAGGACTTCAAGATATCAACTTAAAACATGACTTACCTAGTACTTTGCTGTAAAACCAATCCCACTTCTCATTTAACATTTGGGACTAAAAGTCAAAATAAAGCACATAGATGATATTTTTTACCCTCTCCATGAACGTCATTTCATCACTTAATTCTAACATAATAACAGGCACATAGGATGGAGGGAATGGAAGTCGTCCATATACTTTTTAATTGTATAACTGGGAGAGAAGCAGAGACTGTACACAAAAGGTATTCTACGTAGTTAGTTCAGTAAGCAGCTCACCACAGGGTCCAATGGCATCTGTGAGAATAAGATCAAACCTCGATTCTTGTAGTTTTGCCAAAATTTTCCTGTTCAAAATTACAACTTCATGGAACTTTTAAATACAATCAGAATATTCCCAAAAGATTTCTTACATTAGTGAAAAATATGTCCAAATATATCTTTTGGCAGAGCGTATGTCCATTTAGAGATCATCCATGTGAAAAAAACCTCAAAATCGTCTTTAGTTAAGGTATAGGATAAACCTCAATTTTAATAGCAGATGGTTTGTTGGGATCAATAAGAATGGAAGCTGAAGATGTCAGAAAAATCACTTCATGACTTCTCTGGACAAGTACATCCAGTATTGTCTTCATATAGATCCAATGGATGTATTTTGTGGGCCACACCAACACCTTTCTACCACTCCCAGGTCTAAAGTAATGAGTCACCTGTAATAGCAGCAGAACTGAAATCCATTTCATGGACGTCCTGGTGGAACAGAATGCTTCTTTTCAAATTGCTATTCCCTTCTACCATTGCTCATGTTCATGTCCAAGGGGAAATCAATTAGGAAATTAAAATGTAACTCTTATGCTTCAAAGTAAATACATTATATGAGTAGTCTGAGCATTTGAATAGCAAATGGAAAAAGCAAAATATGGATGACTTTGTTTGTATACATGTGTTTAATGTCTGTTTTATGATTACAAGTGTCATCATCTAGCTAAGAGTCCATGACCTTTCATGTGTCAATCATCCATCTTATGTAGTATATTTTGGAAGAGTGTCAAGAATAGTGGTAAGTGAGAGGGTGTTGTGTCTGCAGCCTCATTGATACAAGAATTACAGAAAAACTTATTATACAGATGGATCAGAATTTCTGGGATACGATGGTTTAAGAGATTTTTATTTTGGTTTGTTTTATTTATTTTGTTACTTTTTGACATGTAATTCACATACCACACAATTGCCTAAAGTGTACAATTCAATGGTTCATAGTATATTCACAGAATTATGCAAGCATCATGATGATAAATTTTAGAACATCTTTATCACCCCGAAAAGAAACTCTACCCTCCAGATCGAACTGCCTGTTTTCTGCATCTCCCTAGCCCTAGCCAACCTTCAATCTTCTTTATGTTTTATAGATTTTCCTATTCTGAGCATTTCATATCAAGGAAATTATGCACTATGTGGTATTTTGTGACTACTTTAGCATTTGGTTTTATTTTTTAAAATCTTTTCCAGGTTTATTGAGATATAATCGACACATAGCATTATGCAAGTTTAAGGTGTACAGCACGATGATTTGATTCGCTTATATATTGCAAAATGATTAAGATCTACTCAATTAACAACTTTCTAGTATACAATACAGTATTGTTAACTGTACTCACCATGCTGTACATCAGATCATTAGAACTTATTCATCTTACAACTGGAAGTGTGTGCCCTTTGACCACCTTCACCCATTTCCCTCACCTCCTTGCCCCTGACAATTACCAATCTACTCTCTGTTTTTACATACTCTGTTTTTTTAGGTTCCACAAAAAGTGAGATCATACAGTATTTTTCTTTCTCTGTCTGACTTATTTCACTGAGCATAATACCCTCAAGGTCCATCTATGTTGTCACAATGGCAAGATTTCCTTCCTTATTTTGTGCGAGAGTATTCCACTTTGTATATATACCACATTTTCTTTATCCATTCTTTCATTGATGGACTCTTAGGCTGCTTCCATATCTTGACTATTATAAATAAGACTGCGCTGAACATGAGGGTGCATATCTCTTTTAAGTTAGTGTATTGTTTTCTATAGTTACATACCCAGAAGTGGAATTGCTGGATTATATGGTAGTTCTATTTTTTTTTTTTGTGAGGAAGATTGGCTCTGAGCTAACAACATCTGTTACCAATCTCCCCTTTTGTTTGAGGAAAATTGTCCCCGAGCTGACACCTGTACCAATCCTCCTCTATTTTTTTTGTATTTGTGACACCACGACAGCATGGTTTAATGAGCAGTGTGTACCTGGAATCTGAACACGCAAACCCTGGGCCGCCAAAGCAGAGCACACAAACTTAATCACTACACCACCAGGCCAGTCCCTCTATTTTTTATTTTTTGAGGAACCTCCATAGTGTTTTCTATACTGGCTGCACCAATTTCCAATCCCACCAACGGTGCACAAGGGTTCATTTTTATTCACTTCTCCTCCAATATTTGTTATTTCTTGTCTTTTTGATGATAGACATTTTAATGGGTGTGAGATGATATCTCATTGTGGTTTTGATTTGCATTTGCCTGATGATTAGAGATTTGGGGTATGTTTTTATGTGTACCTGTTGGCCATCAGTATACTTTCTTTGAAAAAATGTATATTCGGATCCTTTACCCATTTTTAAATCAGATTCTTTGTTTTTTTTGCTATTGAGTTGTATTAAACTGATTTTTGGATATTGCTTTTGTGTCCTACAATTTCACTAAATTCATTTATTAGTTCTAATAGTCTTTAAGTGGAGTCTTAGGGTTTTTTCTATGTATAAGATCATATCACCTGAAAAGGGAGACAATTTTACATTTTCTTTTCCTGATTTGGATGTTTTTCATTTATTTTTATCACCTAATTGTTCTGGCTAGGACTTCCAATACCATGTTGAATAGAAATGGCATGAGTGGGCATCTTTTCTTGTCTGTGATTTTAGAGGAAACTTTTTCAGATTTTCACATTTGAATATGATGTTAGGTCTGGGCTTGTCATGTATGGCCTATATTATGTTGAGGTACATTCTATCCATACCTAATTTATTAAGGGTTTTAATTATAAAAGGATTTTGAATTTTGCCAAATGTTTTCTCAGAATTTATTTACATGATCGGATGATTTGGTTTTTATCATTTATTCATTAGTGTGGTATATCACGTTTATTGATTTGCAAATGTTGAACCACCCTTGCATTTCCGAGATATATTTTATGAGATCATTGTGTGTTATCTTTTTAATGTGCTCTTGAATTTGTTTTGCTAGTATTTTACTGAGTATTTTTGCGTCCATGTTCATCTGGGCCTGCAATTGTCTAGCTTTGGTATCAAGGTAATTCAGGCTTCATAAAATGAGTTTCATAAAATAAGCTTCATAAGAATATTTTAGAAGAATTTGAAAAGATTTGAATTAATTTTTCTTTAAATGTTTGGTAGAATTCACTTGTGAAGTCATCAGGTCATGAGCTTTTATTTCTCGATGGATTTTTGATTAGTGACTCAATCTCCTTGCTCTTTTTTGGACTGTTTAGATTTTCTGTTAATTTGTGATTCTGTCTTGGTTAAGTTGTAGGCTCTATGAATTAATCCATTTCTTCTGTTATCTAATTTGTTGGTGTGCAATTGTTCATTGTAGTCTCTTATGATTGTATTTTTCTGGTATCAATTGTAATGTCTCTTCTTTTGTTTTTAACTTTATAATTTGAGTCTCTGCCTTTATCTTTAGGTAGTCTAGCTAAAGCATTGTCAATTATTTTATTTTTACAAAAAATTAACTTTAAATTTAGTTGATCTTTTCTATTGTCTTTCTAGTCCCTATTAACTTCATTTCTGCTCTTATCAGTTTTATTTCTTTCCTTCTGCTCACATACGACTTTGTTCTTCCTTTTCTAGTTCCTAGAAGAGTAAATTTAGATTGTTTATTTGTGATCTTTCTTTTCTTAATGTTTGTATTTATTGCTAAAAACCTTTCTTAGAAATGACTTTTCCACATTCCATAAGTTTTGGTATATTGTGTTATCATTTTCATTTGCCTCACAATAGTTTTTGATTTCCCTTTTGATTGATTCTTTTACCAAGTAGTTTTTCAATAGTTTGCAGTTTAATTTCCACATATTTGAAATATTCCAATTTTCTTTTTGTAATAGATTTCTTGTTTCATACCATGGTGGTTGGAAATATGCTTGATATGACTTCAGTCTTCTTATTTTGGTTAAGCTTTGTTTTGTGACTTAACATGTGACCTACCCTGGAGAATGCTCTATGTGCACTTTCAAAGAATGTAAACTCTGCTACTGTTGGATGGAATGTTTTGTATGTATTTGTTAGGTCCATTTGGTCCAAAGTGTAGTTCAAGTCCATTGTTTTCTGTCTGGATAATCTCTTCATTGTTGAAAGTGAAGTATTGAAGTACCTTACTGTTATTGCATTGCTGTGTATTTTTGCCTTCAGATGTGTTAAGAAATGTTTAATATATTTAGATACTCCGATAATGGGTGCATATATCTTTACAATTGCTATACATCTTTAATGAATTGACCTCATTTTTATTATACAATGAACTTCTTTATATCCTGTTACATCTTTTGACATCAAGTCTGTTTTGGAGCTACTTTCTTCTTTTTTTGTTTCCATTTTCATTCCATTTTCATGTCTTTTCCCACTCCTGTACTTTCAGTCTATGTGTGTCTTTAAATCTTAAGTTAAGCTCTTTCAGGCAGCATATAGTTGGTTCTTGTTTTTATCCATTTAGCCACCTTCTGTGTTTTAATTGGAGAATTTAAACCATTTACATTAAGATTAATTATTTATAGGCAAGGACTTATCACATTTTTGTTCATTGTTTTCTGATTGTAGTTTCTTTGTTCTTTCATCCTCTTTCAATGACTTTTTTTGTGAACTAATGACGTTTTTAGCAGTATACTTTTATTCTTTTGTATGTTTATCATTTGTTTATCCATTATAGGTTTCTGCTTTGTGATTACTATAAGGCTTTAAGAATAGGTTTTATAATTATTACAGTCTATTTTAAGCCGATACAACCTAACTACTGTTGCATAAAAAAGTTCTACACTTTTACTCACCCCCTTCCACAATTTATGCTGGTATATACCAATTTATATCTTTTTGAATTGTGTATACATTAACAAAATATTTTACATATAGTTATTTTTAACAATTTTGTCTTTTAACTTATACGCTAGAGACAAAATGACTTACATGCCACCATTGCAGCATTATAGTATTTTTAATTTGACTATATATTTACCTTTACCACTGAATTTTATACTTTCAGTTATTTTCATGTTACTAATTAGAGTCCTTTTGTTTCACCTGGAAGAACTCCTGTTAGTATTTCTTGAAAGACAGGTCAGGTGGTGATAAATTCCCTCAGAGAGTTTTTCAGGGAAAATCTTTATCTCTCCTTAATTACTAAAGGACCGCTTTCCAGGTTAAAGTATTCTTGATTGACAATTTCTTTTCTTTAAACACTTTGAATATATCAGGACACTGTCTCCCGGCCTGCAAAGTTTCTGTTGAGAAGTGTGCTGATGGATTTATCAGGATCCTTTGGACATTCTGAGTCTTTCTTCTTTTGCTGCTTTTGTCTTTCATTTTTGAGAACTTGATTATAATGTTTTATTAGTAAAGCCTTTTATGGATTGAATGTGTGTAGGGATCTTTTAGCTGCATGTTCCTAGATAGCCATATCTCTCCCCGTATTTGGGAAGTTTTCTGGTATGATTTCTTCGATAAGTATTTTTCCTCTTTCTCTCTCTCTTATTCATCTAGTATTCCCATAATAGGAATATTGTTCAGTTGATGGTGTACCATTATTCAAGTAGGCTTTCTTTACTCTTATTTATTCTAATTTCTTTTTTTTTTTATTCTTCTGACTGGATAATATCAAAAGATCAATATTTAAATTCACAGATTCTTTCCTCTGCCTGATTGATCTATAGTACCTCTCTATTGCATTTTTTTTTCATTCATTGTATTCTTTTTTTATCTTTTTTTTTATTGTGGTAACATTGGTTTATAAAACTATATAAATTTCAGGTGTACATCATTATATTTCAGTTTCTGTGTAGACTACATCATGTTCACCACCCAACGACTAATTACAATCCATCGCAAATACACATGTGCCTAATCACCTCTTTCACACTCCTCCCTCCTCACTTTCCCTCTGGTAACCACCAATCCAATCTCTGTCTATATGTGTTTATTTATTATTGTTTTTATCTCCTATTTATGAGTGACATCATGTGGTATTTGGCACTCTCCCTCTAACTTATTTTGTTTAGCATAATACCACCAAGGTCCATCCATGTTGTCACAAATGGCAAAATTCCATCATTTTTATGGCTGAGCAGTATTCCATCGTGGATGTATACCACATCTTCCTTATCCGTTCGTCTCTTGATGGACACCTAGGTTGCTTCCAAGTCTTGACTATTGTGAATAATGTTGCAATGAACATAGGGATGCATATATATTTACACATTCATGTTTTCATGTTGTTTGGATAAATACACAGCAGTGGAATAGCTGGATCATATGGTAGTTCTATTCTTAGTTTTTTGAGGAATCTCCATACTGTTTTCCATAGTGGCTCTACCAGTTTGCCATCCCGCCAGCAGTGTACAAGAAGTCCCTTTCCTCTGCATCCCCTCTAACATTTGTTATTTCCTGTCCTGTTAATTATGGCCAGTCTGAAAGCTGTGAAGTGATATCCCATTGTAATTTTGATTTGCATTTCCCCAATAATTAGTGATGTTGAACATCTTTTTATCATTCATTGTATTCTTCAGTTCTCAAATTTTTGTTTGGCTCTTTTTTACAACTTCTATCTCTTTCTTGAATTTCTCATTTTGTCCATGCATTGTTTTTCTGATTTCATTGAATAATCTATCTATATTCTCCTATATCTCACTGAGCTTTCTTAAAATACTTATTTTGAATTCTTTTTCTAGTAACTTACAGATCTCCACTTCTTTGGGATCAATTACTGGAAAATCATTGTGTTCCTTTCGTGGTGTCATGTTTCCTTGCTTTTGCTTATGTTTCTGATGGCATTGCTTTGATTTCTGTGCATTTCAAGGAGTAGTCATCTCTTCCAACCTTTTCAGACTAGCTTCAGTGGGGAAAGACTTTCACCTGAAGGTGGCTGTGAGAACGCTGGCAGTGTTGGGTTCAGTGTCTTGGCTCCTGGGAGGGAACAGCAGCATAGTCTCTGTGTAACTCCGCCAGCTGAGGCCAACTTTGATGCAGACTGGAGGGGTCTTCTGTGGCCAAGGATGTAGATTTCTTGTGTGTGGCAGTGACAACTAGAGATATTGGGATACTTAGAGATGAAGGATTCTGGGGTCCTCCTATTTTCCTTTTCTGCCTGTAGTAGGAAGTTCTTGTCTAGGGGATCCCTCTTGTAACCTGATCTGGGGCACTGGCACTCAGAGCAGTAGCAGAACCAGGGTCCTGGGATCAGCTGCAAGCAGAAAAACCACAGGGCCTGGGTCCTGGGACACTGGTGCACCTGCTGTAACAGTGACACCGGTAACTAAGGTGCTTGCATGTGCAGACCTCTTGTGGAACCAGGGTCTGGTTCTGGGGCTCTCCACAGTGACTTGTGCTGGTGGTGAGGAGATGGAATGCAGTAGCAGCACAAGTTCTGGGATGACAGGGTACACCAGTGGCTTGGGCCCATGGGCAGGATACAGTAGCAGTACAGCTGGGGATCGTGGGTCAAAGTCCCAGCTCTGACTCTAGCGGGCAGTTCAGAATAGCAGCATCATATCCCCAGTCTTGGCCAGTTAGTAATCTGTTGGGACCCAGGGGCAGGTTTCAGATCTGTGACAGCATATCTCCAGTAAGGATGGGTCATAGTTTTGACCTGGGAACAAGGGTGTGGAGCTCAGAGCAGTGGCAGTGTGGCCTCAGTAATGACATTCAAAGCATGAGTTGGAACCCTCGTGGCTCATAGCAGCAGTGATGATCCCAGTAATGGTAATGGTGGGACAAAGCCATGATGTGGGACTGGGAGTGAAACTCAGAGCAGCAGCAGATCTGGTCTCATATATAACAAGGCACTGTGTTGTTCCAATCCCAGAGTGGGGTACATCAGTGATAGGGACCCCTGGGGACAGGTCTCACTGCAGTGTCAACTCTGTGAGGAGATGCAGTGAAGGGGACTTTGAACAGCTCTGTCAACTAGGATAAGCATTAGCAAAGACTAGGAGTCCTAGGTAGCAGATGCTGCAATAGTGAGGCTTGCTGGTGTTCTCCTGATCTCCTTTTTCCCATGGGGTGAGAGTCCTCTGAGGGCATGCCTCCTGGTGTCGAGCTGCTCTAGACTAGGATAAGGGGTGATGCAAGAAAATGCTTCCTACGCTTTTCTATGCAGTCGTCCTAATTTTCTGAGCTCTGCAGGATTTTTGCTGCTTACATATTGTAGTTCAGAGCTTTTCCTGAGCTATTTTTGTCAGTTCATAGTTTTTTTGTCATAATTTTTGTTGCTTTTGTGAGGGAGATGAATGGTGGCAGCTCCTAATTCTACATCTTACTCTCCAGTCAACCAATAAATTTTTAAACCATATAATGAATACATGAAAAGAGCATTGTGAAAGATCAAACAATGAAGACATATAGAGTAAAAATTTAAATTCCTATCATCGGAAATTCAGTGTTTTCTTCCAGGTGATTTCCTCTGTGTTTATACAAATTTAATATATTTTGTTTTATTTCCAAAGGAGAGTATAATGCTTATTTTTCCCTGGAACTTGTTTATTTACCATTGTGACCCAGAGAGCATTTAATAATGTTGCCTGTAATCTACCTGTTCTCTGTGATGCTGTATACCATAGGACTTCACTGGAAGTAAATGTGTTCATTGACTGACAGCCATTTAAGTGCCTCACATAAATGTGTGCATATTTATGCATGACAGACTTCTACTTGTAGAATTGGAGAGTTAAGTAGTGTGTTTAAATTTTACTTGAAAGTGTTATTCCCATTATAATACCTCAAGAGTAGTTTTCTCAGATTCTGATGTTTAACAAATCTTATGTGGGAAAATAATTAATTGACGTAATTTTCATTTCCCAGTCAGTGATTTGTCATCTTTTACATGTTATAGGGTATTTTTACTTCTGTAAATTTCCTCTTTATGTCCTTCATCTATTTTCATTTTGGACTATATTTTTGTTTGTGATTTGTATCATTTCTCACTATATAATGAATACCAATCCTTTTTCTGTTACATATGTTGCAGGATAGATTTGAGGAAAATTAATTCAAGCCTATATGCATGTTTTAACATTATTATATGCTATGGCACAATATTAGTTGCATTTTTCTTTAAAATCATGTCAGTTTTCTAGATGAGATGTATGGAAAATTCGGCTGTAAACTACCATCAAAGTTTTAATTCTTTCCAAAAATAAATTCATGTGTTAGGCTGTTTGTTATGATTCTTTGATGTTGGTCTTCTTGGCACATAAAGACAGATATGTTTTTCTCAACCTGGACCACTTTGATCATAAAGTGATTCTATGATGTATTGGTTTTGGGAGGGCCTTGAGAATCCTTGTTGTTCGATTTACCTATTTCCTCCAAAAACTGTAGAATTTTGTATTCTTTGCATTGTTATAGATTATGGTCAGTCATATCAGGCCTAGGTTTAAAAGAAAATCATGATTGTATCATTTTTTGTCATACCAAAGGATTTAATGTTTTTATATTATGTTAATGGCAGGGATAGGGTAATGGGCTTCTGAAGAAGGAAAGAATGAAACATGCTGGTCTAGTATGGTTATATAGCACAGTAAACATTATTTCAAGCTGTCTTCAGCAAACAATGAATTTACACAGTTTACACAATAAATTTATGACATACGTGTAAGTAACTAAGTGATCCGGTGTCTTCTTTTGAAGACAGTGAATATATTTAGGTGCGCACACGTGAGAGAATGAATATTTAATAAGGCCCTTTAGAGTACAGGCTCTGTATTATCACAACCTACAGATGAGACCATACATTCATTATCAAAGATTGAAAATGAGCGTGAAAGCAATCAGGTGAATCTTTTTAAAGAGCTGTGCGGTAAAGAGCATTAGCTAGTGAAACCAAAGACTTTCCGGAATAGCTCATACCTATAGTAGGAAACAGCTGGCAGTCGTTATATTTCTAAATCCATATACATTCTACTGGGAAATGACTTAAGCTGAATGAAAGCAATGCTTTGCCATGTCGTTAGGTAAAAACTGATATTGAGGCTGGATCCACAGTAAAAGTCCAGTAGCATTAGTGGTCTCCCAAAAGGAAATGAAAGGGTGAGTTTTTCTACACTATTTTAATTATTGAATCACTTCTTTAGCAAAAGATAAAGCTACAAATTTCTGCACCAACATGAAGTTAAAATATTGAGTATTTGCAAAGTGTTATTAGTACTGTTAGTAGACACTTTATGTTCTTGTTTCCATGCACAATGTTAGAAACACAGTTAAGCTCAATAAATTTTTTGATATAAATTTTGAATTAGAACTGTAAATTTCAATATAAACCCATATAGTTGTACTTGATTTTTATTTCCCCCCGGTTTTCTTTCTCTTGGCATGAGATATTTCTAACTCTTAAATGGGTATTAAATTTCTTGAAAACAAGTTTTGATCTGAGACGCTGAATTGTTAGAAGCCATTTTGTTGCTTGAGGAAGGGACCTTTACAACACAACTTCTTGCTGGAATAATCTGGAGGAGCCCCATCTGTGAGGCATACCACCTTTAGGCCTGAGATATAACTATGCCCTTTTTCCCTTCTTTCCTGTTTTAGCAAACTTCTGGCAACAAAACAGACAGCCTTTTGTAAGGACAAATACAGCAGTTGCCACACAGGCCAGCAGGAACCCAATCACATCCAAAGAGTGGTGCTGGAACCAGGTGAGGTCATGGGCTGCAACTCGAAGGTGTTTGGCTCCTTTGTGGCGCATGACAAACTCGATCCAGAAGACTGCTCGATCTAGAGGCTTCATTGGCTGATCATGTTGAATTCTTGATAATTTCATAGCATTTTCTTTATAGCTAAAGGAGAAACACAAAGATAACAACATTGAAAGGAAGTCAATTTGCCTAAGCATACCAATCCTATTGATTTCTGAAAAGTGTCACAGAAATGATTCAAAATAATTGCTGTAGAATTGCCGAGGAGCAAATTTTTATTTGGGTCTCATAGATAGTTTGGCTTTTATATTGGAATTTTCTTATTGATAAGTATTTACAAAGTGAAAAAACAAATTCACGTGGGAAAGGAAAATCTTTTCCAACAGAGGAAACGATACAAGCCATTCTAAGCACTATAAGTCACATGGTAGAAATGCAATTTTAGGATGATGCTTTTGAAGTTTTTAAAGAGGAATAGTGTCATGGAGGATGAAATGCTTCCTCACTAGTTCCTGTGCTTTTATTCTTCTACACTCTCCTGTCTATTTTCCACCAGTAGCCAGAATGTTTTTAATCAAACTTATGTCAGGTTATTACACCTCCCTGCTCAAAATTTCCACCTGGCTTCTCATCTCATTCCAAATAAACTCTAAATCTCTTCTTTGGACCTCAGGACCTCCATGGACAGAGTCCTGGCTCCCTCTTCTCCTATCAGTTTGTCCCATGCACACTCTGTCGTAGACTCGTTGGCCTTCTAGCTGTTCACTGAAGCTGCCCAAAGTTTTCCCACCTCAGTGCCTTTGCACTTTGTGTCCCCTCTGTCCCCCTGCTGGAGCACTCTTCCCTGCAACACCCCAAGCCTTGCTTCTCCCTTTCGACGGAGGCCTTTGGTTCAGAGTTCCATCTCAGGGAGGCTTTTCCTGGCCACATTATGACAGCACTCGTGGGCATTTCTTCTTTTGTTTTTTGTTAATCTTATTTTTTTAATGTTTAGAAACTTTGAAATATGTTATATATTCTAAAAGAAACCTTTAAGTATGAAACATATGGAAGCTGCACATTTCCTGAGAAAGCAGCTCAAAATTCAAAATTAACTAGAAAATTATCCCAAGACAAAACACTAATTTAACTACTCTCCAGATCATGATATAGAGAATCATAAGCTCCCCAGAAGCATCCCTTCCTTGTGGGCACTTCCAGCCACTACTCTCTTCCCTAAATTAAATACTAGCCTGACTTCTAATATCATTGAGTAGTTTTGCTTATGTCTATACTGGAATCATATTGTGTCTACTCATTTGTGTCTGTCTTTTGTGTAGCAGATGTTGGTTAATTGCATTGTTGTATAGTATTCCTTTGTACGACAATAGCACAAATTATTTATTTATTTTTTGATCAAAGGAAATTTGGGCAGTTAACAATTTTCTGGCAATTACTAGCAATGTGGTTATAATTCTTGAATATGTCTTTTGGTTTACATGTTTATACATTTTTGTTAGTCATATCCCGAGGAGTAGAATTTCTGAGAGAACAGTGCATGTATGTTTGGGCCTCATTGATATTACTAAATAGTTTTCTAAAGTGGTTTATTAATTTGCGTTCCCACCAGTAGTACATGACAATTCCTATTTCTCCACATCCTTTTCAAGACTTGGCCTTGTCAGTCTTTTTAAATTTTAGCTCTTCTGATGAATTAATAGTGAGGTTCCAATTTACATTTTCCTGATGGCTAATGAAGAGGGTAAAGCTGTATATTTTTTGCCAGTAAGTGTAATATTTTGTATAGGTTTTGCTTTTTTTGATAGATAATCATCATCAGATTAAGGAAATTTCTTTCTATTTCTAGTTTGCAAAAGGTTTTTTTCTTTAATATAATAAAGGGATGTTGACCTTTATCAAATTTTTCTTTAGCCATTAAAATGGTCATAATATTTTTTCTTTTTCATGCTGATAATTTATTGAATTATATTGATTGATTTTCAAGCATTTCAGCAAACTTTCAATCCTGGAATAAACCTATTTTGTCATGATGATTTATTCTTTTTTAAGGTACTCTATTTAGTAACTTAATATTTGATTTAGAAAAGGAATTGTTTTAAAATTTTGTTTTCCTGTAATGTCCTTGTCTTTTTTTGACAGATAGGATATTATGCCCTCAAAAAATGACTTGAAAAGTATTAAATATGTTTGACATTATCTAGAAGAGTTTGTGTAAACTTGGTTGTATTTCTTTCTTAAGTATTTGGAAGTGTTCACTGGTAAAGTCATCTGGGCTAGGAGTTTCCTTTGTTGAAAGTTTTAACAAAGAATAAATTGCAAGTTTTCATAGTTTTAACAGACTTTCAATTTCTTTGATGGATATTAGGCAAATCAAATTTTAAACTTCTCCTGAGGTGACTTTTTTATACTAATGTGTTTTATACTACTTTTTATTATGTAGAATTTTGTTCATATAGTTGCACCTAACACACTGTTATGAAAAATTTTAATGCTTGATGGTTCTGCATTAATGTCATTTCTTTATTCTTGATATTGGTAATTTGTACCTGCTTTGTTTCTTTCATGATCCAACTTGCCAAGAGTTTATAAACTTTGTTGGTCTGTTTCAATAGCCAGTTTTTGGACTAATTTATCATATTCATTGTAAGTTTGTATTATATTAATTAATTTTCCTATTGTATTCATTTTTTCCTTCTAGATTGGTTTAGTTTGCTGGTGTTTTCCTCAGATCTTGAAATGGAAGCTTAGATCATTGTTTATTAGACGTTTTACTTTTGTCATACATGTGCATTTTAGGATCTAAATTTTCTTTTAACTACAGCTTTTGCTGCATTCTTCAAAACTTGATACATTTAATTTTCATTATCATTTAGTTAGATATATTAAAATTTACATTATGAGTTTTCATTGATTCTGAATTATTAGAAGAAGCTTGCTTAATTTGCAAAATTTAGATTAAAATTTTTTTGGTGATTTCTAACTAAATTCCAGTATTGCCAGACAATATACTCTGTATGAATTGAATCTTTTCAGATTTACTGAATCTTGATTTAGAGACAAACGTTTGGTCAATAATGGTATTTTATTAGACTTGCTTTTGAAAAATGTGTCTTCCCAGTTATCTATCTATCTATGTATCTATGTATCTATCTATCATCTATCTATCTTGCATAGGGTATGAAGCCATGAAGAATGACTAAGGGATATAAGGTTTCTTTTTGAAATGTTCTAAAATTAGCTTATGATGAAGTGGTGAGGGTTTCATAACTCTGTAAGCACACTGAATAGATTTGAATTTCACACTTTAAAGAGGTGAACTTCATGTTATGTAAATTTTCCCTCACTATATAATCTATTAAAATAATGGTATTAATAAAAATAATTCTTTAGCAAAAATATTTTTATAGTTGTAGAAAATTTAAGTAATGAATTGAAATATTTTCTATTTCTTTCACTTGCATCGTTTTTTCCTCCTGTGGATTCAGTCACATTTTTAAAATGTGTACCTCTTACAATGAACTATATGGCTTTAAAATTCTTTTGCATAGAAAATTGTTGCACTAATTGGTTACCTATTAAATCTATAGGCTTAAAGTGCAACTTTGAAATAACTGTCTGGTTGAATGGAAAAGTGAATTTTAGATCCCTTATACCATTTTAACAATTTCAAAATTAGCCTCTTAATAATAGGGCAAAACTTATACTCACTGCTGAAAAGAAAATCTATCTATGAATACCAACTAGTTAAAAAAATGCTATACTCACGAAGGGTTATTAATGACAGTCTTCAATGCATTGAGCAAATCTGTACTTGACATTGTGTTCAAGTCCAATCTAATAGCTGCTCCCTTAGCCTCCATGTGACGGATGTTTTCAGGTTGATCAACAAACATAGGGAGTCCCACCATGGGAATCCCATGGGAAATGGCTTCATAGATGACATTGCCACCAGCATGAGTGACAAAAGCTTTGGTTTTTGGATGACCTAATAAAAAGATCAATAAAAACGATAAATTTTGAGCCCCATAGTTAAAAATAGAAATTGGCAGTGTAAGACAGTAAAGAAGCCTGTATTTTCTGCACAGGGTCACTATGCTCATGGGATCATGTAAATATTTGTGGATTTCCAAAAGAAGTCTATCTGAGGGAAAGAGAGAAAGCTGTACATCAGAAGAGATGTTAGTTTAGAGTTTTTTTGTCCAATAGAAAATTGTGGCAGTGAATGCAGATTCAAAGAACATCGTGTTTGAAATCATGGGGGTGAAGAAACATTGTCTCTTAAGGGTATAGGGAGTGATTCACTCTGAAAATGTGTGGAGAATCTCAGGAGGTGTTTGGAAATACAGGACAAATGATGGATGTGTTGAATGCAAACTGCTTCATATCCTCTTGGGTGTACTTTATTTTCTAGGCAATGTGAGTCATTGAAAGTCCATAAAAAAGTAGGGGTGTTTTCCTGTATCTTTTTGGAAGAACAAGAAAACATTATAACAGCAGTGAGAAAGACAGATCTGAAGTAGAAGAGCATGGAGGTGAGAAGACCAATCAAGAAGTTGAAATTTGAAGAAAAGAAAATTGAAAATTTATGGGTGACAGATAATTAGCACCTGATTGTCGAAGTTTTCAAAGCAAATGTTGCATTGCATTTCTGTTCCAGTCTTTTTCCTCAGATTTTCTTTTAATTAGAATTGTATTTGTTTGCTGCAGTCTTACCAAGAAGATCATTCTGTGGGATCCACTTGAAGAGCTGAGTATTGGGTCCTAATGTATCTGGTTTCTTTCCCCTGAATCTCCACACAATCTATTAAGATGAAGAAAATGCTCTATTCCATGAATAAGATCACACAGGCATAGAATATTTTTGAAATTAAAATCTACTAAGAAGTCTTTCCCAGCTTCCTCCCACTGACAAATGTGGACATTTTTGCCCAGAAATGTTAAAATATGAGTGCTATTAAATAGTTTTAAAAACCAAGGCACCAAAAATCTAGGTAACTATTATCAACTATCTTTTCATAGAATTTACTACAAATTATTAGTTTATCATTCGCTATTATTAGTTCTAAAGAGCTGAGGGAAATTAGTTTGTAAGTGATGTATTTTAATATTAAAAGCATTCAAGAATCAATCAGAACTGTAGTGTAAACACAAAGTTAACTGCGATTTCTGCAACTTTATTTCAAGTGACTATCTCATATAATGAACTTGTGGTTTTAATCTAGAAAAGACTTTGCTTGCTTATCATTTTCTGAGGGGAATAGGTGAAGATATGCTTATGTTCACTTTCTCCACAAAGCATTTTGATGGAAAGTTATATTTTCTATTTTCTATTGTTGGCAATATCATACTTTCTTCTACTTCGGACAAAAGGATAAAGTTCCTTCTTCTTATAGAGGGAATATGAAATATTTTAGATTATATATTGGAAGAACACTGTTCCTATAATCTTTTAAGTTTAAATCTTCCAAGGCATTATCTCAGCTTGTTTTTTTTTTTTTTTTCCCCAAAGGCCTTAACAGTGGAATATCCATCCACAGTTTTACATATTTTTTTACAAAGCTAGGAATTGCAGAATTAATATTAGGACAACTGATAAAATTTTAAAAAGTCACATTAATTTTCATTGACCATAATAAGCTAGAATAGTCAAATTAGAAGCTTGTGCTATTGAGATCTAATTGCATATTATACAACAGAAAACTCTGATATGGAATGCCTCATGTATCAAAGATGCTACAACCAGCCCTAAGTAGTGATTGATGCTGAAATTCTCACTTCTAAGTGGGATGACATGCCAAGGAATCCTAAGTTAGTGGGGCATTTTTAAAAAAGTTGGCAGGTGGCTGTCTACTACCTGTCAAGAGAATCAGCCTAATCTCAGCCTCTCAGAGATACAAATATTAGGGGTTGTTCAGGGGGCAGTTTAGATAGTGCCTAAAGGTGGCAAGTAGTTCACAAATAGTGAGAGGGCTCAAGTGGATCTTATAATTTCATAAGAATAACTATAGGATTTTATGGGAGGGAGAACTTCTGGACTTGTCTCTATGCTAAACCTGACTCTGCCTACAAATTCCAAGCTTTTGCTTCTCCCCTTCCCTCCACCTCTGAGAAAGCGGTTGATAAGCCAGTTGGTCAGAATAGTATATCGATTAGAACAAGTTATTAATGGGCAGGACTAAGAGCATTTAAAGTCAGAGCCCATACCCCTTCCTTCCTATTGCCTGTTCTACTTTGACAGGAAACAAGGCCCTCTGGGCCTGCTGGTTAATTTAAACACCAAGGTGAATCAGGAGGCCCAGGCTTCTCTCTTGGTCTTTCAGAGAGGGCTAGTTTTAAGATATATACTGTTTTCGTGTTAGGAGAAGAAGAAGAAGGAACAGGAGGAAGTGTCTGAATCTTTATGCTCTAACTCAGTCTTTTTGAAAATTCTGCTTTGAATATTGAGTGTTTATGAAGCTTACCCTCTGAACTATAACTTGATGCCTCTCTGCTGTTCATAACTTCACAATCCCTCAGGAACCCCTTTTGAAAATGCTTTGATTTGTAGGGTGAGATTTGGGAATTCTTGTTGTGTTACTGGCATACTATTAGCATAATAGCAATGAAACCTCACACATGGTCCCTAAAATATAAATGTCTCAGAGAGAAAAATAAAAGTTAAACTGTTTTTTTCTTTTTTTTTTTTGGTGGGCAGCAAATGTGTCTCCCTTGCACTATTTTAGAATTTGACTTGAAAAGAAAAACATATGAGTTCAATTTGATCTAATTGTATTATGAAATTTTTACTCCTTTGTAGTAACTGTTTTAATGGACTCACTCTACAGACTTTAAATAAACTCATTCAAGTAGTTGTTCAGCATAAATGCAATTTTTCAGAGTGCTGGGAGCCGTGGCTACATCATTTGATCGGCTGTTTGACAGGGTCCAGCCGATTAACGCCGAGGGGTGCAGGGCCGCCCCTTGGTGAAGAATAACCGGCCAGCCCCTCACATAGTTCTGAAACCTGTGCTGCTTCTAATTGCTCTTCATTCCTTTTCCTTTCTTAACCTCCAGTTTTCACTCCTTTGGGTGGCTGCTTGGGAGGCACTACCTCCTGGGAAAATTAGATATAGTAAGAGAATGTGACCACCTGCAGGTAACTTTCAAGATATTTTTCAGTTAATTATTGGAGGAGCACACAGTCCCATTTGAGACAATCAGAAAGGAATCCTGCCCAGATAAGATGTCGAATTAGGTTTATGGCCTCTGTCTGGTTAATGTTTCCTTCTCCCTCCAGTTCTTTGTCTAAATATATATGCATCGTCCTTCTAAGTTTGCTGGTTAATTGGATGATCAAGAATTATCTATATATTATTCTTGACCTTCTGCTTTCTGTTAAAATGTTATAGAGGTTTTCTCCTCAAAGCAATAAATAATAAATAATTGATGAGTAGAAGGGCCAAGGGGTGCAGGGATGCCCCTCGGTGAAGAATGGCCGGCTGACACCCCTGATATTTTCTGAATTATATGCATGCTTTCTATCAAGGTTATGTGTATACATATTTCTCTTTTTTATTCTTGAAGATATATACTTTAGCTTAGCTTTTCAGCCCTTTACTTTACTAACAATATGATACTTTCTGCAGCAGTGTACTTAAGGGACTGTTAGCTCTACAATCTAAAAGACAAACGAATGCTTCCACCCCCTAAAGGGCGCGAAAAAGTAAAGATGTTTAACTGCCCGCTGAGAATGCGGATAGCCCTGGGGATAAGACACCCTGGAGTCGCCTTTTGTTCCCATTAACCGTCTACACTAATGGCGTAAATGATTGAGGGAGGCAGGGATGGCTCCACCAGGATGTAACCAGACGGACTGCTGTCCTGTCCGGAGGCCTGGACCTTCTCTCTTTGATTTAACTTTACCATGAATCACAACAGACGCCTAGGTACCTATCTCCTTTAGCTTAGAGACAACAAACACTAGTTAATTGCGGAGAAGACGATCATTAACCTTATGCTCTATAGAATGGAATGCTAATAAATATTCTTGTGCTCGTTTTTTACTTCCTTATCTCTCTGAGAATATTTGTAGAACTATTTCTGTACTAATCCTGAAAAATATATAAACGACACTTGTGCACAGTAAAGTCGGACTTGCTAACACCAACCCAAGTCTCACGTCCCCTTTATTTTCCCCCTCACTCCTCGCGCCGACGCCGTCCATCCCTCAGGAACCTGGACTCCACTGGGGCGGGACCCCGGCATCAGAGCTTCTGTGGAATCTGAGCAAGGGCCAATGCAATCATGTTGGCCTTTTCTTCTGTAAGGTCTTGGACCATTGACCCCAAACTGAATACTACAATGCCGTCTTCTCCAGAGCCCTGCACAAACTCTTCAATTTCCTGAAAAGAGACAGTTCATGGTAATATGAAATGGCATCACTGCAGAGATTTTTTGTATTTCATTTGTTCTTTTTTAGTTTGTTTGAAGGAAATGAATACATACATTTCTAAACAGAGTAGAATTGTTAGAATAGTCTCATCTTCTAACATGCTAAACCATTAAATCCCCTTAGAAGGATTTGTGTGATATGAAATCTATTGTCTTTAACCAATGTATATCACTGATTACTAGGAAAATATGGTTCTTTGTCAATTCTCAGCAAGGAATGACAATAAAGAGGAAGTGTCCTTTGAGAACTTTTCACAATATGGCAACATAGGTTTAATTTTCATAAGTGAGTACTAAAAACAGTGTAATTTCTATTCCACGTGTTAAACATTACCAGGGCCAGACATTTTTTTGTTAGTTCTATGATAAACAATACTGAGACCTACCAACACTAGCTTAGTTGTTTGTTCCAGGATTACATGACAGTGACCAACTAAGATAATTTACTCATTAAACCACATAGCTTGCTGGGGCTGGCCTGGTGGTGCAGCGGTTAAGTGTGCATATTCTGCTTCAGCGGCCCCAGGGTTCGCAGGTTCAGATCTCGGGTGAGGACATGGCACCAATTGGCAAGCCATGCTGCGGTAAGCATCCCACATATAAAGTAGAAGAAGATGGGCACAAATATGAGCTCTGGGTCAGTCTTCTTCAGCAAAAAGAGGAGGATCGGCAGCAGATGTTAGCTCAGGGCTAGTCTTAAAAAATAAATTTAAATAAAAAACACATAGCTTGCTTACTAAGACAAGAGTCAAGACCTCACCTCACTGTGTCCAGTAGTCCAAAATTATATCATAAAGTTTGCTCACTTACAACCAGTTCACCAACCCAGGCCCCAATACGTTGGAATTATCTTCTTTTGACTTTCCTTTTCTGAAACAATAATAAAACCTTGTCAAGGTGCTGTTCCTGCTTCCTGTAATAAGTCAGATAATCCTAGCTTTGTTTGTTCAACAGGTTATTTTTGGTGTTTTTTTGAGGAAATAACAGATGACTAAAAAATTAAAATGATCTAAACTCCTAGCAGAATTCCTTTAATAAAGTGGAAGACCATCTGTAACTAGGCTTCTTGAATTTGTATGTCACTCTATGTCCAATATGTTTGTTACTGAAGTGTAACAATTTTCTTCTTGTCAGTTTTTAAGGAAATCTCTTTTGGCATAGGCTTTCCTGATTATGAAGGCTACATATTATATGACCTGATTATGAGCTTACATATACTTGCTTTGGTAAAAGAAGGAAAATGCTCTTGTTAAATCACCTTTATGTACAAAAATAAGAATCCTAAATTTATTAGCCACAACCTTTCCTGTTTCAGATTCCCACCATGAAAAGGCTCTCTAAATTTGAGCTTCAGCTAAGACTCTGATGTATTAATCCCTTGTCTGGGGATATTACATTAACAAACTGGAAGATTTATGAATTTATGAAATAATTTTCCTTTTCTTACAGTCTCACGTCCTTTTTCTTTCTGGCACGTGCTGTGCTAATATTGAGCTTGTTATAACAATTTCATCTCATATTAAGGAAACAGCTTTTCAAATCTTCCTGCAGATTGTTTCTTCCTATTTTCACTCAAAGTCCTAATGAAAGTGCATTAACATTATTTTTATATAGAATGCTCCAACCTTGAATACAAGTTTGATTCTATCTGATCCTGGCCCAGGTATTTCAAGGCAACTAAAGCATGACTGATAATGAATGTGACAAATTTTGCTTATAAACTATTTACTTTGGATATTTTTACCCTTGAAAGTGTGATTTAATGGATACAACATTTAATCAGTGTGTATATGAACTACTTGGGATCCATGACATAAAATTACTAAAAATCTTCATTTATATTTCTAACTCTGTGGCCTGTTGTGCAGGTTAGTATTAAATCGGACATTTCCTCCCTGATATTTTACTTACTATATTTGTTTTCAAGTCAGGTAGTGAGATCAGGCAATTTAAAAGTTTAGAATATAATTATATTTTGTCTTATTTATGCACCACTGAATCATTTTTAATGCCCTACTACAGCTAATTCCTGAGAGAGGCTGATTTCTGCAAACTGTATTATCAGGCTACAATGATCTCTGCTTTGTTTTGTGCCATGAAGTTCTTTGATCACATGTAAGACCAGATCAATTGCTGGAGTGCATTCATAAATGCTTTTGGAAAAACTATCAGGGGTTTGCCAGTATACACTTATGCATATACATGCTCATTTATATACCTCAGAAGGAATCCCTCCAGTTTGGATACTGGTGAGACTGCTTAAATCTTCAAATCGATTTTGACAGTTTCATCTGCTTAATGTGTATTCTAAAATGAATTCCTTTTGTTAAAAGGATTGCTAGTCAAACTGAAATCACAATAGCTAATATTTATTAAGCACTGTGTGTTTGGCTCTGTGTTAGGGCTTTCCATATTTAGTCAATTCTTATTATTCCCAGCAGTTATGTTCTGTGAAGTGCTGCAAACACACGATTAGCGAATACTGAATCACTGCTCTCAGCAGAAACATAATGTTAGGTTCCCACAAACCTCTTGTTAACAGCATTTTCATCAACTGATCAACACATAACCTTGTTATATGTGTGTTTCTGCTTAAAGACACCTTATTTAATGTATGTTGTTGTTTCATTGGCATTGAGTTCATAACCAACAGTGCTATAACTCATGGAACTGAATGAAGCTTATCTAATAGACATATTTTCTCACTGAGGCATGGCATAGTTGTCTTGCTTCCTCTGAGGAAAACTAGAAAGCACTACAGCACCATCCTTGGGGGCCATTCTAAACAGTGCAATCACGAAAAACCACCACAAAAATGCAAAAAATGTGGCACTAATTAGACTTGGAAAGGGACGCATTTACAGTGTGAGAGCCAAAGAACAAGGCAGAGCATCACCTCATGTGATCTCAACTGGGAACATGCCTGTCAGGTGAATCAACTTTTTTGCTGCTCTGTGCATATCCATGAAAGGTGATGAAAGCACAGCAAGTATTGATGTTGGCATTACAAATCAATTTTACTGAGTAGGCAAATTTAAAAATGTGAAATCTGCAAACAATCAGGAATGACTGTATTAGAACTTTTTATTGTCACGCAATTCAATGAGATAGGTAAGTAACCCCCCTGCCATTTTTCTCGTACATTCATATCTTATAGGAAAGGTATTCTTGGCAGGATTAGGACTTTTGTGTATTTGCTGGCTACCATAATACCATGCATTAAAGCACCAGATCCCATAGCCTTAGGATACTGGCATATGTTTTCACTTTGAATATAACATTACCAGAATTTGACTCTTTTTAGATACCTGATTGCAATTTACTAGAATAAAATATAGCAAGAAATCCCATACCACCTCAATCTTACTTATAATATGATTTGTATTTTATTGTAAATAATTGCATATACTGAACATTAATAGTGTTTCTGACCAACTAGTCTATAAGCTTCCCATAGGAGGTAACTGTGACTGTGCCATTCACCTCTTGTTCAGTACAAAGTGTAGACTCTAGCATATAGTAGGCACAGAACATATATTTGTTGAAAAAATTATCTTTTGTTATGTGTTGGACACTGAAAGATTGTTTTATAGTGCCTATATCCACACAATCCTCCATTTCTCTCATACTTGTAACAATTGTAATGTAACCCGGAATCTTCAGTGATAATGAAACATGAAATACATAGTATATGCAGGAATGGTGTGAAGAGATTTTAGGTATTGCCCCATATCTTTTCTATAGGACAGAATCTGGATTGGGGAAAAAAAGCTCTTTTCAAGACACCAAAGTCTTACCTTAGGCAACAGTTTGGCAGGTTTGCACTGGAGTCCTCCAACAAACTCAAAATTAGGTAAGAGTGGATGAGGAAATTCAAAATCCCAATAGGTTCACATCAGCCATACGTCAGCTTTCCCCATCAGTTCACACAATGTAGTGGGTCTTCCTAAAAAAGAAATAGGGAAAGAAAAATATGTATATCTGTGAATTCATATACATTTTTTCCTCGAAAATAAAGGAATAAAGTTTCAGGACTCTGTATGTCAAGATGTTCAAAATATGCCAGTGTTCTAAAATATGAACAAACATTTGAAGAACATATAAAGCAAAACGAAAACCATTGTAAGTGAGAGACTTAATAGTTAACCAGGTGCTGTCACCTCTGCTGCTTTTCTAAGTTCAAATATTCATTAAAGATTCGTTCCTCTTTTCATGTATTACAAATTCAAGATAACTAATACCGTATATTTCTGGGTCAATATTTTTGTGTAATTGTTTAAATATATATGATGAATGTTATGTTCTAAATGACCATCTTCTCATTTTCCATATCCATAGCATTAGGATTATGATATTTATGACAGTTTTACTGAATCCCATGGCATTTTAAACATATTTTGTTTTCTTTGCTAGCTAGTGATCCTCAGTCTCTGGGGAGGGCCCATGTGACAGAGTTTCCAATGGGACACAGGCCCAGCTCAGAACCCATTTGCTGCTCACTGAAATGAAGAAATAACCCAAGATTGATGTAATTTGGTTGAATAAGAAATTGTTTTCTAAATATCATAATGATCTTCCTCATTAAATATGGATCCGCAGTGTGAATATTTGCATTGTTCTCACTTGTCTCAATCTGTTCTCCAGTTGCACCAGAGAATAAACAGGTTACACATGGGAAGCTAAGTATCCTTTGGAAATCCGGAGAAAGCAAGCAGAAAAACCTCAGTGGCTCTAGAGTCCTCCCTAATGATACAGAGCTCACCTTATGACAGAGAGACCTTCTCTTCTATAGCTTAAGGACTCACTCTCTGTGGTATATTTTACTGAAGAAAACTTCTTGCAGGACCAAAGCCCTGGACCATCCATGATCAGGAAAGTGCATGATGAATGAGATGCACTAAATGAAGTGACATCTTTCACCTCCATCTCCTTGTCATTTATTTTTTATTTCTGAAGAAAATTGAAACATTCTGACATGGATAGATGATTATGATTTAACTTATAGGGAAAGCTGCTTGATAACTTCAAGGAAAGAATTGGGGTCTGAGGCACTATCCCATCATTCAGTCTATCAAGTGTTTTCTCATACCTAATTCGTGCCTCTAGTCTACAGAAAAGTTATATATATGGAAAAACTAAAGTAAGTATTAGTAAGTGTGTGGAAAGGGATGGTAAGGGAGATTCACCTGCAAAAGAGTTAAAAGTTCTCCCTTTTAAGGATTTATGACTTGGCCAAGGGATCTCCTTTGTCAGTTTCTACCCCTAGAAAAAAATCATCATTGCTGTCACGGGTGCCCACTCAAGGAATGACATAAAACTTCCAGAAAAACAGGATGAAAAACTTGACTTCGTTGTAAAAGTCTATTTGCATCAGTGTCCCCTAATTTACTTAAAATGTTCTTTAAACCTCTTTGTGGCTTTGAGTTATATGCTTGGTCTTACATTCCCACAGACCCACCAACCCACTCACCCTCCCCATTCGCCATCCAGCTTTCTATTTTTTGTTTGCCATTTGATTGCTGTTTTCCTTCACATGACTGTGCATGTCCTGACTATGGAATCTCATCTAAGAGCTTATTTTCTATAACCTGTTATTCCTGATTAATTATTAGCAGGTTAATCATAGAAACTTTGGTCTTTGGATTATTTGTTTAGTCTTTTACTGTGGGCCAACCTAGCCACCCTCCCACTCCACTTAACCAACCAGCTTTCTACTTTGATTGTTTGCCATTTGATTCCTTGTTTTCCTTGACGTTACCTTCCATACCTTTGCTCTGGGATCTCACGTAAGGGCTTAATTTCCATGACCTGTGATTCTTGATTAATTTTTAGCAGATTTCTTTTTGAAACTTTGTTCTTTGGTTTTATTCTCCAAGCCACTGCCTCCCATACTCTCATACAGTATACATATAGTAGAAGGTTAATATTTTTATAACTCAGATCTTTATTTCCTCTGTAATCAAATTAATCTTACATACCTTCTTATCCATTGATAATAATTATTACATTTATGCTAAGGATGGTTAAGTTCCATTTGAAAGGGATATTTTTTCCAGGGTTTCAAAATTTTTACAATAGAGCCCCCCAAAACGATGCTTTATTTATATGAGTAAAGATGCTTTATATATATGGTAATGAGGGAGCACCCCTCTTGACAAAGCAAAGTTTGGGTAGTTGAAAGATATATACTGGCAATGGGGACTCTTTGCTAAAAGGATCTCCCAGATCAAAAAAAAAAAAAAACAGTTTTATTGATCTTCTAAATTGTGGTATACTTAGTGCTTAGCACAATGTCTCTTCAAGTAATATGTGGAGATTTGAAGTTAGAGTCTCTCTCTTCTCTTTCAGTTAATGAAATTTGCAGAGGTGTTAAGTCCAGTGGCCAGACTGATCTGTTTCAATCCCACTCCCAACATTTCTTCTCTATGAAAACGTGGATAAGAAAGTTACTTGAACTTTCTGTACATAAGTTTCTGTATCTGTAAAATTAGGAGAATAATAATAGTGCCGCAAAGTGGATTTCTATGTGTATCTTCCATGAGTTAGTAAATATGAAGGACTTAGAAGAGAGTAATTATCAATAAATGTTGACTAATTTCCTTCTGCCTCCTGGAAACAAAAATCATAGCATCTGGTCAATAGATGTTTGTTTTTGAATGAATGTGTTTTTAGTGAATCATATTTAGACCTCTTTTAGATTTGAAAAATATATTATACCCCCATATTTTGCATTATTTTTTAGCTCAAGGAGAAGTAGTAATTGTAGGTCAGCAAACAGACATGGATAATTCTAAAATAATCCCGAAAGTTTTAGGTTGACTTAACAGATGATTTATAAATCATTGAGAAAGAAAGAGCAATAGTAGATAACGCCCAGAGATGACTTGTCCATAACTAAGCAATTTTCCTCTTACTAGGGGTATTAAATGATAAGACCAAAGAAGCAGTTCAGATATAGTAATAGAAACATTTAATCTGGAAGAAAGATATCAGAAACTTTGATTCTGAAGGCTGAAAGGAACCTTAGCACTGAGCTTATAGAAATATTTAATTTTGAAGACAAGTACACATAAAGTTTTCACAAAGTAGGCATCTTTCTCACACATAAAGTAAACTTTTTACTAGAATCAGATTGGTAAAATATATTTTCTCATGGCTGACCTTCTCTTGATTTTATAAATATAATTAATGAATTTCCTTACTGTGGCACTTTAAAAATGCTATATAGGGGCCAGCCTGGAGGTATAGTGGTTAAGTTTGCATGCTCTGCTTTGGTGGCCTTGGGTTTACTGGTTCCGATCCTGGGTGTGGACCTACACACCACTCATCAAGCCATGCTATGGCAGTGTCCCACATATAAAGTAGAGGAAGTTTGGCACAGGTGTTAGCTCAGCAGCAATCTTCTTCAAGCAAAAAAAAGAGGTAGATTGGCAAAAGATGTTAGGCCCAATCTTCCTCACAAAAAGGAAAGAAAAAAAATGGCTGCATAATCTTTGCAACTTCTCCTAACAAGACTTGGAGGGTATTTCTCCATCCTTTGAATTTGGACTTGCCTCATGGCCTGTTTTACCAATAGCAGGTGGCAAAAGTGACATTGTGTGACCTAAACCTAGGCCCGGAGCATTCATACAAGCTGTTCTGGAATTATACTCTCATCTGAAAAAGCACAAGCTTGCCTGTTCAAGGGACCATAGGGAGAAGACAATTAAATTGTTTGGTTTTTGGGCCAAGGAAGGCCCAAAGAAGAAATATTTCACTGAACCTAGCCCTAATTGCTGGTCTATAGGATCATGAGCAAATAATATGGTTGCTGTTTTAAACTCTGTTTTAGGATGGTTGGTTATACAGCAATAAATAACAGAGACATTGTGATTTATGAAGAATATAGTACATAAGTATCTTTTGAAATAAACAAGCCCTAAGAATATTAATATAGTAGATCAATGTCAAATAGAGTTACAACTCCAGTTTCACAGAATTATAGAATAATTTACTCAAGTTTTCTTGAATGATTGATAAATTCTGATTGAGAAATTATCATATGTCCATTTGGACACTAAAACTAAGACAATGTAAATTCTCTTTAATTATATATATATATACACTCTCTCTCTCTCTCTATATATATACATAGTGTATTATATATACACACTCTAACACATGCCTAGAAAGTAAGGGTCTTTTTCCACCTACTGTAGGGAAAAGATAATAAATAAACCATTGACTTACCTAATGCTTCACTGTAAAACTTATCCCACTTCTTCCTGTTAAAGATCTCAAATGAAAAGTCAACATATAAGGAATACAAGAAATTTGCTACCCTCTCCATAAATGTCATTTTGTCACTAAGTTCTGATAGGACAACAGGTACATAGGAAGGAGGTAATGTAAGCCCTCCACAGAGTTTTTCATATGTATTGTTAATGGTAAATCGAAGAGTGTAGAGCAAAGGTAAGTTAAGTAGTTCAGGCAGAAGCCCACTACAAGGAGCAATGGCATCTCCAAGAACAACATCAAATTCGGATTCTTGCAGTTTCTTGATTAATTTCTTGTTCAAAACTGCATCCTCACAGAGCTTTAGAACAATATCAGAAAATTCATATATGTTTTTTGCATCTTTGAATCATATGCCCACAATGTACTCTTTGGTAACTCATATGACCACATCTTGATAAATTTCATAAAACGCAAATCAAGTTCATTCTTCATAAAGGATGTAGGATAAACCTCAAATTTAAGAGCAGATTGTTTGTTAGGATCCACAAGGATGGAAGCTGAAGATACCAGCACAGTTACTTCATGGCCTCTCTGAGCAAGTTCATCCAAGATTGTCTTTAAATTGGGCTAATGACTGTATTCCATTGGCCACACGAGCACTTTTCCACAGAACACACAGCTGAAATAATAGTACAGTGCAAGAAGAGAGGCCCATTTCTTAGACATCCTGATAAAGTTCACTCCTTCTTTATAAACTTCTTGTAACTTTTGTGTTGCTTTCATTTATATGTAGGAAAGAATCAATTAAGCAGTTAAAATATAACTGATACATATCAATTTCACGATGGTTAAAGAGCTCCCAGTGGGCTTGGAAAGCAAATAAATAAAGGATAAATGATCTTTTGCTTGTATGTGAGTGTCATGAATCCCAGTATCATAGTAAATTCTACTGCCACTAGGCTAATAGGAAGAAAGTACCTTCGATGTGCAGTCTCCAGATAAGAAAGTAACACTGTTTGAACACAAATCTATTCTGATTTATTTAAGCATTTCCAAGCATACTTTCTGAATTTCCTGCCCCTTATTTTCACACCTGTTATATTACCTCCATTTCATTTCTCTTCTCTTTGTTTTTTCGACTGTAGATACTCTTTCTCTTCTTTCCTTTTTGTCCAAACATGAGAGACTCTCAAGTACCACTTTAGTTTCTTTCTTTTATTTGAAAATATTGCCTCTCATTTATGATCTTTTTCTTTTCTGAACATTTGCAACATTTTTTATGTTACTCTTCCCTCCTAAAACTTACACTTAGAAAGTATTTATCCTCAAAGTACCTTCTTTTGAACTTTGATTTGTGGATTGCCTTTGTGATCCAGGTAAATTATATATATGTTTAAATCTTACCAGGAATTCCCATCAAATTAGAAGTAGGAAGGGAGAAATGCATGTCATGGGATAGATTTGTTTTCATGCTATTAACAATCTGTTGACCTGAAATGAGAGGTGATTCTCTCTTAAAAAGAATTTGGACATAGATTCTAGCAAAACACTGCCAGCAGAAGTGCTATATCCTTCAATTTTGGCAATGCCCTTTGGTGGAATTGCCAAATATTTGGTATGTTACCCAAATTCTCCTTTTGGGGATATAGAAATTGTTCCCCATCTGATGAGAAGATTGTCAGCTGACACCCCTTGTCTACCAGCTGTCTTTGAGGACTGACTCTGCAGAAGAGAACTATCTAGTCTAAAGTGATGTCTCCTTCCTGGGGAAGCCCTAATCTGATATCTGGTCTCCTCATTTCACTCCAACTCTTAAATGTGATCTTAGCTTCAGAGCTCTCAGTGGGCTGGTTGAGACCTATGCTGAAACTTTATTATGTCCCTATTTTTTTCTCTGTTCAATCTTGTTTCCTACCCTTCACACTCATGGGCTTTATTTCCAAAAGCATCAATTAGTAATCTCCCTGCAAACTAATCTCCAACTCAGTGTATGCTTCCTGGGAGCATTCAACCTTTGATAATGGATACCAAGGGTGGAATAATAGAGTAGACACTGGGATTGGATGTCAGAGCCGATCATTCACCACCATTGTAATGAGGACTCTATCTTTGGTGGGAGGTGGGACACAGATAGCCTCAGAACTATGGTAACTTAAACGTTTACTACTTTCAGTGATGGTAAATTGGTGTCATATACTGTTGGAAAGAAAGGGATTAATGATTGTGATATATCAGGTATTTGATGAATATGGGGAAAGTAGAAATTATGAGGACAATGGAGCTAGATGATTACTTCATCTGAATTTATGTTTTGGAAAGTATAATGGAAAAATGACAGCTATGAATCATCAAATTAAGGCTAAGTGTGAAAGCCACAGAGGTCTCATTGGCAGCATGTAAAGTGCTTCTCATTCTCTTAGGGAAAGCCAAAAACTACTCTGTACCATTTTAAAAATAAAACTCTTCCAATGCTGCTTAAAGTCCCAACCTAGTCTGATCTTTTACCAAGGTTAGGGCTCTAGTTGAGAAAGAGCAGAATCTCAAGACATCTGATAAACAGTTAATTGCACATGACAATTTTGAATTCCCAGATTCCTCTGAACACTGTTAGTCCTGAGAAGTGTCCCATTCCTCTCTACTAAGGGATAGCACTTCTCCCATATTTGAGGATTACGTAAAGTCTTCTACCCACAGGACATTATGTGTCTCTCTCAGGATCTGCTCTTGTCTTCCTTCTTGGACATGGACCAATAAATAGGGTTGAGTCACATTGTAATTCAGCATAGATATGGCTGCATGTAAGCTGCACTATGAATGGAGGAAAGATATTATAACTCAAGGGTCACAGACTAGTTACCCCAAGGAACTCAAAGGTGGATTTAGATATTTTAATTGTTTTTCCAAATTGTTCTTTTTCTTTTTGCTATGTTAAGGAGATGCAATTGTCAACCACTCTGAACCAGACCAAGTCTCACCATGAGAGCTACACCTATAACCTTTGCCTTATTTCTAATGCTAAGATTTCTCCAGGAGGAGCTTAGGCCTTATTATCATAACTTGCCATGTACGTGGAAGCATGTTTCACAACTGAGCCTGTGCAAGAGAATACCCTCCTCTCCCTTTTGAATATTTGCTCCCTATCCAAAATAAATGTCCCTGCTTCTCTTTGTTCAGGGACATAATGACTCTGGAAATGATTCTTTATGTCTCCTATTTACCACAAATATACTTTACTTTATGAGACAACTACTTTTGGTGGAGAGTCTGATTTAACTCACCAGGAGGGAACCCACTTTGGTTTTGGTAACAAAAGAACTGAATGATGTAACCAATATTTACCAGCAAGAACTGGGAGATTATTTAGATTATTTATTATTTATGTGAGCAACTGGACTATGGAAAATAGAACATAAAGTTACATAAGGAAGCATAGTTTTATTTTGTTTTTTGTTTTGTTTTGTTTTGTTTTGTTTTGAGTAAGATTAGCCTGAGCTCACCGCTGCCAATCCTCCTCTTTTCTCTGAGGAAGATTGTCCCGGAGCTAACATCCACGTCCATCTTCCTCTACTTTATATGTGGGATGCCTACCACAGCGTGGCATGCCAAGTGGTGCCATGTCTGCACTCGGGGTCCACACTGGCCAACCCCAGGCCACTGAAGTGGAACGTATGCACTTAACACTGCACCACCAGGCTGGCCCTGCATAGTTTTATTTTGGAGCTCTCTCTCAGGACATAGGATTTAATACCTGTGTTCAGACTGCAGGAGATGGCACTAAGAAACTGCTAAGATGCCATAGAAACTTCGGAAAGTGATGGCCCACACAAAGTGAACCTGATGTACTAGAAATGCAATGGTGAAGAGTGAGAGAAAGCATCAAAAGGCTTAGAGCAGTGGATATATTAAGATAGATATGTTATGTAAGTTGCAAAAATCTACCAGATGATTGTTTACTGAAGTTATACGGAATGCTCAGTGTGGCTCTCCTCTGAGGGTCAGATCTTTTGATAGATATAAAACTGAGCTCACTAAAATTAATCATAATCAAATCGAAAAATAAAAGAGACCAAACCATGGTGCTTAATTATGAGAAACCAGGTACTCACAATGATCACAAGGAGCAGAAAGATCAGGTTTGCAGCCAGGCAAGCTTAACTTTGAAAAGCTATGATACGATTATAGAACAGGCAGTCTTAGGGACAAAACAGACCATGATAAAGGGCATTGCACAACCTATACTAGCTGTCTGGAATCTGTGGCAAGCCCAATGGGAGAACCACAACACAGAAAGACAAGGCCATCTAGACTGACGAATTGCACGCATTTGGAAAAGCAAGTCATGGCATGCCACCAAGCCCTGTTAGCGATGGAGCACTTGATCATGGACACCACATTAATGCTCACCTGAGGGCATCTATCATGAAGTAGCTGCTAAACAATAGGGTAGGCAAAATGACTCAGCCAGTTGACATCAGCCAGCCTCTATCATCAGCCATCATAGTTCTGGTCCCAAGAGCAAGTTAGCAAAAACGTGGCCATAGTTAGTAGTGAGAGAGGCTATGCATGGGCCCAAATGCACGCACTCTTGTTTAACAAAGGTGATCTAATTACTCTTTAACCTGAATGTCAAGTGTATCAAATCTGCTAGCAATAGAATCAAACACTGTGCCCCTGATATGGTACATCTTTTGGATAGAACAACTGGATGGTTGGGGGCCAGTTTCCCAAATTGTATCCCTTCCGTCTGGCTATTTTGCCTGACAGGATTAGCCAGATATACTAGGAATCTCTTTATCTTTCTTATTCTCATAAGTCAGATATGCAGATAAGAAAGAAAATGTCACATTCCACTAACTGGAATTTTAGCAATTTGGACAGTTGACAAGTCTGAGAGATATAAAACTGATCTTAAAATCAAGATTGTTTAAGACCAGATGTGAAAATTGATTTTAGCAGGTCCAAACTAACTCTTCTGTGAGTAGGTTAATTTTAAGTAGACAATAGTGTGGGTCATTTTGGATTTCTAAATTCTGCACATTCAATTCCAAAAGTCTAGTTACCTCAAATTCCACTTTTGTTTTTCCTCACACAGTCATACCCTCAATTTCTGGTGGAGATCCTGTTCATTGCAATGTAATCCGGAAAGTGTCTATACTCAGAAAGCTGAAGTGACCTTATCAATTTCCTATCTCTTAATTGTCATGTTCTTGTGATGCCCAATATTCAATATCTGAAAATAGTTGTTTTATATAATTTGTTCAGTTTTCTAATTGTTTATGGTGGAGTGCTAGTCTGGCCATAGTTACTCTATGAGGGCCAGAAATGGAAGTCAATATCTAATTCTAATGCAGTGCAAACATCTTGGAATAGTCTTGAGTAGAAAAACTAAAGCAGAAACTGAGAAAGTTTTGTAACAAGAAGGGAAACTTCTTAATAGAGATGTTTTGTGACTTACTGAACGTATATCTTAGAGAAATTACACCCTCTTGTTTTTCCTGACTTAGAAAAACTAAAAGAATGAATTAAGCATGTTTTCTTTTTCTGATAAAGAGTAAAACAATTAACACCTAGGCCAGGAAGCACCCAATAACATTGATAGACTATTATTGACAATAGTTGAATTCACTGGCTGTGGGTCATAGGTCTTTAGCTCTTCTGTTGTTCATAACAAATATAATTCAGAGAAATGCTACAGTTAAATGAATTATTAAATAATATACTAGCATTATTTTAAAATAAGGAAAATGCATATAGAAAGAAATACATTGTTTTCTTGTCCATTACATTTACATTTTAGATGATACAATCTCAGACATATAAATGTGAAAAAAAAGAAGATCTTTTTCTTGAATGATTTTAGCACCTTTTCCTGATAGATGAGGCAGTCCTGTATATTGATAGGGAGATAAACTTATTTCTAACAACAAAAATAATGTGAGCAAAAGCCAAAGTTGGAAAACTAAAATAGATGATTTGAAATACTTCACTTGATAATTAGAGTAATAATTGGTTCATATTGCTAACCTCAGTTTTAGGGCACAATGCTATGATATGTCAAATGTAGGCCGGTCAGTAAGATACGTGGTTGTGGTCCTCTAGACCTCTTCAGATTATCTAACTATGAGAAAGAAATGAAAACTGCAATAGCATGTAGTGATGTGTGTGTGTGTGTGCGCGCGCGCGTGTGTGATTGAACAAAGGTTAATAGGGTGTTTTATTTTTTTCTGTGTTTTATGCCTATGTTTTTTCTCTTGTTTATGGAAAATATTGTCAGGTACCTTCCAGTGATAGTACTTTTTTCATTAAATGTTCTAGTTCCTTTGATTTTGGAGTTTATATTCTTTTTTTGTTTTTTCTGTAAGGAAGATTGGCCCCGAGCTAATGTCTCTTGCCAATCCTCCTGGGAAATTGGCCCTGAGCTAACATCTATGCCAATCCTCCTCGACTTTGTATGTAGGATGCCACCACAGCATGGCTTTACAAGCAGTGCATAGGTCAGCACCTGGGAACTGAACCAGTGAACCCCAGACTGCTGAAGCAGAGCACACGAACCCAACCACTGTGCCACTAGCCTGGCCCCTGGAGTTCATATTCTTTAGTAAGGTAAATAATTTTTCACATACTTCTCATTCAAAACTATTTCTTAAAGGGTGGAATTAGAATTTTGACAAATGCCTCATCACTTTAGAAAGATAAGAAATGTCAAAGGATGACTGGTTAAGAAATAATCTAATGACAAATTGATATTTAGAAAACATTCTTAAGGGTAATCATTGGAAAGATCTTTAATGACCTTAATTGAAATGAAAATATTAAGAAACTATCCTGTATCTTATGGATTTTATTGTAACTTATGTTTGAATGAAATAATTTTTACTCATAATTTAAACTAGGAAATACAGAAAATGTATTTTTCAGTTTAAAGGCACTATTTTTCTCTAAAATTACTCCATACATTTTAGAAGTAGTCATACAAATCCTGTTGTAAAGTTTCCTGGCAGATACATCTCATTAGTTGTATCTTAAATGAGTTGCTCTGTAGGAATGAATTTTAAATTAATTGCTCTATAGGAAATTAACCAAATTTAATTAAAATATTCCAAACATTGCCAACAAATGCTGTTAAATTAATTAGAGTACTTATACTTCAATAACCAAAACAAATTCAGCCTTTAAATCTATTCATTTACTTATTTTCAGTTATTTTTTTAATGCTCCAAGTGCCAATCTCACACCTTCACCAACTTTGCAACCAGCTTATTGTGTGTGCTCTCGAGTGCAGCAGCGAGAACAACCTCTGGTAGACAAAGACTGTGCACAGAAAATAGGCCAGGACCTATCAGCAAGGGAGAAAACAAAAACTTGTGCTGTAGTGTCACCTTCTGGAAAACAAGAGGGACGATTCACATAGCTGTCCTAGTGAGTTGTAAGATCAAGAGAAGACATACAAGCCTAAGATTTCTGCCATGAAAGGGAGCAAAAAGTGTGGAGCAGGTATATCTATACAAGGCTGAGAAAGCCCCAGATATACAAAGGACCCATGAGGGGCTGGCCTGGTGGTGCAGTGGTTAAGTTCACACATTCTGCTTCTCGGTGGCCTGGGGTTCACCAATTCGGATCCCAGGTGCGAACGTGGCACTGCTTGGCAAAAAAGCATGCTGTGTTTGGCATCCCACGTGTAAAGTAGAGGACCATGGGCATGGATGTTAGCTTAGGGCCAGTCCTCCTCAAAAAAATAAATAAAAAGGTAAAAAATAGTAAAAAGGACCAATGAAAAGTATTTCCCACCTGTAGGCAGCTATAAAGATTGGAGGAGGAGACCAAAACTTCAAATGCAAAAACAACAATGCTAAACTCCAAGAAATGTGAAGAATCAAGGAAACGTGACGTCACCAAAAGATAACAATAGTCTTCCAGTAACCAACCCAAACACTCAGAAATCTGTGGTTTACCCAGTAAGAAGTTCAAAATGGCTGTTTTGAGGGAACTCAGTGAGCTACAAGAAAGGACAGAAAGTCAATTCAGTGAAATTAGGAAAACAATATAGGAACAAAATGATAACAAAGAGATAGAAATCATAACAAAAAACCAAACAGAAACTGTAGAGCTGAAGAATTGAATGAATGAATTGAAAAATGTAATAGAATCAAGAGCAGAATAGACCAAACAGAATATAGAATCAGTGAGTTAGAGACTAGAAACTTTTAAATAACCCTGCAAGAAGACAATAAAGAAAAAAAATGAAAAAAAAAAAAGAGAGTGAAGAAAACTTATGTGATCCATGGGACATCATCAAAAGAAATAAATATCTGAATCATTGGAGTTCCAGAAAGGGAAGAGAGGAAAAAGGGGCAGAAAATTTATTTAAAGAAATAATAACCAAGACCTTCCTAAATTTGGGGAAAGATTTGGATATCCAAGTTAACAAAGCTAATAGATCACCCTAATACTGTAATTCAAAACAGTCTTCTCCAGGACATGTTATAAGGAAAGTGTTAAAAGTCAAAGACAAAGAGAGAATCCTAATAGCAACAAGGCAGAAGAAAATTGTAACCTACAAAGGAACCCTGATTAGGCTCTCAGCAGATTTTTCAGTAGAAACCTTACAGGCCAGGAGAGAGTGAAATGGAATGATATATTCAGAGTGGTGCAAGAAAATAATTGCCAGTCAAGAATATTATATCTGGTGAGGTTATCCTTTAGAAATGAAAGTAAAATAAAGACTTTGTAGACAAATAAAAGCTAAGGGAATTTGTTACCCCTACATTAAAAGAAATGTACCTACAGTATGCCTACATTACAAGAAATGAAAGTATTTCTTTAGCTGAATTAAGAAGACTCTAATTAGTGACATGAAAACATATGAAAATATAAAACAGACTTGAAAAGTTAAATATACCATAATATTTTGAAATCTCTAATTTTGTATTATGATGGTATATTAACCACTTAACTATAATAAAAGGTTAAAGAAAAAGAGAATTAAATATGGATACTATAATTTGTTATCAAATAGACAAAATGCAAGGAGGTAAATTGTGACATCACAAACGTAAAAGTGAGGGTCTAAAAGTGTAGAATTTTTGTATGCAAACAAAGTTGAGTTGCTATCAGTTTAAATGAGCTGTTTTTATCTATAAGATGTTTTTCTGGAAGCCACATGGTAACAGCAAAGCAGAAACCTTTAATAGACTCATAAAAGATAAAGAGAAGGGAATCAGGGTACACCACCATGAAAAATCACCACTTCACAAAGATAGGCAGAAATAGAGGGGAAAGGAAACAATGAAACTACAAAACAGCCAGATAATAATTCATAAGATGGCAATACTAATTTTTACATGTCTATAATTATTCTAAATGTAGATGGATCGAATTCTCCAATCAAAAGGTACAGTGTGGGTTGATGGATTGCAAAAAGAAAAGACCACACTCTGCCCACAAGAGATTCACTTCACCTTTAAGGACACACATGGGCTCAAAGTAAAGGGATGGAAAAGATCTTCGACGCCGTGGAAACCAAAAGACAGCAGAAGAAGGTATACTTATATCAGAGGAAACAGACTTAAAACAAAAATGGTAACAAGAGACAAAGAAGGTCATTTTATAGTGATAAAGGGGTCAGCTAACCAAGAAGATATAATAAGTGTAAATATATATGCATCATCATATGTATGCATGAGAGGCCCTGAATATATTAAGTAAATACTAACAGATCTGAAGGAAGAAACGGACAGCACAAATACAGTAAGGGACTTTAATAACTCACTTTCTCCAATGGATAGATCATTCAGGTTGAAAATCAGCAAGAAAATGTTAGACTTGAATTATACATTAGACCAAATGGATCTAACAAACGTACATAGAACATCCCATCTAACAGCAGTAGAATACACATTGTTAAGTGCACATGAACATTCCCAGGATAGATCCTATGATAGACCACAAAACAAGTCTTAGCAATTTAAGAAAACTGAAATAGTTTCAGGGATCTTCTCCAACCACAATGATATGAAAATAGAAATCAGTAACAGAATCTGTAATGTTCCTTTTGCCATGGTTGCTCACATATTCACAGATTTTGAGGAGTAGGGCTTGGACATCTCTGACAGCCATTATTCCGCTCACAAGAGTCTGTCCTCTGGGCACCAAAGATTCATGTCCATCACACGTGAAAAATTCATTCACTACATCGTAGGGTCCCCCAAAGTCTCAACTCATTGAAACATCAACTCAAAGTCCAAAATCTCTTCAGCTCTAAAGTCCCAAATCACATTATCCATATCATCTAAATTAGGTATTAGACAGTCTCTTGGTATATTCCATTATGGAGAACAATTTCTTTTCTGAGAAACTAAAGAACAATTTCTCTGCTCCCGAAATATGATGATGATCGACCTGGGAAAATAGTTGTAGACATTTTGTTTCAAAAGAGGAGAAAATTAAAAATAAAAAGAATTGATGGTTCCTTCAATGGGAAAATCCCACTGGCTAAATGGCAGTAGAAATCAAGTCCTGTGGATGATTGTTTGTACTTCATGGCTCTTCCTTCTGGCATTGTCACTCTCTTCTGGGCCATGTTTCCTTTTTCATGGAAGATAGCATGTATTTGCAGCCAAGTACATTTATTAGCCCCATTATCTTCATGAAGAAATCTGAAGATCAGACAGCTTTCTTTCATTGTCTACTCTCTTTTTCTTGAAGCAGAAAGAGTTTTTGCTGGTGTAAAATTCTCAATAAGTTGTGGGTCTCTGTGTAAGTCATGGAGATTCACTCCCTTAGATGAGGGGCTCGTTCTTTTGTAGATACATCTTTCTTAGCTAATCCCCTCTCTCTCCTTTGACTTTTACTGAGATGGCTGAGCAGTTCTCAGAGAACAGAGAACAGATAGATGTTCTCTGGTTTGATTGAGTCATATACCCAATCTCTTCAGTCTTTTGTGTAACTGAATACTCTAAACTTTTTATTTTTCTGAAGTGTTAGCAAAAGATTGCATAGCCACACCGTTGGCTTTTCCTCTAGAGGATGTTTTTCTCACAGTGAATCTCATAGTATTAGCTTCTTTTACAATTTAGCCAGACTATGAATTTTACAAATCATCTAGCCCAAGTTCCTTGTTGTTGAACAGTTCTTCCCTCAATTTATCTTCCTCCTCTCACATTTTACTATAAGAAGCAGAAGAAACCCGAGGTAGTATCTTGAAACTTTGGGAAATATCCTCTGGTAAATATGTAAGTTCATCACTTGCAAATCTTGATTTCCATGTTGTCATGCAACACAATTCCTCAAAGCTCTCTGAAGCTACAGGACAAGGATTCCCTTTGCTCCAATTTCCAAAAACATATTTTTCATTTCCTTGTGAGTCCTCACTGGCAGCAACATTAATACCCATATTTCTGCTTACAGTCTATTTGTATAATTTAGATATTCTCTAAGGCAATTTGGGTTTCTCTACCATGATCTTTGTTGCAAAATTTTTTGAAAGGAAATAAGGAGTGATTTTCTTATATTTTATTACTAATATATAGTTAGCTGAAGATTTATATCTTTCTATGTTATGTAGTCAATAATGTAGTATTGTTGACTTGGAAGTATGAAATAACATGTATTCTTCTTAGGGAGACAGTATAACAATTTTTATTATATAATAAGGGGGAAACATTGTTTTCTAGAATATTGTAGACAGAAATCATTGACCTGAGTCCAATGCGTTTTTGCCACTAGATGCCCAGTCACTAGTTTTCTGTACTTTTGATGTAGAAAGAAGAAAAGCCCATAGAAATGTCAGAAATCATAATGTTATCATTGATATATCCACAAGAAAGAGGATCCCACATTACAGTCAATTTATCATCATTAGCTAAAATGAGAAAATTATCAGGTTATTCTATTAGGTGGTCTAATTCCACTTTATAATACAAAAAATATTGAACAGATCATGAGTCTAACTAGAACTTGATTCTGCAACCAGATAGATGGAATAAAATTCCACAGAATCCTAGATTACTGGATTTTCTTTTTCGCTCTTTTCTTTTTCTTTTTTTTTACGACAGGTTGCTATGTACTATATGCAAAGTCATTTCTCAAATAACATTGTGATAACAGTGTAGATGGCTTGGAAGGAGTTCAGATCAGTCATGAACCTAGCCTGTAGGTAGCGCTGATCTTATAATTTGAGAAAAATAGTAAGATTTTAAAAAAGGAGACCTATTTACTTTGTTCAATCTAGACTTAGCTCTGCTCACTTTTCTCCCAAACTTATACATGCCTATTCCTAACCTATCTGAAAAAGTTGGAGTTGGTTATCTGATTATTCAGAAGCAGTCACATAGATTAAGTCCTCTTCTGAATGGTAAGTGAAGAGACATTAAATTTATGAACCTGTGTCCCAGCATTTCTGTTGCTATTTCCTAATTGAAACTAGAAAAAGTAGCAGCTATCTTTGGACTGGATTTTGGTGTCTCTCTTCTACTCCACAATCAGAGTAAAAGAGGATTCATGGAGGCCCATGCCATCTCTCTCAGGAGATACTTGAAGTATACTATTCCCAAAATGTACACTGTACTCAGCTGGGAAAAAAGGGAATAAAAGCAGGGGTGGGAGTTGGAGTTCATTTTATGCTTGGAGTCAGAGTTTGCCAACTCAACATTTTACCAATTCTACACTAAGTAACAAATATTTGGAAGGATAACACTAAGTAACAAATATTTGGAAGGAACATCTGATGCTGCTTCATGTGCCTCACTTTATTTAGAAAATCCAGTAGAATAAGTCCTGATTGATGAAAAAATCTGGAAATTGTTTTACCCTCGTCCATAATATCCAAATTTCATTCTTAATTTATATCTATGTAACTTTCACTTACCATAACTTGTAAAAGTATGAATAATTTTTCATTTATTCATGAATTTAATTTTCATTCATAACTTTCATTGCTTTGAAAGCAATGCAAAGCAAGATTTGCAAAATTGAAGAAAATGTGTAAAAATAATACAAAATGACCATAGGAAGATATTTGGCTGCACATGTATTTTAAAATATTACCTCCTTTTGTGGAAAGCGATTTATAAATGTGATAAAGAGTTTAAAGTTTATTTGGTTCTCTTTGGGATCTGGGGAAGGGCCACTGCAATCATGTTGTGTTTCTTCTGTGAGATTTTTTGTCATTGATGCCAATGAAAATGCCACAAACGCATGTTCTCCAAAATTCTGGACAAATTCTTCCATTTCCTGTAAAGAAAAAATTTGCTCATCCAGGTAAGAAATGTGTTAAAGGGATTTTTTTCTTTTTTTGAGGAAGATTAGCCCTGAGCTAACATCTGCCACCAATCCTCCTCTTTTTGCTGAAGAAGATTGGCCCTGAGCTAACATCCACGCCCATCTTCCTCTGCTTTATATGTGGGATGCTTGCCACAGCATGGCTTGACAAGCAGTGTGTGGATCTGCACCCGGGATCCGAACTGGTGAACTCTGAGCCGCTGAAGTGGAACATGCGAGCTTAATGGCTGAGCCGCTGGGCTGGCCTCAGGATTTTTTATTTTTAATGGATGCCTACACTTGTACATAAAGATAAATTGTTAATACATCGCTGCCTTCTGACATGCCAAACTATTACACACCTTCAGTTGGAATAGGTGATATAAAATCTGTATTCAAAACTATAGATAAACAAGGCTAGTAGACAAGTTATAGAAATGAACCATATTCACCAGGAATTGATAAACATGAGTTCTTGTTCCTTGAAATCAGAAACAAGAGATTGTCCATCGTCTGGCCCCTAGGTTCACTTGTGTCCCTTCTTTGTCTGATAAAATTATTATTACTGATGTATTTTTCTCCTGAATAGGCTTTCAAGATTCCTTTTTAGTGCATAATTCTTGTATATCTCTCCAAATAATCAAAAACAGAGAGTTTACAAATCTTCGCTTTGTTTTAAGAAGAGAATTAGCTTTGTTAAATAATCATGCATGTAAATAAGAACCTTATTCACAATACTCTTCCTTATGTTTCAAATGTACACATTACTAGTGCGTTAATCACCCGGAACTTCTGTCTACGTTATGAGTTCAATTCATTAACTGCTTCCTTGTGACGAGACATCAGTTGTCTTAGAGAGACATACAATTTTGAAAATGATTTTTATGCAGGAGGAAGAGTTGAAAATGGTCATGGCATTTAATAACCGCTTCACATTGGGTAAATGTGTTTAATGACTCAGCAATTTGTTTTATTCAGATCACTAATGCGATGAGAATTTGACCATATATCCCATGACAGGTCAATTATTGCCTGGGAACTGAGCCCTATGCTTGTGGACAATTGACACATTTTGTAACAAACAATGGCAGATAATGTACTCAGCTTATGTCTCTGAGGCTCTAAGAGTAGCAACTACTTGGTGACCAGCATCCTCATCATCTTGTCTTGTAAACATATAAACATAACAGGTGAACTCACATTTCAAATTTCCGGATTCTCCAGGTATATGGCATTGTGTTTTGTGAAGATCTGGAATGGAAGCTCACCACTCACTGCAAAGGGATGATGCAGGAGTAATACTAACAGAGTTGGTTTCTTCTACCTATTACACAAGCATTTGATAACTTTATGACACCTGGACAGTGAGTCTTCCTTCAATTCCTACTAGATATTGATGAAATAGCAGTTTTATGTCAATAAAGGAAGAAAGATCTAGTTTATTCTAAACTCTCCAGGAATTGTAGGACCCCCCCACCCTCATCATGACCTGGATGATGGGAGCCTATGTCTAGGAGTTACTGGAAAAGAAACAGGAAGTATATGGAGGAATGTTAATTAGGGCAAACTATCTCCAGGACAATCAGGTGGCTTCCCTTCATGGTACAATCGTGATTTTATGAAATGACAATTGCTTTAAGAGTGAACGATAGGTGCCTTCATTTCATGATGTCATATGGCTTAAGTGAAATCATATATGAGGTGATTTCATCTGACTTGATGAAAGGACCACCTCTGGGGGAAATGATTGACAGAACCTGACAGTGAGAGATTAGGATTTCAGCTTCTTTGGCTGGGTTTACAGCCAGAATCCAGAACACTGACAGAACTGGAGTGGGATTTAAAAGCCAAGAACTGTGGGAGGAAATGGAAATGAGAAGCTTTGTAGTGATTCAGTGTGCTTTGCAGAACTTACGTTCTCCGTTCCATAGGCAGCAGACTCTTCTCAGTCCTAGCTGTATAACACTTTAAAATATCATGGATACCATTCCATTAATTTAGGGAGTATGGTAGATCTGGGTCTGTAGGTGAGTTATTGTTTTTGGTAAAATATGTAAAACTTAACAGAAACAAATGCTCCTTTCATTGTAAAAGGTCAGCAAATTCAAAAATCAAAACATACAGCAATATGAATCACTTTTATTTATAACATATACAGCATAACTTTTTGTTCCTCTATATATGCATGCGAATATGTACAACATATTTGCAGCTACCTATTTGATTTTCAATTAAGGTATGATCCAGAAGAAAAGTGAGCAGAGTTTGATAACATAGTCACATATGAATTGTAAATAGTTTAAAAATAAATTATTTTAAGATATGCTCTTTTAACTGACTAAGAAAACCAGAAATAATTAAACTCTTGAAAAATGTGTTCTTATTAAAACTTCAACTGGAAAAAGTGCAGTAAGTTACAAAGGCTTAGCCTCTGCAAATTGAAAATTATTACCAGAATGTTATTATATTTGATATAATGGTCTATAGATGAATTAAATAGATAAGTATTTGTTTCTAAGAAATGCATTTATCTCTACAAGATAGAATATATTCATCTATTTGTCTGGGTAGTTCTTTTGAACAAACTCAGAAATCGCTAATAAACTTTCAAATCTTGAGTTTACTTTACTTATGTTACATAATCTTATAATAATAAAAAAGTGAAAGGATATCTTGACTTTGACATCAAATGATCAAAGATTAAGCTATGATTTAAAGGCCATGATAGGAAAGAGCATCATCTTATTACTGGAATAAATAATTCAGCAGCACCATAAATTATTGCTCTGATTACATTAATGAGATCTTAAACCAAGCAGCATTAGTGTTTACATTTTTTAAACTCTACACTTTAAATCATTATAATTATCCAATTATCTCAAAATCTCATAAAATTTGGAATATATATTTTTTCTCCTATGTTTCTTTAAAGTTAACTTCCCACCTGAGAATTAATTAGTTTGCTTCCTCTTATTTCTGTCACTATTGTGTCCTCTTATTTGTGTCAAAAGGCAGATATCCCCTAGTGATCTGTATTACTCTAGGACAGAGACATGAGTTCAGGTCTCTTAAGCTTTGGTTATAAATGTCAAACTTTGTGCTAAATCATTTACTAAACTTGCTTAATAGACAAAATTATCACAGTTAGATTGAATAATTCTTTGACCTTAAGGACAAAGAATTGTCAAATATATTGGAAGAGAAAGCCTTAATTCTATTAAAATTAAACTTACTTCCTAAAGTTGACTGCAGATTTCTAGCCAATGCTAGGTAACAAGAAGCCTAAGTACTTGTGCCTGGTATAGTTGTCACGGTACAGCTTATGAGAGGACAAGGTGAAGTGATGGAGGAAAGGAATAAGAAGAAATGGGCAAACTGATTGAGTTTCTGGTTAGGTGGAGAAATCACCCCCATAGCAAGTAACATTTCTGAGAAAAGCGTTTTCTCCCCAAAATATCTGCAGTGTAGCAAAGTACTTTTGCCTTTGCTTTCCAAATATGGTTAAGTACAATTAGTATAGGGAAGAATTTTTTAAAATTTTTAAATTACTTAAGAAGGTAGGTGTTAAATTGCAGTCATTTGCTTTGCTCTAGCATACCACCAATCATACTAACTTGTCAGAATCAACTAGTTCTCTGAAGGCACACAGTGTTACAATACAAATCAAGTACTATTATTATTAATTTCCAAATCAAGTAGATCTGCACATCAAAGACAAAAATAGCATTTTGTATTCCAAGGAGAACAAAGTCAGATGGGTTATATGAAAGGAAATTGATGGTATAAATGTGCGTCATAGAAGAGTAGAAACCCTGACAGTCTCCTGATATTTCTAACTGGAAGCAAAGCTCTGGCTATAGCGTGCTCTATGCTACTTCTTGTCTGGTTGCTTTAGACAATATGCTGTAATTATAAGATAGAGGAACCAAAATGATATCAACTCTTTAGAAAATGTTCAATATGATTGATATTGAATATAGAATTAATCATTATGTTCCCAAGGCCTCCATTTTCATCTCAATTTGTTGAAATGAAACAAATGTATAAAGTAAAGGACTAGGATTTGAATAGTAGTAACTTCCATGTACTTATAGGTTTATCTTCACTTTTGAAAGGCTAAATTACTTAAAATCTTCATTCTAAATCAAGTTGTCAACTCCTTGGAAGAGTCTTTAATCTCTGACTTAATAAGCTAAGAAATGGAGAAGAGCTTGGGAGAGTAGGAGAGGAATCTGTTCAAATAAGCAGCTCAATTAATTTGGATGAGCCCTATCACGGTTTCCAGCCAAACTCAAAGAAAACTACTCTCTCTTTTTCTTCTTTCCTGGCTTACCAAACTTCCAGCAACAAAACAGGAAACATTTTGTGACCAGAAACATAATAGTTGCCATACAGGCTAGCAGGAACCCAAGCACATCCAAAGAACGGTACTGGTACCAGGTGAGACTGTAGGAGGCTGGCCGCAGGTGTTTGGCTCCTTTGTGGCGCATGACAAACTCAATCCAGAAGACTGCTCGATCCAGGGGTTTCATAGGCTGATCGTGGTGAATTCTTGACAACCTCATAGCACTCTCTTTATAGCTAAACATTGGATACATAGTCAGCAACTTGAAAAATTCATGAAGAACGTGATATACTTAAATTATGTTATGTTATCAAAAGTTACTAGGTAATTATATAAGAAACATGTCATAGATGATATCACCAAGAGGCCAGAATGCATATGACAGCTTATTTCCTCATGAGAAATTTCTACATATGGTGGCCTATCAATTGGAATTATTCAATATTTCGTAGTCTAAGTAACAATTGGAGGTGGGAAGAAAATAATTTCTCACTGGAAACCCCATTTAGAATGTTCAGAAATAAAAATGTAGACTATGTCAGTTAGGAATACAGAATTTTGATCTAATTTGCTTTGTGTGGTTTTAGGAACAAGACAGTGACAGGAAGTAGCAGTGAGAGGCAGATCTATGATAAAAAGACCCCACCCCACCCCCTCTCCCAGGTTTGTTCTGGAGTGTTAGTGGTAGCGAAAATCTAGTCTTCAGCAGTAGCAGGTAATGATTTCCTTCTATGATCTTCCTGGCTTTGACATTTCAGACCAAACCAAAAAGCTTAATGTGACCATATGGGCAAATGTAGGGCCAAAGAGTGAGTAGAGACTGGGATCTTGGCTTCAAGTTACAGAGGGATGCAAGTGCCAGTGGTGAGAAGGGACAATGGCAACAGTGAGACAAAACGCTAACCTTTCTAACTTCAAGCAAAGAACAAAAGACCAGGCCAGAGTTTTGGTTTAAGGTATGGATGGCTGACCTAGAAAAAGGATTTCCTTGAATTTGTGAAGGAACTGAAGAAGGAGGTAATTCTTCTCCACCAAAGTGCAATCATCATTTGAGGAGAAGAGAGAACATTAAATTGTAGAAGATAGTGGAACATGTAGAAACCTCTGAGGAAGAGAATGAAGAGTCAGAAAACTTATACAAAGCCCTGTTGCCTTTTGTTTTTAAAACAACAGGCAGGCTTTTCTTAATATGCAAGAATTTAAGGAATACCTACCTTGGATATATCTCAGGAAAAAAAAGAGAAAGCAACCTAAGCTCCAAGATGGGAAAGCAAAATATTTGTTAGAGAGCAAATTAAGAAAACCAAAACCTCTCAGGAATAGAAAGACTGAGGTAAAACACGAATGACATCATTAAATCCATATAAATACCACTCTGTGGTTAAACCATACTGGAAATTGTTGTCATAGACAAGATGTATATGTTATAAGCCTTAACAATGAAGTAATGATAACATATCAAGCAAAAATTAAGATGTGAGGTTCACGAGACAGAGTGAGAGGTTGAGAAGTGACTTTAAAGCGAGAAATCATTCTATATTGACCAAAATTGTGAGCATTGTAAAAATAATTATTCTAATCTCTAATGTCAGTTTTGTTTATGGATTCATCTGTAGTTTTTAGTAAGTGATTTATTTATTAAAGAATATTTATCCAAAGCCTGGCCATTCTTTTAATTTGACTATAGTTTCTTTCATTCCCGGAATGTGTTCACCTGATTTATTTTAAATTAAATAGCATAATTAATGTAATCATTGTTGAGAATTTATGTTTATTTATTTACTATCACAGTTATGTTTATTTTGAAATGAAATAGTGTTACCAAGTAACATCAAAATGGAAGGGGTTGTTCCAGCTTTACTGAGATATAATTGAAATATAACATGTAAGTTTAAGGTGTACAAATGTGTACCTTCATACACTTATACATTGCAATATGATTGTTACTGTAGCAGCAGCTAATACCTCATCACATCATATAATTACCATGCTTTGTTTTTCTCTTATGGTGAGACCATTTAGGATCTACTCACTTAGCAACTTGCAAGTATGTAATACAGTAATATTAACTATAATCACTATGCTTTACAAAGATCCCTAGAATTTATTCATCCTATATATGTATGTTTGTACCCTTTGACCAGTGTATCTCCACTCCCTGAACCCCTATGCCCTGGTAACCACCAGAATCTGCTCTCTGTTTCCGTGAGTTTGACTTTTTAGATTATAAATGTAAGTGCTACCATAAAGTATTTGTCTTCTCTGTCTGGCTTTTCACTTAGCATAATGCCTTTAAGGTCATCCATGTTGTCAACAATGGCAGGATTTCCGTCTTTCCTATGGTTGAATAGTATTCCATTGTATACATACAACGCATCTTCTTTATCCATTCATCCAGTGACAGACACTTAGGTTGTACCCATATCTTGGCCATTGTGAATAATGCTGCAGTGAACATGGGAGTGCAGATATCTCTTCCATATCCTGTTTTCATTTATTTTGGATGTATACCCAGAGTGGGATTGCTGAATCATACTGTAATTCTATTTTTAATAGTTTGCAGAAACTCCTCACTGTTGCTGTATCAATTTACATTTCCAGCAAAAGTGAGTCTGTATTTCCTTTTCTCCACATGCTCACTAGCATTTCTAATACCTTATCTTTTCATGACAGCCATTCTAACAGGTGTGAGGTGATTATCTCATTGTGATTTTGACTACATTTCCTGATAATTAGTGATGCTGAGCCCCTTTTCATGTACCTGTTGGCCATTTGTATGTCTTCTTTGGAAAAATGTCTAATCAGTACTCTGCTCATTTTTTAAATCTTGTTTTTTTCTGCATGTTTGTTTTCCTATTGAGTTATGTGAGTTCTCTATATGTTTTGGATATTAACTCCTCATCAGATATATAATTTGCAGATATTTTCGCCCATTCGGTAGGTTGCCTTTCATTTTGGTGATCATTTCTTTTGCTGTAGAGAAGCCTTTAAGTTTGATGTAGTCTCGTTTGTTGATTTTTGCTATTGTTCTTTGTACAGTTGCTGTTGCATCCAAAAAATCATTGCCAAGACTCATATAAAGGGGCTTTTCCCCTATGTTTTCTTCTAGGAGTTTTATGGTTTCAGGTCTTACATTTAAGTCTTTAACACATTTCTAATTAATTTTTGTGAGTGGTGGAAGATAGGGGTATAGTTTCATTCTCCTGCATGTGATATTCAGTTTTCCCAGCACCATTTATTAAGGAGACTATTCTTTTGCCATTGATATTCTTGACTATCTTGTCAAAATGAGTAGACCTTGTATGCAAGGGTTTATTTCTGGGCCCTGAATTCTGTACTTCGGACTATGTGTCTTTGTTTGGCAGAACCATTACATTTTTTTATTACTGTAATTTTGTAGTATTGTTTGAAATCAGGAAGTATGATGCCTCCAGCTTTGTTCTTCCTCAGGATTGCTTTGGATATTTGGGGACTTTGGGGCTCCATATGAATTTAGGAATTTTCTTTTTCTATTTCTGTGCTCCAAAAGGCTTGAGAAGCTTGTTACTAAACCAGATCTTCCTTTCCTGTTGAGGAACTCTTTCTAGCTGAGAAGTTCCCTCCTGGCATGAGCAATGATGGCTTGGGGATGGGATGATGTAGGAAAAGGAAGCTATCCTGTTTCTCTTCTTGGGCAATTGTTCTCAGTTTTCTTTTGTTTCACTGTGTTGCTAAAAGTTCTTGTGTGGACTCAAGAGCTCTCCCAGAGCTGATTTTGTTCATGGATAGCTACCTATTATTTATCTTTGTTGCAGCTGGGACTTCTATGTCACCATTTTGACCTTTCAGTTTTACTTTATTTCTTTTCTCTTGTTTTAAATTAAAATATAGCAATATAGCATATTTTTTGTTAAAAAGTAGCATAATCCTATTTTCATACAATTGTTTCTATCAGATTCTTTATCCTTTATAAATTAGCTTAATGAAATATCTGAAGTAATACTTTGCTATTGGCAATTGTTTATAACTGCACGTGGACAGTTAAGTGATTTTTAAATTTTGTTTCTTTGAATTTTTGTTACATTTCCTAAATTCATTGTAACAATAATATCAACCATTTGTGAGAAATAAACCATAAATATTATTAATAAAAAGTAAAGATTTGTACGTCTTTAAAGATAGCTTATTTTGCTTTCATAAATTCAGTGTTTCTTTGAGCTTGTAATCTATTACCCATTAACTATAGGTGAATCAACATGCCACCAAAGAATTTGAGACCTATAAGACAATTGTATTTGATATTAATTATGTGCTGGTGATTATTTAAAAGTAACCAATTTAAAATTGAGTAAAACAATTCATTTCATTTTAAAATACTAGATGCTTCTCAGTAAAGAATGTATTCTATACTCACGAAGGGTTGTTAATAACTGCCTTCAAAGAGTTAAGCAGATTGGAACTGGTCGTTGAATGCAAGTCTACTTCAACAGCTGCCCCTTTGGCCTTTAAACGAGCAATATTACCAAACTGATCACTAAATATGGGAATTCCCACCATAGGGACCCCATGGTAAATAGCTTCATAGATTCCATTGGTTCCACAGTGAGTGATAAAAGCTCTGGTTTTGGGATGACCTAAGAGGAAAAAAAAATCATTATTTTAAGTTGTGAGAGTTTCAGAAACAGAAAATCATGATATCTGTACAAAACATTAATTCAACTAGGCAACATCATCTATACAATTCTGTGCTATGAGGCCCTATATAAATTCCTATAAACTCTACAGAAAGCAGCAATTAGTTATCCCAGCAATTAATTCATTCCATAAACCTCTGAAAAGGTTTCTGTGAAATTTAAATGATGGAGAATAGTTGTCACATGGACAAGTTATTGGGATAAGGAATATATTAATAAAAATGAATGGGAGGATTCAAAAATGAAACTCATGTTTGGATGGGGAAGAGGAGGTAGGATGTACAGCATTTCAATGGGAAAGTGTCAGAATAGCAGTCTAGGAAGATAGACAATGGTAAGTCATGAAGTAGTCTGTTTAATAAAATGAGATTTTGTACTTGACTTTATAGTAATATGGAGCCATTTATATTATAAATGATGAATAGAATTACAAGATTTTTATTTTAAAATAGTTATAGTGGGAAAGAGAAAAGAGAGGTGAGAGAAAATGGACATGGAGACTCTGGAGATGCTGCAATAGTCTATGCCATAGTTAATGAGAGCCTGAACTAAAGGTATGTTGACTCCAATTCTGAGGATGGAGAGATTATCTCATAAATGGGAGAATTATAAATTCCATATTAACGTTACAGCCTGACAAAAATTATCTCCTTGACCAAACTCTAGTCAGGCTCTTCTGAACTTTCTTCTCAACTAGTACCTGATTTTTGAGCTTCTGTGTGTCGTCTCTGCATTGTCTAATTTTAGCAAGAGTCCTGCTGAGTCAGTTGAGCTAGACTCTCCCAGCCTCAATATCTGATCACCGTTTATATCAGATTAGTTTCCTAATCCATCAGCAGCCCCCAGGTGATGTCTGATCACTCTGACCTACCTTCAGCAAGAATCTGGTTAGGTCAGTTTAGCCAGGGTCTCCCCATGCCACTGAGGTTTCCCCAGAGTAATTTTCCATCCAGTGACTCCCTCACCCCCTGCCCCTTCTGCTACTCTGCTCCTTGTCTATAAAATCTCTGCTTTTCCTTTCTATATTCAGAGTTGAGTCTAATCGCTCTGCCTCACTGCAAAAGTCCATTGCCATAGGACCTGTACTTATAACGATGGTCTTCAATAAAGTGTGCTTTACAGTCTTTAGCAAGTGTCATGAATAATTGTTTTTTTAAGACACCTTAGAAAAAATATGAAGAAGACATGAAGAGGTTTTTCTGCTTGTTTTGAATACAAATTTGTTGGATATATTTGTTATTGTGTTGTCATTCAGATTATCCCTCACTCAACTTTGTTTAGGCTTGCTTCTCTTTGATCTTACCGAGAAGATCGTTCTGTGGAATCCAGTCGTATAGCCGTGTGTTGGGTCCTAATGTATCCGGTTTCTTTCCTGTGTATCTCCACAGAACCTGTTACAATAAGTGCCTTTATTAGATTTTCAGAATCACATAATTCAGTTACTTAGAATTAATCTAGTTCAATGCCTCCATGTAACAGATGAGAAATTTGAGGCTCTAAGGTTTGAGTAACGGGTGTTTTGAAACCATTGAGACATCAACTATGTTTTCAAAGGCTTGCAATAATCATAATAGATAGGCCAGAATCAACAAGAAAGGTCTCATTTAGTAGACAAAGAAAAAAAAACTCTGTATCTGAAATATTTACATCTGGGTGTTCCTAGGACATCCTAGTAAAGGGAACTTTTAAATGGAGGTTTTTGAAGCAAAGGGGAGGGATGTTACTTACATTGACTTTAAGAATTTGTTAGTGTTTTGAACACTTTTCACTTATTGGGAAGTAACATAGAAGCAAGCATTGCATTTTTTTTTTACTATAGTAAACTATAGATAATGATATTTATCATTTTAATCTATTGTTTACAATTCGGTGGCATTAAGTATATCCACAATGTGTGTAACCATCACCACCTTCTACACTTCAGAAGTTTTCATCATCCCAAACACAAACACTGCACCCTTAAACAGTAACTCCCTGTTCCCCCACTCCCCAGTCCCTGGTAACCTCGATTTTACTTTCTGTCTCTAAGAACTTAGCTACTCCAGGTAACTCATATAAGCTAGTATATCTCTTGTTCTGACTAGCTTGTTTCACGTAGCATTTTGTCCTCAAGGTTCACTCATGTTGTAATATACAATAATTTCCTTCCTTTTTAAGACAATAATATTCCATTGTGTGTACATACCACATTTTCTTTATCCATTCATTTGGTTATTGTGAATGATGTTGCTATGACTATTGTGACAAAAATCTGTTCAAGTTCATGCTTTCAATTATTTTGGATATATAGCTAAGATTGGAGTTATTGGGTCGTTAGGTAGTTCTATGTTTAACTTTTTGAGAAACTGCAAAACTGTTTTCCACAGTGACTGTATCATTTTGCAGTCCTACTAGCAATGCACAAGAGTTCTAATTTCTCCACATCCTACTCACACTTGCTATTTTCCCTTTTTTTTTTTTTTAAAGACTGGCACCTGGGCTAACAACTGTTGCCAATCTTTTTTTTTTTTTTTTTTCTTTTTCTGCTTTATTTCCCAAACCCCCCTGGTACATAGTTGTATATCTTAGTTGCAGGTCCTTCTAGTTGTGGGATGTGGGACGCCGCCTCAATGTGGCCTGACGAGCGGTGCCATGTCCGCACCCAGGATCCAAACCCTGGGCCGTCGCAGCGGAGCACGCGAACTTAACCACTCGGCCACGGAGCCGGCCCCCTATTTTCCATTTTTTGATAATAACCATCCTAATGAGTGTGGAGTGGTATCTCATCATGCTTTTGATTTGTATTTCCCTTATGATTAATGATGTTGAGTATCTTTTTATGTACTTATTGGCCATTTGTATATCTCATTTAGAGAATTGTCTGTTCAAGTCCATTCCCATTTTTGAAGTGGAGTTTTGTTATTGTTGAGTTATAGGGTTCTCTATGTATTGTGAAAATTAATCCATTATCAGATATATGATTTTCAAATATTTTTCTCAATCTGTAGACATTGTGTTTTGCCATCTTAGTAGTATCATTTGATACACAAAAGTTCTTAATTTGTTTAAGTCCAGCTTATCTAATTTTCTTTTGTTGCCTGTGCTTTTGGTGTCATTATCTATGAAATCATAGCCAAATCCAATGTGAGAAAGATTTTCTCCAATGCTTTCTTTGGAAAGTTTCATAGTTTTACCTCTACAGTTTAGGTCTTTGGCTCATTTTTAGTTAATTTTTGTCAATAGTGTAAAGTGAAGGTCCAACTTTATTCTTTTGCATGTGACTATCAAGATTTTACCAGCATTATTTGTTGCGGAGACTGTCTTTTCTCACTGAATGGTCTTAAACCTTTGTTGAAAATCAACTGACCTTAGATGTAAGGCTTTATTTCTGACTCTTCTTTTCCATTGGTTTATATTTCTGTTCTTCTGACAGTACTATACTGTATAATTTACTGTAGTTTTATAGGATATTTCAAAGTTGGAAAATGTGAGTCCTCTAACTTTATTCTTTTTCAAAATTGTTTTGTCTATCTGTGGCTCCTGCAGTTCCATATGAGGTTGAGGATTGGATTTTCCATTGCTATGGAAAAGGGCTGTAGGCATTTTGATAGGCATTGTGTTGAGTCTGTAGATTTCTTTGGATAGTGTTCACATCTTATCCATGTTAAATCTTCCTTTCCATGTACATGGCATGACTTTTCCCTTATTTAGGTATTCTTTAACTTGTTGCAGTAATAAAGTTTTGTAGTTTTCATCATACAAATACTTCACCTTCTTTGTTAGATTTATTCTGAAGCATTTAATTCATATTACTGCTCTTGTAAATGGAATTGCTATATTAATTTCATGTTCAGATTGTTCATTGATGGTGTATATAAGCACAACTAATTTTTGTGTGTGGATCTTGTAGCCTGCAAATTTGTTGAATTTAGTTATTAGTTCTGTTAGTGTTTTGTGTATTCTTGGAGGTTTTTTCTATGGGATGATGTCACCTGAAAATAGACATAGTTTTGCCATTTCCTTTCCAATTCAGATGCCTTTTATTTCTTTTTCTTGTGTAATATCCTGGTCTAGAGCTTCTGGTACAAAGTTAAATAGCAGCAGTAAAAGCATACATCCTTGTGTTGTTCCTTATCTTAGGGGGAAAACTTTTATTTTCCACCATGGAGTAAGACATTAGCTGTGTGCTTTCCAAAAATATCCTTTATCATATTGAAGAATTTTCATTCTATTCCTGTTTTAATGAGAGTTGTTATCATGAAAGAATATTCGATTCTGTCAAATTCCATTTTTCTGTGTAAGTTGAAATGATCGTTTTTTTTTTTTCTTCATTCTATTAAGGTAAATTATTACACTGATTTCTTGTGTTGACCCACTCTTAAATTCCATTTTATCATGATGAATAATTCCTGGAATAAATCCCACTTCATCATGGTGAATATTCCTTTCGATATTCTGTTGACTTTGATGTGCTAATATTTTGTTGAGGACTTTTACATGTATATTTACAAGGGATCTTGGTCGGTAATTTTATTTCCTTGTGATGTCCTCATCTGGCTTCTGTATCAGGGTAAATCTGGCCTCACAGAACTATTTAGGAAGTGTTTTCTCCTCTGCAAATTTTTTTTTTTTTAAAGATTTTTTTTTTTCCCTTTTTCTCCCCAAAGCCCCCCGGTACATAGTTGTGTACTCTTCATTGTGGGTTCCTCTAGTTGTGGCATGTGGGATGCTGCCTCAGCATGGTCTGACGAGCAGTGCCGTGTCCGCGCCAGGATTCGAACCGACGAAACACTGGGCCGCCTGCAGCGGAGCGCGCGAACTTAACCACTCAGCCACGGGGCCAGCCCCTCCTCTGCAAATTTTTTAAAGAAATGAAAAAGATTAGTTGAATTCTTTAACTCTTCTTTAAATGTTTGATATAATTTATCAGCGAAATTGTCCAGTCCAGGATTTTTCCTTGTTGAGAGATTTTTGATTAGTAATTCAATCTCTTAATTTGTTATAGCTCTGTTGAAATGTTCTATTTCTTCTTAAGTCAGTTTAAACAACTTGTATGGTTCAAGGAGTTTATCTATTTCTTCTAGGTTGTCTAATTAGTTAGAGTACAATTGTTTGTAATATCCTCCTTGTAATCCTTTTTATCTATGTAAAGTCAGCACTGTTCTCCCCCTGTTCATTTCTGATTTTAGCTATTTACATTTTCTCCTTTTTTCTCTTTGCCACTCTAGCTAAAGTTTTGATAATTTCATTGATCTTTTCAAAGAACTAAATTTGGTGTCATTATTTTTCTCTATTGTGTGTTTTATTTGGCTTTGCTCTAGTCTTCATGATTTCCTTCTTTCTGCTTGCTTTGGGTTTAGTTTGCCTTCTTTTTCTAACTCTTTAAGATATAAATTAGGTTATTGATTTTATATCTTTCTTCCTTGCCAGTAGAGGCATTTACAGCTATAAATTTCCCTCTGAAAACTGCGTTTACTACATCTCATATGTTTTAATCTCTTTGGTTTTCATTCATTTTAAAGTACTTTTTTTTTTTTAATCATCCCTGCCATTTGTTCTTTAAACCTTTGGCAGTTAACTACAATAGCATACAAAGACTCTACTCCTTTATAGCTCCATCCCATTTTCGGTAAATGATGTCACAAATTGCATATTTATACTTTGTGTTCCTAATAACATTGATTAATAATTTTTTTATGCACTTCTCTTTCCAATCAGTGAGAAAGTAAAAAGGTGGAGTTACATCCAAAAGAGTGGTAACACTACCTTTTATAATTGCCTTTGTAGTTACTTTTACTGCACATTTTCAGTTCTTATGGTTTTGTGTTACTGTCTAGTAGTCTTTCATTTCAACCTGAAAGACTCCCTTTTGCATTTCTTGTAGGGCAGGTTTACTGGTAACGACCTCTCCAACTTTTGTTTACCTGGGAATGTCTTAATTTATACTTCATTTTTGAGGAAAATTTTGCGTGATGCAAGATTCTTTGTTGACAAATTTTTGTTTCAGCACTTTGAGACTGTCAAAATACTGCCTTCTGGTCTCCAAGGTTCCTGATGAGAAATTGGCTGATCATCTTATTGAAGATCATTTATGAGATGAAATGCTTCTATCTTGCTGCTTTCAAGGTTCTCTCATTGTCTTTGCATTTCAACAGCTTGAATATAATGTGTCTTGGTGTGGATCCCCAAGTTTATCCTAGTTAAAGTTTGCTAATCTTGCATTTCTAGATTCATATCTCCTATTAAATTTGTGACACTTGCAACCGTTATTACTTCAAATATTATTTTTGGCCCTCTCTCTCTTTCTGGGACTCCCACAGTGTGTATGTTCCTCCACTTTATGGTGTCTCACAAGTCCCTTAGGCTTTGTTCACCTTTCTTCATTTATTTTTCTTTCTGTTCCGCTGACTCAATAATTTTAATCATCTTTTCTTCAGGTTTGCCAGTTCTTTCTTCTGCCTGTTCCCATCTGCTTTTGAATCCCTAAGATGAATTTTCATTTTAGTTATTGTACTTCTCAGCTCCTTCCTCTGTGTGTGCAAGTGTTTTAGAGTAGCCTAATTGTTTATTTTCTTTCCCCCCCAATGTAGAAAAAAGGAAAAAATGGAAGGGGAAAAACAGGCTTTTCCTTTAAATCTCCTGAAAGCTGCTTTAGCTAGTGAAGGTTGAAACAACTGCGGCCAACTCCCATGCCTCTACCTCATTGATTAAAGGCAGGAGTCAATAATGAGAATACAGAAACCCAATATTTGGAGGATCTGGTCATTATTGCCAACCCTGTCTCCACACAGTCATACAAGGAATGCAGGCATTTTCCCAGCCTTGGGGCTGGGAGATGAAGGATTTGAAGATGCTGCTCTGCTAAATGCTGAGATTGACCGATTTTAATTAATCACTATGTACCAGCAAACTTTTCCCCTGGAAGTTGTGAGTGCTCTGATGGACTTCAGAGTTCTAATATAGTGACTCCAGACAGATTCTGCCAGTACAATTATGTTAGGTTAATAAGCAGACCTTTGGTGCTTCCTACTCCATCCTGATGTCACCTCTAAGCATTGTATTTTAATGCCATAGAAAATTCAAAATTTCTATGAAGATCCTATTTAAATTAAATATTTAAATGCGTAAGGCTCCCACAAACAATTTTTGAAATAAATTTGGTTATAAATACAAGTATTGTTAAGATCATTTAGAACTTAAATGACATATATTCTTGGATTTTAACTGAAGCTAGAAAGGAAAAGTATCCCTGGAAGCATAAGAAGAACATTAGTCAGTTATAATCTAGAATGATGTTAATAAAACATCATATTTTGTAGGAACATCATATAATTAACTGTACAAATCTTTTACTATATTACTAACTTTTTAAATAAATGAATCATTATTTAGAAGCACTCCAGGATTATCTAAGCTGTCAGATCCAGGCTAAATCAGGGTCTTGTCTAAAACCAGTAATTATAAGGAAATATAGTCCCAAGGGGCCTTGCAAATTGAGTCCACATTTTGCAAATCTTTGCCTTTACTCTCTGTCATGCTAATTCTCCCTTGCATGTATGCCTTAGATTTAAAAAAACAAATATGAACAAGAAAACAAGATTAGATTACATGGGAGCCTTAAAACCTAGCCATAATGCTGATAAATTGTTTAAGATCAGTGAATGATTTAGTTTTAGTCCATTATTTGAAGAAAATACTGCAAAATGCTTTCCTAATAGTAATGCCAGTTTTAAAGCAAGAGAGCAGTCAAATGTTTATAGCTACCCTCTTCTAATATTTCCTGCTTTTTCTTTAAGGCTCAGTTAAATTGGCACTCACAGTACTAATAGCTTTTTCTACATTTGTGAAGTACACATCTAAGGAGATCTTCGTGGATTTTAAAATAAGATTTGGAACTCAAAAAATAACTTTATCTGACCTTCTGTGGAAGCTGGGCAAGAGCTGATGCAATCATGTTAGTCTTTTCTTCGGTGAGGTTTTGGATCATTGACCCCAGAGTAAATACCACAACTCCATCTTTGCCAGAACTCTGGACAAATTCTTCTAACTCCTGCAAAGAAAACAGTCTTGTAATATGAAAGCCTAGAATTACAAGAATAAAACAGTTACACACTTTTCTCAACGTGTCTCAATTATTAAAACAGTTCTGCATTTTCATACATTAAAGTATGAAATATGACCTGAAATCGCTTGTCGTTAGGCAAATTAAAAATGATTTAAATTGAAAGATTCCATCCAGCATGTTCTCAGGATTTTTGAGGTGTGTTTGTGTATTTCTGTGTTTACAAATTTTTGACTACTTGTTATCTTCTGTCAGGTACTCAGCTCTTTACATGTGTCTTTTAACTTACATGGTGATCTTAAGAGATATGCATGCATTTGAAAATAAGAAAGCTGTCTCAGAGAGATTAAGTACTTTTTTCAAGGCTACACAGCAGCAGGTGGTAGAACAAATTTCTAAGTTAAGCTTGTTGATTATAAAACCAATAACCATATTTAATACTCTCTTCTGCTTTCCAACTCTTTCCTCAATGCTCCAAATGAACGCTTGACTCCTACTTTAAGATAAATAGCTCTGGTACTTCACTTCATATTTACCCTAGGATACTTCGAAGATTGTCGTTGACTTTTATGCTGGATCAGTCAGTATAATGACATGCTAATGGTATATTTACTTTGTTTTTCTGTTTTTTTAATTTTCTTTTCCTTTGGTTCCATTTGTACTTTATATAAGCTTCCATAAACACAGTTAGGAATGAGGTAGTCATATAACTTACTGACCAAACAAGTAATGTAGAAATAGCTATAAACATACTCTGGAGACAGCAATAATATTGTGGAAATGCATGGTTTTGCATTCAGTACAAAAATAGCATATTTAATCATGTTGAATTAAAAAGAAATCTTTTTACCCCACGTTTAAGTACTAACCAAACAAAGCCAACAAAATAAGACAAGAAAAGAATGTGTGAGGATTTAAAGGGGAAGGTATAAATTTTGTAGACTTGTACATGACAATACTGGGGAAACAAAAATAACCAATATGTGAACTATTATAAATATAGTTGGTCAGATTCATAATCACTATACAAATGTCAATAATATTTCTTCACAACAGCAATAGCCAACCTGTATGATTAAAATGAGTCATTATTCACTGTAGTAATTAAAAATATGAACTGTTTAAGAGTATAGCCATGTGGACTTTTATTTTAAAAACATAAAATTCTAGTATATACCTAAGAGAACACCCTAATAAATAGAAAGAAGTATCATGTATATTAGTAATCTTCTTCAGAGAAACAGATTCAATAGGATTTCTGTATATCTATTTCTATGTCTATCTCTCTATCTATGTATGTATCTATCTACAGAGACGGAGGTATGTTAAAGAATTGCCTAACATGATTATGGACCCTGGCAAGTCAAACATCTGCAGGTTTGCCCATCAGGCTGGAGATCCAGAGAAGACCAATTTGTTCAAGCCTGAGGGCAATCTGTTGTCAGGCTTTGCTTTTGCTTGGGAGAAGTATGTCTTTTGTTTTGTTCAGCCCTTCAACTAATTGAGTCAGGCACACCCACATAATGGAAAGCAATTACTTTACTCAAATTCCACTATTTCCATGTTAATCTCATCCAAAAATACTCTTGCAGAAACATCCAGAAAATGTTTGACTAAGTATGTGGGTACATGGCCTAGGCAAGTTGACACATAAAATTAACCATCACACTGTGATGATAAAGTTAACATCACACTGTGGTTATAGATGATTTGACTTAATATAAAGCTATCAATATTTACAAATTAATTTTCAATTATGGGAAGTTTTCTTGAGAAATTGGAAAATATTTAATAATTTATATAGACTACCTTTTTATAAATATTTAATGAAATTTGAAAATAAAAGGAAATACTAGTTGCTTCTTAAACCAGATAATAATACATAATACAAAATGAGTGCTACTAACGTCCTTACAGACAAAGTGAACAACAGAACAAAATGGTGACAACAGAGGGTCCAGAGAGAGAGAAGATCCAAGATGGCGCCATGAGTAGTTCTCTTTGTCTCTCCCCCTTCGAGTCTACAATTATTTGGACACTTATCGCTTGACAAAGGATATCCAGACAGCATCTCGGGACGTCTGAGAGACCCACACGACTATACATCGGAAGGCGGACGGACTTTCCTCCGGGAGGATGTGGAAATAGGTGAAAACTCTCTGACCCCGACGAGCAGCCTAGTACCCGCAAGCGGCCTTCTTCCAACGGACGCCCCCAGAGGATCTACACACATCTAGGGCAGGAGCGAGCACACAACAGAGGAGCGACGGTGGAAACAGGTGACCAGAACCCTACCTAAACCCCCCGCAATTACTCCTAAACGCAGAGGGAAACTTTGGAGTTGCACACCTGAGCCCGCGGGGAGAGTCTCTCCCCGCCATTGGCGGGGAGTCCCCGCCGGGTGTTCGCGGCGCCCAGAGGGTCCCAGAGAGAGTCGCTGAGGGTATGGAGGTCTGCCAGCTGCCATTGCCTGCCCCGTGGGACTAGGGATTGTCGGAGATCTCGGAGAGGACCGATGCTGGGGGAAGTTTCAAAGGCCGGCTCTGCGACCCAGACGGGAAGCGCGGGAGTTCCGCCCGGGCAGCAGACAAGACTCTCTGTCTGCCATTAGCAGAGGGGCCACGCCCAGCATTCACGGCTCTGGGAGAGGCCCGGAGAGAATCCCAGAGGGCGGGGCGACCCCCAGCTGCTGTTTCCCGCCCCGTGGGACTAGGGATTGCCGGAGATCTCGGAGAGGACTGGGGCTGGGGGGAGTTCCAGAGACCCAGCTTCGGAGACTAGGGGGAAACCCTACAGGCTCACAGCAGCCTTAGGGAAAGCCTCTGCACAGCACCAGTAGAAGGCACCCAGCCACCAGCCACAAGGCTGGAAGACCCCAGGGCAAAAGCAGCATAGCTAGGTGAACTAACCACAGACTGTAGAAGATGCCAATAGCTCTCCTGCGACCCATAGAGAACAAGTGAGATTTGGTGGGTGCCAACAGCAACGGAGCAACAAATATAAGTGATCCCACCCCTGGCCACTGGAAAAGCCCATAACACCGTTGCAGACCCCAAGGAGAGAGCACATCTAGGTGGGCTGCAACAGTAGGCACCAGCAGCCTGAAGCCCCCCTGTGACGGCCCCCACAGCAGAGGAGGGAATCCAAAGGGCCACTGTGGCTACGAGGAGGGGCCCAGGCCCAGTTAGCAACTACGCACAGGGTTCCTGGTTGGTGCAGTATAAACAGCTGCTCCCCCACCGCAGCAGCTGAAACAAGTGAAAGGAGCAACTAAACTCTATCTCCATGCGGAGGCACAAATCAACAACATCAAGCAATATGAAAAAATACATTAAATCTCCAGAACAGAAAGAAAGTAACAAATACACAGAAAACAATCCCAAAGAAAATGAGATATATAACCTAAATGATGATGACTTCAAAACAGCCATCATTAAAATTCTCAATGAGTTAAGAGAGAGTTCTGTCAACTCAACGAGTTCAGGAGCTATGTCACAAAAGAGTTTGATACGATAAAGAAGAACCAAACAGAAATATTGGAAATGAAGAACACAATAGAGGAGATTAAGAAAAATCTAGATGCTCTGAACAGTAGGGCCGATAACATGGAGGAAAGAATTAGCAATTTGGAAGATGGCAATATAGAATTGCTGCAGGCAGAGGAGGAGAGAGAAGCAAGACTAAAAAGAAATGAAGAAACTCTCCAAGAATTATCAGACACAATTAGGAGATGCAACGTAAGGATTATAGGTATACCAGAGGGAGAAGAGAAGGAGAAAGGGGCAGAAAGCCTATTCAAAGAAATAATGGCTGAGAACTTCCCAAATCTGGTGAGGGAGATGGATCTTCAGGTGACAGAAGCCAATAGATCTCCAAACTTTATCAATGCAAGAAGACCAACTCCACGGCATATAGTAGTGAAGCTAGCTAAAGTCAACGACAAGGAGAAAATATTAAGGACAGCCAGGCAAAAGAAACTAACCTACAAAGGAACCCCCATCAGGCTATCAGCAGATTTCTCAGCAGAAACCTTACAGGCTAGAAGAGAGTGGAATGATATATTCAAAAATCTGAAGGACAAAAATCTACAGCCAAGAATTCTCTACCCAGCGAAAATAGCCTTCAAATACGATGGAGAAATAAAAACTTTCGCAGATAGAAAAAAATTAAGGGAGTTCATTGCCACAAAACCTCCTCTTCAGGAAATCCTCAGGAAAACCCTCATTCCTGAAAAATCCAAAAAAGGAAAGGGGCTACAAAACCAAGAGCAGAGGAGATAAGTAGAAGGACAACAACAGAGAGTAGCAGCTCTACATCAGAACAGATTAAACCATGGGACGAGAAACAAAGGAAACTGAAGAAAAGCAGAAAACAAGACACAAAATGGTAGTGGTAGGCCCCCATATCTCAATAATCACTCTAAATGTAAATGGATTGAACTCCCCAATCAAAAGACACAGAGTAGCAGGATGGATCAAAGAACAAGATCCAACAATATGCTGCCTCCAGGAAACACACCTCAGCCCCAAAGACAAACACAGACTCAGAGTGAAGGGATGGAGAACAATACTCCAAGCTAATAATGAACAAAAGAAAGCAGGTGTCACTATACTAATATCAGACAAGGTAGATTTCAAAGCAAAACAGATAAAGAAAGATAAAGAGGGACAGTATATAATGATAAAAGGGACTCTCCACCAAGAAGACATAACACTTATAAATATATACGCACCCAACACAGGAGCACCAAAATTTGTAAAGCAACTCTTAATAGAACTAACAGAAGACATCAACAACAATACAATAATAGTAGGGGACCTCAACACACCATTAACACCAATGGACAGAACATCCAGACAGAAAATCAACAAGGAAATAATAGAATTAAATGAAAAATTAGACCAGATGGACTTAATAGATATATATAGAACACTTCATCCAAAAACAGCAGGTTACACATTCTTCTCAAGTGCACATGGAACATTCTCAAGGATTGACCATATTTTGGGAACCAAAGCAAACATCAATAAATACAAGAGAGTTGAAATAATATCAAGCATCTTTTCTGCTCATAATGCTATTAAACTAGAAATCAACTACAAGAAAAAAGCAGAGAAAGGTGCAAAAATGTGGAGACTAAACAACACGCTTCTCAACAAACAATGGATCATTGAAGAAATTAAAGAAGAAATCAAATTTTATCTGGAGACTAATGAAAATGAGAACACGACATACCAAAACATTTGGGATGCAGCAAAAGCAGTCCTAAGAGGGAAATTCATCGCAATACAGGCCCACCTCACTAAACAAGAAAAAGCTCACATAAGCAACCTCAAATGACACCTAACAGAACTAGAAAAAGAAGAACAAACAAAGCCCAGAGTCAGTAGAAGGAGGGAAATAATAAAAATAAGAGCAGAAATAAACGATATTGAAACAAAAAAGACAATAGAAAGGATCAATGAAACAAAGAGTTGGTTCTTCGAAAGAATTAACAAAATTGACAAACCCCTAGCCAGACTCACCAAGGAAAGAAGAGAGAAATCGCAAATTAATAACATTAGGAATGACAGAGGAGAAATCACAACAGATACCAATGAAATACAAGAGATCATAAGAGAATACTATGAAAAACTATATGCCAACAAATTGAACAACCTGGAAGAAATGGACAAATTCCTAGACTCCTACAATCTCCCCAAACTGAATCAGGAAGAAATGGAGAATCTGAATAGGCCAATCACAAGTAATGAAATAGAAATGGTAATCAAAAACCTCCCCAAAAATAAGAGTCCAGGACCAGACGGCTTCTCTGGAGAATTCTACCAAACATTCAAAGAAGACTTAATACCTATTCTCCTCAAACTGTTCCAGAAAATAGAGAAAGATGGAGAGCTCCCTAACACATTCTATGAAGCCAACATCACCCTGATCCCCAAACCTGACAAGGACAACACAAAGAAGGAGAACTACAGGCCGATATCACTGATGAACATAGATGCAAAAATCCTCAACAAAATTTTGGCAAACCGATTACAGCAATACATCAAAAAGATTATACACCATGATCAAGTGGGATTTATACCAGGGACACAGGGATGGTTCAACATCCACAAGTCAATCAACGTGATACACTACATCAACAAAATGAAAAACAAAAACCACATGATCATCTCAATAGATGCAGAGAAAGCATTCGACAAGATCCAACACCCATTTATGATAAAAACCCTCAGTAAAATGGGTATAGAAGGAAAGTACCTCAACATAATAAAGGCCACATATGATAGACCCACAGCCAACATCATACTCAATGGACAAAAACTGAAAGCCATCCCTCTGAGGACAGGAACAAGACAAGGGTGCCCACTTTCACCACTCCTATTCAACATAGTACTGGAGGTGCTGGCCAGAGCAATTCAGCAGGAAAAAGAAATAAAAGGAATCCAAATAGGTAACGAAGAAGTAAAACTCCCGTTGTTTGCAGACAACATGATCTTATATATAGAAAACCCCAAAGAATCCACAGAAAAACTATTAGAAATAATCAACAACTACAGCAAAGTAGCAGGGTATAAAATTAACGTGCATAAATCAGTAGCATTTCTATACACTAACAATGAACTAACAGAAAGAGAACTCAAGAACTCAATCCCATTCACAATCACAACGAAAAGAATAAAATACCTTGGGATAAACTTAACCAAGGAAGTGAAGGATCTATACAATGAAAACTACAAGACTTTCTTGAAAGAAATTGCGATGACATAAAGAGATGGAAAGACATTCCTTGCACATGGATTGGAAGAATAAACATAGTTAAAATGTCCATACTACCTAAAGCAACATACAGATTCAATGCTATCCCAATCAGAATCCCAAGAACATTCTTCACAGATATTGAACAAACAATCCTAAAATTCATATGGGGCAACAAAAGACCTCGAATTGCTAAAGCAATCCTGAGCAAGAAAAACAAAGCCGGCGGAATCACAATCCCCGATTTCAAAACATACTACAAAGCTACAGTGATCAAAACAGCATGGTACTGGTACAAAAACAGGTCCACAGATCAATGGAACAGAATTGAAAGCCCAGAGATAAAACCACACATCTATGGACAGCTAATCTTCGACAAAGGAGCAGAGGGCCTACAATGGAGAAAAGAAAGTCTCTTCAACAAATGGTGCTGGGAAAACTGGACAGCCACATGCAAAAGATTGAAAATTGACCAGTCTTTTTCACCACACACCAAAATAAACTCAAAATGGATCAAAGACCTAAAGATTAGGCCTGAGACAATAAGTCTTTTGGAAGAGAATATAGGCAGTACACTCTTTGACATCAGTTTCAAAAGAATCTTTTCGGACACTGTAACTCCTCAGTTGAGGGAAACAATAGAAAGAATAAACAAATGGGACTTCATCAGACTAAAGAGCTTCTTCAAGGCAAGGGAAAACAGGATTGAAACAAAAAAACAGCTCACTAATTGGGAAAAAATATTCACAAGCCACTTATCCGACAAAGGGTTAATCTCCATAATATACAAAGAACTCACACGGCTTAACAACAAAAAAACAAACAACCCAATCAAAAAATGGGCAGAGGACATGAACAGGCATTTCTCAAAAGAAGATATGAATATGACCAATAGACACATGAAAAGATGTTCATCATCGCTAATCATCAGGGAAATGCAAATCAAAACTACACTAAGATATCACCTTACACCCGTTAGATTGGCAAAAACATCCAAAACCAAGAGTGACAAATGTTGGAGAGGTTGTGGAGAAAAAGGAACCCCCATACACTGTTGGTGGGAATGCAAACTGGTACAGCCACTATGGAAAACAGTATGGAGATTTCTCAAAAAGTTAAAAATCGAAATATCCTATGACCCAGCCATCCCATTACTGGGTATCTATCCTAAGAACCTGATATCAGAAATCTCAAGAGTCCGTTGCACCCCTATGTTCATCGCAGCATTATTTACAATAGCCAAGACGTGGAACCAGCCTACATGCCCAGAAACTGATGATTGGATAAAGAAGATGTGGTATATATACACAATGGAATACTACTCAGCCATAAAAAAAGACAAAATTGGCCCATTCACAACAACGTGGATGGACCTTGAGGGTATTATGTTAAGCGAAATAAGCCAGTCAGAGAAAGACGAACTCTATATGACTCCACTCATAGGTGGAATTTAGTATATTGATAAGGAGATCTGATCGGTGGTTACCAGGGAAAAGGGGGGGTGGGGGGAGGGCACAGAGGGGGAAGTGGTGTACCCACAACATGACTAACAAAAATGTACAACTGAAATCTCACAAGGTTGTAATCTATCATAACATTAATAAAAAAAAAATGGTGACAACAGAAAAAGAAACACAAGTATGTAAAAGCCTGCTGTATATAAAGGTGATAACACAAGTCATTGAGACAAACAGTGAGAATAATTCACACTGAGTAGATTATTTACTCTTGCATGGTGCTATAAAAATATATTCACTACCTAGACAAAAAGAGCAGATGAATCTTTACCTCATATTATACATTAATATAATATCTAAATGGATTAAATGAATCCACATTAAAGTGAAATTTATAATTTTTTAAAGAAAATATAAAAGAGTAGCTTTATAATCTTAGAAATGAGGAAAATATTAGACTTTGAAATGTACAAACCATAAGGTAAAAAACATGGATTTCATTATATCAAACTTAGTACTTTGTGCTTGAAAAGGGAAATCAGAGGTAACATTAACAGATACATGGAGTCGTAGAGGAAGATATTTGCAATGGCTAAACCAAGGATTAATACCTAATTATTCTGAACTATGGAAAGAATTTGTATCACTTGGCAAAACGAAGACATAGATTATCCAAAAGAAAAATATAGCAAGTATATGAGCTTAGCAGAGAGAAAATCTGAATAACTGGTAAGTTTCTGAAGAGATGTTCAACTTTGCTAGTGATTGAGATTATCAATAAAATACAACAATGTGATACCACTTTACCTTTATGACACTGCCACATATTGGAAAATAGAATACCATCAAGGGCTAGATATGATATGGAAGATAGGACCACTTAAGCATTCCTGAAGAAACTATACGTTTGTACATATTTTCAGTGAAATAAAATGCACAATGAAATTAAGTATACGTGTACCCCATGACCCTACAACCCCACTGTTGCATATGTATCTCAAATACATGCACAGGTCCATAACGGAACATGTTTAAAATTTTTCTTCACAATATTCTTTGTTGTAGGATAGAGGTGGAGACACCTAATTGTCCTTTATAGGAAACAAATAAACAAAATGTGGTAAATGCATACACCAAAATTCTCTGCACCCATCAGAATGAATGAAATATGATTACAAATAGAAACTTGGATACATATAAAAAAATAAAGCAATAAGAGAAAGAAAATGTGAACTATAGCATTACCTCATTTATATAATTAAACTCAAATCAATGTTATATGTTGTTCAAAGATCCACAGTTATCTGTGTGAATCGGAATGAGAGAGTAAACGTTACGCGCACTTGACTAGGTGTCTCTTGGTTGTGGGGTAACAGAGGAGAAGAGGCTAAAGGAAAATTATAGAAAAATAAATCAAAAGAGGTGTCTTCTTTGGCCTGATTATGGAATGGCTTGAGTTGAGAGTATGATTAACGCATACTGAGGATCTGTGGTTCAAACGAAGCGAACAAAAACAAAACCTGAATCGCATAATTCTACAAACATATGTTTTAACATTCATAATCAAACTGACATTTTTTATCATGTTGAAGTGGGAAGGAAATTTTTCCCACTTCTTCCCAACCTTTTCCTATGTCTTCCTTAGAAGGAAGAGGTGAAGATCTGTTTGAGTCTTACTGCAGAACCTGATTGGGTCAACTTTACTAAGAGATCATTCTACTGAGTGAGATAAGTAGAATTATCACAAGTAGACTTAGACATGGCTGATAGTGGCTCCTTCTCTACTTTTTCTGTAGATGAGGTCAAAAGTTTAAGGAGAAAAGAACATGTTCAAAAGACAGGCCTTGAAGGCTGTTTTCTTCTTTTCATCTTTAAACTGATATTATTTTGACGTAGCTGCCTGATTATTGGTAAGATTTTTACTCAGAGGAAACAGAAGCTATGTACAGTTGAGTCTAACCAAATGATCCAGACTAATTTATTGCATAGAGATTAAGGCACGAATGCAGTTAACAAAAAGGGCTTCCACTTATTAATTTGTCATTGTACATATGCTAAATCAAACACAGCAGGCAAATATGGTTATTGTTTGTGGAAATATTCAAGTTTTACCAGGTTCTCCTACCATATGTCTGACTGTTAAAGCCTCAAACTTCATGACTACTTTACTTTTTACCCTCATTATGGGTTACCTTACACATTCACATTGGCTCTTGTATTTGTACGTGACAGATAGATTTAGTGTCCTTAATCTGATTTTTATAATCAGGAATATTATTGAAAATCCTGAAATATTCTAACACCCAAATTTAACATGAATTATTCAAAAAATTAAATATTATGAAATAATTTACTGTATTAAAGAACCTTTACTGCCATCATAGAATTAGGAATCAATTTTTTTCATGAGCATGAGAGCATGGTCCTTATTTGAATACAGAGATTGTGATTGTGCTTTTGTAGTGTCCCCAAGGCGCTACTGTGTTCTTGTGGGAGGAGACAGGGGAAATAAGATTCCATCGGAAACACCTTAAAGCTCTGACCCTTTCGATCAGAGCTTCTTAAAAGTCATACAAAAATTATCAGATAGATCCTTTGTGCCACACTGATGGTAAAATAAATAAATACACAAATGTACAAATACATATATTATATATACATATATGTGTGTGTTACTGGATCAAAAATAAGGCAATAGAAGTGTCCCAAATATACATGAATTATTAAAATATAGCAAATATGCATATAAGTAAGTTTCACACTATCCCAACTGGTGATTTCTATGCTTTTAGAATTGAATCTTTATAGTGCATAGATCTTTTATCCAAAAGTATGAAATAATATGAAGAAGGCTCAGAATATTTAAGTGACTACTTTCTGAGGAGAAGTAATGGTCTAAAACAATATAGAATGGATATCCAGTATTAATTAACTTGTCAAAATTAAGTTAATGTATTCATATAATGAGACAAATTAAAAATTTATGTTACATTATTTAAAAATTCCCAAATATTTTCAGCCTCTCCAATGAGTATTTCATATGCTTCCTGGTATTATCTGAAACTTGGGTCTTGCTCTATAATCTTGTCACGGTACTCTACTCATTTTACCCTGCCTGCATCAGGGTCCAGATAGAAGCTTGATCTGTGTCCTCTCTTCTCCTGACTGAATTTTTAACTATTTCTTTTTCTTTGTTCTTATAAAATATCCTTGTCTTCAGGTGTTTAATCTGTGTTGTCCACTACCCATGCTCACTATACCACCTGTCAGACTTTCAGGTATACCCCTGTTCATAGACGCCTTTGGCACCTGTCTCATAGTCTTCTGCTCTTCCCAAAATTCCGTTTTTACCCCGTGTGGCTTAACAAATACAAAATGATGTCTTCTTATCCCTTGACATCATTAATTTAAAAGCCCTGCTTATGGAAAAGTAGAAACTATGGAGGCAGTTAAAAAAAATCAGTGATTTTCTGGGGTTTAGGGTCTGGGAGGGATGAATAAGTGGAGCACAGGGGAATTTTAGGACAGAGAAACTCTTCTCTATGATATTATCAAGGTGAATACATCTCATTTTACATTTATCAAAACCTATAGAATGTACAAGACAAGGAGTTAACCTTAAAGTAAACTATGGACCTTGGTAGATACTGATGTGTAAAATGTTGGTCCATTGATTGTAACAAATGTGTCACACTAGTGTGGGATATTGATAGTGGGGGAACCCATAAGTGGGAGGAGGACAGGAGACAGGTGGAAACTCTCTGCAATTTCTGTTCAATTTTGCTGTGAGTATAAATGGATCTAACAAAAAGTATATTAGTTAAAAAATCACAAACAGTACGTAGACCTCTCCCGAAAGAGTAAGACACTGTATTCAGTACTAGGCATTTCATGGCACCTCAAATTCAACATACTCAGATATAAAAACCCTCAAACTGTTCTTCAGCTTAGTAAATGGCAATATTCTCTACTAAATTTCCCATACAAAGAAAGAAAAAGCCAAAAATCCATTCACTCTTGAACTCTCTCCCTTAACGTCCACCTACAGCCAATCACCAAATACTGTGGACTCTCTTTGTAAATGCTTCTTAAATCTCTGCACTTCTACTCATAATCACTATCATATTGTAGTTTGAATCTCTATAATCTCTTGCAGTAACCATGTCAACTGTATGTTAACTCATTTCCTTGCTTTAAATCTGGTTCCACTCCAGTAAATTCAATAGGCAAGATTTATGAAGAGGCAATTTATATCACGTGACTGCTTAAAAATTATGCATTGAACCTTCCTTGACCTTAAATTTAAAGTAAAGAATGCTTAGTATTGCCCATTTGTTTTTTCATAACCTATCCCCCGATTATTTCTCTAGTCTATTCAAGCCAATCAGTTCATCATTACTGAACTTCTGCCATAATTTTTGAATAGAGCATCATATCTCTATATGATCTATTCTCAAATTTTTATAATGTCCTTACCATTATCCATTTCTCAGATAAGGTGATGCTAAGTAACATGCAACTACAAAATCTCAGTGGCATAAAACAACAGTTTATTTGTTTCTCATGTCATATGTTTGTCTATTGAACTGCAGTTGGTATATATATATATATATTCCTTATTTTTTTTTTTTTGAGGAAAACTAAGCTCTGAGCTAACATCTGCAGCCAATCCTCCTCTTTTTGCTGAGGAAGACTGGCCCTGAGCTAACATCTGTGCCCATCTTCCTCTACTTTATATGTAGGATGCCTGCTACAGCATGGTTTGACAAGCAGTGCAAAGGCCTGCACCTTGTATCTGAACCTGTGAACCCCTGGCAGCTAAAGCAGAGCATACAAACTTAACCTCTACACCACAGGGCCAGCCCCAAGGAACATATATTATTTAATCCAGAGCTCACATTGACAGACTAGCCAATATTTGGAACACAGCCTGTTGATGTAACAAAGGAAAAGAGAATTCTGGAATATTTGGACCTGATAATCAGGTTTTCATCTTGGAAGTGATGCAGGACATTTTAGCTTATAGTCATTGCCCAGAGAGTGTTTCATGGTTCCACTAAGTTCAGGGCTAGGAATTTCATTCCTATCAAATATCTGGCATACTTGATGAACATCACTAATGATTGCCATGATAATGTTGAAAGTTCCCTATGGCAGTATAATACTCTAGGAGGATACTGTCTATTAATTCCTGTGTCTATGTTTTCAGTTTGAGGTCAAATATTTTAAGTAATAAACTAGAAATCATTCCTAAAGACAAATATTCAAGGAAGCAAACATAAGGGCATTTAATTACCTTAGGGAGGGGCTTTGCGGGCTTGCAGTGTAGTCCTCCAACAAATTCAAAGTGAGGTAAATAAGGGTAAGGAAATTCAAATTCCCAGGAAGTTCGAATCAACCACATTGCAGCTTTCCTGATAATTTCACATAATGTGGTGGGTTTTCCTGAATAAAAATGAAGGGTGATAGAGGAAAAACAAAAATATGCTAAGTGGGAAATATTTTACTGTCCAAGTTTCTAAGAAAAGTCCTTAAAATACCAATATTAGGCTTACGTATGCCATGTGAAATTCATTGGCCCCTATCCCAAGAGTATACCATAGTAAGATTATGAATAATGAAACAGGGATTTCAGTCCAGAACACGAGAAAAGACTGCCGACAATACAGTCTCTCTGCTTGAACTAAGCCTGAGCCCTAGACCCTGCTCAGAATTGGCTAATGCTCCCAGCAAGAACAGGAACCTCAGGCAGTGATCCTCAGCTCCCTGTGGTAGTGCCTTCTCCACTTCTGGAATTCCAATTTATCTCACCCTTGTTCCTCCAAAAGCCTTTTAATATCTTTGAGAAATGACTTTTGTAATTTTCCCATCTTTTTCTAATGTTTTCAAGTGTGCTGCCATAACTAATTACATCCTACCAGTAATGGAAATCTTTTGATAAATTTTTCAAAAGTGATTATCCACTTGCTATGCAAAATCAAAGTGCCTGTTTCACAAGACTTTGTCGTCTTTGGTAAAGATACAGCAATGCATAATAATCTGGGGGACAAATATTTGCTATTCTGACATATTTGGCAAATGGTACAAAATGGGCACCTTTCAACTGAAGTGGTAGCCATTAACCATTAACAGAAAAAGAACTCAAATTAGTGACTCTGAATTAAATCTTTTTTCTTTAGTTTGGAGCCAGAGCTTCATTTCTAAATTCCATTCAGTTATTATCATATGAGAAAGCTTACCCAGAGGTTTGGTGTCCTTTTGAAATATACATTCACTATTACTGGTATGAAAAAAATCCAACTACTATGTGGTTTCCCACCATGTGGCTTTTTGAATATTCTCCTTGATGTACTAAATGCGCTAAAGTTTTGATAAGAAGATATGAGGGATTTTGAACTGACCAAGATAATCTATCTATATAAGAGATGACAAGCAAATACCAATACTTTATGAGTTTGAGCCTGGTATTGAAAATGGTATTCAACACCTGTTTTTATACTCAGAACTTATCCCATTTTGATGCCTTATTGGTGTCAGCGATGGATATAATCTTATTCTGTTTGTGTGATGCTTCACTCCCTCGCCTTTTAAATGAAAGTTTTATTGAGATATAGTTTATATAACAGAGAAGTCCTCCTTCTAAATACACAATTGAGTAGTTTTAGTATATTCATAAAATTGTGCAACCATGACAACCATTTATTTTTAGAATATTTTCATTACCCCAGAAGAAATCTCATATCCATTGGCAATCATTCTCCATTTCCCCCTCTTCCCAGCCACTACCAACCACCAATCTACCTTCTGTTTCTATTTGCTTATTCAAAAACAATTTTGTTTCATTTCATATAAATGAAATTGTATACTATGTGGTCTACGTGCTACTTTGTTTCACTTAGCGTAAGATTTTCAAGGTTCATCCATGTTGTAGTATCTATCAGTACTTCATTGCTTTTCTTGCTGAATAATGTTTCTTTGTATGGATATACTTCATTTTGTTTAGCCATTCATCAGTTGATGAACATTTGGGTTGTTTCCATTTTTGGCTACTAGGAATAATGCTCCTGTCAGCAGTCATGTACATATTTGTCCGGAAATACGTTTTCATTTATCTTGGATATATGCCTAGGAGTGGAATTACAGAGTCATGTGGTTGATTCACTTTCTTTCATAATAAGATAATATCAGTTTCCTGTTAAATGTCTACTCCTTAAATAATAATCTAGTGTGCTTAATGCATCTTAATCAAATGAAGACAATATACTACAAGAGGAGCAAAAAATAATGGTTTTGCATAAATAGACTATGAGAAAATGTTCCAAATTTGGAAATCAAGAGAAATTACAGCATGCCCTTTTGATACCATGCTAAGGCATGGTTAAACAACAAATGAAGGAATATTTAATTCTTTAGACGAATGTGCCTGTGTTTTATTTTGTTATTTATCACTGACTTACTATGGACTTTTGAGTCTAAATATGGTGACACTAAATGTCACTTAAATGTAACATATATTTACGTTTAAAAATGACATATATTAAATGTAATTTATATCTTTGTCTGGTAGAAAAGATCACACCACAAATTATGATTTTGTCACCCTTTAGGACATTAACTAGTTTTGTGTCTAACCTATTAGTATTATCTTAACATTCCTTTTTTTCCCTAAAATATTTATAAATAGTTCCTCAAAATATATTTTGAGCCAGATTTCCCATCTTACTGATTTTCTCCTTGATGACTTGAATTAATCTATGGTATGTTTCACTGAATAATTCTATAAGAGTTATGAGTTTTATTTTTTAAAATTTGAGAAATATAGTAGAGTACATTATAAAATGAAGATATTAAATTCTGAATAGCCAAATGATAATCTATAGCTAATAGCATTTTTAAATTTATGAGCGTTAAAGAAGTGTTTTCCTTCTATTTATCAAGCCTTCATTCTTCTTTCTCAGATTATTGATATATTTCCAGAAAAAATATTCTAGAGTGCCAAGAGTTAGGCAAGAATCAAAGACAGTCATATCCTATCACTAATGCTTCACTATGTAAGAGGTTCCAAAAATGAATATGAAACTTCTAGAATCAAAAGTGAGGAATTTAGATCCAGTGGTAGATCATTCACTGCCTAATCCATGACTCAGAAAATGTCTCCAGCATGAGATTCTAATTTATCTTTTCTCAGTTTTGCCTTTTGCTGCTTGAACTCTGACCATGGATAAGTAATGGGTGCAGCAATTTCTGCCCACGTTCTTTTTAGGGTCATGGCTAATAGGAAATAAGCACCTGCCTCTGTCGCAGAACTTCCAGAAAAAGTCTCAATGCAATGTGTTGGTCTTGAATAGGTCATATGCCTCCCTGAACATCTGACATATTCCAGGGCAGCATTCTTCCTTAGAAGCATTCATACTTTTTGTAAGTTGGTGAGGAAGTAATTTCTCAGAGAAAATTTAGAACAGATACCAGACAAAAGTATAAGGGACACTGCTTTATAAAATAAGAGATCACAACTATAAAGAAAAATTTTATTTATTTACTTTTTCTGAGAAAGATTCACCCTGAGCTAATATTTGTTGCCTATCTCACTCTTTTTGTTTTTTTCCTCCCCAAAGCCCCAGTACGCAGTTGTGTGTTCTAGTTACATCTAAGTCCTTCTAGTTTTTCCTCAGTGAGCCACCACCACAGCATGGCTATTGACAGTCAAGTGGTGTGGTTCTGTGCTGGGAAATGAACCTGAACCAAGGAAAGAGAGCCTGCTGAACCTTAATCACTAGGCCATCACACTCTTTAATATTTTTTAGTAATAATCTTAAACTTTACTTCTGTTAAATAATAACAAGGAAAACAATCCTAAAATTCATATGGAACCACAAAAGACTTCGAATAGCCAGAGCAACCCTAGGAAAGAAAAGCAAAGCTGAAGGAATCACACTTCCTGATTTCAAACTAGACTATAAAAGTATCATGATCAAAACTATATGATACTGGCATAAATACAAACACATAGACCAATGGAACAGAAACAGCAGCCCCAAAATGAATCCATGCATATGCGGTCAATGATAATTCACAAGGGAACCAAGAATACCTAGTGAAAAAACACAGTCTCTCCAGTAAACAGTGTTGGAAAAATTGGATAGCCACATGCAAAAGAATGAAACTAGACCTCAATCTTGTTCCATTCACAAAAATTAACTCAAAATAGATTAAAAACTTAAATGTAAGACCTGAAATTGTAAAACTCCTAGAAGAAAACATAGGGAAAAAGCTTTTTGACATCAGTCTTAATGATAATTGTTTGGATATGTTGCCTAAAGCATAAGCAACAAATTAAAGATCAACAAATGGGACCTCGTCAAACTGAAAGCTTCTGCATAGTAAAGGAAATGATAAACAAAAAGAAAAGACAATCTATAAAAGGGGAGGAAATATTTGCAAACCACATATCTGATAAGGGGTTAATATTCAAAATATATAAGAAACTCATAAAACTCAATAGCAGCAAAACAAATAATCCAAATAAAAAATAAGCAAAAGAGGGGCCAGCCCAGTGGCATAAGTTCTGCTTGGCGGCCCGGGGTTCACTGATTCGGATCCTGGGTGTGGACCTATGCACTGCTTGTCCAGCCATGCTGTGGTAGGCGTCCCACATATAAAGTAGAGGAAAATGGGCACGGATGTTAGCTCAGGGCCAGTCTTCCTCAGCAACAAGAGGAGGATTGGCCACAGATGTTAGTTCAGGGTAATCTTCCTCAAAAAAGAACTTTAAAAAAAATGAGAAAAAAGACCTGAATACATATTTGTCCAAAGAAGAAATTCAAAAAGCTGACCAGTACATGAAAAGATGCTCAACATTACTAATCATCAGGAAAAAGCAAATCAAAACCACAAAGAGATATCAGCTCACACCTCATCAAAAAGACAAGAGATAACAAATGATGGAAAGAATGTAACCACCAAAAAATTTAAAATAAAACTATGTTATCATCCAGAATTCTGGGTATAAATCTGAAGAAAAGGAAATCACTATCCAAAAGAGATGTCTGAACTCTCATGTTCATTGAAACATTATTTACAACAGCCACTACAAGGAAACAACCTAAGTGTACATTGATGGATGAATGAATAAAGAACGCTGTTACATTTAGAATGGAATATTATTCAGCCATGTGAAAGAAATAAATCTTACCATTTACCTCAATATGGATGAACCTTGAGGGAATTATGCTAAGTGCAGTAAATAAGAAGGAGAAAGACAAATACTGTACGATATCACTTATGTGTGCAGTCTGAAGAACAAACAAACAAACAACAAATTTTATAGATACAGAGAATAGATTGGTGGTTGTCAGATGCCGAGGTTGGAAGGTGGGCACAATAGGTGAAGTTGTTCAAAAAGTACAAACTTTCATTTATAAAATAGGTAAATCACGGGATGTAATGTACAGCATGATGATTATACTTAAGAATACTATATCGTCTACTTGAAAGTTGCTATGAAAGTCAATCATAGGTGTTCTCATCTCAAGAAAAAAAATTTGGAACTATGGGTGGTGGTGAGTGTTAAGCAGACTTGTTGTGGTGATCATTTCACAATAAACGCAAATATCAAATCACTATGCTGTACACCTGAAATTAATATAATGTTATCTTTCAATTATGTCTCAAAAAAACTCCTAAATACTATAAGCAGGGTACTACTTCCTTAAAGATAACTAATATCTTACACAAAATCATTCCTAAAACAATTATATGAATACTTTTTTAAATAAAAAACAATTATGCAAAAGGTGAAAAAAGGAGGTAAATGGACTTGCCAAAACAGAGAGAAACATTGTGCTGAGGGCCAAAGCTCACTAGTTGACCTTTAATGCATTCTTTGATAGAAGAAGAACAACAAAACAGTGAGGTAAGTTAAAAAACCTTGAAACATGGTCCTTCAGAGAAAAATTTTCCAGTTTTTTCCTCTTTGGGAGACAAGAGCAGATGAAACCAAGATATATTTTTTTATTTTCTAGTTTTGTGCTCACCATATGACAAGCCCTGCAACCATGCAACTACACCTAGATAGGATACAAACAGAAAGCCAAAGAAGCAGCAAATTAATCAAAAAGAAAATGGGGTATATAGAAGAGTTAACAAGAGAGAAAGAGTCCAAGGTTTTGGAAACGAAAAACACAGTTAGATGTGGGTTTTCCAGATACTCAAAAAAATTAGTAGCAGCAAGTAAGATTGTTGTATAAATATAAAGAGTATTCCTTCTCTGATAAGTTGTAAGTACTCAATCATCTAAAACAAACAAAAGAATCATTTTTTTTTCCACTTCAAACAGCTTATGCACTGTTTAGCCACAATTTAGATTCTCCAAGATGCAAAGAATTTGGGCTCCTCACTTAAAAGTATCTTTTTAAAGTTTTATACACTCAGATAAATATTTACATTTTTCATATGAAATATGAATCCTTATTATATGCAAATTTCTCTTACCTAAAACCTTGCTATAATAGTCATCCCATTCCGGAAATAGAAAATATAAAAACATCATATCATTCATTGTGTAAAATAACCAATTCTCCAGCCTCTGTACAAAAGTCATGTTGTCTGTCAGTCCCGTCGTGCTGCCAGGAACATAAGAAGAAGGAGAGGGAAGCCCTCCACACACTCTCTCAATGACATTCCCCTCAGAAAATCTAAAAGAGTATATAAATGGAATATTGAGAAGCTCAGCCAAGAGCTCCCCACAAAAGCTTAAAGGATCAGCAACACAGATATCAAACTTAGCTGCCTGTAGCCTGCTGAGTAACTCCGTATTTGTGATAGCACTGTCACATGCTCTTTTGAGTGTTCTTAAAAAATTCTTGTTCAATTCTATCAGTTTTACTTGCGTGTCCCACCACGAAAGTCTTGGCAGTTCAAAAATAGCTGTATAGAAATCGTTATTGAACTCTTCCATGAGATCTTCTTTAGTTACTGAAAGTTGAAGGCTCTCTACATTAAAGGGAATCTTGCTATCATCCATCATAAGGTTGGGTGAAGGTACCAGTATGGTTATTTCGTGCCCACGAAGATGGAGTTCTTCCAGAATAACTTTTAAATTAATCCAATGACTAAAATCCATGGGCCATACAAGTACTTTCCCAGTCCTTCCAGAGTCAAAGAAACACAGATGCAGCATGAAAAGCACACAGAAGCCTTTCACAGTCTTCATGATCAGCTCCTGCTCTAACAAAATCCGGGCTTAAACCAACTGCATGAATTTCACAGTCAAAAGGCCTCTTCTTTGACTCTCTCAACCAATTTGTAGTACGTTGGGCTGAACTATGAACAGTATACTTTGTATTATTGATAAAATTAAACACAACCGCTTGGACAAAGAAAATGTCAATAAGGTCAATGAAATGAGTGAGGAAGGAAATACTCCTAATCAGAGTTTCAAAACTTCTTTTAGAGGATATGAAAATAAAGAGGATTAAAGTTAAACACAAATCTAAACTTCTAAGTGATGTTAAGAAAAGCCATCACCATATGATGTATATTAAATTAAGACTGTATTTTTCTATCTTTTTTCTGATTTCATTTGATGTTCATTCAGACAGAATTTTCTCTCTAGTATTTATCTTACTCATTACTTCGCTAGATATTCTAGACACGAAGGAGGCTATCATCTACTCCCTGAAGGAGATAATGTGAGCACTGTAAGAGGTGTTAAGGCAGAGAGAAGATTTAAATCCAAATATTCTACTGCTAAATGTAGTGTTCTTTCTGCTAAATCATGTTTATCTTAAAGAGAAAAAGATTTTTTTTAAATTACTGCAGATGTGATTACAAGTTTTGATTCTACCTTAATGTTATGTTGAGAAGAGATATTTTAGAACAAAACAGGAAAATCATAAAGAAGATAACAATAATCTTACCCATCTTTCCAGCACATCCTTTCTATTTTCTTTGCTTTCTTAATCTAAGAGGCTTTTTAAAATGTAAACTTCCATTATTTCACTTGGATCCCCACACCTGGAACCCACTGCCCCATGTAGAAATGGATCCAATGATATTTAGGACAATAACTTCATCTATAAGCTTCTTGCTTAAAAAGCTTATTTTTCATCAAGTAGTTTATCAATACGAATATGTTATGACAATAACACTATCATTTCTATTGTTATAAGAGTAACTGGATAATAAAAATTAGGATTGAACAATTATTCAATTGACCATCATATCTATAAATTCAACCTCCAAATAAAAATCAATCCATTCTCCTTTATCAGTTTTCACTGCCATCAATCTAATCCTGGCCCTTTTGTGATCTAACCTAGACGAACAGCAGTGGCCTTCTGATATTCCTGCTTTCAATTTGCACAACTGCGACTATCTTTCCACATAGGAACTTTTCTGATTCTCAAAAAATCTACTCCAAAGAATGTCACTCCTGAGCAAAATAGTTTAATAACTTTATTTTTTATATGTGTTAAAATCTATGTTGTCTGACACGGCCCCCAACATCCTGACTAGATTTCTAATCTTCTATTGTTCCAGTTTCCTCCTCTAATCCATATCAGCTTTCTTTGAGCTTTTTGATTATAAGAAATTCCTTTCTAGAGTGACATCAGCAGACTGCAGAATAGGCATTCTTTACTGTCCTCATCCCCCCAAAGAAAATTGATTTTGATAGTCACCCACTGATGAGAATACCTGTGGGAATCTGGGAGTCTGATCGAGAAGTTTCAACTGACCATGGAACACATAATTCCAAGAATAGATGCAGTGAAGATGGTAAAAGGAACAGTTTCACTTTGTCTGTGTTCCTCCCCCACCAGGCAGTATAACACAGTGCCAGGAGAGAACACTGTGACCTGTGATTTATGCTATGGCAGGAAGTGTGATTGTGTGAGCGAGCACCTAGCTTCTCCAGTCATGCAGGATGCTGCCCAAGAGGCCCACTTCTTTCTGCCATACTAAGGTTACTGAGGAGATCTGCAAAGCTGAAGGGCTAGAAGAGGCTGGGATCACAGCTAGAGCTCAGAACTCATTAAAGTGTTGCTGCAAAGCACTTCATGGTTCTTCCTACTGATGAATTTGTGGACTCCACTGGAAAGCTTGCCTGCAAGCCCCTGTTGACACCTTGCTGGCTGATCACCCTCAAATGTCCCAAAGATGCCCCTCAAGCACCAGACACTTCACTCCAATTACCCTGATAGCTCCAGATGTGTGCTCCCATTGATGGTGAGAGTGAGCTTTTGTAGAAAGCTAGTGAGCAAGTGCAGAAAGCTGGGCATAGTTTTTGAGTTTGGGAGAATATCACAAACTGGAGCATTTCAGGCCTCTGCCTTAGGGAAAACAAATGGGAGGCTCTCAAAACTTGGTCTGGCTTTGTGAGATCAAGAGAAGTCATATAATCTGAAGAAATCTCCCTCAAGAAGAAACAAGATGTGTGGAGCAGGGATATCCATAGAAAAGTTCTGAAAAAGCCTCAGAATTCCTAGTCAGACTGACAGATGAAGGTACCTCTCTCCCAAAAACAGACAGTAAAGACTGGAGGAGGTGATTGCTTCTTTAAGTGTGAACACCAATGCAAGACTTCAAGGAGCATGAAAAATCAAGGAAATATGACATCACCAAAGAAACAAAATAATTTTACAGCAACCAACAGCAAAGAAGTGAAAATCTTTGAATTGCTTGAAAAGGATTTAAATTAAATTGTTTACAGGAAGCTGAGTGAGCTATAAAAGAACACAGATAGACAACTCAATGAAATCATGAAAGCAATATATTTACAAAATGGGAGGTTCAACAAAGACACAAATCATAAAAAGAATCAAACATAAAGCTGGAAAAAATTACAGAGACTATTTTCTTTAGATGACGATACACAAGGAAACAGAATTCTTAGAACTAAAGAATACAATGAAGGAAATAAAGAACGAACAAAGATCAACAGCAGACTCAATCATCAGGAGAATGAATCTGTGATCTCAAAGACAAATCATTTGAAATTATCCCCATCAGAGGAGAAAAGCACAGAACCATATCCCTGATGAATATAGAAGCAAAATTCTCAACAAATATTAGCAACCTGAATTCAACAGCATATTTAAAGGGTCATACAATTTGATCAGGTTAGGTTTGTTCCTGGGATACAACAATGACTCAAGATAAGCAAATCAATAAATTTGATACACCACATGAGTAGAATGGAAGTCAAGAATCATATTATTTCAATAGATGCACAAAAAACATTTGTAAAGTACAACATCCTTTCATGATAAAAATGCTAAGCAAACTGGATATAAAAGGATATTCACCAACATAATTAAGGCCTTCAATGACAAACCCACAGTTAATATCATGCTCTATAGTAAAAAGCTGAAGGCTTTTTCTCTAAAATCAGGAAGAAGATGTCTGCCCACTCTCAACACTTTTATTCAACATAGTGTTGGAAATCCTAGGCAGGGAAATCAGGCAAGAAGAAGAAGTAATAGGCATTCAAATTGGAACGGAAACAGTAAAATTTTCTTTGTTTGCAGATGATATGTCTTACATACAGAAAATCCTAAATGTTCCACCAAAAAATTGTTAGAACTAATCAGTGGATTCAGTAAATTGTCAAAATACAAAATCAATATATAGAAATGAGTTGTGTTTCTGTACAATAACAATGAAACACCTGAAAAAGAAACAAGGAAAGCAGTCCCATTCACAATAGCAGCAAAAACAATAAAATTCTTAGGAATAAATTTAACAAGCAACATGAGAGATCTGTATACAGTCATGCACCACATAGCATTTTGGCCAAAGATGGACCGCATATACAATGATGGTCCCATAAGATTACTCCCATATATCCTCAGTGTGTGGTAGGATATACCATCTAGGTTTGTGTAAGTACACTCTATGATCTTCTCACAGCAAAAAAATTGTCTGATGATGCATTTCTCAGAATGTATCCACATCATTAAGTGACACATAACTGTACTGAAAAATAGGAGACTTTTGGCTGGCATGTGGCCTAGTGTTTAAGTTTGGTATGCTCTTCCTGGGCGGCCCAGGTTCCCTGGTTCATATCCTGGGTGCAGACCTACACTACTTGTCAGCCATGCTGTGATGGCAACCCACATATAAAGTGGAGGAAGATTGACACAGATGTTAGCTTAGGGATAATCTTAAGCCAAAAAAGAGTAACATTGGCAACAAATGTTAGTTCGGGTCTAGTCTTCTTCAGGAAAACAAATAAATTAATTAAAAATACGTATAAGACTTTGATGAAACAAATGGAAGAAGACATAAAAGATGAAATTATGTTCTGTATACGTGGGTCAGAAGAATTAATATTGTTAGAATATCCATCCTACCGAAAGTGTCTATACAAACACAATTCTTACAAAAATTCAGAAACAACTTTATAGAAATAGAGTTAACAAGCCTAACATTTATATGGAAAGAAAAACACCTCAAAAAGCCCTAGAAATCTTGAGACACAAGAACAAAGCTAAAGGCATCATACTTCCTGATTTCAAACTAGACTACAAAACTGTAGTGATCAAAAAAGTATGGTACTGGCATGAAATATCCACATAAGCCACTGGAACAGAGTACAGAGCTCAGAAAAATAAAGCCTCAAATACACAGCCAACTAATATTTTACAAGGAAGCCAAGAATCCTCCATGGGGAAAGGATAGTATCTTTAGTAAATGGATAAACGCATGCAAAAGAAGGAAACTGGAAACCTATACTACACCACTCACAAAAATTAACACAAAATGAATACAGACTTAAATGTAACACCAAAAATTGTAAACCTCCTAGAGAAAACATAGAAAAAAACTCCTTGACATTTGCCTTGCCAATGATTTTTTGGATACGACACCAAAAGCACAAGTAAAAGAAGCAAAAACAAAGAAGTGGAACTACATCAAACTAATAAGTTCTGCACTGCAAAAGATATAATCAACAAAATGAAAAGCAGCCTATCAAATGGGAGAAAATGTTTGCAAATCATATATCTGAGGAGGTGTTAATATCCAAAATATATAAAGAACTCATACAATTCAACAGCAAGAAAAATCTGATTAAAAAATGGGCTGAGGAACTGATAGATATTTTTGAAAGAATTTGTAAAAATCGCCAAAAGATCCATGAAAATGTGGTTGACGTTAATAATAATCACAGAAATGCAAGTCAATGTCACTTCACACCTGTTAAAACGGCCATCATCAAAGGACAAGGTATAACATGTGTTAGTGTGGATGTGGAGAAAAGGGAACAGTTGTGCACTGTTGCAGGGAATCTAAATTGGTACAGCAACCATGGGAAACAGAGTAGAGGTCTCTTGAAAAACTAGAAATAGAACAACCAGCAATCCCATATAATCCAGCAATTCCATTTCTGGATATTTACCCAACGGAAATGAAAACAGGGTTTGGAAGAGATACCTGCACTCCCAAGTTCATTGCAGCATTATTCAGAGTGGCCAAGATTTAGAAACAACCTAACTGTCTATCAACACATTAGTGGATAAAGTTTATGTGGTATGCACATACAATAGAATATTAAACAGTCATGAGAAAGATGAAAATCTCCCCATTTGCCTCAATATTGTTGGCCCTTGAGGGCATTATGGTTAGCGAAATAAGTCAGACAAGACAAAGACAGATACCGTATGATCTCACAGATATGTGGAATCTAAAAAAGCCGAACTAATAGAGACAGGGATAGAACAGCGGTTTACAGGGACCAGGGTTTGGGGGAAATGAGATGTTGGTTAAAGGGTACAAACTTTCAGTTATAAAATGAATAAATTCTGGGGATCAAATATACAACATAATTGTTAATAATACTGCATTATACTAGAAAATTTATAAGTGAAGAGATTTTGATTTTCTCACCACAAAAAGAGATGGTATTTATGTAACGTGATAGAGGCATTGACTAATGCTAAGGTGGTAATTATTTGCAATATATAAGTGTATAAAGTCACTTCAAAATAACACAATGCTATTTGTAATTATATTTTAATAAAGCAGGAAAGAATTAGAAATTTTAAAATAAAGCTAGAATATTTTTTTAAAAATCCCCTAGATCAAGCATTCTTCTGAATTATATTTGTTATTAACCACAGAAGAGTTAAAGACATTTGACCCACACCACTGAATTCATACATTATTAGTGTTACTCTCTCACGGTTATGGGGTACATTCTGGCCTGAGTTTTAAACCATTTTCTTATTTATGTAAAAAATACGTGTTTATTTTTTGTTCTTGTAATTTTAGTAACTCTGGAAAAATAAGAAGGTTTGCTGTCTCTTAGATTTGAGCTCAGTAGTCACTAAACTTCTACATTATGGAAATTCATCTTTTTACAAAGCTTCCCCAGCATCTGCTTTAGTTTGTCTACTCAAAGAATGTTCCAGGTCATTTGAATTGCTTAAGAATTAAGGTATTGACTTCCGTTTCTGGCCATGATAATGTAACTGGAGCCAGACTAACCTTCCGCCATAAACAACTAGAAAACTAGACAAATTATATGCAATAATTATTTTCAGATAATGAACATTAGATATCAAAGAAATATGATAACCAAGAGAAGGGAAAATAATGAAGTAAACACTAGGTTCTGACTATAGCCAGTTTTCAGATTACATTGCAAGGAACAGGATCTCCATCAGAAACTGGAGACATTGCTGCATTAGGAAAAGAAAGTTGAGTTTGAGGAGGCTACACATCTGGAAGAGGATCTACATACTTTAGAAATTGAAAATAGCCCACACTATTTTCTACTGAAAAATTAAGTTACTCAAAGAGGGCTTTGTTTGACGTGTTAAAGACAATTTTCACACATACCTTATATATCTTCACTTTAATACTGCTTTTATATGTTTCAGTCTTGTCATCTGTTTAAACTGCTAAAATTCCAGGTTAGTGGAATGTGACCTTTTTGGAGAACCCATGCAGATAGTAAGATAAAGTCATTCCCAGAATATATGCCTATTTCTGTCAAGTAAAGAGCCAGAGAGAAAGGGATCCAGTTTAGGAAACTGGACCCCAAGTGTCTAGTTGGTTTACTCAAACAACAGTGCCATATCAAAGAATCAGTGTTTCATCCTAGTGCTACTAAACTTGATACTCTAGATATGCAGTGTTGGGAGTACTTAGATCAGCGTCGGTAAATGGGAGTCCATACATTTGGGCCCATGCACAGACTCACTCTCTGCCACCATTGACACTTTGTTAACTTGCTCTTGGGTCCAGAACAGGGATGACTGATGATAGAGGCTTGCTGATGTCAACTGGCTGAGTCAGTTTATTGTTATTTACTACATTATTATTTATTGCCTTTTCTGTGATGGATCTTCTCTGGTGAGTGTTAGCATAGTGTACCACGATTGAGTGTTTCATCTAACAGGGCCCCGTAGCATGCCAGGATGTGTTTCTCCTAATTCATGTAATTCTTCACTCCTGATGGCATTCTCTCATTGAGTTGTGATTTTCTTACTATGCTTCCCACAAATTCCACACAGAATCTTCTCTCATCAGTGTCAGTTTTAATACTGTAAAGTATACCTAGTAAATAAAGCCCTTCACAGGCTAGAGACACAGCAGAATTCTTTCTTGATAGGACCACTCAAAGCTGGTAGGCTTTTGTGGTACCTGGTATATGAGCCAGAGTAGGGAATATGCTTCCTTCAATTCCTGAAAAGGCCTACAATTCTCTGTCTTCCTTCTTCATGGAGAGAAAGGCAAAATGTGAAAAATCTATCCTCTGTTTGAAAATGATGACCTCAAATACCCCTGGTAACTAGATCTAAATTTTGTTGATGCGGCAGCTACTTCAATATTCATAGATTCTCTCTCTCCATTTCTGGAGCTCACGTGTGTTATGCAGTCCTCCAAAATACTGATCACTTCTTGATTATCTTTTCTGTTTCGCACAAAATCATAAATAAAGTAGGTTAGCACAATTTTCTGAAAGAAGTCTAGAGAATCTATAACTCTTTGGGCTATCAAATGAGAGAAGAGAAGAAAGTTTATTTTATATAGTCCTGAATCAAGTCTGTAAATGTACATCACATGTGCTGCAAGAGAATGAGAACCATTTATGATTGTCTTTACAGATAGGGATGAATGAGGACACATTCACTGAAGCAATGGCCTCATACTATACACGTACTTGAAGATGAGTTGATCTGCTCTAGCAGAGATACCATATCTGGCACAGAGGCTGAGAGTGGAGCAACTACTTTCTAGAGTTTTCAGGAATCTGGTATCAGTCTCCAAGATCTGTGGGGTGTGCAGTGGCCAGACTATTAATTAATTGAGACATCATAGAGTCTATCATGCTGCATCCTTTAAATCTTTAATATCTTTATCTTCCACTATCCTCAAAACTGTGATGATATTTTTTATTCGCACTTTGGCTGAAAAGTCAGGGCAGTGCGGAGAGGAAGCTGTTTCAAGGATATGGTGAGTTGTATAGTGGTCTTCTCCAAAATATGTCCAAGTTGTAAGCCCTGAAACCTATGGAAGGGAACTTATTTGAGGAAAGGGCTTTTAAAAAAATACATAAGCTAAAAATATCAAGAAAATTTCATTCTAGGTTTAGGATGGACTCTAAACCCAATGGCAAGTCTCCTCATAAAAGGAAAGATGGAGGGAGATTAGAGACATATAAAAGGAAAAATGATATGAAGACAGAGATTAGAGGGAAGTCATAGCCAAGTAACACCAAGGATTGTCAGCAGCCACCAGAAGGTAGGAGAGAGGCATGGAATGTTTCATTGATCCTTTCTACTGCCCTTTTTGTTTCAATTTCATTTATTTCTGTGCTAATTTATATTATTTTCCTCCTTCTACTGACTTTGGGCTTTGTTTGTTCTTCTATTTCTAATTCTGTTGGGTGTTGTTTGAGATTGCTTATCTGAGATTTTTCTTGTTTATTGAGGTGAGCCTGCATTGCAATGAATTTCCCACTTATGACCGCTTTTGCTGCATCCCAAATGACTTGGTATGGCTTGTTTTCATTTTCATTTATCTCCATATACTATTTGATTTCTTCTTTAATTTCTTCAATGATCCATTGGTTGTTCAGTAGCATGTTGTTTAATCGCCACATTTTTGTCCCTCTCCCAGCTTTTTCCTTGTAGTTGGTTTCTAGTTTCATAGCATTATAGTTGGAAAAGATGCTTGTTGTTATTCCAACCCTCTTGAATTTATTGACGCTTGCTTTGTTTCCCAAGATATGGTATCCTTGAGAATGCTCCATGCATACTTTAGAAGAATGTGTAACCTACTGTTTTTGGATGGAGTGTTCTATATATATATATCTATTAAGTCCATTTGATCTAGTTTTTCATTTAATTCTACAATTTGACTTTCTGACTGGATGATCTATCTACAGGTGTTAGTGGGGTGTTGAGGTCCCTTACTATTATTGAATTGTTGATGTCTCCTTTTAGTTTTGTTAATACTTGCTTTACATACTTTGGTGCTCCTGTGTTGGGTGCATATATATTTATGAGTGTTATATCTTCTTGGTGGAGTGTCCCTTTTATCATTATAAACTGCCCCTCTTTGTCTCTCTTTATCTGTTTTGCTTCAAAGTCTACTTTGTCTGATATAAGTATGGCAACATCTGCTTTCTCATGCTCATTATTAGCTTGGAGTATTGTCTTCCATCCCTTCACTCTGAGTCTGTGTTTGTCTTTGGGGCTGAGGTGTGCTTCCTGGAGGCAGCATATTGTTGGGTCTTGTTCTTTAATCTATCCTGCTGCTAGGTGTCTTTTGATTGGAGAGTTCAATACATTTACATTTAGATTGATTATTGAAATGTGGGGGCCTAATGCTGCCATTTTATCTCTTGTTTTCTGGTTCTCTTGCATTTCCTTTGTTTCTCATCCCATGATTTTTGGACTACCAATTCAGGTAGGTAGTTTTGTATATTGCTTTTCTTCTTATTTATAATTTGTGTCTTTATTCTTGTTATTTGTTTAGTGGTTACCATGTGGTGTGTATAAAACATCTCATAGATGAGATAGTCCATTTTCTGGGAGCCTCTTATTTCCTTAGACTAAGACCTTCCATCCCTTTCCTCTTCCCTGTCTAGATTTTTATTGTCAGATTTTTTTCTTCCTTCTTGTGTTTTGAGTTTGTGGTTAAAATGACAAGAATATATTTACTCTTGGTGTTTCCCTTCCTTTTATCTGTAATGTTATGCTTAGCCTTTGCTAACCTGTTCTGATGGAGAGCTGCAACTTTCTGATTTTGTCTTTATATTTATCTCCTTTGCTCTGGGTTTTGTAACCCCTTTCCTTTTTTTGTTTTTTCAGGTATGAGGGTCTTACTGAGCATTTCTTGTACGGGGAGTCTTGTGGCCATGAACTCCCTTAACTTTTGTTTATCTGGGAAAGTTTTTATTTCTCCATTACATTTGAAGGATATTTTCACTGGATAAAGTATTCTTGGCTGCAAGTTTTTGTCTTTCAGAGTTTTGAATACATCATTCCCCTCTCTTCTAGCCTGTAAAGTATCTGCTGAGAAATCTGCTGACAGTCTTATGGGGGTTCCTTTGTAGGCTATTTTCTTCCACCTTACTGCCCTTAATATTTTCTCTTTTTCATTCACATTCAGCTTTCAGCAAGCTTCACTACTATATGCCTTAGTGTTGGTCTTTTTACATTGATAAAGTTTGGAGATCTATTAGCTTCTGTCACATGGAGTTCCATCTCTCTCCCCAGGTTTGGGAAGTTCTGAGCCATCATTTCTTTGAAAAGGCTTTCTCCCCCTTTCTCCTTCTCTTCTCCCTCTTGGATATCTACAATTCTTATGTTGCATTTCCTAATTGAGTCAGATATTTCTCAGAGAATTTCTTCATTTCTTTTTAGTCTTAGTTCTCTCTCCTCCTCTGTCTGCAGCATTTCTATATTCCTCTCCTCCAAATTGCTAATTATGTCTTCTATGTTATCAATCCTACTGTCCAGAGAGTCCAGATTTTTCTTAATCTCCTCCATTATGTTCTTCATCTACAACATTTCTTATTGGTTCTTCCTTATAGTATCAAGCTCTTTTGTGACATAGCTCCTGAACTCATTGAGTTGTCTATCTGTATTCTCTTTTAACTCATTGAGTTTTTTAATGATGGCTATTTTGAATTCATTGTCATTTAGCTTATAGATTTTAGTGTCTTTGAGATTGTTTTCTGGGTACTTGTCATTTTCCTTCTGATCTGGAGATTTAATATATTTTTCATACTGCTTAATGGTGTGGATTTGTGCCTCCGCATAGACATAGAGATTGGTTACTGCTTCCACTTGCTTCTACTGGTGGAGGGTGGGCAGCAGCTGTGTAATCTGCACTGACCAAGATCCCTGTCAGCTGTTCCTCACCAAGCCTGGGCCCTCTTCATGATCACAGTGGCCCTGTGGGGTCTCTCGTCAGCTGTGGGGACATTCGCAAGGGGGCCTAAGGTTGCTGGGGCCTACTGTCACAGACCACCTAAACACGCTCCCTCCTTAGGGTCTGCAGTGGTGTTATGGGCTTTCATAGTGTCTGGGTGCAGGTTCACCTAGACTCGCAGTTCTGCCACCATCAGGTCCTGCAAGATCTCACTTGTCCACTATGGGCTGCTGCAGAGCTATGGGTATCTACTGCAGTCTGCGGTTAGCTCACCCAGCTGTGCCATTTCTGCCCCAGGGCCTTCCAGCCTTGTGAGTACTGGGAAGGGCTTCTCCACTAACACTGAGCAGAGCCTTCCCTGTGGCTGCTGTGGGACTGTGGATTTTTACCCCTGGACGAGGGACCAGTCAGGCTGGGGCTCCAAATTGTCATTGCCCACTCACACAGTTGTGCTGGGTCTCCCTTGCCCCCTCCAGGCTGCAGCAGGGCTGTGTGTGTTAAATGCAGCCAAGGGTTGCTCAGCTGGAAGAGCCTCTTTTTGCCCCAGGGCTTCCCAGCATTCAGATTGCTGGGTGGGGCCTCTCCATTAAGGACCTAGCAGAGGATTTCCCTGTGGCTGCTGTGGGACTGTGGGTTTTCTCCCTGGGCCAGGGAGCCTTCACGTTGGGATCCAAATTGTCACCGCCCCCTCATGCGGTCCCACTGGGTCTCCCTTGTCTCCTTGGGGCCACAGCAGGGCTTTGTGTATTAAATACAGCAGGTGGGTTGCTCATCAGCCAAGCCCCTTTTGCCCCAGGGCTTTCCAGTTAGTCTGATTGCTGGGCAGGGCCTCTCCACTAAGACCAAGTAGAGGCTTTCCCTACAGCTGCTGTGGGACTGTGGATTTTCCCACTGGGCTAAGGAGCAATCGCGGGGGGTTTAGGGCTGTAGTCACCTGTTTCCACAGTCATGCTGCTGATGTACACGCCCACCCTTGATGCTGTGGCGATGCGACGCTGTGGGCGTGTCAGCCAGTAGAAAGTCGCTTGCAGGTAGTAGGCTGTCTGGGGGTCAGAGAGTTTTCACCTGTCTCCACTTCCTCTTGGGGGGATGTCCATCCACCTTCCGATGTATAGCAGCACGGGTCTCTCAGGCATCCTAAGGTGCTGTGTGGATGTCCTTTGTTGTAGCTCAAAGGGGGAGAGACAAAGAAAAACTGCTCAGTCCACCATGTTGCTGGTGTCACTCTGGCAAATGAATATATTTATGCTGTGGCAATAATTTTACTCTTCAAAAATAAAAAATAAAACAGTACAATTGTCTGCCCTGAGAGGTCTCAAACTAAGATCTGTTTTCAACCCATATTTCCCTTCCCAAAGACTACTACTGCCATTGTGATCTTAAAGATTAATCTTTTTTCAAACCACAAATGTCACAAAAATTGCTTAAGAATAAAGTACACCTATGCTGGTTGGAAACTTTTCTCTAAATGCATTCTAGAACCTACCCTCATGACAGATAAGCTTCAAATTTCAATCATCAGCACTTATTTTCTTCATGATAGAAGCTGTATAACTCACTGATATTTTTCAGCTGAGATAAATTCTCACTCTAAATCTTGTTTGCTGCAAGAAATATTGATCTGCAAAGAATTCTGTTTTTAAACGTAATTCTTGAATGTAGCATTTAAATGTGAATGTGATTCTGGAGATACAGTTTGTTTGATACAGAATAGAATCGGCTCTTGTTTGCCATATTAAGGTTTGATTCAAGAGACTTGATTCAAATTTATAGTTATCGAAATGCTTATAGGTAGGCAAGAAATGTCAGCAAGATGGCATAATAGGAGGTGTATCATGCATGTCCACCCACAGTAACGATAATTTGGCAGTCACCCATGGACAAAAGTGCTTTTGTGGGAGCTTTGAGATCATGATAGGAAGTTGTAAAATCCTGATGGAGCCCAAGACTAAGGATGACCATTTTAAAAAGTCAGGCCTGCACCCAGGTGGCAGGCTGGCTGATCATAGTCCCAGCTGCAGACCCAGAAACAGCCATATACTACTGTGGGCTTGTCTAGAGCCCTGAAATGCCTTGGTCCTGCCACTGGCACAATCTACCAAAGGGTCTGGGTGGAGCCACACCTGCTGCTTCCTTGAGTAACAAGCCTCTCGACCTTATTCCCTACTGCAGATCCTGAAACAGCCCTGTAACTCAGCTCCAGTCCTTCACAGCTATGATACGAGACCACTGCTGCCAACACAGAAACCAAATGGGAAACATGCCCATCTGTAACTTGGAGGCTTGTCCACTTGCCTCACCCCAAGTGTGGGTTCTAAAACAATGCTTTGATTTAGCTCTAACCCCTTCTAGTCATAGTCCAGGAGCTGCCTTGCCTTCCCAGGGACCCAGTAGGAGAGGCACCTTTTTGTGCCCCTAGAGGCAGGCCTGCAGACCTTGGACCCAGCTATGGACATTAAAAGAATTCTCTGTCTTCTTCCAGCCATACTCAGCTGTGAACCAGGGCCACTACTGCCTTCCCATTGACCTGCCCAGTGACCTAGTGGGGGTCCTCCCAGAGACTTGGGGAGAGCTTCACCCATGCAGCTCCTGGTAACAGGCCTGCCATATGTGGACCCCACTGCAGACACGTTAGAAAACAATAAGAATTAGGTGCACATGGTATCCGAGCAGGGACAAGCAGATTGAGCAATAGAGCCTAATATAGAGCCCAGAAAAACATTTATGCATGTGTGAGTATTTGCTGTATGATAGAGATGGTTAGAGACCTCAAAGGTGAAGAGTATAATTTTCATTATACTGCATTGGGACAATTGCTTATCTTTATAGAAAAAAAGAGAGACAGAGAGGGAAAGAGACTGGCCTCTTGTCTGCCAGCATACATGAAAATAAACACTAAGTTATTGAAGACCTAAATGTTAAAGGCAAAAGTATCAATTATTTTTAAAACATATTATAGAGTAGCATTTTCATGGTCTTGAAACTGGGAAAAGTCTTTAAAAACAAGACGGTAACAACGCTAATTGTAGAAAAAAGAAATAATGATAAATTTAAGCATATGAAAACAAATAACTTCTACTCATTACAGACATAATGAAAAGAGTGAATAGATGAGGTACAGAGTGACCAGAGAAATTTGCAACGGATTGTATCAAATGTCCCATCACCCAAAATTAGGTGGTCCAACTTAAGTGTGGAATGGCTTACTGATGACTAAGTTATAGCAATACTTGGGAAGCAACACCCTGAAAGGATGAAGTTCTGTTTTATAAGAGGCAGTGCACGCTTTGATTTAGAGACCATTATATAGTGCTGTCTTCCTGTAGCCAGAATACTTCGGTGCAGGAAACAAAGAGTAGAAGTGGGATTACACTGTTACACCTGCAGATTTTTTGCTCTGCATTCCAGCAACTCATCTTAAACTTAACAGGGAATGCTTCCACCATAGGATACAATAATGGTTCCATTGAATTGGAAGATAAAACTACCATCTAGCTTTTGGGGCTTTTTATGCCACTGAAACAATAGACAAGAAAAAAATTAAAAAGTTTAATCTGCTGTATGAAGTGATTCATTCTAGTTACCAAGGCAAAGTTTGGTTGCTGCTCCACCACGGAGGTGAGTAAGACTGTGTCTGGACTTAGGGGATTCCCTGGAATGCTTCTTTTACTTCCACACAAATTTTAAATGTTAATAGAACAGTGATGCAATCAGAAAAAGGCAGGATGATTAAAGACACAGACCTTTCAGGAATGAAAATTTGGGTCACTTCACCAGGTAAAGAACCCAGAGAAGTTTATGGTTGAAGGCCAGGGAAAAATGAGGTGGAAACTAAAGAAGGAAGCCATACTTATCAACAAGGATATCATGAACAATCTACATGACCAGTCTACAGACTATAGTAGCCTTGATATTTTCCCTCTGCTTGTCACATGCATGTTTTATTTGTGTACACTATTTCTTCTCTCCCTTTCACATTTTATTTCACATACAAGTTGTTAGAGGTTAACTCACAATTCCATCTGTGGATAACAGAATCTTTATTGGAACTGTAAATGAATTTGAAAACTGTTTTTTAAATATTTATTTTGGGGAAATAATATATACACAAATTCAATTATTTATATACAATTGAATGTAAAATTCGTGGGAATAGAAGTCAATTCACAGAATACATAGAATAGGATTGAAGTAAGAATATTATTATGTGCTGAATAAGTCTAATTTTATGGAACCATTACCTCTAATGATTAATTATCTTGGTCATATATCTCCATTCTGGAATCAGATGGCCAAGCAAGAGACAAGCTCTCTGATTTGGGGCAAGACACATTACTACCTATAAAATATGGATGGCTTAGTGCTGTTATGATTAAATAGTGAAATGATGTACACAAAGAACTCATTTCAGTTTAATTTGAAGACACTCAATAAATCTTATATTTTGTAAGCCATCTATTCATTTATTTATTCATTCAACTCACTTATCTCTCATTTACAATGGGACAGACAGTGTGGTAGGTAGTGATGGATGCCTGTTATCATGAAAACTAAATTCATTTGGGGGAGAGGATGACAGATATTAAACTCCCATTTCAACAATTTTTATGTAAAGTAATCTCACCTCTCCAATTCTGTGTGTTCCTTTTGCAGTACTTGTGATGATTTTTTCCTTGCTTTTATTTTTTTTTAAAGGTTGGCACCTGAGTTAACACCTGTTGCCAGTCCTTTTTTTTTCATTCTTCTCCTCAAAGCCCCCCAGGACATAGTTGTATATTCTAGTTCTAGGTCCTTCATTTTTGTTATGTGGGACGCCACCTCAGCATGGCTTGACGAGCGGTACCGTGTTGGCTCAGAGGATTCTAATGGTGGAAACCCTGGGCCACCGAATCGGAGTGCGTGAACTTAGTCACCTAGTCACCAGGCAACCCCCTGTTTGTTTGTTTTTTCTATCTCCTCTTGTAGACTGTAACTCCTAAGAAGTAGGGACCCTTTCTGACTAGTGTCTCTCTGTCACCAGTGCATAACACAGTATGTAACATCTGTCAATAATTTTTGCTAAAGATTTTTAAATAAATTATCATTCTATTGCACTTAGAAATTTGATAAGTACTCAAAAAGATGAGAACAAGAGACTCTAAAAAATAACTGAAAGAAGTAACAATTGAGGAGAAAGAAAGAAAAGATCCTAAACTTCCCAGTCTAAAGGGGAAGCCTGAGGAAATAGTTTTAGAGTTCAGAGCACCCAGACAAAGGATTACTCTATCCCTGGAAAAGCTAATGAGAAGTGTTTTTAAGGTTCACAAATGTGCTGTGTCCCGCTTCACCACAAAAGATCTCCTGCAGTTCTATGAGTACATCCTGCAGCACACATCCGACGGTTCTTCCTGCCAGAGCCCAAATGTGGCCTCTGTTATATGTCCCATGTCTCTCTGTCTAGGCACCTCTTCAGCGTACACAAGTGGAAGGAACCCCAGCCAGTGCCCGAGAAGAATGGGTCTGGGGAAGATGAGGAGGAGAACAAACCCAGGCACAAGGATAACTCATCTGATGATGTGTCAAACATAAAATGCAAAGTGTGCACAAAAATTTTTGTAGCTGAAGCTGCCATAAATATCCACACTTGGCGTGGCCTTCATTAAATCCAAAAGAATGAATTCCATGGAGAAATAGCTACAGACGTCCATAAGGAAAATCTCTGACCACACAGGAATGAAAAGGCATTTTTGTTACAAAACATTTGCAGCATAATAGAATTAATAGTACTGTCGGGTCTGTTGCAATATATTCTCTTTCAATGTGCTTTCTTCATGTCATATATGTCCTTGATGAGTATTAAAACAACATTTGAGTTTAAAAGAGTTTGCATATATCGAAATTAATAACTTTCTATAGTGTTGGTTACATGTTCATATCAGTATTTAGTGGAAAATATTTTGAATTTTTAGAGTTAATTCTTTTATTTTTTTAAATATTTTTTATGACAGATCTCTTAATAGCAGGAGCAGTTCCTAAATTCAAATAAACCATTTTGTATGTTACAAAAAGTAATGAGTTAACTAATTCCAGGTTAAGATAATGCCTTTTTTAGTGTTTTTAATGTTTAGAACTTACTAGATAAATTACAAGTGATTGTTGGTTTCAAAAACACTAGGGACTTTTAATTATCTTAGCACTATCCTCAGCATGCCTGCTCTAAGTAAGAGCTTCCACATTTGAGACACAACTGTGGTCATGGGTTCATCACAGTGATTTTCAAGGCACAGAAGGCAGTGTTTAAAGCAGACTTGCAAGTAGTTTCTCTCCCTGTGGTGGATAAAAATTTAGGCTAAGAATCTAGTAAGAGATGTATATTTCCTTAATTTAATCTCGAGGAATGGGGAAGGATGTTATTATAAAGTAAAAGAGAGGACTGGTTGTTTTCTGGGCAAATTTGCAAGCTTGATTTAAAGGGCATGAGGAGACAAAGTTATGAAAAGAATGGGACTACTGTAAAAGTTACAATTATGTAGTTAGATCAATAAATTTGTATAGGCAAGTTTTTGTCATGTAACTTACTTAATATTACAGGGAAACAATAAGCGACATCAAATATTCCTCTGACTCTTGACAGTAAAACAAGATAGAACTGACTTAACTGTTTAATGTTGAAAGAGTTGGCATTTCCTTTCTGGGTCCAACTGCCACACATTCTGGTACCTTGAGTTGGTGTGCACAACTTCAACAACTGACTTATGATGCCACAGTCTGAGTCTGACAATTGGTTGCTAGAGTAAGCACTGAGCCAGCTGGTTTTTGTTCAATATTTCGATAAGTGTACTTATTGTTTGTTTTGCTTTATTGAAGTGCAACAATGGTCCTCTTATGTCTCTTCCATTTGTAGTTCTCTAGGAGAGTTATATTATATTTTAGGGGTTTTTCTGAATGTTTTTTATTTTACATTTTATATATTGTATTTATCCCTGAAACTGTTATGTACTTAAAAATAAGTTCTTTTGTATGTGTATAGATACTTGTGTGATATAATGTAGTCAACATTCAATGCCTCAAAAGGTCCTGCTGCCATTGGGCGTTATGCACTATGTCCATCATAATTATGTTATACATCTTTCATATGTAAATAAACATAGGACATTAGCCTCCAAAATAATAATAATAATAATAACGTAGAAAACTATATTAGATAGTAAGGTGGAGGAAAATCTGCCAAAGAAGATGAACTTTAAGGTGAATTTTGAAAGATGAGAAAGAGATCAAAACAGAAAAAAACAATTGCAAGGCTACTGAGAAAGGAAGAATTTCTCCCCCCCCACCTTTATTGAGGTATAGCTGACAAATAAAATTGTCTATATTTAAAGTGTAGGATGTAATGATTTGATAGATATACACCTTGTGAAGTATTGAGCACAATTTGATTAACTTATCACCTTTCATAGTTAGGTTTTTTTTGTGTGTGCAAAAGATCCCTTAAAATTGGTTTTAGAAGACTTACACTACACTACTGGGGGCTGAAACAATAGACACCTTAGGCACCTCTGTGCAATCCCTCCACCACATTGAACATAGTCTCAGTCTCAGAAACTTCGGGTGTGGCACAGGCCTCCAAAGTGAGTGGACAGAGAGAGAGAGAGGTACGGACAGAGAGTGAGAGAGAAGGAGACAGTGACAGAATGGATCACATTTTCTAACCAAGCTTGGAAGATAAGCTGCATCACTTCTACGGCATTCTTTTCGCTAAGACAGCTGAAAGATCTGACAAAGCTCAAAGGGAGGAGACATGATGGGAGATTGTAAAAGTATTTGTAGTCACATCTCAAATTACCACAAATATAACTCATTGCATTAAGCCACCAGAGGTCACTAAGCTGCTGTGAAATTTATTAAATATGACGTTAGAAACACAGTAAAGCTATTAGGAATTGTAAGAATTTAGAATTTTACAACTATTGAAATTTTAAACATTGTAATATATTTATCCCTAAATATTTTCAATAAAAAGTATTTGTCCTAAAAAAGGGTCCAATTCAATAAAATTGATACTATACCAAAGAAAAGTAGTGGTGTTTTCTTATATCATATTCAGAAAAAAACACTGATAGAAGCCAAGAATGTAGTCTGACATAGGAGAACACGGAGGTAAGAACACCAATCAAGAATCTGTTGAAAATTTGTAGGTGAGGCATAATTAACACCTGATACATGTAGTGATTTATTTATCAGTTCTCAACAAGAGATGACAGTAAAGAGAAAGTCTTCATTGAATAAACTGTCACCATTGTGGCAACACAGGTTTAATTTTCTTAAATGAGTACAAAAAAAGAGCATATATTCTATCTCATGTGTCAAACAACACCAGGACAATAAATTTTTCTCCTAGTCCTTTGTTATTTAATAATGAGATGCAGCAAATATAGTTTAGTAATTTGTCCCAGAGTGACAAGATGTGACTATTTTATAGTGTGTTTATTAAAACATGTAGATTTCTCACTAAGACACGATTGAAGACTTCACCTCACTGTGTCAACAATCCAAAGTTTTGTCATAGACTTTGTTCAGTTACAACCAGTTGCCTTCTTTACAACGCTCTCCTTGATAACACCAACCCAGGCTCCAACACCTTAGAATCATCTTCCTCTGACTTCCCTTTTCTGAAACAGTGATAAAACCCTGTCAAGGAGCTATTCCCTATTCCTGTAATAAGACAAATAATCCTAGCTTTGTTTGATCCGCAGATTTTTTTTTTTTGGTGTTATTTTGAGAAATAAACACATGAATTTAAGAATTTAAAAGGATCTAAACTCCGAACAGAATTCCTTCAAAGCAAAAAGCTTTCTTGAATTTAAATGTCACTCCGTGTCCTATATATTTGTTACTGAATTGATCCACTTTCCCTCTTGGCAGTTTTTCAGGAAGTCTCTTTTGGTGTGTAGACTTTCCTGATTGTGAAGGTTATGTGTAATATGACTGGATTATGAGGTTGCATATACTTGCTTTGGTAAAAGAAGGAAAGCGCTCCTATTAAATCATCTATATGTACAAAAATAAGACCCTCAATTTATTTGCCACAACCTTTCCAGGTGTTTCAAATTCCCACTACCCTAATGCTCCCTAAATGAATCCTCAGATGAGACACTGATCTATTAACCTTTTTATCCGGCAATATTACATTAATTGAGTGAAAAAGACACACATTTATGAATTTACGAAATAATTTTCCTTTTCTTGAAGTCTCATATTCTTTTTCTTTCTGGCACATCCTCTGCTAGCATTCGGCATGTTACGCTAATCTCAGCTCTCATTAAGGAAATAACTTTTCAAAACTTCCTGTAGTTACTTTCTTTCTATTTTCATTCAAAGTCCTAATGAAAGCACAATGACATGTATTGATATTATTTTTGTACAGAAGGTTTCGAGCATAAGTACAAATTTGCTCTTGACTACAGGTGCTATCTTATCTGGGCCCAGATATCGCAAGAGAACTAAAGCCTTGACTGACAATGAACATGACAAATTTTGCTTGTAAACTAGTTATTTTGGGTAGATTTTACTCCTTGAGACTGATTTAATGGGTGAGACATCTGATCAGTGTGTGTGTGAAATAATTGGAGGCCACAGCATAAAATTACTGAAAACTTTCATTTATATTTCTAACTCTATAGTCTGTTGCGTAGGTGAATATTAAACTAGGCGTTTCCTCCCTAAGACGTTACTTACTATATTTGTTTTCTAGACAGCTAGTGAGATCAGACAATTTAAAAGTTTGAAATAGAATTATATCTGGTTTATGCACCACTGAATAATTTTTAATGCACCATTACCACTAATTACTAAGAGATGCTGATTTCCACAAATTTTATTATCAGGCTACAATTATCTCTGCTCTCTTTTGTGCTATGAAGTTCTTTGATCTCATATAGAACCAGACCAAATGCTGGAGTGCATTCATAAATATTTGCCAGTATCCACTTATATATATACATACTCATATATGTATCTCAGAAGGAATCCCTCCAGTCTAGATACAGGTGAGACTGCTTAAAACTTCAAACAGATTTTAAAATTTTCATCTGCTTACCTTGTTTTCTAAAATTAATTTCTTTTGCTAAAAGGGTCAGTAGTTGAATTGAAATCACAATAGCTAATATTAATCATTATGTGCTTGGCACTGTGTAAGGGCTGTCCATATTTAGTCGATTCTTATTATTCCCAGCAGTTATGTTCTGTGAAGTTGCTGCAAACACATCATTAGTGAATACTGAATCATTGCTCCCAGCAGAAACACAAGCTTAGGCTCCTACAAGCCTCTCATTACAGGATTTTCATCAACTGATCAACACATAACCTTCTTTGATGTGTGCTTCTGCTGAAAGACACCTTGTTTAATATATGCTGTTGATTCATTAGCATTGAGATCATAGCCAACACTGCTACAACTCATGGAACTGAATGAAGCTTATCTAACAAACATATTTTCTCCCTAAGGCATGACATAGTCATCTTGCTTCTGCTGAGGAACATTACAAAGCACTACAGCACCATCCTTGCGCGTCCTTCTAAACAGTGCAATCACCAAAAAAACCACAAAAATGCAAAAATGTGGCATTAAATAGATTGGGAAGGGACACCTCAGTCGTAGTTATCATATGATTTGTACTTCATTGTAAGTAATTGCATATATTTATTGAACATTTATCATTTTTCTGACCAACTAGTCTATAAGCTCCTCATGGGGTGCAACTGTGTCTATCTCAATCACCTCTTCTTCTTCAGTGCAGAGTATAGAATCTAGCATCTAGTGGACAAAAAACACACATTTGTTGAAAAAACTACTCTTTCTTATGTGTTGGACTCTGAAATAATATTTTATAGTGGCTATATCCATATGATCCTGTATTTCTCTCATCCTTGTAACAACTGTTGTGTAGCCCAGAATCTTCAGTAATAATGAAACATGAAACACATAATATGTATGAGAATGGTGTGAAGAAATTTTAGGTATTGCCCCATGTATTTCTATAAGACAGTATCTGGATTGGGAAAGAAAAATTCTTTTCCAGAGGCCAATGTTTTATCTTAAGCAAGGGTTTAGTAGATTTGCACTGGAGTCCTCCAACAAATTCAAAATTAGGTGAGTGGATGAGAAAATTCAAAATCCCAATAGTTTCATATCAGCCATATATCAGCTTTCCCCATCAATACATACAAAGTAGTGAGTCTTCCTGAAAAGAAATTAGGAAAAGGAAAATACATAAATTCATGAATTGATATCTATTTAATTTAATTTTTTTTTTTTGAGGAAGATTAGCCCTGAACTAACTACTGCCAGTCCTCCTCTTTTTTGTTGAGGAAGCCTGGCCCTGAGCTAACATCGTGCCCATCTTCCTCTACTTTTTATACGTGGGACACCTACCACAGCACGGCATGCCAAGCGGTGCCATGTCCGCATTTGGGATCCGAACCGGCGAATCCCAGGCCGCTGAGAAGTGGAACTGCGAACTTAACCTCTGCCCCACTGGGCCAACCCTGATATCCATTTTTCTTGGAAAAAATAAGAATAAAGTTTCAGGTCTCTTTAGGCCAAGATGTTCAAGATATGCCAGTGTTTTAAAATTTAAGCAAGCATTTAAATAACAACCACCCCCAAAATTGGAAAAAAAAAAAAAAAAACATGTTAAGTGAGAGAGTTAAATAGTTATCAAAGTATTCTCACCTCTACAGGCTGTCCAAGTTCAAAAATTTATAAATATTCATTCCTCTTTTCATGCATTATAAATTCAAGATAACTGATACATTATATTTCTAAGTGAGTATATCTCTGTAATCATTTAATTATACAGGATGGATACTACATTTTAAATGACCATGTTCTCATTTTCCATCTTCATAGTATTAGGTTTCTTCTTCTTTTCTGATATTTGTGACAGTTTTACCCAATCCTACAGCATTTTAGACATGTTTTATTTTCTTTCCTAACTGATGATCCTCAGTCTCCATGGAAAACCCATGTGACAGGGTTTCACATGGGACATGTGCCAGGCTCAGAACCCATTTTATGCTCATTGAAATGTAGAAATGCCCTAAGGTCCACATAAGTGGTTGAATAAGAAATTGTTTTCTAAACACCATAATGATCTTCCACATAAAATATAGATCTCTAACATGAGGATTTACATTGTTCACACTTGTCTCAATCTCTTCTCCAGTTGCCCACAGAATAAACAGTTTACCCATGGGAAGCTGAATACCCTTTAGAAGTCCAGAGAAAGCAAGCAGAGAAACCCCAGTCACTCAAGAGTCCTCCTTAGTGATGCTGCTCTCACCAGGAAACAACAAGCCTTCCCTTCCATAGCTCAAAGACTCACTCTCCCTTGTGTATTTTATAGAAGAAACTACGTTGCAGGACCAAAGTCCTGGACCATCCGTGATCAGGAAAGTGCATGTTGAATCAGATGCACTAAGCGAAAGCATGTCTTTCACCTCCATCTCCATGTCATCTATTTTTTTTTCCTGAACAAACTTGAAACATTCTAACATGGATTCATTATTACAATTTAATGTAAAGGGGTTGCTGCTTGATAACTGCATGGAAAGCATGTGAGCATGAGGCACTATCCCATCATCCAGTCTATTAAATATTTTCCCATACCTAATTTGTGTCTCTAGTCTACAGACAAGTTATATATATGGAAAAACTAAAGTGAGTATTACCCAGCATGTAGGAATGGGCGGTAAGGGAGCTTCACCTGCAAAAAACCTGAAAATTGTCCCTTTTAAGTATTTAAAACTTAGCCAAGAAATCTCCTTTGTCAATTTCTATCCCTAGAATAAATCAACAGTACTGTGATGGGTGGCCATTCAAGGAATGACACAAAATGTTTGGAAAGTCAGGATGGAAAATAGACTTTGTTGTAAAAGTCTATTTGTATCAATCGTTTGTACTTCTATCCCTTTATTTACCTAAAATGTTCCCTGAGCTTGTTTGTGCCTTTAGATTATTTGCTTATTCTTACCTCCCACAGACCCTCTAACCCACTCACCCACCACATTCACTGTCCAGCTTTCTACTTTGATTGTTTGCCATTTTATGCCTTCTTTTCCTTCACATTACTGTGCATGCCCTTACTATGGAATCTCATCTAAGAGCATATTTTCTATGACTTATTATTTCTGATTAATTTTTAGCAGGTTAATCTTAGACATTTTGTTAGTTCAATTGTTTACTTAGTCTTTTATTGTGGGCAGACCTACCCACCCTCCCCCTACTCTTACCAACCAGTTTTCTTCTCTGATTGTTTGCCATTTGATGCCTTGTTTTCCTTTGCATTGCTTTGTATCCCCTTGCTCTGGAATCTCATCTAAGAGTTTATTTGCTATAACCTGTGGTTCTTTAGTTTTTAGCAGATTTGTTTTTGAGTCTTCAGTCTTTGGTTTTATTCTCCAAGCCACTGCCTCCTGTGTCCTCATAAATTATGCATACAGTCAAAGGTTATGGTTTTAAAACTCAGATCTTTATTTCCTCTGTAATCTTTAATTGACTTTACATACCTTTGTCTATTGAGAATAATTGTTACAGTTACACTAATTATAGTCAAGTTCAATTAGAAAGGGATTTCTTTTTTCAGATTTCAAAATATTTTCCATAGTGCCAAACAAAAATATTCTTTACATATGTGAGTAAAAGGTGATGAGGGAGCACCTTTCTGGTAAAGCTAAGTTTGGCTAGTTGAAAGATGTGTACTGGCAATGGAAAATGTCTGTTAAATAGGCCACCTAGATCAAGAAAAACTAGCTTTCTTGATCTTCTGTGTTGTAGTATCTTTGGTGCTTAGCAATGTCTCTTTAAGTTATGTGTGGATTTTTGAAGTCAAAACGTCTCACTTTTCTTTCAGTTAATGCAGTACACCAAGGTGTTAGGTCCAGGGGCCAGACAGCTGTATTTGCATCCCATTCCCGGCATCTCTTCCCCATGAGAACTTGGGTAAGTTATCTGAACTTTCTGTACTTCAATTTTCACATCTGTAAAATTGGGATAATAATAGTGTCTATAAAAAGGATTTCGATGTGTGTCTTCTATGAGTCAACAAATATAAAGGATCTAGAAGATTTCCTGGAAGAGAGTAAATTCTCAATAAATGTTGACTAATTTCCTTCTGCCTCTTGGAAGCAAAAATCATAGCAGAGCTCAGTAAATGTTGTGGTTGAATGAATGTGTTCAAAGAATCATTAGCTACCATTCAGATATGAAAAATATACTAAATCTCATATTTTGCTTTATTTTTTAAGCTGAGGGGAAGTAGTAACTGTTGAACAAGAAAACAGACATTAATAACTCTAAAGTAATTCCCAAAGTTTTAGGGTTGCTTAGCAGATGACTTTTAATCCATTGAGAAGGAAAGAGTAATACTACATAATACTCAGAGACAACTCATCCATAACTAAGGATTTTCCTCTCATCAGAGATATTATATGATTAGACGAAAGAGATAATTCAGATATAATAATAGAAAGATTAAATTTAGAAAGCAGATATCAGAGACATTGGTTCTGAAAGCTGAAAGGAAGCTGAGCTGTGAGCTCATAGAAATATTTAATTATGAAGACAAGTAAACATAGAGCTTAAACAAGGTAGGCATACATTCTTATACATAAAGTAAACTTTTCACTAGAATCATATTGGTAAAATATATTTCCTCATGACTGACTTTCTATTGAGTTTTAAATATATTTAATGAAGTTTCTTACTGTAGTATATTAAAAATAGCTATTAATTCTTTGCAACTTCTCTTATCAAGAGGTGGAGGCTAATTTTCCATCCTTTGACTTTGGACTTACCTCATGACCTTTTTCAACAGTGGAAGGTGGAAGGGGCATTCATGTTCTAGGCTTAGAACATTCACACAATCAGTTCTGGAATTCTGCCATCCTCTGAAATAGCACAAGCTTGCCTATTAGAGAGGCTACATGGAGGAGACAAAGTATCCAGCTACTCTGCCAAACCCTAGCCATGTGAATGACACTTTCTTGGACAATTTTGCCCCAGCTAAGCTGATAGCCACCTGTAGCCTGATGAGTGAGCCAAAGCAAGGTACAAAGAAGCAAGAGTTCACTGAATCCAAAACAAATTGCTGGCCCACAGGATCATGAGGAAGTAATATGGTTGCTCTTTTAAACTCTAAGCTTTAGGATGGTTTGTTACACAGCAACAAATAATAGAGACATTATGATTTGTGAAAAATGTTGTGCATATGTAGCTCTTTAAATAAAGAAGCCCTGAGAATATTAATACGGTAGACCAGTGTAAAATGGAGTTACAGCTCTAGTGCCACAGAATTTGACAATAATTTGCACAAACTTTCTTGCAAGATTGATAGATTTTGACAGAAAAATATCTTATGTCCATTTTTACACTAAATCTAAGAAAATATAAATTCCTTTAAATTTTATATATATTTGTATATATATACACATATACATATGTATATATACATGTGCATATATATATATATATCCACACACACACAGATACACTCTAACACACACAAAGGAAGCAAGGTTTCTTTCCGCTTACTGGAGGGATAATGTAATAAACAAACCACTGACTTACCTAATACCTCACTGTAAAATTCATCCCACTTCTTCTTGTTAAAGATCTCAAATGCAAAGTTAAATTATAGGAAATATGACATATTGGCCACCCTTTCTATAAAAGTCATTTTGTTACTAAGTTCTGATATAGCAGCAGGTACATGGGAAGGAGGGAATGTAAGCCCTCCGCAGAGTTTTTGGTATGTATTGCCAGTGGTTAATGGAAGATTGCAGAGCAAGATAGGTTAAGTATTTCAGACAACAGCTCACCACAAGAAGAAAGACATTTTCAAGAAAAACATCAAATTTAGATTCTTGCAGTTCTTTCATTAGTTTCTTTTTCAAAACTATATCCTCGAAAGCTTTTGAATAGATCAGAATATTTATAATAGTTTTTTTCATCTTTGAATCATATGCCCGCAATGTGTTCTTCAGCAATTCATATGACGACATCTCGATCTATTTCATGAAAAGTAAATCAAGTTTGTTCTTAATAAAGGATGTAGGATAAACTTCAAATTTAAGAGCAGATTTTTTGTTGGGATCCACACATTTGGATGATGAAGATACCAACACAGTCACTTCACGGCCCCCTGAACAAGTTCATCTAGGATCATCTTTAAATTCATCCAATGATTGTATCCCATTGGCTGCACCAGCACTTTTCCACAGAACCCACAGCTCAAATAACAATACAGTACAAGAAGAGAAGTCCATTTCTTAGACATCCTGGTAAAATTCAATCTCTCTATAAACTTCTTTTAAATTTGATGTGGCTCTCATTTATATCCAGGAAAGAATCAATTAAGGAGTTAAAATATAACTGGCACATATCAAGTTTACAATGATTAAAAGAACTCATAGTAGAGGTTTTGGAAAGCAAATAAAAGAAAAATTAAATGATCTTGTGCTTGTATGTGCTTGTAATAAATGCCAGGATCATTATAAACACTATTGTCTCTAGGTTAAGAGGACATTACCATTCATGTTCATGTAGGGAGTCTCCTGCTAAGACAGCAGCATTGTGTCAACACAAATCTATTCTAATTTAATTCAGCATTTACAGGCAGGCTTTCAGAATTTCCTCCTTCATATTTGCACACCAGTTATATTAACTCCATTTCATTTCTCTTGCCTTTATTTTTCTGACTGTAGATACTCCTTCCCTTTCATTTTCATTTGTATCCGAACATGGATGACTCTCGAGTGCAACTTTACTTTCTTTCGTTTATTTGAAAATATTGGCTCTGAATTATGACCTTTTTCTTTTCTGAACATTTGCAACATTCCTTATGTTACTCTTCCTTCCTCAGCTTTCCTTAGAAAACATTTTATCTTCTAAGTACCATCCTTTGAACTTTGTTTTTTGGATTGCCTTTGTAATCCAGGTAAATTGTACTTAGAAAAAAAGTCTTACCAAGAATTCCCATCAAATGATAAGTAGGAAGGGAAAGATGGATGTCACGGGATAGATTTGATAGAATTAATAATTTATTAATTTCATGCTGTTAGTAATCTGTTGAGCTGAAGTGAGACCTGAATCTCTCTGAAAAAGAATTTGAGGGCCGGCCCAGTGTCGCAGTGGTTAAGTTCACACATTCCGCTTTGGTGACCTGGGGTTTGCCAGTTCTGATCCGAGGTGCAGATCACTCACTGCTTGTCAAGTGATGCTGTGGCAGGTGTCCCACATATAAAGTAGAGGAAGATGGGCATGGATGTTAGCTCAGGGCCAGTCTTCCTCAGCAAAAAGAGGAGGATTGGCAGCTGATGTTAACTTGGGGCTAATCTTCCTTGAAAAGGAAAAAAAAAGGATTTGAACATAGATTCTAAGCAAGACCTTACCAGCAGAATTAAAATATCCTTCAATCTTGGTAATGCCTTTCGGTGGACGTTTCCTTGCATTACCCAGATTGTCCTCTTGGCAATGTAGAAATTATTCCCCAGCTGATGAGAAGATTGTCAGCCGACACCCCTCTTCTACCTGCTTTCTTTGAGGGCTGCCTGTGCTGAAGAGAATTATCTAGTCTAAAGTGATGTCTCCTTCCTAGGGAAGCCCATATCCAATACCTGGTCTCCTCATTTCAATTTGGGCCAGCTCTTAAAGGAGATCTTAGCTTCCGAGCTCCCAGTGGGTTGGTTGAGACGTATGCTGAAAATTTATTATGTCCCTATTTTTTGCAATGTCCAATCTTATTTCCTACCCTTCACATTCACAGACTTTGTTTCCAAGAACACCCCTTAGTAATCTCTCTTCAAGCTCATCTCCACCTCAGACTCTGCTCACTGGGAGCATTCAACCTTTGATAATGGATACCAAAGGTGGAATAAGAGAGTACACCATGAGATCGGATTTCAGATTTGGATCATTCACCACCAGTTGTAATGAGGAGTCTATCACTGATGGTAGGTGGGATATAAATAGCCTTGGAACTGTGGTAACTGTGAAATTTTTACTAGTTTCAGGGATGATGAATAGGGACCAAATAGAGTTGAAAGGGAAGTCTGCGATGGTTGTGATATATAAGGTATTTGATAAATATGGGAAAAGTAGAAATTGTGATGACAATGGAGCTGGATGTTTATTTATGCTGAATTCAAATTTTGAAGAATATAATGGAAAAGTGGCATCTTTTATCCTTCAAATTAAGGCTAATCATGAAAGTCAGAGAGGCCTTCTTTACAGCAAGAAAGAGATTCTCATCCTTTTCAGAAGTTAAAAAAATCTGTATCATTTGGAAAGCAAAACATGTCCAGGTCCACTGAAATTCCCAACCTAGTGAGATCTCTCACAAAGGTCAGGACACTAACTGAGAAAGAGCAGAATCACAATACATCTGATAAATGGGTAATTGTACATGACAATTTTGAAATCCCAGCTTCCCATGAACCCTCTGAGTCCTTGGAAGTGGCCCACTCCTCTCTGTTAAAGCATAGCACTTCTCCATCATGTAAGGATGGTGTAGGGTCTTCTTCCCACAGGACATCATGTACCCCTCTCAGATCTGCTCTTATCTCCCATCTTGGCTATAGGCCAATAACTAGGGTATTGTCACATTGTGATTCAGCCCAGTATAGGCTGTTCTAACAAGGGAGGAAAGATATTATAACTCAAAGAACAGAATAATCTAGCCAATATTTAACAACAAGAACTGGGGGATTATATAGGGAACTACATACTGAGCAAATGAATTATGAAAAATAGAACATAGACTTTCATAAGGAAGCATAGTTTTATTTTAGAGAAGTCTCTCAGGACATAGGATTTAATACCAGTGTTCAGACTCCATGAGCTGTTGGTAACTGAAGACTAGGATGTCCTTGAATTGTCAAGAAGTGATGGCCCACACAGAGTGAAACTGATGTTTGTGATGCCAGTATGGCTGGAAGTGCGATGGCAAACAGTGGGAGAAAGAATCAAAAGGCTTAGCAGTGAATATGTTAAGATCTATATGTAGGTCTGGAAAATCCAACAAATGATTGTTTACTCAAGTTATAAGGAATGCTGAGTGTCGCTGTCCTCTGAGGGACAGGCTTTTAGGTAGTTAGAAAACTCAGCTCACTGATATTAACCATAATCAAATGCAAAAATAAAAGAGACCAAATGATGGTGCTCAACCATCAGAAGTCAAGTGGTCACAACGATCAGAGTACAGTAAGATCAGATTTGCAGCCAGCAGGCCCAACCCGTGAAAAGCTATGGATATAGTTATAGAACAGGAAGCCCTAGGGAAAAAATAGGCCATGAAAAAGAGCCTTACACAACATATACCAGCTGTGTGGAATCTCTGGCAAGCCTAATGGGAGAACGACAACACAGCAAGATGATGCTATATAGACTGAAGAATTACATGGATTTGGAAAAATAGATCCTGGCATGCTTCAGGGCCCTGTTAGAGATGGAACACTTGACCATGAAACATCATGTTAATGCTTCCCAGAGAACATCCATAAATAAGTGCTAAACAGTAAAATGGGAATAATAACTCAGCCAGGTGACATCAGTCAGCTTCTGTCATCAGCCATCCCAGTCCACGCCCCAAGAGCAAATTAGCAATGTGGCTATAGCAGCAGAGAGTCAAGCTATGCAGGGGCACAAATATATATGTTCTTGTTTAACAAAGGTAATCTAACTACTCCCTAAACTAAATGTCAAGAGTGTCAAATCTGCTAGCAATAGAACCGAACACTGTGTCCCTTATACAGCATTATTGTTTGAGTAGAACAACTGGACACTTGGGGGCCAATTTCCCAAATTGGATCCTTCCATCTGGCTATATATTCTGACAGGATTAGCCAGATATACTCGGAATCTTGTTACCTTTCTTATGTGCATAAGTCATATATGTAGATAAGAAAGAAAACGTTGCATTACATTAACCTGGAATTTTAGCAGTTTGGACAGTTGACAATCCTGAGGGATATAAAATTGATCAAAAAATCAAGATAGTTTAAGGCCAGAGATGAAAATTGATTTTAGCAGGGCAAAACAAATGCTTCGCTGAGAAGTTAAATTTACGGTAGAAAATAGTTTGGGCTATTTTGAGTTTCCAAATTATGCACATTCAATACCAAATGTCTAGTTGCCTCAAATTGCATGTTATTTTCCCTTATGCAGTGATACCCCCAGTTTCTGTTGTAGATCCTGTTCCTTGTAATGTAATCTGGAAAGTGACTCTACTCAGAAAGCTGGAGTGATCTTAGGGTTCACCTTATCAATTTCCTGTCTCTTAGTTATATGTTCTTGTGATGCCTAATTTTAAATGTCTCAAAATAGTTGTTATATACAATTTGTCCAGCTTTCTACTTGTTTATGGTATAGAGCTAGACTGGTCACAGTTACTCCATGAGGGCCGAAAATGGAAGTCAATACCTAACTCTAAAGCAGTTCAAACATCTTGGAATATTTTTGAAAAGAAAAATTAAGGCAGAAACTGAAGAAGCTTGTGTCAAGAAGGGAATCTTCTTAATAGACATGTTTAATGCCTAACTGAACTTATATCTCAGAGAAACTGCACCCTCTTGTTTTTCCAATATTAAAATTAAGCTAATAAAATAAACATCTTTTCTTTCTAAGAAAGAGCAAAATGACTAACACTCAGGCCAGGAAGTACCCAATAACATTCAGAGACGTTTATTCATAATGGTTGAATTCACTTGCTGGGGGTCAAATGTCTTTTGCTCTTTTGTGGTTCATAAGAAATATAATTCAGAAAAATTTTTGATTTATGAAAATGCATGTCAAAAGAAAGACATTGCTTTTTTCTTCTTCATTACATATAAGTTTCAGATGGCACAAACTAAAACATATAAATGTGAAAGAAGGAAAAGATGATTTTTTCTTTGAATGGTTTTAGCACCTTTTCCTGATAGAGGAGGCAGTACTGTATATTAATAGAGAAATAGACTTTTTTCTGACAACAAAAAATTATGTGAGCAAAAGCACAAAGTGGGAAAAGTGAACTAGGTGATTTGAAATGCTTCACTTGATTATTAGAGTAACAATTACTTCACATTTTTGGCTCCAGTTTTAGGGAACTATGCTACAATATGTCAGATGTGGGCTGGGCAGTAGGATAGATAGTCACAGTCCTCTAGAGCTCTTCAGATAATCTGACTAAGACAAAGAAATGAAAACTACAATATCATGTAGTGACACGTGTGTGTGTGTGTGTAGCTTACCAGAGATAAGTAGGGTGCTTTATTTTTTCTGTGTTTTATGCCTATTTTGTTGTCTCCATTGTATGGAAAATCTTAGGTCAGTTACCTTTAAGTGTGAGCACATCTTTCATTAAATGTGCTCATTCCTTTGATTTTGGAGTGTATATTCTTTAATAAGGTAAATCATTTTGCATGTATGGCTCATTCAAAACTATTACTTAAAGCATAGAATTGGAATTTTGCCAGATGCTTGATCTCTTTGGAAAGACAAGAAGTGTTAAAAGATGACTGGTTAAGAAATAGCCAATGAGAATTTGACATTTAGAAGACATTCTTAAGCATAATCCTTGGAAAGTCTTTAATGATCTTAATTGCAAAGAAAAATTAAGAAACTGTCCTGTATATTACGGATTTTATTTTAGTTTATGTTTAAACAATATCACTTTTACTGATAATTTTATTTAGGAAATGTATCATCACATTTTTCAGTTTACAGATGTTATTTTACTCTAAAATTATCCCATACTTTTTAGATGAAGTCATACAAATCCTGTTGTTAAGTTCCCAGTCAGAAACATCTCATTAGTGTTGTATTTTAAACGAATTGGGCTGTGAGATGAAGACAATTTTGTTAGTATAGATTTTAGATTAAAAACTTCTTGATCAATTGAGATATTTACATTTTTCTCTTTATAGATCTCTCTTATAATAAAATGATTTTTGTGAAGAATTGTTAAAACTTTGTGAGATGGTTTCTAAGTTTTCCCAATACTTGTAATCTTCATCTATAATTTTCTATTTTTTCATTGATTACAGATATTTGTTACCTAATCTTAAAACGTAGAGGAAAAGATATTGTTAATATCACCTCTCCTGAAGGACTCAATGTTTATGTATTAAAGTGATGAGAGAGAAGAAAGAAATGTCTTTGGGAAGATATAGAAAGTACAAGAAAAGATAATCTAAAGTTGTTTATGTGGAACAATAGCTTCATATATGTCTGTCTTTCTAAAACACTTTCAGTACGACAACCAATCTTAAAGAAGCTAGACATTTCTCTTGTTCCAGTATGGGAAGATATAAGTACACATATATTTTGAAAGAATAAGAATTCAAAGGCATTAACCTCATAAGATAAACCATTTCAGAACGTGCACAATCAAAGGTGATGGACAGAGGGAGAACATCAAAGTAAAGCCCTTTAAAGCCACAGGAATAATTACTAAGTTGTGTAACAAATGACTTTCCCAGATAGCTCTATTTTGTTGTAAAAAGCAGTCATATATCATTAAAAAAAATCTATATATAAAATAAATAAATAAAATCTATAAAATAAAATAAAATGCAAAATCTAATATAAATTTTTGTAGGAGGTGATTTCTTCTTGAAATACAAAATTCTGGCCATTTCCTTTGAATTCAAATTCCTTTGAAGGAATTTGCCTGTATGAAGAGTGATTCTAAGGATGGATGTGGCAACATGAATCTCTCTAAACCTAATGGAAGCTGAACTCTAACACTCAAATACAGAAAATCTTCTATTTATAGATTCAATGAAACTATAGGAAGTAAAGCAAAATTGTTATCCCAAATATTTTCCAACTAAATAATTAAGACAAGTTCAGTGTTGATATCCTTCCATTTATTTATTTTTAATTAGTTTTTAATGCCCCAGGTGCCAATTGCCCACCTTTCCCAAATATACAATGAACTCCTTGTGCATGCCCCTGAAGGCAGCAGTGAGAGAGGTTTTTGGTAGACAAAATCTGTGCACCATAAACAGGCCAGGGCCTATGGGCAAAGGAGAAACCAAAAACTTGAACAATAGTACCAATTTCTGGAAAACAAAAGAGAAGTTTCACAAAGCTGGTCTTTTGAGTTTTAAGATCAATAAAACACATAGAAATCTCAGATTTCTGCCACAAAAGGGAGCAAAAAGTATGGAGCAGATGCATCTATACAAGCTTGAGAAAGCCCCAGATCTAAGTAGGACAAATGAAAAGTATTTCCCACCTGCAGGCAGCTGTATAGATTGGAGGAGGAGACTGAAACTTCAAATGCAAAAACAGCAATACAAAACTCCAAGAAACATGAAGAATCAGGGAAACATGAGATCACTAAAAAATAACAATAATCTCCCAGTAGCAAACCAAAGACTCATAATTCTGTGATTTACCCAATAAGGGATTCAAAATGGCTGTTTTGAGGAAACTCAGTGAGCTACAAGAATGGACAGAAAGATAATTCAGTGAAATTAGGAAAGCAAATCATGGACAAAATAATAAATTTAAGAAAGAGATAGAAATCATAACAAAGAACCAACTAGAAACTCTGGAGCTGAAGAATTCAATTCATGAAATGAAAGATGCAATAGAATCAAAAGTAGAATATATCCAACAGCACACAGAATCAGTGAGTTAGAGAAAAGAAATTTTGAAATAACCCCGTCTGAGGAGAAGAAAGAAATAAAATTAAAAAGAGTGAAGAAAGTTTGTGTGATCCATGGGATATAATCAAAACAATATCCAAAACATCTGAGTTCCAGAAAGATCGGAGGGAAAAGGAGGAAGAAAGTTTATTTTAAGGAATAGTAGCCTACACCTTCCCAAACCTGGGGAGAAATTTGGATATCCAAATTAACAAAGCTAACAGATTGCCCCAATACTGAAATTCAAAACAATCTACTCTAAGACATGTTTTAAAGAAACCACCAAAGATCAAGAACAAAGTGAGAATCCTAAAAGCATCAATGGAGAAGAAAACTGTAACCTACACAGAGACTCTCATTAGGCTCTTGGTAGATTTTTCAGCAGAAACTTTACAGTCCAGGAGAGAGTGGAATGATATATTCAGAGTGGTGACAGAAAAACATTGCCAGCCGACAATCCTCTCACTGGGAAAGTTATCCTGAAGGGGAAATAAAGACTTTCTTAGACAAATAAAAACTAAGTGCATTTATTACCCCAAACCTAACTTACAAGACATTCTGAAAGGATTTCTTTTGCTGAAATAGAAAAAGACTAATTAGGTGCCGGCCCAGTGGTGTACTTGTTAAGTTGGTGTGCTCTGCTTCAGCTGCCTAGGGTTCATGGGCTCAGATCCTGGGAGTGCACCTACACACCGCTCATCAAACCACAATGTGGTGGCATGGTACATACAAAATAGGATTGGCACAGGTCTTAGCTCAGGGACAATCTTATGAAAGCAAAAAAAGGAAGATTGGAAACAGATGTTACCTCAGAGCCAATCTTCCTCAAAAAAAAGGCAAAAAAAATAAAAAAACAGAGTTGCTGGTCCAAGCCATTACAAAATCCACCTCGGAAAATGCCACTAGATTTCAAGAACTAAAGATGATCATTTGTACTTCATTGCTCTGCCCTGTAACCTTGTGACTCTCCCTTCTAGGCCACGTTGTCTTTTTCATGGAAGATGGCAAGTATTTGCAGCCAACTAGTTTTACTAGCCCATTTCCTGCTCACAGATATCTGGAGATCAGACAGCTGTTTTTCATTTTCTATTCTCTTTTGGTTGAAGCTGAAGTGTCTCTGATGGTATAAAATCAATAACTCTGTGGATCTCCTGTGTATGTCATGGAGATACACACCCTTAGGTAAGAGGCTCATTCCTTCTTAGGTCTTTCTTAACTAATCCTCTCTATGTCGACTTTTACTGAGATGACTGAGGAGTATCTTCCTAGGTGCTCTCTAGATCGATTGAGATGTACGCCTTGATCTCTTCAGTCTTTTGTGTGACTGAATACTCTAACCTTTTGATTTTTCTGGAGTGTTAGTAAAATGTTTCAAAGCCACACACTTAGCTTTTCTTAGAGCGTTTTTTTCTCACAGTGAATCTCTTAATATAAGCTGCTTTAGCAATTTGGACAGACTATGAATTTTACAGACCTTCAAGCCCATTTTCCTTGTTGTTTTACAGTTCTTCCATCAATTTATCTCTCTTTTCACACTTTACTATAAGCAGAAGAAGAAATCCAAGTTAGTAGCTTGAGATTTTGCTGGGAAATATCCTCAAATAAACATATAAGTTCATCACTTGGAAATCCTGCTTACCATGTCATCATGGGACGCAATTCCCCAAAGCTTTCTGACTTTATAGACCAAGAATTCCTTTTCCTCCACTTTACAATAATATATTTTTCATTCCCTTGGGAGCCTTCACTGGCAGCAACATTGATGCCCATATTTCCATTTACAGTCTTTTTCATGGTTTAGGTATTCTGTAAGGCAATTTAGTTTTCTAAAACGCAACCCTTGCTCCCATTTTTTTGAAGGAAATAAGGGATAATTTGCTTATATTTTATTATCCATAGATGTTTAGCTGAAGATTCATGTCATTCTATGTTATGCAATCAATAACATAATGGCAGTGACTTAGGAGTAGGAAATAACATGTATTCTTCTTAGAGAGACAGGAAAACTTAGTTTTTATTATATAGTAGGGGGAAACATTGTTTCCTAGAGTATTGTAGACAGAAATCATTGACTTGAGTCTAATATTTTTTTGCCACTAGATGCCTGGTCACTTCTTTTCTGTGGTTTTGATGTAGGAAGAAGAAAAGCCCATGAAATTGTCGTAAATCATAATATTATCATTGACATATCCACAAGAAAGAGGAGCTCACATTATAGTCAATTGACCATCATTAGCTAAAATGTAAAAATTATAAGGTTCTACTATTGGTGACCTAATCTCACTTTATAATACAGAAATATTGAATAGATCATGACTTTAACTAGAGCTTGATTCTGCAATCATATCCATGGAATGAATTCCAAGGAATCTCAGATTCTTTTTAAATGATTTGTCCTGAGATAACACCTGTTGCCAAACTTTTTTTTCTTCTCTGTGGCCCCACAGTCCCCAGTACATAGTTGTAGGTCCTTCTAGTTTCGCTGTGTGGGACACTGCCTCATCATGGCTTGATGAGTGGTGCTGGGTCTGTATCCAGGATCCAAACAGGTGAAACTTGGGCCAGTAAAGCAGAGTACGTGAACTTAAACACTAGGCCATTGGGCTGGCCACTGGAATATTTTTCTTAATGGCAGGTTGCTATATGCTGGGTCAGTTCTCCAATAACATTGTAATAAATGTAGTGTAGATTGCTCAGAAGGAGTTCAGATGAGGCATGAACCTGGCCTGTAGCTCAAGGCAATGGCAGAGCTGATCATATAATTTTGGAAAAATAATAACATTTTTAACGAAGGAGACATTTACTTTTTTCAAAGTTAGATTTGATTCTGCCTACTTTTTTCCCAAATTTATACTTGCCTGTTCATACCCCAACTGAGAAAGTTGGAGTTTTTTACCTCATTATTCAGAAACAATTACACTGATTAAGTCAGATTCTGAATGGGCAAATGAAGAATCATTAAATTTATTAACCCATGTCAAAACATTTCTGTTCCTGTTTCCAAATTGAAACTAGAAAAAGTAGTAGCTAGTTTTGGGATAATTTTGGTCTCTCTCTTCTGCTGCAGAAGCAGAGTAAAAGAGGATTCATGGTGGCCCATGCCATCTTTCTCGGGAGACACTGTAAGTATGCTATTCCCAAATTGTTCACTGTACTCAGTTGAGAAAAAGAGGGAATAAGAGCAGCGGTGGGAGTTGGAGTTCATTTTACACCTAGAGTCAGAGCTTGTCAACTCAACATTTTACCAATTCTACACTGAGTAACAAGTGTTTGGAATGATAACGTGACTCTATCTGATGCTGCTTCAGGTGCCACACCTTATTTAGAAAATTTAATGGAAAAAATCCTGGTTGAAGAATGAATCTAGAAGTTGCTTTCTCCTTGCCCATAATATCCAAATCTCATCCTTAATTTATATTCATATAACTTTCTGAAAGCAATGCAAAGCAAGATTTGCAAGATTTAAGTCAATGTAAAAAAATAATGCAAAATGGAAATAGGAAGATCTTTGGCTACACATGTATTTTGAAATTTTACCTCCTCTTTTGAAAAGTAATTACTAAATATGATGAACAGTTTAAAGTTCATACAACTCTCTGTGGGATGTGGGGAAGGGACACTGTGATCACGTTAGTGTATTTTTCTGTTAGATTTTTGATCATTGATCCCAATGAAACACCAAAATACCATATTCTCCAAAGCTGTGGACCAATTCTTCCATTTCCTGTAAAGAAAAAATTTGCTCATCCAAGTAAGAAATGCATTAGAGGGATTTCTTTTTAAATGGTTGCCTACAATTGAAAATAGAGGTAAATTGCTAATAAATTGCTGCCTTCTAACATGCCAAACTGTGAGACACCTTTGGTTGAAATGGCTGATATAAAATCTCTATCCCTTTAAATATAGATAAAGATGACTAGTGGAAAAGTTAGAAAAATGAACCAGATTCAACAGGAATTGATAACGATGAGTTCTAGGTGCTTAAAAGCAGGAAAAAGAGATTTTCCAAATTCTGGCCCCTAGATTCACTTATATACCCTTCTATGTCGGATAGAATTAGTATTACCAACTTATTTTTCTTCTGGGTAGACTGTCAGGATTCTTTTTAGTGAGTAGTTCTTATGTCTCTTTCCAAGTATCCAAAACCAGAGAATTTACATCGCTTTGCTTTGCTTTAAGAAGAGAAGTAGCTTTATTAAATCACTCTGATGCACATAAATAAGAACCTGATTCACAATGCTCTACCTTATGTTTCAAATTTCCACATTACTAGTGCATTAAACACCCTGAATTTCTGTCTGTTAAGAGTTCCATTCGCTATTTCCTTATGACAAGACATCAATTGTCTTAGAGAGAAATACAATTTTGAAAATGATTTTTATGCAGGTGAAAGAGTTAAAAATGGATATGCTGTTTAATAACAGCTTCACATTTGGCAAACCTTTTTAACAATGCAGCAGTTTGTTTCAATCAGATCACTAATGAGATAACAACTTGACCATATATCTCAAGGCTGGTCTAATTATTACCTGGGAACTGAGCCCTTTGTTTGTGGATGATTGATGCATTTTGTCCCTAGATCATCAGGATGGTGCATTTTACTCCTTTGGTATCAATTATTGGGTAAATCATCTAGCCAACATTATCTGTGGACTAACATGAGTTTAGAAGACAAATTTAAAGGAAATCCACACTTTATTTCTCACTTAAGATCCACTTTTATAGACAATGTAATATTTAACTAGACATTTCCTCCACAAAGACTATAAACATTATATGTTTCCAAGTTTGACAGGTGAGGTTGTGTAGGTTAAAGCTTACAGAACTATTGTGGATTTTACAAGCATACATGGTAATAATTTTTAATTCATGCATTTTTTCTTTTTATCTTATCTTTGTTCAGTTACAATTTACAAACTATAAAATGCACCCATATGTGTCTACAGCTAAATAACTACTAACAAACACGTTAATTGATGTTACCACAACCACAGATGTGTTCGGTACCTTGATCTCTGGTAGTCAATTTGGATGTATGTTGGGGAGTGTGAGAAGCAGTTACAGCTGGACTAAAGGCACTCATCATTTTCATAGAGAGCCGTGTATCTGGGTTTCTAAGTACAAAAACACCTGATGATCTTTCTTCTTTTTAATTTTACTATTTTTTCTCATGCATATTGCCTTGACATTCCATATGCTCACAGGGAGATATTTGTGGTTCAGGGTTAGATTTGGGGCTTGTTGCATTAACTTGTCATACTTGGGTCCTATTAGCATTAAACAGGGCACTAGACACATGATAATCTACAGTAGAGTTTTTAGCTATAGATACAAATTTTCTGTAAATGATACAAGCTCAGATAGTATAGTAATGTTTTCTTCAGTATTTTCTTCTTTTTATTACTCTGATTGAAAATGTACTTAATCAAAATTTAATATTAATTATGTACCTATTTCTGGACATAGAAGCAGGGTTTAGGGGAATCGTCAAGGAATAATTCAGGATTTTGGGGTCAGCAACAGAAAGTGCTATTACCAACCCAAATCTAAAGGTCAGGAGAAGGTTGTGGTTATCAGAGCCCCATTCTTAGTGATACTGTCCTTACTGGGTGCTGCAGCTTCCCATTGGCAAGTGCTGTTGGGCATGGTAGTATTAAGAGCTATCCACTGTATCTTCTGGATTTTCAAAATAGTGCTCCTTGTTCATTGCTAAGTATCATCCTAATTTCCCTTCTCTGTCTGTTAGTTCAGGCAGAAGACAGAGGACAGGCTCAGCTTTCAATTTCACAGAATTACTTCCTGATGAATGCATTCCTTCTTCAAGAAATAAGAAATGAGAACCCACTGATCCCTAATGTGATGGGAACTGGAAGCAAAAATTGCTAAAAGATATATTTTTCATAATAGTACTAGGGGCTACTTTCATATTCTTGTCTTGGAGGTAATAGCATCCTATACTGACCCAGGGAGTAAGGTCTCCACCACTTCCTGTATGACAGGCCTCCAGAAGATGCTATATCTCAGCTTTTAATTCACCTGTCCAAGAACGTATTGTCACTTGTTTTAAGGTAATGGACATATCATGGTATGTGCGTTTCAAAATATTGCAAAGACGACTTATCCTATTTACTTGTCATCATGTGTTTATAACTGCCTTATGTGAAAGATTGCTTAGAATTCAACTTAACTGGATCTTAAGTTCATTTACTGATTTACATCACCCCAGGTGAATCTGACTATCCTGATAAGTAGATGACCACCTCTTACTGGACATTTAAGAATACGACAAGCACAGGTACATTTAAGAATAATGATTCAACTTTAATGAGGTAACCCAATTAAAAATTTTGAACCAAAGAATGTGAGATGTTACAACAACATCCAGTGCCTAACTAGTATGAGAAGCCAATCTGACACAATATCATCAACCTATTCCCATTGAGCGATCCGTGCACTTGGCTCCCTCTGTACCTCCAAGAACTATCAGTAAGCACAGGACATCTGGTGTCAGTCGACGCAGAGAGAGAAATTTGGAGATGACTCCTATACCCCTATCCTGTATTTTTCGTTTATTTAACAACTTAGCTTTCTAAGGAAGTAAATTTCTAAACTGTTAGTGCTTATTATGTGGTTTGTGTGGTCACTTAGACCTGCTGCCTCAGGCAATTAATTGATTTTTTGCTGCAACCTGTGTAAAATTAAAATTGAAACCTCAATACAACACATGTATTCAGATCATCTAGTCCATTTCCATGCTTCCTTTGTTGTAAATTGTGCTCCCTAATCAGTGGTGATGTGTGGTATAACATCACAAGGGAAAGGGTGGTCACTGATTTCATGAATAGTGGTCCTGGAAGAAAATCTGAAGGTAGAGAAGGACAAATATGTAGTCTGAATATGTGTCACCCTATGAGGACCAAAACCTGCACATTCCATAGTGGAAAGAGTCCTATGTATAATTTTGACACCAACTGTGTTGCTCAGAAAATGATGGTTGAAACTGGGCTCTCAATATTGATCTTAACTATTAGAATATTAGACATATCCAATGGCAGCAGCTTGTTCAGCCCTGAAAGGGGGAAGTACATATTATGCAGCCCATGCTTCCAAGGCCATTTTGTATGTGGACCTATTCACAAGAAACAAGGAGGATGGGGAAATAAGCTGGCTGAAATGCACAGGATGGGCTGTCATGTTGTAGTCACTGAGTTTCTCTTGTAGTGGTTGCTCTCTGATAAGTGTATCATGGATCACAAATATCTTGAAACTCTGAATATTGTAAGGTATCTATTGCCACGGTAAATCCACTTATTCTCTTTGTTGGTAGGGATAGAGGAGAAAAGCATTTTCCAGATTAATAACTGAGTACGTGATGCAAGGGGATGTGTTGCTTCATTTAAGATATCATATCTGTGATTAGCTTTATAAATTAGTTTGTGATAAATTATAGTCATTTCTATGACCCACATTTTAGTACTCCAAACAGGTGTGTTAAATGAGGTTGTGATAGAAATCATCACCTCTGTATCTTCCAAGTCTTTGACAGTACGTGGATATCTGAAAATCCCCCAGAGTTGTGACAGTGCTTGTGATGTATTATCTTGTTGGAAGGTGAGGAGCAGGCAATTTCAGTGGCTTCCACTTGGCCTGTTGTGAAGATCTTTAGCTTGGGTAATTGAAAGGATGCACAGACTCCATAGAGAATACTCATGAAATGATTTTAATACAGGAAAATTAGAGCTTATGGAGTTAAAGTAGGAGAAAGAGAGTAAAGGAGAGCACCAAGGGTCCAAAAGACTTCCAGGCACAGATTCCCGGGGTCCTTTCTTGTTTGTACAGGACAGACTTTGTTTCAGGAAATGAATCATCGAGATTTGTATGATGAATTTTGATTGGTTGTACAATATAAGAGTGATTAATGGGGGCCTTTCTGCTCCTCTATTCCTGTAACTAAGCCAGCCTGTCTTGTGGATTACAGCAGTTACAAGCCATCAATACACAAACTGGCCTTGGAGGCTAATGGGAAAAGGGGAGGAAGACTTTCAAACTTAAACACCAAATCTAAAAAATTACTTAGTCACACAGCCTTCTCTTGGCCCAGAATTAATACTAGACTCCAGACTTCCATGAAGATAATCATGGGCCTGTCACCATCCTGGGGAGGTGACTCAAATGGAAATTCTGTCAGTTACTAAGTGCATCTACATTTTGGTTTCACAGAAAGAAACAAGATGAGTCTGTGATCATACTGGATCCATTGCAAGAACTGAGGTCACATCTTTACCTATCACTTGAACTTTATGAACTCTAACTCTTACTTTTGTACAATAATGGTGTTTTGGGTCTCCAGAGATTAGTATAAGTTCAAAGCGTTTATTAAATAACCTCTAGAAGATCTAAATATTTCTCTTTCTCCTGAATCCACTACTATTGTAAATACACTCTGTGTAATTTAATCTAATAAAGATATCTCATCTGGAATTGAAATTGGAAATATCTTCTGATTTAGGTTTGAGATAAATTGCTTCATCACAAAGGAGCTAAGCAATTAGAAGAATGGCATCAGAAGAAATGCTCAGAGGAAGAATTCAGAACTTGTGGGTCAAGATTGCATTATATTTTTGAGGAAGAAGAAAAAAATGAACAGCACCTCATAGCAACCTATCATCTGGACCCAGTAATGAGGAATAGGTCAATGATCAAGTTCATGTTCATAATTCTTCTGGGATGGTCATGATTGGGTAGTGGGACCACTGCTCTGTAATAAACTCTGGCAGATAATGTTCTCAACTAATTTCTGTGAGTCTCTAGGATTGGCAAATATAAAAAAGTAACAGGTGAACTCACATTTTGAATTTTAGGATTCTCCAGGTGTATGGCATTGGGTCTTGTGAAGATCTGGAATGGAAGCTCACCACTCATTACAAAGGGATGGTGCAGAAGTAATACTAACAGAGTTGGTTTCTTCTACCTTTCACACAAGCAATATAATACCATTAAGACACCTAGAAAGTGAGTCTTCCTTCAATTCCAACTAGTTATTGATGAAATGGCAGTTTTATATCAATAAAGGAAGAAAGATCTAGTTTATTCTAAACTCCCTAGGATTTTTAGGACCCCCACCCTCATCATTACCTGGGTGATGAGACCTTATGTCTAGGAGTTCCTGGAAAAGAGAGAGGAATTCTAAGGAGGAATGCTGTTTAGGGCCAAGGATCTCCAGGACAGTGGGGTGGTTTCTTTTCATGGTACAATCATGACTTTATGAAATGGCAATTGCTTTAAGAGTGAAAGACAGGTGGCTGCATGTCGTGGTGTCATACGGATTAATTGGTATCCTATATGAGGGATTTCATCTGAATTGATGAAAGGTCCATCTCTGAATGGGGGAAATGAATGGCAGAAAATGAGAGTGAGAGATTAGGATTTCAGCATTTTTACATGGGATTCCACCCAGAATCCAGAACAATGACAGAACTGGAGTGGGATTTATAAGTCAAGAGTCAGGGGAGAAAATGAAAGTAGGAGTAGAAGGCAAGTAGTGATTCAGTGTGCAGTGCAGAACTTAGGTTCTCTGTTCCAAAGGCAGCGGACTCTTCTCAGTCCCAGCCGCATAACAGTTTAAATATCATGGATACTGTTCCATTAATTTCTGGAGTGTGGTAGATCTGGGTCTACAGGTGAATCATTATTTTTGGTAAAATATGTACAATTTAACAGAAACAAATATTTCTCTCATTGTAAAAGGCAAGCAAGTTGCAGAATCAAAGCATACAGCAATATGAATCACTTTTTATTTATAACATATAGAACATAGTATTTTGTTCACATATATATAGATGTGAACATGTACAAAATATTTGCATCTACCTATTAGATTTTCTTTTAAGGTATAGTCCAGAAGAAAATTGAGCAGATTTTTATTGCATAGTCACAGATGACTTGTAAATAGTTTTAAAATAAAATATTTTAAAATATGTTATTTTAACTAACTAACAAAGCCAGAGTCATTAAACTCCTGAAAAATGTATTCTTATTGAAACTTAATCTGGAAAAAATACAGAAAATTACATGTGTTTAGCCCCTGCAAACTGAAAATTATTACCAGAATGTTAATATTCTTAATATAATTATACAATGATCTATAGGTCATTTAAATAGATAAATCTTTGTTTTTAAGAAAAGCATTTGTCTCTACGAGATACAATATATTCATCTATTTGTCAGGGTAATTCTTTTGAATAAATAGAAATTGCTAACAAAGTATCAAATCTTGAGCGTACTTTAACAACTCATGTTATATAATAATGAAAAATGAAGAGATATCTTGACTTTGACATAAAATGATCAAAGATTAAACTATGCTTTTAAAGACTATACTAGGAAAGAGCACCATCTTATTGCCAGAATCAGTAAATCAGCATCATTGCAAATTAGTGCTCTGATTACATTAAGTAGATCTTAACCCAAGCAGCTTTAGTATTTACATTTTTAAACTCTACACCTTAAATCATTATCATTAATTATTTCAAAATCTTATAAAATTGAGATAATAACCTATTTTTCTCCTATATTTCTTTAAAATTGATTTCCCGTCTAAGGATTAATTGCTTACCTTCCTCTTATTTGTGTCACTATTCCTGTAAAAAACAGAAATCCCATTATGCTGAATGAAATAAGTCAGAGGGAGAAAGTCAAATACCATATGATCTCAATCATAAGTAGAAGATAAAAACAATGACCAAAAAACCACATAGCATTAGAGAGTAGATTGTTGGTTACCATAGGGGAAGGGGGGAGGGGGGAGAGCAAAGGGGTGATAAGGCTCACATGTGAGGTGATGGACTATAATTAGTTTTTGGGTGGTGAATAAGATGTAATGTACACAGAATTCGAAATATAATGTACATACAAAAATAAATTAATTTAAAAAAATTAAAAAATAAAAAGATAAAAACTGTAAAAAAAAAAACCAAAACAACCCAAAAGTCCCTGTAATGATTTGTATTGTTCTCAGACATAGCCATAATTTTAGGCCTCTTAAGCTTGGGTTATAATATCAAACTCTGTGCTGAATCATTTACTGAACTTGCTTAATAGACAAAGTTATCACAGTTAGATTGAATAATTCTTTGACCTTAATGACAAGGAATTAGCAAATATGTTAGAAGAGAGACTTTTTAGAAAGGAAAGGAAGAGAAAGCCTTATTTCTATGAAAATTCAACCTACATCTTCAAGTTTACTGCAGAGTTCTGGCCAGTGCTAAGTAACAAGAATCTTAAGTACTTGTGCCTACTATAGTCATAAGGGTACAGTTTATGAGAGGACCAGGAGAAGTGATGGAGGAAAGGAAGACGAAGAAATGGGCAAACTGATTGAGTTTCTGGGTAGATGGAGAATTCACCCCCAAAGCAAATAGCATTTCTGAGAAATGCATTGTTCCCCCAAAGTATCTGAAGTGTAGTAAATAGGTTTGCCTCTTATTTCCAAATATGGATAAGTAAAATTAACGTAGGAAAGGAATTTAAAAAAACATTTGAGTTACTTAAAGGGGTAGGTATGCAATTCCAATCATTTACTTTTCTCCACCATATCACCAATCATGCAAACTTGCCAAAATAAAGTTCTCCAACTAGTTCTCTGAAGCCAGAATATTACAATACAAATAGGTGCTATCATTATTAATTTCCAAAACAAGACAACCTTCAAATCAGACACAAAAAATAGTGTTTTGTATTGCAAGGAGGAGAAAGTCAGACGTGTCACATGAAAGGAAACGAATGGTATAAACATGCTTCACAGAAGTGTAGAAATCCTGACAGTCTCCTGATATTTCTAATTGAAAGGGAAGCTCTGGCTATAGCATGTTCCATCCTACTTCTTGTCTAGTCACTTTAGAGGATGTGCAGTAATTATAAGATACAGGAACCAAAATGATGTCAAATATTTATAAAACATTCCATATGATTGACACTGAATATAGAATTAATCATTATGTTCCTAAAGCCTCAAACAGCATCTCAATTTGTTGAACTGAAACAAATAAATCAACTAGAGCACTAAGATTTCAATAGTAGCAACTTCCATGTTCTTATACATTTGTCTTCTCTTTTTAAAGACTAGATTACTTAACACCTTAATTCTAAATCATGTGGCCAACTCCATGGAAGAATTTTAATCTCTCACTTGATAAGCTGAGGGAGGCACAAGAGCTTGGAAGAGTAGGAGAAGAGTCTCTTCAAATCAGTAGTGGATTAATTAGGTGGACCCTATCAAGATTTCCAGCCAAACACAAAGAAAATTATTCTCTCTTTTTCTTCTTTCCTGTCTTCCCAAACTTCCAGCAACAGAACAGGCAACATTTTGTGACCAGAAAGATGATAGTTGCCACACAGGCTAGCAGGAACCCAATCACATCCAAAGAATGGTACTGGTACCAGGTGAGATCGTAGGAGGCTGGCCGCAGGTGTTTGGCTCCTTTGTGGCGCATGACAAACTCAATCCAGAAGACTGCTCGATCCAGGGCCTTCATGGGCTGATCATGGTGAATTCTTGATAATTTCATAGCATTCTCTTTATATCTAAAGATTGGATACATAGATAGCAACTTGAAAAATTCATGAAGAACACGATATGCTTAATTATGTTATGTTATTAAAAGTTACTAGGTAATTATATAATAAACATGTCGTTGATGATATCACCAAGAGCCCAGAATGCATATGATAATTGATTTCCTCATGAGAAACTTCTAGATATGGTGGCCTAACAGTTGGAATTATTCAATATTTTGAATTCTAAGTAATAATGGGAGGTAGGGGAGAAAATAATTTCTGATGGAAACAGCATTTGAAAAATTTAGAAATAAGAATGCAGACTATGTCTGTTAAGAATACAGAATTTTGATCTAATTTGCTAAGTGTGGTTTTAGGAACAAGATAGTGACAGAAAGGATCACTGAGGGGCAGATCTGTGATGAAGAGACTCCTTTCTCCCCCTATATGTTTGGTCTGGATTGTAAGTGTTGACAAAAAGTGTCTTCCACAGTGGCAGGTAATAGATTCTGTCTATGATCCTCCTGCCTCTGACATTTCAGACTGAACCAAAAAGCTTAATGTGACCCTATGGGCAAAATGTAGGGCCTGAGAGTGAGTGGAGACTGGAATCTTTGCTTCAAGCTACAGTGAGATGCAAGTGTCAGTGTTGTGAAGAGACAACAGCAATAGTGAGAACACTAACCCTTCTAACTTCACTCAAGGAACAAAAGACTAGGCCAGAGTTTCAGTTTGAGATTTGGATGGCTGACCTAGAAGAAGGATTTCCTTGAATTTGTGAAGGGGTTGAAGGAGGTAATTCTTCCACGCTGAAGTGCAATCATCATTTGAGGAGAAAATATAACATTACCTTGTAGAAAACAGTGGAACTACATGTAGAAAGTTCTAATGAAGAGAACAGGAAGTCAGGAAAATTATAAAAAGCCCTGCTGCTCTTTGCTTTTTAAACAACAGGCAGGCTTTTCTTAAAATGCAAGAATTTAAGAAATAATTTCCTCTGGATATATGTCAGGAAAGAAAAGAAACAACAACAAAATCTCCAAGACATGAAAGTAAAATATTTGTTAGAGAACAAATTAAGAAAACTGAAATAACTCAGGAATAGAAACTCTAAGGTAAAACACGAATAAGATCATTAAAGCCATATCAATACCAAACTAAGGTTAAATAATAGTGGAAATTGTGGGCATAGACAAGATGTATATGTTGTAGGCCTTAGCGATGAAGTAATGATAATACATCAAACAAAAATTAAGATGTGAGACTTAAGAGACAAGCATGAGAGGTTGAGAAGTGACTTTAGAGTGAGAAGTCATTCTATATTGACCAAATTGGAAACATTTTGCAAACATTTTCCCTAATCTTTAATGTCAATATTACTTCATAGGTTTACATGTAATTTTAAAGATTTATGTATTAAAGAATATTTATCCAAATCCTGGCCATTCTTTTAATTTGATTATGGTTTCTTTCACTCTCTGAATATATTTACTGGATTTATTTCAAATAAAACAACATGATTAATGTAATCATTTATTGCTGAGAAATTATGTGTCTATTTATGAGCACAGTTACATTTATTTGAAATTAAATAATATTACCAAGAAACATCAAAATGAAAGGATTTTTTCAGCTTTACTTAGATATAATTGAAATACAACAATGTATAAGTTGAAGGTGTATGACGTGTATCTTCACACAGTTATACATTGCAACATGTTCACCACTGTAGCATTAGCTAATAACTCCATCACATCATATAGTTACCATGCTTTTGTGTGTGTGTGTGTGTGGTGAGAACATTTAGGATCTACTCACTTAGCCACTCTCAAGTATGTAATATGGTATTATTAACTATAATTACCACGCTTTACAAAGATCCCTGGTACATATTCATTCTTTACATGTAAGTTTGTACCCTTTAACCTGTATACCTCCACCCTCTGAATCCCTAGGCCCTGGTAAACACCAGTGTCTACTCTCTGTTTCTGTTAGTTTGGCTTTTTAGGTTACACATATAAGTGATTCCATAAAGTATCAGCCTTTCTCTGTCTGACATGTCACTTAGCATAATGCCTTGAAGATCATCCATGTTGTCACCGATGGCAGAATTCCCTTCTTTCCCAGGGTTGAATAATATTCCATTGTATACATACACAACATCTGCTTTATCCATTCATCCATTCACAGCCATTTAGGTTGCATCCATATCTTGGCCATTGTGAATAATGCTGCAAAGAACATGGGAGTGCAGATAACTTTTCCATATCCTTTTTCATTTCAGTTGGATGTATACAAGGAGTGGGATTGCTGAATCATGCAGTAATTCTATTTTTCATAGTTTGAGGAAACTCCTTACTGTCTTCCATAGTGGCTGTACCAATTTACGTTCCCAGCAAAAGTGAGTGTATGCTCCCTTTTCTCCACATCTTCACCAGCACTTCTTCTACCTTGTCTTTTCATGACAGCCATTCTGTCAGGTGTGAGGTGATATCTCATTGTGGTTTTGATTGCATTTCCTGATAATTAGTGATGTTGAGCCACTTTTCATGTACCTCTTGACCATTTGTATGTCTTCTTTGGAAAAATGTCCATTCAATACTACTGATCACTTTTTTATCTAGTTGGTTTTGTTTGTTTCTTTGTTTTCCTCCTAGGTTATATGAGTTCTTTATATATTTTGTATATTAACTCATTATAAAATATATAGTTTGCAAATATTTTCTCCCATTCCATAAGTTGCCTTCCATTTTGGTGATCCTTTCTTTTGCATGTAGAGTCCTTTAAGTTTGATGTACTCCCACTTTGCCTTTGTTCCTTGTGCTGTTGTTGTTGTATCCAAAAACTCAGTGGCAAGACTTATATAAAGGGACTTTCCTCTAGGTTTTCTTCCATGAATTTTATGGTTTCAGGTCTTACATTTAAGTCATTAATTCAATTCTAATTAATTTTTTTGAGTGGTGTAAGATAGAGGTACTGTTTCATTCTCCTGCATGTGATATCCAGTTTTCCCAGCACCATTTATTGAGGAGCCTGTTCTTTTGCCATTGAATCTTCTTGGCTACTTTATCAAAATTAGTAGACCATATATGCAAGGATTTATTTCTGGGCTCTCAATTCTATCCATTTGTATTTTTTTTCCAGTATCTTTCCTTATTTTTTTATTACTATATATTTGTAGTATACTTTGACATCAGGAAGTGTGATGCCTCCAGCTTTGTTCTTCCTCAGGACTGCTTTGACTATTTGGGGTGTTTTGTGGCTCCATATCAGTTTAGGAGTTTTTTTTCATTTCTGCGCCCCAAAAGGCTTGAGAAACTTATTGCTAATCCTGCTCCTCACCTTTCCTGGTGAGGCACTATTTCTGGTTGAGAAGTTCCCTCCTGGCACTGAGCAATGTTTGGGGATGGGATGATGCTGGCAGAAAGAAGCTATCGTCCCTCTCTTCTTGTGCAATTGTTCTTAGTTTTTTTGTTTCACCGTGTTGCTAAAATTGGTTGAGCAGAATCTTGAGGTCTCCCAAAGCTGATTTTGTTCATGGATAACTATCTAATTATTGATCTTTGTTAGGAGACAGAGAAGCTGGTACTTCTATGTTGCCATTTGAACCTCTCAATTTTACTTTATTTTCTTAGGCTTTCATTTATTTATTTATTTTATTTATTTATTTTTGGAGGGAGGGAGATTAGCACTGAGCTAACATCTGTTGCCAATCTTCCTCTTTTTTTTTCTTTTTCTCCCGAAGCCCCAGCACCTACTTACATATCCTAGTCATAAGTGATTCTAGCTCTTCTGTGTGGGCTGCTGCCACAGCATGGCTTGATGAGTGTTTTGTAGGTCCAAGCCCAGGATTTGAATAACTGAATTCTGGGCTGCTGAAGAGGAGTGCATGAACTTAACCAGTCGACCATGGGGGTGACCCCTATTTTATTTCTCTTGTTCTAAATTAAAATATTTCAATGTAGAATACTGTTTTTGTTAAAAACTAGCAGGATGCAACTTTATAAAATAATTTCTCTTTTTCTTTATCCTTTATAAATTAGCAAAAGAGAATGTCTGAAGTAATACAGCTCTATTTGTAATTAGAGCTGCATGAGGGGAGTTCAGTGATTTGTAATTTTTGTTTCTCTATTTTTTGCTATATTACCTAAATTCTTTATAATAGTAATATCTGCAATTTGTGAGAAATTAACAATAATTATTGTAAATAAAAATAAAGATTTGTATCTCTTTAACAAGCTTATTTTCTTTACATTAACTTAGTGTTTCTTTGAGGTTGTAATCTATTACCCATTAACTGTAGGTGAATCAAAATGCCACCATAGAATTTGAGTGGTATAAGATAATTGTATTTGATGTTAATTATGTGCTGGGGATTATTTAAAAGTAACCAATTTAAAAGTGAATAAAACAATTTACTGCTTTTAAAACCCTAGATGCTTGTCAGTAAAGAATATATTCTATACTCACGAAGGGTTGTTAACAACTGCCTTCAAAGCGTTAAGCAGATCGGAAGTGGTCATCGCATGCAAATCTACTTCAACAGCTGCCCCTTTGGCCTTCACACGAGCAATATTGCCAAACTGATCACTGAATACGGGAATTCCCACCATTGGTACCCCGTGGTAAATAGCTTCATAGATTCCATTTGTTCCACAGTGAGTGATAAAAGCTCTGGTTTTGGGATGACCTAACAGGAAAAAAATATACCATTATTCTAATTTGAGATAGTTTCAGAAACAGAAAATCATCTTATGTGTAAAAAAATTGATTCAATTAGGCAACATCTTCTCTACAATTCTGTGCTATGAGGCCATATATAAATTCCTATAAACTCTAAAGAAGGTAGCAATTAGTTATTCCAGCAATTAATCCATTCCATATACCTCTGAGAAGACTTCTGTGGAGTTTAAATGATGGAGAATAGTTGCCAGGTCAAAAATTTGGGGGCTAAGGAATACATCAACAAAAACAATGGAAAGATTGAAAAAATGAAACTCGTGTGTGCATGGGGAAGTAGGATGTGCAGGGTTTCAATGGGAGAATGTTGGCATAACAGGCTAGAAAGGTAGGGCAAGTTCATAAAGCAGTCTGTTTAAGATAATGAGATTTTTCACTTGACTTTATAGTAATGTGGAGCCATCTATAATGTTAGAAATGGTGAATAGAATTACCAGAATTTTATTTTCAAATAGTTATAGTGGGGAAGAGAGAAGAGAGGTTGTTGAAAACGGATACAGAAACTCAGGAGATACTGCAATATTCTATGTCAAAGTTAATGAGACCCTGATTTAAAGGTGTGTTGACTCTGATTCTGAGGATGGAGAGATTGTGTCATAAATGGGAGAATTATAACTTCCATATTTATGTTGAAACCTGACAAAGACTCTCCTTGACCAAACTCTAGTCAGGTTCTTCTGAACCTTCTTTTCAACTAGACCCTGAATTTTGGGCTTCTGTATGTTGTCTCTGCATTGTCTAATTTTAGCAAGAATCCAGCTAAGTCAGTTTAGTAAGACTCTCCCAGCCTCAATATCTGGTCACCATTTATATCTGATCAGTTTCCTTATCCATCAGCACACCACAGGTGATGTCTGATCACCCTGACCTGCCTTCAGCAAGAATCTGGGTAGGTCAGTTTAGCCAGGGTCTCCCCATGCCCTTGAGGTTTCCCAAGTGTAATTTTCCATCCAGTGACACCTCCTCCCCTTCCCATCTGCCCTGCTACTCTGTTCCTTGGCTATAAAATCCCTACTTTTCCTTTTTGTTCTCAGAGCTGAGTCCAGTCTCTCTGACTCACTGCAAAAGTCCACTTCAGTGATGGTCTTCAATAAAGTGTGCCTTACAGTCCTTAGCAAGTATCATGGAAAATTGTTTCTTTAAGAAACTTCAGAAAAAAATGTAAAGAAGACATGAAGTGGGGTTTTTTTGCTTGTTTTGAATCAAAATTTGTTGTATATACTTGTTGTTGAGTAATCATTCAGATTATCCCTCATTCAACTTTGTTTAGTTTTGCTTCTCTTTGATCTTACCAAGAAGATCATTCTGTGGAATCCAGTCATATAGCCGTGTGTTGGGTCCTAATGTATCCGGTTTCTTTCCTGTGTATCTCCACAGAACCTGTTAAGAAAAATGCCTTTATTAGATTTTCAGAATCACGTTATTCAGATCTTAGGATCAATCTAGTTCAATGCTTCCCGGTAAAAAATGAGCAAACTCAGGTCCTAAGTGATTAAGTAATGGTGTTTCTAAACCCTTGAAACTGGAACTATCCTTCAAATGCTTGCAATAGTCCTAACAGATAGGCTGCCATCAACAGGACACTTCTCATTTGGTAGATGAGAAAAACCAAACAATCTGTATCTGAAATAATTATATATTGGTATTACTAGGCCATTCTGGTAAAGGGAATTTTTTTTTTTTTAATTTTATTTTTCTCCTTTTTCTCCCCAAAGCCTCCCGGTACATAGTTGTATATTTCGTTGTGGGTCCTTCTAGTTGTGGCATGTGGGATGCTGCCTCAGCGTGGTCTGATGAGCAGTGCCATGTCCGCGCCCAGGATTCGAACCAACGAAACACTGGGCCGCCTGCAGCAGAGCGTGTGAACTTAACCACTCGGCCACGGGGCCAGCCCCTGGCAAAGGGAATTTTTAAATGGAGTTTTATGAAGCAAAGGGAAGGGATGTTACTTAAATTCACTTTAAGAATTTTTTCGTGTTTTGAGCTTTTCTTATTTGGCAGTAACTAGAAGGGGCAATTGTCTTTTTTATTATGGTAAAATATGCATAACAATATTTATTATATTAACCTATTGCAGGTATATAATTTGGTGGCATTAATTAATTTGGTGGCATTAATTATATCCACAATGTTGTGTAACTATCACCACTATCTACACCTCCACAGTTTTCATCATGCCACACTTAAACACTGCTTAATTAAACAGTAACTCCCTATTGCCCTACTGTCCAGTCCCTGATGACGTCTATTTCACTTTCTGTCTCTAAGAATGTGATTACTCCAGGTACCTCATAAAAGTGAAATCATACAGTATTTGTCTTGTTCTGACTGGTTTATTTCAACCAGCATTGTGTCCTCATGGTTCATCCATGTTACGATGTATTCGAATTTCCTTCCTTTTTAAGACTTAATAATATTGCATTGTGTGGACTTACTACATTTTGTTTATCCATTATTTGGTTATTGTGAATGATGTTGTTATGACTATTGTGTTGAAAAACCTATTCAAGTTCATGCTTTCAATTCTTTTGGATATATAGCTAAAATTGGTGTTATTGGGTCATAAGGTAGTTCTATGCTGTAACATTTTGAGGAACTGCAAACCTGTTTTCCACAGTGGCTGCATCATTTTTCACTCCTACCAGCAATGCATAACAGTTCCAATTTCTCCACATCCTTCTCACACTTGTTATTTTCTATTTTTTCATAATAATCATCCTAATGAGTGTGGAGTGGTATCTCATTGAGCTTTTGATTTGTATTTCCCTAATGATTAATGATGTTGAGTATCTCTTTATAGACTTATTGGCCATTTGTATATCTTCTATGAACATATGTCTATTCAAGTTCATTCTAATTTTTTAACTGGGTTTTTGTTGTTTTGTTGAGTTACAGGAGTTATTTATGTATTGTGGACATTAATCCCTTATCAGACACATGATTTGCAAATATTTTTACCAATCTGTAGGCATTCTGTTTTGCTATCTTAATAGGATCTTTTGATGCACATACATTCTCAAGTAGTTGAAGTCCAGTTTATCTACTTTTTCTTTTCTTGCCTGTGCTTTTGGTGTCATTATCTGTGAAATAATAGCCAAACTCAATGTGAGAAAGATTTTCTCTAATACTTTCTTTTGACAGTTTCATAGTTTTACGTCTACAGTTTAGGTCTTTGGCTCATTTTGAGTTAATTTTTGTATCTAGTATAAACTAAGGGTCCAATTTCATTCTTTTGCATGTGGCTATCAAGATTTAGCCAGCACTACTTTGAAGAGATTGTTCTTTCTCCATTGAATCGTCTTAAATCTTTGTTGAAAATCAACTGACTACATGTGTGAGGGTTGATTTCTAACTCTGTCTTGTATTTCTTTGGTTTATATATCTGTTTGTGTGCCAGCACTACACTGTATAACTTTTTGTAGTTTCATAGTCAATTTCAAAGTTAGAAAATGTGAATCATCTAAATTTATTCATTTTCAAGATTATTTTTTCTCTATTTGTGGCTCTTGCAGTTCCATATGATGTTGAGGAATATATTTTCCATTTCTGCAAAAATTCTGTTGTATTTTTCATAGGCATTGTATTGAGTCTGAAGATTTCTTTGTTCAGTGTTGACATCTTATCCATGTTAAGTATTCCTATCCATGAACATGTGATGGCTTTTCATTTATTTAGGTCTTCTTTAATTTCATGCAGTAATATTATTTTGTAATTTTCAACATACAAATATTTCACCTTCTTGTTTAGATTTATTCTTAAGCATTTAATTCATCTAGTTGCTCTTTTAAATGGAATTGCTTTCTTAATTTCATGTTCAGATTGTTCATTGATGGTGTATATAAGCACAACTGATTTTTGTGTGTGGATCTTGTATCTTGCAACTTTGTTGAATTTGGTTACTGGTTCTGATAGCATTTTGTGGATTCTTGGAAATTTTCTCGATATAGTCTTATGATATCTTCAAATAGAAAAAGGTTTAGCTTTTCTTTTCTAGTTTGGATGGCTTTTATTTCTTTTTCTTGTGTAATATCATGAGCTAGAATTTCTGGGCCAATGCTAAATAGCAACAGTAAAAACAGACATCATTGTGTTGTTCCTTACCTTAGGAGGAAAGCTTTTAGTTTCCACCACAGAGTAAAATTTAGGTGTGGGTTTTACAAAAATATCATTTATCACATTGAGGAATTTTCCCTCTATTTCTAGTCTTATCAAGAAAGAACATTGGATTTCGTCAAATGCTGTTTTTGTGTGTAAGTGGAAATGATCATTTTTCTTTTTTACTTCATTCTATTAATGTAACATGTTACACTAATTTCATATGTTGAACCACTCTTGAACTCCTGGGATAAATTGCATTTTATTATGGTGGATGCTCCTTTCAATATTATGTTGGATTTGATGTGCTAATATTTTGTTGACGTTTTTTACATCTATATTTACAAAGGAGCTTGTACTGTAATTTCTTTTTCTTGTGAAGCCCTTATCTGGCATCTGTATCAGGGTAAATGGGGCCTCACAGAAAAATTTAGGAAATGCTCCCTCTCCTACAAGTTTTTGGAAGACTTTCGAAAGGGTTAGTTTAATTCTTTAATTCTTGTTTAAATGTTTAATACAATTTACCAGTGAAACTATCTGATTCAGGACATTTCCTTGTTGAGAGATTTTTCTTTGTAATTCAATCCCTTATTTTGTTGTAGGTCTGTTGAAATGTTCTATTTCTTTGCCAATCAGATTACAAATCTTATCTGTTTGAAGGAACGTTATCTATTTCTCTAGGTTGTCTAATTGTTTGGAGTACAATTGTTCATCATATCCTCCTTATAATCCCTTTAATCTCTGTAAAGTGAGCAGTGTTCTCTCCATGTTCTACTGATTTTAGTCATTTACATCTACTTTTTTCTCTTTGCCATTCGGTCTAAAGGTTTGATAATTTTGTTGATCTTTTCCAAGAACTAAATTTTGGTTTCATTAATTTTCTCTATTGTTTTCCTATTGTGTGTTTTATTTGTCTTTTCTCTAGTCTTCATTATTTCCTTCTTTCTGCTTGCTTTGGATTTATTTTGTCTTCTTTTTCTAGTTCTTCAAGATATAAATTAGGTAGTTGATTTTATATCTTTCTTCCTTTCCAGCTATAAATTGCCCTCTGAGAACTACTTTCACTGCATCTCATCAGTTTCAGTCTGTTCCATTTTCATTGATTTTAAAGTATTTTTCAATTGTCCTTGTGATTTATTCTTTGACCCTCTGGTTCTTAACTTCAGTAGGAAACAAAAACTCTACTCCTTTTATCGCCATCCCTCCTTCTGTTAATGATGTCACAAATTACATATTTATACATTGTGTTCCTAATAATGCCAATTAATAATGGTTTTTATGCCTTTTTCTTTTCAATCAGTGAGAAAGTAAAAACATAGAGTTACTTCCAAAAGTGCAATAATATTACTTTTTATAATTGGCTGTGTAGTTACCTTTACTATAGATCTTTAGTTCTTATGTTTTAGTGTTACAGTCTAGCAGCCTTTAATTCCAACCTGAAAGACTCCTTTTTTCATTTCTTGCAAGGCAGGTCTAGTGCTAATGATCTCTCCAACTTTTGTTTACCTGGGAATGTTTTAATTTATGCTTCACTTTTGAGGAAAGTCTTCCATGATATAAGATTCTCAGTTGAGAATTTTTTTGTTTCAGCACTTTGTGACTACCATCCTACTGCCTTCTGGCCTCCAAGGTTTCTGATGAGCAATTGGCTGATCGTCTTATTGAATATCATTTATGTGATGAATGATTTCTCTCTTGCTGTTTTCAAGATTCTCTCATTGTCTTTGCTCTTCCACAGCTTGAATATAATGTGTCCTGTTGAGGGTCCCTGAGTTTATCCTGCTTAAAGTTTGTTAATCATCTTGGACTTTTAGATTCATTTCTCCCTTTAAATTTAGGAAAGTTGTATCCTTTATTACTTCAAATATAATTTTGCTCCATTTTTCTCTTTCTGGGACTGCCATAGTATATATTTTTCTCCACTTGATGATGTCTCACAAGTCTCTTAGGCTTTGTTCACTTTTCTTCAATGATTTTTCTTCCTGTTCCTCTGACTCAATAATGTCAATCATCCTTTCTTCAAGTTTGCCAGTTCTGTCTTCTGCCTATTCCTATCTGCTTTTCAGTCCCTGAGATGAATTTTTTGTCTCAGCTATGGTACTCCTCAGCTCCAGATTTCTTTTGTTCTTTTTATAATTTCTTTCTCTTTATTCATATTTTCATTTTTATCTTTTATTGTGTCTTCTCTTTATCAGTATCTTCCTTTATTTCTTTGATAATCCTTAAGACAATTGTTCTAAAGTTTTTGTCTAGTAATTTCAACCTCTAAGCTTCCTCAGGGATACTTTCTCTCAATTTATTTTGATCCTTTGAATGAGCCATACTTTCATATATCTTTGCATGCCTTGTGATTTTTGTAGAGAACTGGATATTTGATTCTCATAATATATTAACCCTGCAATTCAGATTCTCCTCTTTCCTTGTGGTTTTCCTTTTTTTTTTTTTTTTTGGTTGTCTAACGGTGTCTGTTTGCCAAGAATCAAGCTGACGTGAAACTTTAAATCTGCTCAAATCTTTTCTGAGCCTGGCTGTATCTCTCCCTAGATATGGACATGGCTTTATAAATTCCAATGTATGTGCAGATGCTTTAAAGTGGACTATTTCTTCCAAGTGGAGAAAATGGATAAATGAAAAAAAAGAGAAAGTGTTGCTCCTTCAAATCTCCTGAAACTTGCTTTTTCTAGTGAGAGTTGAAACAATTGTGGCCAACTTCCATGTCTCTACCTCGGTGATTAAGCCAGCAGTCAAGAATTAGAATACAGAAGCCCAATGTTTGGAGGATATGGTCATTATTGCCAACTCTGGCTGTACAGAGTTGTAGCGGGAATACAGGCATTTTACCTGACAGGGGTCTGGAAGATGGAGAATTTGAAGCTGCTGCTCTGCTAAAGACTGAAATTGACCAATTTTTATTAATCACTATGTACCAGCCAAGCTTTCCCTGGAAGTTGTGAGTGCTGTGATGGACTTCAGAGTTCTGGTATGGTGACTTCAGACAGTTTCTGCCAGTACAGTTGTTTTAGGTTAAAAGGCACATCCTTGGTGTTTTCTACACCCTCCTGATGCCACCGTTAAGCATTTTATTTTAATGAAATATTTTTAGCATGATCATTTTGATTAAATATTTAAATGTATACTGCTGCCACAAACGACTTTTCAAAGAAATTTGGTTATAAATACAAGTATTGTTATGATCATTTAGAACTTAATATGACTTTTATTTGTCTATTTTATCTAAAGCTAGAAAGGAAAAGTATTCCTGGCAGTATAAGAACAAAATTACTCAATTATAATCCAGAATGATGTTAATAAATAACATCACATTCTGTAGTAACATCATAGAGTGAACTGCACAAATCTTTTACTATATTACTAACAATTTTAACTGTTTAAATAGAAGAATCATTATTTAGAAGTACTCCAGGAATCGCAGCTGTCAGCTCCAGGTGCAACCTGGGTCTGATCCAAAACCATAAATTATAAGGAAATATAGTCCCAAGGGACCTTGTGAATTGAGGTCGTGTTTTTGAATATCTTTTCCTTTATGTTAGTTGTACCTGATATGCATGCCTCAGATTTAAAAAACAAAGAAACACCACAAAACAGGATTAGCTTACATGGAAGACTTAAAACCTACCCATAAAGTTGACAGATTGTTTAAGACCAGTGAATGATTTAGTTTTAGTTCATTATTTAAAATAAGTACAGCAAAATACTTTCCTGAAATTAATGCCAGTTTTAAAGCAAGAAAGCAGTCACATGTTTGTAGCTAACCTCTTCTAACATTTAATACTTCTTTAAGGCTCAGTTAAATTGACAATAACAGTACCAATAGCTTTTTCTACATTTGTAAAGTACACTTTCAACGAGACTTTCATGGACTTTAAAATAGCTATCCTTCAAAAAAATAAGACTGTCAGACCTTCTGTGGAATCTGGGCGAGGGCTGATGCAATCGTGTTAGACTTTTCTTCTGTGAGATTTTGGATCATTGACCCCAGAGTAAATATCACAACTCCATCTTTGCCTGAACTCTGGACAAACTCTTCTAACTCCTGTAAAGAAAACAGTCTTTGTAATATGAAAGTCTAGAGTTTGAAGAATAAAACAGTCACATACATTTCTCAATGTGTCTGAATTATTAAAACAGTTCTGACTTTTCATACATAAACCATTTTACAGTATGAAATATAACCCGAAATCACTGGTTATTAGGAACATTAGAATGATTTAAATTGTAGGTTTCCATCTGAATTGTTCTAAACATTTCTGAGATGTGTTTGTGTGTGTGTTTGTTTTAACAAATTTTTGATTACTTGCTATCTTCTGCAAGGTGCTCAGCTCTTTACAGGTCTAATTTAGCTTAAGTATATGATGATCGGAAGAGATATGTATACACATGCAGATGAGAAAGCTGTCTCAGAGAGATTAAGTACTTTGTTCAAGGCTACACAGCATTAGGTGGCAGAACCAAATTTCTAAACTAAGCTTGTAGATTGCAAAGCCAATGACCACATTTAATGCTCTCTACTGCCTTCCAACATCCTCTTCACAATGCTCCAAAGGAGGAAGATTTGACTCTTTCCCTAAAACAAATAGCTCTGGTACTTCACTTCATATTTAGTCTTGGATACCGTGAAGATTGTCCTTCAGTCAGCATAATGACATGCTAATGGTTTATTTACTTTGTTTTACTGTTTTTTAAATTTTCTTTTATTTTGGTTCCATTTGTACTTTATATAAGCTTCCGCAAACACATTTAGGAATGAGGTAGCCATATAACTTTCTGACCAAATAGGTAATATAGAAACACCTGTAATGCATGCTCTGTAGAGAACAGTAATATGGAAATGTACAGCTTTTCATTAAAAATAAAAACAGCATATTTAATCATGTTGAAGTAAAAAGAAATCTTTACACTCTATGATTAAGTACTAACCAAAATAAACCAGCCAAATAAGACAAGAAAAAAATGTGTGAGGATTTAAAGGAGAAGATATAAATTTTGTAAACATGTACATGACAATATTGGTGAAGTGAAAATAAGCAATATGCAAACCATTATAAATAATAGTTAATCAGATTCATAATTTTCACACAAAAATCACTAATATTTCTTCACAACAGCAATAACCAACCTGAACTTTTAAAATGAATCATTTTTCACTATTGTAATTGAAAATATAAACTGTTTAAGAGTAGTAATTCATGTGCTTTTATTGAAAGAAGTTTCAAATTCTAGCAAATGAGATAGAAAAAGACCCTAATAGATAGATGTATTGTATTAGTGTTCTCCAGAGAAGCAGAACGAATAAGATGTGTATCTGTATCTATGTATGTATATCAATCTATCTATCTATCTATCTATCTATCTATCTATCTATCTATCTGTAGAGACAGATTTATTTTAAGGAATTGGATCATGAGATTATGGAGCCTGGCAATTCCAAAATCTGCAGCTTAGGCCATCAGGCTGGAGATCCAGAGAAGAGCCAATGTTGTTCAAGTGTGAAGGCCTTCTGCTGTCAGACTTTGCTTTTACTTGGCAGAGGTAAGTCTTTTGTTTTATTCATGCTTTCCTCTAACTGAGTGAGGCTCATGCACATAATCCAAAGCCATTTGCTTTACTCAGAGTCCATTATTTGAATGTTAATCTAATCCAAAAATAACTTTGGAGGAACATTCAGAAATTTTTGACTAAATGTCTGGGTACATAGCCCATGCAAGTTGACACATAAAATTAACCATCACATTGTGGTTATAGATGGATTGATTTAATATGTAAAAGCTATCAATCTCTTTAAATTAATTTTCAATTATGATATAATTTTCTTGAGAAATTGACAAATATTTTTAAATTTATATAGAACACTCTTTTTATAAATAATTAATTAACTTTTTGAAAAATAAAAGGAAATATTGGGAGTTTCTTAAACCAGATAATAATATGTAATACAAAATGTGTGCAACTAGCCTCCTAACAGACAAAGTGAACAACAGAACAAAACAGTGAGACCAGAAAAAGAAGCACAAGTATGTAAAAGCTTGCCTTATATAAAGGTGGTATCACAAGTCATTGATACAAGAAGAAAGAAAAATTCACAATGAGTAGATTATTTACTATTAGATGGTACTATAAAAATATATTCGCTACCTAGATAAAAAAGAAAAGTGAATCCTTACCTCATACTATACATTATTATGAAATTTAAGTGGATTAAATGAATCCATATTAAAGTAAAATATTATAACTTTTAAAATAAAATATAAAAGAATAGCTTTATAATCAGAAATGAGAAAATATGTTAAATGAGACTGGAAATTACAAACCGTAAGGTAGAAAAGGATAGATTTGATTGCATCAAATTTAGTATTTTGTGTTTAAAGAAGGAAATCATGGAAAATGTTAACAGATATATGAATTCACAGAGGAAGATATTTCCAATAGCTTAAACAAGGATTAAACCCCAGATATTCTAGATTATGGAAAAAATTTATATCACTTGGCGAAAAAAAAAAAAAGAGAGATTATCCAAAAGAACAATATACTAAGTATATGAGTTTAACAGGGAGAAAATGAGAATAACTGGTAAGTTTCTGAAAAGATGTTGAACTTTGCTGTTAATTTAGATTACCAAAAAATACAATGATATGATACAACTTTACCTTTATGAAACTGACACATATTAGAAAATAGAATACTATCGAGGGCTAGAGACGATGTGGAAGATGGCATCATTTAAGCATTCCTGGTGAAACTATATATTTGTACAGATTTTCAATGAGAGTAAGTGCACAATGAAATAAAGCATGCATCTACCCCCATGACCCTACAATCCCACTGTTAGATATATAACACAAATTTATGCAAAGGTCCATAAGGAACATGTTTCAAATTTTTCTTCACAATATTCTTTGTTGTAGGATAGAGCTGGAGACAACTAATTGTCCTTTGTGAAATAAATAAACAAAATATGGTAAATACATACACCAAAATTCTCCACAACTGTCAGAATGAATGAAATATATTTAGAAATAGAAACTTGGACACATATTAAAAAACAAAGTAATCAATGAAAGAAAATGTGAATTATAGCATAACTCCATTTACATAATTAAATTCAAATCAATGCTATATGTTGTTCAAAGATCCAGATATCTGTGTAAATAGGAATGAAAGCACGAATATTATGAGCACTTGACTAGGTGTCTACTGGTTGTCGGGTAATGGCAGAGAAGAGGATAAAGGAAATATGTAATAACATGGCCTGATTATGGAATGATGTGAGTTGAGATTATGATTAACACATTCTGAGGACTTGAGGTTCAAACAAAGCAAACAAAAACAATACATAAATTCCATATTTCCACAAGCATATGTTTTAGCATTCAAAATTAAATTGACATTTTTTATCATGTAATAAGAGGGCAATTTTTCCCTCCTCCTCTCAACCTTTTCCTATTTCTTCCTTAGAAGGAAGAGATTAAGGTCTGTTTGAGTCTTTCTTCAGAACCCTGATTGGGTCACATTTACTGGGAGATTACTTTACTGAGTGTGATAAGAACACATAGACATGGGTTAGTGTGGCTCTTTCCCTCCAGCTTCTGTAGATGAGGTTAAAGTTTAAAAAGAAAAAAACCTGTTCCAAAGATAGGCCTTGTATACTGTTTTATTCTTTTCATGTTTAAATTGATATTACTCTGACATAGCCTCCTGATTATTGGTAGGGTTTTGACTCAAAGGAAGCAGAAGCTATGGACAGCTGAGTCTAAACAAATGATCCAGACTAATTTACTGCATAGAGAGTAAGGCACAAATGCAATGAACAAAAGGGCTTCCAAGTATTAGTCATTTGCCATTGTACGTACACTAGCTCCAACACAGCAGACAAATATGTTTATTGTTTGTGGAAAGATTCAAGTTTTAGCAGGTCCTCCCATCATGTATCTGTCTAATAAAGCCTCAAACCTCATGATTATTTTAATTTTCACCCTCACTATGGGTTACTTTGCACATTCACTTTGCCTCTTGAGGTTGTACCTAACATGTAGATTTAGTGTTCTTAATCCGATTTTTATAATTAGGAATATCATTGAAAATCCTGAAATATTCTGATACCAAAATTTAACATGAATTATTCAAAAACTTAAATGTCGTGAAAGAATTGGCTATATTAGAGAATCCTTACTGCCATCATAGATGCAGGAATCAATTTTTTCATGAGCACGAGAGCCTGTGCATTATTTGAATAAAGATTGTGATTGTGTTTTTGTAGTGTCCCCAAGGCCCTACTGTGGTTTGGCGGGAGGAGACAGGGGAAATAAGATTCCATGGTAGATACTATGCAATTCTGACCCTTTCTGAGTATTCTTAAAGGTCATTAAAAAAAACATCAGATCGATACTTCATGACACACTGTTGGTAAAACAAATAAATACATAAATGTACAAATACATATAAGGGTGCTATTGGATCAATAATACAATAGGTGGGTTCCAAATATATTTGAATTATTAAAATATATCAACTATGCATATAAGTAAGTCTTACACTGTCCCAATTGTTGACTTGTATGTTTTTAGAATTGAATCTTTACAGTGCATAGATCTTTTATCCAAAAAGTATGAAATAATATGAAGAAGGCTCAGAATATTTAAGTGACTACATTCTGAGCAGAAGCAATGGTTTAAAAATATATAGAATGGATTTCCAGTATTATTTAACTTGTCAAAATTAAATTCCATTACAAGGAAACAATAAAGACATACAAAGAAACAAAAAGCCAAGCATTCACTCTTGAAGTCTCTCCCTTAACCTCCACCTCCAGCCAATCAACAAATACTATTGACTTTCTTTATAAATACCTCTTAAATCTCTGCACTTCTGCTCACAATCACTAACATACTGTACTTTGATCTCTGTAATCTCTTGCAGGAACTGTTGCAACTGTATTATCTCATTTCCCTGCTCTAAATCCTGCTCCATTATAAAAAATTCAATAGCCAAGATTTATGAAATGGTAAGCTGTATCACATTACTGCTTAAAAATCACACATTGATCCTTCATTGACCTTAAATTTGGAGTAAATACTTAGTATTACCCATTTGGTTTTTCTTAACCCACCCCACCATTATCTCTCTAATCTAATTTCTCTATTCAAATCAAACAGTTCATCATTACTGAACTTCTGCCAAATTTTTTTTGATAGACCATCATATCTCTGTTGGATACATTTCAAATTATTATAATTTTCTCACTATTGTACATTTCTATGATGAGGTGATGCTACATAACATGCATCTACAAAATCTCAGTGGATTAAAACCCCAGTTTCTTTCTTTCTTATGCTATAATTCCATCTATTGAGCAGCAGTTCCTACATATATTCTTTAAGCCAGAATTCACGTTGGCAGAGTAGCCAATATTTGGAACACAGTCTGTTGACATAACAAAGGAAAAGAGAATTCTGGAGTCTCTGGACTTGACAATTAAGTGTTCGGCCTGGAAGTGCTCCATGACACTTTAGCTCATAGTCGTTGCCCGGTGAATACTTCATGATTCCACTAACTCAGGGCTAGGGATTTCATTGCTATCAAATATACTTGATGAACATCACTAATGATTGCCATGATAATGTTACAAGTTACCTATAATAGTATAATAGTCTAAGAGGATGAAGTCCATTAATTCCTGTCTCCACGTTTTCACTTTAATGGCTAGACATTATAAATAATAAAAAAGAAATCATTCCAAAAGAGAAATACTCAAGGAAGAAAACATGAAGACATTTAATTACCTTCGGGAGGGGCTTTGCAGGCTTGCAGTGTAGTCCTCCAACAAATTCAAAGTGAGGTAAATAAGGGTAAGGAAATTCAAATTCCCAGGAAGTTCGAATCAACCACATTTCAGCTTTCCTCATAATCTCACATATTGTGGTAGGTTTTCCTGAGGAAAAATGAAGGGTGACAGTGGAAAAGCAAAGATACAGTAAATGAAAAATATTTTACCATCCAATTTTCTAAGAAAAATCCTTAAAGAACCAATATTGGACCTATGTAACCCATGTGAAATCCATTGGTCTCCCCTCAACCAAGAGTATACCATAGTCAGATTATGAATAACCAAACAAGGATTTCAGTCCAGAACAAGGCAAAAACCTGCTGACAGTACAGTCTCTCTGCTTGAGCTAAGCCTGAACCCTAGACCCTGCTCAGAATTGGCAAATGCTCCCAGCAGTAACAGGAACCTCAGGCAGTGATCCTCACCTCCCTGTGGTCTTGCCTCTTCCTCTTCTCCAATTCCAATTTATCTCACCCTTGTTCCTCTGAAAGCCTTTTGATATCTTTGAAAAATGACTTTTGTAATTTTCCCATCTTTTTCTAATATTTTCAAATCTGCTTCCATAATTAATTTCATCCTACCAGGAAACCTTTTAATAAATTTTTGAAAGGTGATTATTTCCTTTGCTATACAAAATGAAAGTTCCTGTTTCACAAGACTTTGTCCTCTTTGGTGAAGATATAGCACTGCATAACAATCTGGGGGCAAAATATTTGCTATTCTGACATTTTTAGTTGGCACACAGTACAAAACGGGTACCTTTCAAGTGAAGTGGTAGCCATTAAACATTAACAGTAAAAGAACTCAAATTAGTGACTCTGAATTAAATCTTTTTCCCTTAGTTTGGAGACAGAGCCTCTTTTTTAAATTCCTTTTAGTTATTGTGATGTAAGAAAGCTTACCCAGACGTTTGGTGTCGTTCGAAATATCCATTCAGTGCTACCGATATATGAAAACATAACTACTACATAGTTTCCCATATTTAGACTTTTTGTATATGCTCCTTGATGTTCTAAACGCACTAAAGTTTGAGGGATTTTTTGAGGAAGATTAGCCCTAAGCTAACATCTACTACCAATCCTCCTCTTTTTGCTGAGGAAGACTTGCCCTTAGCTAAGGTCCATGCCCATCTTCCTCTATTTGATTAGGACACTTGCCACAGCATGGCTTGGCAAGCAGTAGGTATGTCCGCACCCAGGATCACAACTGGCAAACCCAGGGCTGCAGAAGCAGCTCATGCAACTTAACCGCCGCACCACCAGGTCGCCCTCTAAATGCACTAAGGGTTTGATCAGAAAATATGAGGGATTTTGAACTGACCAGCACATTTTATCTGTATAAGACATCACAAGCAAATATCAATACTTTATGAGTTTGAATCAGGTAATGACAATGACATTCAATTCCCAGTTTTATATGCAGAACATATCCCATTTTGGTGTCTTATAGGTGCCAGCAATGAGTATAATCTTGTTCTCTTTGTGTGATGCTTCACTCCCTCTTCATTTTGATGGGAATTTATTAAGATATAATTTACATACCACACACATCTTCCTTTGAAATACACAGTTTAGTAGTTTTTAGTATATTGGTAAAGTAGTGCAACCATCATTACTATTTAATATTAGATAATTTTTATTACTCCCAGAAGAAATCCCATATCCATTATCAGTCATTCTCCATTTCTCCCTCTTCCCAGCACCTGACAAGCAGCAATCTACTTTATTTTTCTATTTGCCTATTCCAACATAATCTTATTTCATTTCTTATAAATGAAATTATACATTATATGGTCTTATGTGCTACCTTCTTTCACTTAGAACAAGATTTTTAAAGTTCATCTGTGTTGTAATAAATATCAGTAATTCATTAGTTTTTTTTGGTTTTTTTTTTTTTGAGAAAGATTAGTCCTGAGCTACTCCTATCCTATCCTCCACTGATCCTCCTCTTTTTGCCGAGGAAGATTGGCCCTGAGCTGACATCTGTGCCCATCTTCCCCCATTTTATATGTGGGATGCCTGCTACAGCATGGCATGATAAGCAGAGTGTAGGTCTGCATCCAGGATCCGAGCCAGTGAATTCAGGGCTGCAGAAGCAGCATGGTCGAGCTTAACTTTTATGCCTCTGGGCCAGCCCCAGTACTTCGTTACTTTTTATTGCTGAATAATATTTCTTTGTATGGATACACTTCATTTTGTTTAGCCATTCATCAGTTAATGAACATTTGGGTTGCATCCATTTGTTGGCCACTATGAATAATGCTCCTATGAGCATGCACGTACATATTTGTGTATACATATATTTTCACTTATCTTCGATATATACCTAAGAGTAGAATTACAGAGTCATATAGTTTATTCACTCTCGTTTATAACAAGATAATATATTTATCCTGTTAAATCTCTCCTCAGATAATAATCTAGTATGTTTAATGCACCTTATTGAAATGAAGACAATATAGTCCAAGAAGAGTGAAAAATAATGGATTTGCATAGAGATTATGAGAAAATGTTCCAAATTTGGAAGTCAAAATAAACTACAGCATGCTCTTTTGATAGCATACTGGGTTATAGTGGAATAACGAATGAAGGATTACTTAATTCTTTAGGAGAATGTGCCTGTGTTTTCCCCCCTTATTTATTACTGATTTACCATGAACTTTTGAGTCTAAATACAATGATATTAAGTGTCAACTTGAATATTTCTGTCTGGTAGAAAAGATCGCCCCCCAAATAATGATTTTATGGCCCTATAAGACATTAATCAATATTGTGTCTGCCTAGTAGTATAACCTGAACATTACTGTTTTTCCCCAAAATGTTTATAAGTAGTTCCTCCAAATATTTTTTGAACTAGATTTGCAATCTTACTGATTTCCTCCTGGATGATTTGAATTTTTCTATGACATATTTCACTTTCTGATTCTATAAGAGCTATGAGTTGTATTTTTAAAAATTTGGAAAATATACTAGAGCACATTATAAAATGAAGATCCTAAATTCTGAATAGCCAAATGACAATCTATAGCTAAAAGCACTTTTAAATTTATGAGAGTTAAAATAAATGTTTTCCTTCTATTTATCAAGACTTAATTTGTCCCAGATTATTGATATATTCCCAGAAAGAATATTCTAGAGTCCTAAGAGTGAAGAAAGACTCAGAGACAGATTCATATCCTATCACTAATGCTTCACTATGTAAGAGTTTCCCAAAGAGACTATGAAACTTCAGGAATCAGAAGTAAATAGACAATTTAGATCCAGTGGGAGAAGAGTCACAGCCTAATCCTTGACTCAGAAAATGTCTCCAAGATGAAATTCTAAGTTATCTTTTCTCAGTTTTGCCTTTGCTGCTTGAACTCTGACCATGGATAAGTGATAGGTGCAGCAATTTCTGCCCACTTTTTTTTAGGGTCAAGTCTAGAAGAAATAAGCACCTGCTTCTGTCACAGAAAATCCAGAAAAAGTCTCAATGCAATGTTTTGGCATTGATTAGGTCATATGCCTCCCTTAACATCTGGGATCTTGGTAGGCAGCATACTTCATTATAAACACTCATATTTTTTGTGAGTTGGTGAGGAAATAATTTCTCATAAAAAATTTAGAACAGATACCAGAAAAAAGGAAATAGGATGCTTCTTCTTTTAAAATAAGAGATCACAAGTATAAAGGGAAGTTTGATTTATTTATTTTCTTTATGGGGGACATTTGCCCTGAACTAACATCCATTGACAGTCTTCCTCTTTTTTTTTTCCTCCCTAAAGCCCCAGTACATAGTTGTATGTTCTAGTTGCAAGACCTTCTAGTTCTTCCTTGTGAGCCGCCACCATAGCATGGCTAGTGACAGAGGGGTGGTGTGGTTCCAAGCCAGGAACTGAACCTGGGCCAGCGAAGCACAGTGCAGTCAGCTTTAGCCACTAGGCCATCAGGGCTGACTCTTTAATACTTTTTAGGAATGCACTTAAACTTTAGTAATGATAAAGTATTAGAGATACTTGTGTTAAATAGTAGCAAGGAAAATAATCCTAAAATTCATAGGAAACCACAAAGACTCTGAATTGCCAGAGCCATACTGAGAAAGAGGAATAAAGCTGCAGGAATCACACTTCCTGATCCCAACTATATTATAACACTATAGTAATCAAAACCATATGATACAGGCATAAAAACAGACACAGTCCAATGGAACAGAATCCAGAGCCCCCAAGTAAATGCATGTATATACAGTTAAGTAATAATTCACAAGTGAACCAAGAATACTCAATGGGAAAAACATAGTCTCTTCAGTAAGTAGTGCTGGGAAAATTAGATATTCACATGCAAAAGAATGAAACTAGACACCAATCTTACTCCACTCACAAAAATTAATTCAAAATAGATTAAAGACTTAAATGTAAGTCTTGAACCTGTAAAATTCCTAGAAGAAAACATAGAGAAAAGTCTTCTTGATGTTGCTCTTGACAGTAATGATTTGGATATGTTGCATAAAGCAGAAGAAACAAAAATAAAAATCAATAAGCATGACTACCTCAAACTAAAAAGCTTCTGCATAGCAAAAGAAGTGATCAACAAAATGAAAAGACATCTTAAGAAATGGGAGATAATATTTGCAAACCATATATCTGATAAGTAGTTAATATTCAAAATATATTAGAAACTCATACAACTCAACAGCAAAAGACCAAGTGAAAAATGAGGAAAAGACCTGAATAGGTATTTATCCAAAGAAGATATTCAAATGACCAACAAGCACATGAAAAGATGCTCAAAGTTATTAATCATCAGTGAAAAGCAAACCAAAACCTCAATGAGGTATCACCTCACACCTGTTAGGATGGCTATCAGCAAAAAAGACAAAATATAACAAACGATGGGTAGAATGAGAAGAAAAAGAAAACTTTGTGCACTGTTGGTTGGAATGAAAATTAGTACAAAAACTGTGGAAAACAGTATGGAACTTCCTCATAAAATTAAGAATAGAACTACCATATGACCCAGCAATTCCATTTCTGAGTATATATCCAAAGAAAAGGAAATCACTATCCTGAAGAATTTTCTGCACTCTCATATTCATTGCAGCATTATTTACAATAACCAAGACAAGGAAACAACCAAAGTGTACGTCAATAGATGAATGGATAAAGAAAATATGGTTATATATATAATGGAATGTTATTCAGCCATGATAAAAAGGGAAATCCTGCCATTTGCCTCAATATGGATGAACCTTGATGGAATTATGGTAAGTACAGTAAATAAGAAAGAGAAAGACAATTACTGCATGATATCACTTATGTGTGAAATCTAAATAAAATAATATAAGCCACCCAAATTGGCAGATACAGAGAAGAGATTGGTGGTTGCCGGATGTAGGGGTTGGAGTCTGGGCACAATAGATGAAGTTGTTCAAAAGATACAAACTTTCAGTTCTAAAATCGGTAAGTCCTGGGGATGTAAGGTACAGCATGGTGACTACTTGAAAGTGGCTAAGAAAGTCGATCTTAAAAGTTCTCATATCAAGAAAAAAACATTGTAACTCTGTGTTGATGAACGTTAACTAGACTTATTGCAGTGATTATTTCACAATATATGCAAGTATCAAATTACTATGTTGTACACCTGAAATTAATGTAATGTTACATGTCAATTATATCTCAAAAAAACCCTCTCAATAATGTAATCAGGGTACTGCTTACTCAAGATAAATAATATCTTATGCAAAATAATTCTTAAGATAATTATATGCACATATTTTTAAATAAAAAATTCAATCATGCAAAAGGAAAAAAGAAGGAATAAACAGACTTGCTGAAATAGTAAGACACATTACACTTGAGGTTAAAGCTCATTAGTTCACATTTATTGCATTTTTGATTAGAACAAGAACAACAAAAGGTGAGATAAGTTAAAAAATCAGGAAACAAGGTCGTTCACAGAAAAATCTTCCATTTCTTTTCCTCTTTGGGAGACAAGAGCAGAGGAAATCAAGATATATTTATTTTCTAGTTTTGTGCTCACCATATGACAAGCCCTGCAACCATGCACCTAAGCCTAGGTAGGATGAAAACAGAAAGCCTAAGAAATAGCAAGTTAATCAGAAAGAAAACAGGGTGTATAAAAGAAGTAAACGAGAAGTAAAAGAAGTAAAAGAAGTAAAAGAGAAAGAGTCCAAGTTGTTGGAAATGAAACACACTGTTAGATGCAGGTTTTCCAGATACTCAAAAAAATTAGTAGCAGCAAGCAGGATTTATGTATAAAGAGTATTCCTTCTCTGATATGTTGCAAGTACTCAATCATCTAAAACAAACACAAAAGGATCATTTTTTTCCACTTACAATAGGTAAGACACTGTTGAGTCACAATTTCGCTACTCCAGGATGCACAGGAATTTGGGTCCTCACTTAAAAATACCGTTTTAAAGTTTTTATATACTCAGATAAATATTTACATTTTACATGTGAAATAAGAATCTGTATTGCAAGCAGATTTTTCTTACCTAAAACCTTGCTATAATAGTCATCCCATTCCGGAAATAGAAAATATAAAAACATCATATCATTCATTGTGTAAAATAACCAATTCTCCAACCTCTGTACAAAAGTCATGTTGTCTGTCAGTCCTGTCGTGCTGCCAGGAACATAAGAAGAAGGAGAGGGAAGCCCAGCACACACTCTCTCAATGACATTCCCCTCAGAAAACCGAAAAGAGTATATAAATGGAATATTGAGAAGCTCAGCCAAGAGCTCCCCACAAAAGCTTAAAGGATCAGCAACACAGATATCAAACTTAGCTGCCCGTAGCCTGCTGAGTAACTCCTTATTTGTGATAGCACTGTCACATACTCTTTTGAGCGTCCTTAAAAAACTCTCGTTAATTTCTGCCAGTTTTGGTAGCGTGTCCCACCATGAAAGTCTCGGCAGTTCAAAAATCATTGTATATAGAAGGGCATTGAGCTCTTCTATTACAGTTTCTTTAGTTACTGAAAGTTGAAGGATTTCTACATTAAAGGGAAGCTTGGTATCATCCATCATAAGGCTTGGTGAAGGTACCAGGATGGTTATTTCGTGCCCACGAAGATGGAGTTCTTCCAGAATAATTTTCAAATTAATCCAATGACTAAAATCCATGGGCCATACAAGTACTTTCCCAGTCCTTCCAGAGTCAAAGAAACACAGATGCAGCATGAAAAGCACACAGAAGCCTTTCACAGTCTTCATGATCAGCTCCTGCTCTAACAAAATCTGGGCTTAAAGCAAGTGCATGAAGTTCACAGTCCAAAGGCCTCTTCTTTGACTCTCTCAACCAATTTATAGTAGATTGGGCTGAACTATGAACAGCGTACTTTGTTTATTCACTACAATGAAAAGCAACTGCTTTGATAAAGAAAAGATTGATAATGTCAATAAAATGAGTTAGGAAGGAAATATTCATAATCAGAGTTTCATAACTTCTTTTAGAGGAGAGGAAAATAAAGAGGCTTAAAGTTAAACACAAATCTAAAATAATTTCTAAAGGATGTTAAGAAAAATCACCATGATACATGCATATTCAGTTAAGATTGTGCTTTTTGAATCTTTTTCTCTGGTTTTATTTGAGGTTCACTTGAACAGAATTTTCTCTCTAGTATGTCTCTTACTCATAAGTTTGCTAGATATTTTAGACATGAAGGAGGCTATCATCTACTGCCAAAAGGAGAGAATATGAGCCCTGTAAGAGGTGTTAGGCAGAGACAAGTTTTAAATCCGAATATTCTACTGCTAAATGGGGTACTCTTTGTGCTAAGTCACATTTATCTTACAGAGAAAAAGAAGAATTTTTTAAATTACTGCAGGTATGAGTTCAAGCTCTGATTCTAGCTTCAATTAATGCTATGTTGAGAAGAGATATCTTAGAATAGAAAAAGCAAGACACGAAGAAGTTAACAATAATCTTACCCTTTTTTCCAGCACATCCATTCTATTTTCTTTGCTTTCTAAATTGAAGAGCCTCTTCATAATGTAAAATTCTTTTATTTCGCTTTGATCCCCACACCTGAAAGCCACTGTCACATGCAGAAATGGATCCAAATATATTTAGTACAATGACTTCATCTATAAATGTTTGCTTAAAAAGTTGATTTTTTCCTCAAGTGATTAATCAATAGGAATATATCATAATAATAACACTATCATTTTTATCATTATAAGAATAACTGGATAATAAAATATAGGATTGAGCAATTATTCAATTGATCATCATACCTATAAATTCTATCCCCAAAGAAAAATCAATCTGTTCTCCTTCCTCAGTCTTCACTATCATTAATCTAATGCTGGCTGTTTTTTCTCCACCTAGACTAACGGCAACAGCCTTCTGATCATCCTGCTTTCACTTTTGCACACCTGCAACCCACTTTCCACATATGAACTTTTCTGATTTTTGAAACAGTCTACTTCAAAGAATGATATTCTTGAGAAAAATACTCTAGTAACTTTCTTTTTCAGTACATTAAAATCTACACTGTCTGACTTGGACCTCAAGATCTTGACTCGTTTTCTACTCTTATGTTGTTCCAATTTCCTCCACTAATCATTAACAGGTCTCTTTGAGCTTTTTGATCATAAGAAATTATTTTCTGGAGTGACATCAGCAGATTTCAGACTAGCAGTTCTCTACTGTCATCAGCCCCAAAGAAAATTGATTTTGACAGTCACCCAGAGATGAGAGTACCTTTAGGAATCTGGGAGTCCAATGGGGAAGATTCTACTGACCATGGGAAAATAATTCCAAGAATAGATACATCAAAGAGGGTAAAAGGAACAGTTTCACTTTGTCTGTGTTCCTCCTCCTTCAACACAGGTTGACTCAGTGCCAGGAGAGAACAAAGTGACCTGTGATTTCTGCTATGGCAGGAAGAGTGATCATGTAACTGAGATTCTCGCTTCTCCACTCATGCAGGATGCTGCCCAAGAGGCCCATTTCTTTCTGCTTTACTCAGATTACTGAGGAGATCTGTGAGGCTGAGGGGCTAGAAGAACCTAGGATCACAGCCAGAGCTCAGAACTCATCAAAGTGTTGCTACAAACCACTTCAAGGTTCTTCCTACTAAACAGTTTGAGTATTCCAGTAGAAAGCTTTCCCACAAGCCACTGAGGACACTTTGCCTGCAGACCACCCCCAGTGGCAGAAAGATGCCCCACGCTACAGGCACTTCACTCTCATTACCCTGATGGCTCCAGATGTGTACTCCCATTCATGGTGAGAGTGATCCTTTGCAGACAGCTATTGGGCAAGTGCAAAATGCTGGGCCTAATCTGTGAGTTTAGCAGAATTATCATAAACTGGCACATTTCAAGCTTCTGCCCTAGGGAAAGCAAATGGGAGGCTCTCAAAACTTAGTCTGTTTTTGTGAGCTTGACAGAAGACGTAATCTGAATAAATCTCCCTCAAGTGGGAACAAGATGTGCAAAGCAGGGATATCCTTAAAAAAATTCTGAGAAGGCTCAGAATTCCTAGTCAGACTGACAGACAAAGCTCTCTCTCTCCCAAAGCCATTCAGTAAAGGCGGAAGGAGGTGATTGCTTCTTTAAACGTGAACACCAATGCAAGACTTCAAGGAACACGAAAAATCAAGGAAATATGACACCACAAAAGCAACAAAATAACTTTCTATCAACCAACAGCAAAGAAGTGAAAATCTGTGAATTGCCTGAAAAGGATTTAAATTGTTTATGGAAGCTGAGTGAGCTATCACAGAACAAAGACAGTGAAATCAGGAAAATAATATATGTACAAAATGTGAGATTCCACACATACAGAAATCATGAAAAGAATCAAACATAAAGCTGAAAAGAAAATTAAAGAAACTGTTTTGTTTAGATGAGAAAAAAAAGAAAAAGAATTCTTAGAGCTAAAGAATACAGTGAACTAAATAAAAAATGAACGAAGATCATCAACAGCAGACTCAATCATGCAGGAGAAAGAACTTGTGAACTCCAAGACAAGTCATTTGAAATCATTCAGTCAGTGGAGAAAAGAAAACTACAGACCAATATCCCTCAACTACAGCAGCAAAATTCTCAACAAAATATTAGCAAACCAAATTCAATAGCATTTTAAAAGGATCACACACTATGATCAGGTGAGTTTTGTTTCTGGGATACAAGTATCATTCATCATAAGCAAATCAATAAATTTGATACATCACATTAATAGAATGAAAGTCAAGAATCATATGATCATCTCAATAGATGCAGAAAACGCATTTGAAAAATACAACATCCTGATAAAAATAGTCAACAAATTGAGTATAAAAGGAGCATTTTTCAACATAGTAAAGGCCAAATCCAAGAAGCCCAAGGGTAATGCCATACTCATTGCTGAAAAGCTGAAAGCTTTCCCTCTAAAATCAAGAAAAATGCAACTACCCAGTCTTGCTACTTTTTTTTGAGGAAGACTAACCGTGAACTAACATCTGCCACCAATCCTCCTCTTTTTGCTGAGGAAGACTGCCCTGAGCTAACATCTGTGTCCATCTTCCTCTACTTTATGTGTGGGATGCCTGACACACCACGGCTTGACAAGTGTTTTGTAGGTCCACACCCAGTATCTAAACCTGCGAACCCTGGGATGCTGAAATGGAACGTGCAAACTTAACTGTTGCACCACCGGCCCGGCCCCACACTCTCCCCACTTTTATTTAATGTAGTGTTGGATGTCCTAGTCAGGGCAATCAGGAAATATGAAGAAATAATAGACATTTGAATTGGAAAGGAAGAAGTAAAATTTTCTTTATTTGCAGGTGATGTGACTTACGTATAGAAAATCCTAAATGCACCACCAAAATGTTGTTAGAACTAACCAGTGGATTCAGCAAGTTTCCAAAATACTAAATCAGCATACATAAATGAGTTACATTTCTGTACACTAAAAATGAAAATCTGAAAAAGAAACAAGGAAAATATTTCTATTCACAATAGCAGCAAAAACAATAAAATGCTTAGGAATTAATTTAACGAAAAACATGAACTCTCTATATAGTCATGTGCCACATAACAACATTTCGGACAGTGATGGACTGCATATACAATGATGGTCACAGAAAATTACTACCATGCAGCTTAGGTGTGTACTAGGATATACCATCTATGTTTGTGTAAGAATACTGCATGATATTCACACAATGACAAAATTGCCTAATGATGCACTTCTCAGAATGTATCTCCATCATCAAGTGACACTTGGCTGTACTTAAACGTAAGATTTTTGGCCAGAAGTGGCCTATTGTTTAAGTTTGGCACAGTGTTCTTTGGCAGCCTGGGTTTGCAGCTTCATATCAGGGGCACAGGAATACACCACTCGTAAGCCCTGCTGTGGAGGTGATCCACATATAAAGTGGAGGAAGACTGGCACAGATGTTAGCTCAGGGATAATCCACCTCAAGCCAAAAAGAGGAAGATTGGAAATGGACGTTAGCTCAGGACATTCCTCAGGACAAAAAAGAATTAAAAACAAATACAAGACTTTAATGAAAGAAATGGTAGAACACACAATAGATGAAAGGTTATTACATATATACGGAACAGTAGAGTTAATATTGTTAGAATGTCCATACTACCGAAATCATCTGTAATAAATATAATCCCCATAAAAATTCCAAGGTATTTTGACAGAGATGGAAATAACAAAGCTAAAATTTGTATTGGAACAAAAAACGCCTCAAATAGCCATAGGAATCCTGAGAAACAAGAACAAAGCTGAAGGCATCACAATTCCTGATTTCAAACTACACTACAAAATTATGGTGATCCAAAAATATGGTACTAGCATAAAAGATCCACATAAGCCAATGTGGAACAGAGTACACAACCCAGAAAAAATGTCTCAAATATATAGTCAACTAATATTTGGCAAGGGAGCCAAGAATAGTCCATGGGGAAAGGGTAGTATCTTTAGTAAATGGAGTTGGAAAACTGGATAAACACATGCAAAACAAGGCAACGGGACACTTATACTACACCACTCCCAAAAATTAACACAAAATGAATACAAATTTAAATGTAACACTAGGACCTGTAAGCCTCCTAATGAATACACAGAAAAAATCTCCTTGATATTTGTCTTGCCCATAAATTTTTGGATATGACACCAAAAGCACAAGCAAAAGAAGCAAAAACAAACAAGTGGAAGTACATAATACTAATAAGTTCTGCACAGCAAAAGAAATAATCAACAAAATGAAAAGGCAGCCTATCGATTGGGAGAAAATATTTGCAAATCATTATCTCAGAAGGTGTTAACATCCAAAATATGCAAATAATTCATACAACTCAACAGGAAAAAAATAAAATCCGATTAAAAGGTGGGCTGAGGAACAGGTAGATATTTTTGAAGGAACTTGTAAAAATGGCCATTTGTAAAAATTAAAACGTGGTTGACACTACTAATCACCACAGAAATGTAAGTCAAAATCACAATGATATATCACCTCACACCTGTTAAAATGGCCATCATCAAAGGACAAGATATAGCAAGTGTTAGTGTGGATGTGGAGAAAAGCAAACACTTATGCACTGTTCTTGGGAAACATGGAAAACTGTGTATAGGTCCCTTGAAAAGCTAGAAATAGAGCTACCATATGATTCAGCAATCCCGCTTCTGGCTATTTATCCAAAGGAAATGAAAACAGGATGTAGAAGAGATATCTGCACTCCCATGTTCATTGCAGCATTATTCACAAGGGCCAAGATATAGAAACAACCTAAGTGTCCATTGTCACATGAATCGGTACACTTGACGTGGTATATTTATACAATAGAATATTAAACAGCCATGACAAAGATGAAAATCTGGCCATTTGCCACAACATGGCTGGCCCCTGAGAACATTAGGGTTAGTGAAATAAGTCAGACAAAAAAAGATGAATACTGTATGATCTCACATATATGTGGAATCTAAAAAAGCCCAACTCATAGGAACAGAGATAGGATAATGGTTTCCAGGGACTGGGCTTTGAGGGAAATGAGATGTTGGTTAAAGGGGACAAAGTTTCAGTTGTAAGATGAATAAATTCTAAGGATCAAAAGTACACATGACAGTTATTTTTAATAATACTGAATTATACTTGAAAGTTGCTAAGTGAATAGATTTTAGATTTTCTCACCACAAAAAGAAATGGTATTTATGTGACATTATAGTGGCATTAACTAATAATGTGTTAATTATTTGCAATCTAAAAGTGTAATAACTTTATAATACAATGTTGTTGGTAATTACATTTTCATAAAGCTGGAAAAAATTTGAAATTTCAAAAATAATGCTAGAATAGTATTTTAAAAATCCACTAAATCAAGTAGTCTTCTGAATTATATTGATATTAAATCCAGAAGAGTTAAAGACATTTGACCCACAGCAATGAATTCATCTATTGTCAGTATTCCTCTCTCAACGTTATTGGGTACATTCTGGCCTGAGTGTCAACCATTTTGTTAGGTATATTTTTTTTAAAAAGTGCTTATTTTTGTTCTGGTAATCTTGGTAAGTCTAGAAAACTGTGATGGTTTACTGTCTCTAAGGTTTGAATACGTTAGTCACTGCATGTCTACATTATGAAAATTCCTCTATTTTTACAATACTTCCCTAGAATTTGCTTTAATTTGTCTACTCAGATAATGTTCCAAGTCATCTGAACTGCTTAAGAATTAAGGTATTGACTTCCATTGCTGGCCATGATAATGTAACTGGAGCCAGACTAACCCTCTGCCATAAACAACTAAAAAACTAGACAAATTATATGCAACAATTATTTTTAAATAATGAAAAGTAGATATCAAATAAATATAATAATGAAGAGAAAGGAAGATAATGATGTGAACCCTTAGATGGCTCCACCTTTCTGACTGTAGCCAGTTTTCAGATTACATTGCAAGGAACAGGATCTCTTTCACAAACTAGGGGTATCACTGCATGAGTAAAAGAAAGTGGAGTTTGAGGAAACTATACATCGGGAATAGGATCTGCCTAATTTAGAAATTAAAATAGCCCACACTATTTTCTAATGAAAAATTAAGCTACTCAGAGGGGGCTTTGTTTTGACATGTTGAAAGTCTGATTTCACACATGGCCTTAAACTATCGTCACTGTAATACTGCTTTTATACCCCTCAGGCTTGTCAACTCTCTAAACAGCTAAAATTCCAGGTTGGTGGAAGGTGACCTTTTCACAGAGCCCATGTAGATAATAAGATAAGTCACTCCCAGTATATGTGTCTATTCCTGTCAGGGTAAATAGCCAGAGTGAAAGGGATCCAATTTAGGAGACTGGGCCCCAAGTGTCCATTTGGTTTACTCAAACAATGGTGTGGTGCCATATCAAGGAATCAGTGTTTCATTCTAGTACTAGCAGACTTGATACTCTAGATACCCAGTGTTGGGAGTAGAGTAGTAAAGTAGTAGGGAGAGCTTTGATAAATGGCAGCCCATACATTAGGCCCATACACAGCCTCACTCTCTGCCACCATGGACACTTTTCTAATTTGCTCTTGGGTCCAGAACAGGGATGACTGATGATAGAGGCTGGCTGATGTCAACTGGCTGAGTCATTTTATTGTTATTTACTACATCATTGTTTATTGCCTGTTCTGTGACGGATGTTTTCTGCTAAGTGTTAACATGGTGTCCCATGATTAAGTGTTTCGTCTAACAGGGCCCCATAGCATAGTAGTATGTGTTTTTCCAAATGCATGTAATTCTTCACTCCTGATGGCATTGTCTTTTTGAGTTGTGATTCTCTTATGCTTAACATAAACCCACATGGCATCATCTCTCACCACTGACATTTTTAATACTATAAGATCTACCTAGTAATATAGCCCTTCATAGGATAGACCCACTGCAGATTTCTTACATTCTCTAGGCCCACTCAAAGCTGGTATTCTTTTGTGGCACCTGGTATATGAGCCAGAGCATGGAATATACTTCCTTTGATTCCTGAAAATGCCTACAATTCACTCTCTTCCTTCTTTGTGAAGAGAAAGGCAAAATGTGAAAACCTATCCTCTATGTAGAAATGATAACCTCAAATAACCCCCTGATGACTGAATCTGAGTTTTATTGATGTGGCAGATACTTTAATATTCATAGAGTTTATCTCTCAATTTCTGGAGCTCATGGGTGTTACACAGTCCTACAAAATACTGACCACTTCTTGCTCATCTTTTCTTTTTGCATAACATCATCAACATAGTGGATGGGCACAATATTCTGAAAGATGTCCGTTGAACCTATATCTCTTTAAGCTGTCATATGAGAGAAGAAAAAACAATTTATTTCATGTAGTCCTGAGGCAAATCTGTAAATGTATGAAATTTTGTGCTCCAAGGGAATGAGAACTGTTTGTGATGGTCTTTTCAGATAGGGACTGAAGCAAACACATTCACCAACGCAATGGTCTCATACTACTTATGTACCTGAAGATGAGTTAATCTGCTCTAGCAGAGATACCACATCTGGCACAGAAGCTTAGAGTGGAGTGACTGCTTGCTAGAGTTTTTGGGAGTCTATCAGCAGTCTCCAGGATATTTCAAGTAGGCAGTGGCCAGACTATTAATTAGTGGAGACATAATAGAGTCCATCATCCTGCATCCTTTAAATCTTTAAGACCTTTAATTTTCACTATCCTCAGAACTATGATGTTATTTCCTATTTGCCCTTTGGTTGCAAAGTCAGAGGAGTGCTGGGAGGAAGCTGTTTCAGGGAAACAGTGGGTTTATTAGTGGTCCTTCCCAAAATATGCCCAAGTCCTACTCCCCGGAAGCTATGTAAATGACCTTATTTGGGGAAAAGTGCCTACTTAAGCTAAAGATATCAAGATAATTTAATTCTGGATTTAGGATGGAATCTAAACAAAATGGCAGGTCTCCTTATAAGAAGAAAAATGGAGAGAGATTAGAGACACAGAAAAGGAAACATGATGTGAAGACAGAGACTAGAAGGAACCCACAGCCAAGGAACACCAAGGATTGTCAGCAGCCACCAGAAAGTAGGAGGAAGGCATGGAATGGATTCTTTCCTAAATGCTCCAGAAGGAATGGATCCTGACAACTTTGATTTCAGACTTTTTCCCTCCAGAACTATGAAACAATCAATTTCTACTGTGTTAAGCCACAAGATTTGTGGTAATTTGATACAACAGCACTAGGAAACTGATGCAAAGTGCGTCTGTTTGGCCTTTCCCACTATGATAGACCTTATCCCATAGGCCAAAGACACTTTTTGAGGCCTGTCCCAAAGACAAAGTCTATCTCTTCAGTAATATTTTTTTGGGACTGAGAAAATCCTCTGTTGTTCCAGGGATGCTGCTATCTCTTTTGGAAAGAATTGAGCGAATCATAAGCACGTACATGTAGTGTGATGTTACAAGATTCTTCCCGGGGAGGACCCATTCTCCTTATCAGTCAAGGATTTCCAGCTCTAAAATTGTTCAAGTCCAAAAGACTGGCAAATTGTTCTGATTTTAGGGGAGAAATTATCCTTAACTTTCAGATGACTATCTTTGAACCCTTCTGATAAAATATCCTAAGCAGTGCTCTTTTGGTGGCTTATCCATTTTGTCCTTAAGGCTGCCTGCTGTATAACTATATCCACAGCTTTTCATGGGTTTGGCTTGCTGGCTGCCACTCCAACTTTATTGTTCATTGTGACTACTTGACTTCTGATGATTGAGCACCCTTTCTTCGTCTCAAACTCCCAGTTATAAGGTGAGTAATTTCTAGTGATCTTTGTACAACATGTTGATTAAAGCTAATAGTATTTTATTACATACTTGAAAGTTGCTAAGTGAGTATATCCTAAATGTTCTCATCACAAAAAGGAAATGGTAATTATGTGAGGTGATGGAGGTATCAGCTAATGCTACAGTGCTAATCATATTGCAATACATAAGTGTACACATCAAATCTACACATTGTACATCTTAAACTTACACGATATCATATTCAATTATATAACAGTAAAACTTTCATTTTGATGTCATTTTGTAATACTGTTTTATTTCAAATAAACATTACTGTCATCGTAAATAGATACATATGTAAACAAATACTCAACAATACATAATTACATTTATTACATTAATTTATTTCCAATAAAACAATTAAATATATTCAGGGAAAGAATTGCCAGGCCTTGGGTGAATATTTCTTTAATAGATAAATGACTTACTAAAAATTTACATATAAACCCATGAAGAAATATTTACATTAGAGATTAGAATGATTATTTCTAAATGTTTCCAATTTTGGTCAATATCGAATGCATTCTCACTATGAAGTCACTACTCAACCTCTCATTCATGTCTCTTAAACCTCACATCTTAATTTTTGTTTGACATATTATCACTACTACACTATTAAGGCTTATAACATACAGATCTTATGAATGATAACAATTTCCGGTAGTGTTTAGGCTTAGTTTGGAATTTTATGGATATAATGATATGATTTGTGTTTTCCCACTGTCTTGCTATTCCTGACTGGTTTTGCTTTTATTAATTTGTTCTCTAACAAATACTTTGTTTAGGTGTCTTGGAGATTTTGTTGGTGGTGTTTTCTTGTTTACCTGAGATATATCCACCGGTAGTTATTCCTTAAATTGTCGCATATTAGGAAAAGCCTGCCTTAAGGGCATGAAGATAGAAACCTAGAAATAATTCAGGTGGAGGAAGGGAGACAACTAAGGTATTAAATTAATGAAGAGTTCTTCAAGAAGTATCTGACTGAATTAGGAAAAGTAACATAAGATGAAGCAATCCTGAGAAAAATAAAAGAGTTCTAGGTATCACGCTCCCTGGCTTCAAAATATACTACGAAGCGAGAGTAACCAAAACAGCATGGTACTAGCAGAAAAACAGACTCACAGATTGATGGAAAAGAATTGAGAATCTAGAAATAAAGCCACGCATCTATGGACAGCTAATCTTTGACGAAGGAGCCAAGAATATACAATGAAAAAAGGGTAGTCTCTTCAGTAAATGATTTTGGCAAAATTGGACAGCCAAATGTAAAAGAATGAAAGAAGAAAATTATCTTACACGATACACAATATTAACTCAAAATGGACTAAAGACTTGAATGTAAGACCTAAAACCATGAAACTCGAGAGGAAAATGCAGGCAGTACACTCTGACATCAGACTTAGCAGTGGACTTTTGAATACCATGTCTACTTAGGCAAAGGAAACAAAAGAAAAAAATTAACAAATGGGACTACATTAGACTAAAAAGCTCCTGCAAGGTGAAAGTAACCATGAACAAAAATAGAAAACAACCTGCCTATTGGGAGAAAATAAGTGTAAATGATATATCACTCAAGGGGTTAATTCCTAAAATAGATAAATAACTCATAACACTCAACAATGGACAACCCGATCAAAAATATGGGCAGAGAATTTGAACAGACATTTTTCCACAGAAGATATATAGGTGGCCAATAGGCATTTGAAAAGATATTCCACATTACCAATTATTAGGGGAATTTAAATAAAAACTACAAAAAGATACCACCTCACACACATCCAGAAGGGCTGTAATGAAGAAGACAAGAATTAAGAATTGCTGGAGAGATGTGAAGAAAAGGGAACATTCATACACTGCTTGTGGGAATGCAAACTGGTGTTGCCTATGAAAAAGAGTACGGAGATTTCTCAAAATTTTAAAAACAGAAATGCCGTTTGATCCATCTATCCCACCACTAGGTATTTATCCAAAGAATAGGAAATCAACAATTCAAAAAGATTTATGAATCCCTCCATTCATTGCAGAATTATCCACAATAGTCAAGATATGGAAGCAACCCAGGTGCCCATCAACAGATGAATGGATAAAGAAAATGCCGTATATATACACAGCAGAATACTACTCAGCTGTAAAAAAGACAGAACTGTGCCATTTGCAAAAACACAGGTGGAACTTGAGGGTAATGTGCTAAGTGAAATAAGCCAGACAGAGAAAGACAGATACTGTATGATTTCACTCTTACATGGAAGGTAAACAAACAAACACGTAGATAGGGAGACAGATTAGTGGTTACCAGTGGGGAAAAGGATGGAAGGAGGGAAAATGGGGTAAAGGGGCCCATATGTATAGTGACTGATAAAAACTACACTATTGGTGGTGAACATGATGCAGTCCATAGAAAAACTGATATATAGTAATGTACACCTGAAATTACACAACCTTATAAGCTAATATGACCTCAATAAAATAATTAAAAATTAAAAAAGAAGGAAACCATGTCACTTGCGATGACATGGATGAACCTGGAGGACATTATCTTAAGTGAAATAAGCCTGTCCTAAAAAGACAAAGACAAATGATTCCGTTTATATGAGGTACCTAGAGAAGTCAAATTTATAGAAACATCAAATGTAATGGTGTTAGCTAGGGCTGAGGTGGATGGGGAAATGGAGAGTTATTCAATGGTTAGTTTCAGTTTTCCAAGATGAAAAACTTCTAGAGCTCTATTGCACAATAATTGAATATAATTAATACTGCTGAAATGTAAACTGAAAAAATGGTTAAGATGGTAAATTTTATGTTAAAAAGCAAACAAGTAAATAAATATATAAACAAAAATTGGAATATTCTTGGCCTATTATTTAGTTTAAATTTCACCAAAACATCAAAAATAATCATTTCCTTCAAGATGCTGTGTATACCATCTACCCTTATTTTATTCCTTAACTAACTCTCTATATTTTTGCCTTCTCTCCTATTTACTCACTCACTCTGAACTCTGATATATGTTCTAGCAAGAAATGATCACCCTAATCTTAACCACCTGTATCTGTATTCCCAAACGCACAATAACGTCTTGTTCTTATTACTGACAAAGTAATATATGTTAAATTTTAAGTTAATACTTACTACTATTATAAGTTTATGAAAGTTAAGCAAGAATCTAGGATGCAATTATTCAATATAGAAATTTATTTCCCAGAAAATGATGATTGAGTATGCCGAGAATTACTGACGGACTTTTCTCAAATGACAAGTTTGATAAGCACACCTAACTTGCTATATCTGTTCCATCTTCCAAATTGTGCATAATCCTCCTTTCTTACGTTAATACAAACTTGACACTCTCAAAATTCATTTCATATACCACATCAACATTCAAGATTCAAATTTATTCCGATTTACCACTGTATAAGTTTTCTAGGGCTGCCATAACAAAGCACTACAAGCTGGGTAGCATAAACAACAGAAATGTATTATCTCATAAATCTGGAGGCTAGAAGTCCAAGATCAAGGTTCGACAAAGTGAGTTTCTTCTAAGATCTCTCTTCTCAGGTTAGAGATGACCATAATCTGTTGTCTTCACATGGTCTCCCGGCAGGTGTCTATGTCCTAATCTCCATACGGGGTTCCCCTATATGACCTTCTTTTAACTTAATTATCTCTTTGAATGCCCAATCTCCAAATAAATTCACATTATGAGGTACTGGTGTTAGGACATTTTGGAGGAAACAACACTTCACCCCATAAGGACCACCATTTAAAGTTTCAAAATTATATATATATATTTTTTTTTTTTTTCAGGAAGATTATCCCTGAGCTACCATCTGCTCCCAATCCTCCTCTTTTTACTGAGCAAGATTGGCCCTGAACTAACATCTGTGCCCATCTTCCTCTAGTTTACATGTGGGACGACTGCCACAGCATGAATTGATAAGTGGTGCGTAGGTCTGCACCTAGGATCCGAACAGGCAAACCCTGGGCTGCTAACTGAACCACTGAACCACTGGGCTGGCCACTCAAGATAATATATTTTGACAAAAAAAAAAGCAGTAGTAGATTAGAGTATGTGTCCTTAAAGTATACACTTAGCATCACCGCAATAGTAAGAAAATACGGCAGAGAGAGAAAATATTCTGCTCAAATGAACATTCAAATGAATCTAAAGAAAAAAACCCAAACCGTCATATTTCAACACACAAGGCATTATGGTTGACTCTTTCTAGACTCAATTAGAAATTACTTTGATTTCTGTTCAATTTTAAGCCCTTGAATTTCCATCCTCTAAATATGGCTTTTAGGAAGCTTTCGGTAGTTTGAGCTATGTTGCTCAATTTAATTGACCTTTTATAGCAGACCAGCTACGCTAAATCTCTTCCATTCATATGGGCAGACTGTGCAAAGTTCAGCCCCATTCACCATCAACTGGATAAGAAGTTGAGCAAGGAATACACTTATCATAACTCTGGATTATGATCCTCCTGTGCTTGCTTTGAGCACAGGTTTAGTTAGAGCTAGAACTTCTCAAGTGAAAAATTAAAATGACTTCAGGAGTTTCTTTAGTATGTAAATAATCTAATTAGGACATGTTAGATAACTCCTGCCAGGGTATCCATTAAAGGTAACACACGCATACATACTCACACACACATATACACTTATATATTCATAATGACAGAATGTCTATACTTAAGTATCTTAAAATAATTATAGTAATATAAGTATAATATATTACAATGTATTTATACCAAACCACAGGAGAAAGAACTGAAAAGCTCAATTTTTGTAATTAGTTTCACGTTGTTGGTCATTTCTGGATCCCAAATATTTCTCTTTCATTATAGTCCAGAGAAATGAATAGATTTATACTGTGGCAATAATTTTACTCTTCAAAAAAAATAAAATAAAACAGTACAATTGTCTGCCCTGACAGGTCTTAAACAGAGATCCATTTTGAACTCATATTTCCCTATCCAACAACTACTACTGCCATTGTGATCTTAAAGATTAATCTTATTTTGACAAACCACAAATGTCACAAAAATTGCTTGAGAATAAAGTGCACCTGTACTGGTTGGAAACTTTTCTCTAAATGCATTCTAGAACATATCCTCATGGCAGAAAAGCTTCAAACTTCAATCATCAACACTTATTTTCTTCATAATAAAGTCTCATATGTCCCCATGGATATTTTTCATCTGAGATAAATTTTGACTTTGAATCTTCTTTGCTGCAAGAAATATTGATCTTCAAAGAATTCTATTTTTAAATAATTCTTGATGCTTGCATTTAGAATGTGAATGGGATTCTGGAGATACAGTTTGCTCAATATAGAATAGAATGACTATTGCTTGCTATATTAAGGAATGATTGAAGAGACAATTCAAATTTTATAGTTATCAAAATGCTCATAGCTAGGCAAGAAACGTCGGCAAGATGGCAGAATAGGAGATCTCTCACCCATGTCCACCCACGGTAACAATAATTAACAGCCATCCATAGACAAAAGATGCTTTTGTGGCAGCTTTGGGACCCAGGTAAGAGGTCGTGAAATCCTGATGGAGTCCAAGACTAAGGATAGTCATTTTAAAAAGGCAGACCCACACCCAGGTGGCATTTTGGCTGATCATAGTCACAGCTACAGATGCAGAAACAGCCGTATACCACTGTGGGCTTGGCTAGAGCCCTGAATTGCATTAGTCCTGTGACTGACACAACCTACCAAGTGACCTGGGTGGAGGCACGCCTGCTCATGCCTTGAGTAACAGGTCCACTGGCCTGAGTCCCTACTGCAGATCCTGGAGCAGCCCTAAATCTTAGCTCCATCCCCTCTCAGTTGTGGTCCAAGAGCACTCCTGCCAACACAAGGACCCGGTGGGACACATGCCCTTCTGTGCCCTGAAGGTATGTCCAATGGCCTCACCCCAACTGTGGGTCATGAAGCAACCCTTTGATTCTGCTCCAACCCCTCCTTCTCATAGCCCAGGAGTTGTCTTGCCTGCCCAGGGATTGAAGTAAGAATATTATTATGTGCTGAATAAACCAAGCTTTATAGAACTACTACCTCTAATGATTAATTATCTTGGTCATATATCTCCATTCTGGAGTTAGATGGGTCAGCATGTGACAAGTTCTCTGATTTGGGGCAAGATAATTATTACTGCCTATAAAATATGGATGACTTAGAGGTTTTATGAGTACGTAGTGAGATAATGAATACAAATAACTCAGTTCAGTGAAATTTGAAGATATTCAAATGTTATATTTTCTAAGCCATCCATTCATTCATGTACTCATTCAACTCACTTATTGTTCATTTACAGTGGAACAGACAGTGTGGTAGGTAGTGATGCCTGTTATCAAGGAAACTAAATTCATTTGGGGCAGAGGATGACAGATACTAAACTCCCATTTCAACAATTTTTATCTAAACTTGTTTCACCTCTCCAACTCTGTTTGTTCCCTTTACAGCATTTGTGATCATTTTTTCCTTGGTTTTTATTTGCTTCCTTTTTCTATCTCTTCTTATAGATTGTAACTCAAAAGGAGTAGGGGCCCTTTCTGACTAGTCTCTCTCTTTGTCAACAGTGCATAGCACAGCATATAACACCTGCCAATAATTGTTAAAGTTTTTTTTTTTTTTGAGGAAGATTAGCCCTGAGTTAACATTTGCTGCCAGTCCTCCTCTTTTTCTGAGGAAGACTGGCCCTGAGCTAACATCCACGCCCATCTTCCTCAGCTTTATATGTGGGATGCCTACCACAGCATGGTGTGCCAAGCGGTGCCATGTCCACACCCGGGATCTGAACCACCAAACCCTGGGCCACTGAAGCGGAACGTGCGCACTTAACTGCTGTGCCACCGGCCAGCCCCTGTTAAAGATTTTTAAATAAACAAATTAAAGTTCTATTGCATACTTAGAAATTTTGATAAGAACTTGTAGAGGTTATAACAAGAGACTCTAAAAAATAATAACTGAATGAAGTGACAACTGAGGAGAAAACAGAAAGAAAAGATCCCAAGCTTCCCACTCTAAAGGGGAAGCTGGAAGAAACAGTTGTAGACTTCAGACCTCCCAGAAGAAGTATTGCTCTATCTCTGGAAAAAATAAAGAGAAGTGTTTTTAAGATTCACCAATGTGCTGTGTGCAGCTTCATCACAAAAGATCTCCTGCAGTTCTATGAGTACATCCTGCAGCACAAATCGGGTGGTTCTTCCTGCCAGAGCCCAAATGTGGCCTCTGTTATATGTCCAATATTTCTCTGTCCAGATACCTCTTCAGCGTACACAGTGGAAGGGAGCTCAGCCAGTGTCCAAGCAGAATGGGTTTGGGGAAGATAAGGAGCTGGGGAACAAATCCAGGCACGAGGATAACCCATCTGATGGTGTGACGTCAAACGGAAAATGGAGTGTGCACAGAAACTTTTGTAGCTGAAGCTGCCTTAAATATTCACACCTGGCATGGCCTTCATTAAATCCAAAAGAATGAGTTCCACTGAGAAACAGCTACAGATGTCCATAAGGAAAATCTCTGTCCACATGAAAATGAAAAAGGCCTTTTTGTTACAAAACATTTGCAACACAATAGAATTAATACTACTGTCTAGGCTGTTGCAATATATTCTCTTTCAATGTACCTTCTTCATGTCATATATCCTTGATGAGTATTATTAAAACAATATTTGAGTTTAAAAAGTTTTGCATAAATTAAATAACTTTTTATAGCCTTTGTTACATGCTCATATCAGAATTTAGTGGAGGATATTTTGAGTTTTGGAGGTTAATTCATTTATTTTTTTTAATATTTCTTTTTGACAGAGTTTTTAATAACAGGAGCAGTTCCTATATTCAAATAAGCCATTTTGTATATTACAAAATAATAATAATAATAATAATAATAATGAGTTAACTAATTCCAGGTTAAGATAATGCCTTTTTTAGTGTTTTTAATTTTTTGAGTCTCCTACATAAATTACAGGTGACTGTAGGTCTCAAAAACAGTAGGAACTTTTAATTATCTGTCCACTATGGTCAGTGTGCCTGCTCTAAGTAAAAGCTTGAAAATTTGAGAAACAACTGTGGTGATGTGTTTCTCACAGTGATTTTCAAGGCACACAAAACAGTACTTAAAGCAGATTTGCAGATTGTTTCTCTCCCGGTGGTGGATAAAAATTTAACCGAAGAATCTAGTTACAAATGTAGATTTCCTTAATTTAATCTCAGGGAATGGGGGAAAATGGTAGTATAAAGGAAAAATGAGGACTGGTTATTTTCTTGGCAAATTTGCAAGGTTGCTTTAAAGGGCATGAGGAAATAAAGTTATGAAAGAGCTGACACTACTGTAAAAGTTACAAATATGTACTTAGATCAATAAATTTGTGTAGGCAGGTTGTTGTCATATAATTTACTTGCTATTACAGAGAAACAATAAGCGATATCAAATATTCCTCTGACTCTTGATAGTAAAACAAAGTACAACTGACTTAACCTTTTATGGTTGAAAGAGTTGGCATTTCCTTTCTGGGTCCAACTGCCACACATTCTGGTACTTTGAGTCGGTGTGCACAACTTTAACAACCGACTTACGATGCCACGGTGTGAGTGTAACAATTAGCTGTTAGATAAGCACTGAGCCAACTGGGTTTAGTTCGATATTTCAATTAGAATACTTATTGTTTATTGTTCTACTTTATTGAAATGCAACAAAGATCCTCCCCTGTCTCTTACACTGGTAGTTCTCTGAGAGAATTTTATTATATTTTGGGGTTTTTTTGAATATTTTTTATTCTACATTTGATGTGTTGTATTTATCCCTAAAATTTTTGTGTACTTAACAAAGAATTCTTTTGTATGTGTATAGATACTTGTGTGATATAATGTAGTCAATGTTCAGTTCCTCAAAATGTCCTGCTCTTGTCGGGTGTTATGCACTATATTCATGATAATTCTATTATACACACTTCATATATAAATAAACATAGGACATTAGCCTCCAAAATAATAATAATAACAACCTAGAACACCATATTAGACAGTAAGGTAGAGGAAAACCTTCCAAAGAAGGTGAAATTTAAGATGAATTTGGAAAGATGAGAAAGAGACTAAAAGAGAAAAAAGAAGTTGCAAGGGTACTGAGATAGAGAAGAATTTCTTTCCTCCTCCACCTTTATTGAGGTATAATGGACAAATAAAACAGTCTATATTTAAAATGCAGGATGTGATGATTTGATGTATGTACACATTGTGAAGTATTGAATAGAATTTAATTAATCTATCACCTTTCATAGTTTTGATTTGTGTGTGTGCAAGACATCCCTTAAGATTGGTTTGAGAAGACTTATACTGCTGAGGGCTGAAACAACAAAAGACTTCTTATGCATCTCTGTGCAATCTCTCCACCATATAGTACCAGTCTCAGAAACTTCGGGTATGACACAGGGCTCCAAAGTGAGTGGTCAGAGAGAGAGAGAGGGAAAGAGAGTGAAAGAAAGAGACAGTGACAGAATGGATCACATTTTACAACCAAGCTTGGAAGGTAAGCTGCATCACTTCTACGGCATTCTTTTTGCTGAGACAGCTGCAAGACCTGCCAGAGTTCAAGGCTAGGAGACAGGATGGGGGATTGTCAAAGTATTTGTAGTCATGTCTCAAAATTACCACAAACATAAGACATTACATTAAGCCAGTGGAGGTCACTAAGCTACTACAAAATTCATTAAATATGACATGAAAAACACAGTAAAGCTGTTAAGAATTATGAGAATTTAGATTTTTACAGCTATTGAAATTTTAATAAACATTGTAATATATTTATTCCTAGATATTTTTAATAAAAAATAGTTGTCCTTGAAAAGGGTCCAATTGTATAAAATCGACATTATACCAAAGAAAAGTAGTGGTTTATCCTATATCATCTTCAGCAAAAACTCTGACAGAAGTGAAGAATGCAGTCTGACATAGGAGAACATGGAGATAAGAAGACCAATCAAGAAACTATTGACAATTTGTAGGTGAAGCATAATTAACACCTGACAAGTATGGTGATTTATTTATCAGTTCTTAACAAGAAATGACAGTAAAGAGAAAGTCTTCATCAAATAAACTGTCACCATTATGGAAACACAGGCTTAATTTTCTTAAATGAGTCCAAAAAAAGCATATATTCTGTGCCAAGTGTCAAACAACACCAGGACCACGAATGTTTCTCCTAGTCTTTTGTTACGTAATACTGAAACGTAGAAAAAATAGCTTAGTAATTTATCCCAGGTGACAAGATATGACTAACTATTTTATAGTGTACTTATTAAAACTGGTAGCTTTCTCAGTGACTTGATTCAAAACTTCACCTCACTGTGTCCAACAATCCAAAATTGTCTCATAAACTTTTCTTAGTTACAACTAGTTCCCTTCTTTACAATGCCCTCCTTGATAACACCAACCCAGGTCCCAACGCCTTAGAATCATCTTCCTCTGGTTTCCCTTTTCTGGAACAGTAATGAAACCCTCTCAAGGAGCTGTCCCCTCTTCCTGTAATAAGACAAATAATCCTAGCTTTGTTTGATCTACAGGTATTTTTTTTTTTTGGTTATCTTTTGAGAATTAAACAGAAGAATAATTAGTTTTCCCGTGGTGAACATGATGTAATCTACACAGAATTCGAAATATATTATGATGTACATCTGAAAATAAACAAATAAATAAAAAAAGAAAACAAAAAAAAGAATTTAAAATTATTTAAACTCCTAACAGAATTCCTTAAATAAAGTGAAAAGCCTTCGTTAATTTCGTGTCACTCCATGCCCAATATGTTTGTTACTGAATTGATCCACTTTCCTTTTTGGCAGTTTTTCAGGAAGTCTCTTTCGTTGTGTAGGTTTTTCTGGTTATGAAGGTCACATGTGATATGAGCTGATTATGAGGTACATATACTTGCTTTAGTAAAAGAAAGAAAATGCTCCAGTTACATCACCTATATGTACAAAAATAAGACCCTCAATTTATTATCCACAACCTGTCCTGGTGTTTCAAGTTCCCACTGCCATAAGGCTCCCTACGTGAATCCTCAGATGAGACTCTGAGCTGTTAACCATTTTTTCTGGTGATATTACATTAATTGACTAAAAGACAAAGATTTATGAGTTTATGAAATAGTTTTTCTTTTCTTGAAGTATCATATTCTTTTTCTTTCTATCACAACCTCTGATAATATTGGGCGTGTTATACTAATCTGATCTCATGGTAAGGAAACAGCTTTCCAAAACTTCCTGCAATTAGTTTCTTCCTATTTTCATTCAAAGTCCTAACGAAACTGCAATAACGTGCATTGATATTATTTTTATATAGAAAGTTTCAAGCTTGAGTGCAAATTTGTACTCAAAATAGAATCAAAGAGATTCCCTTATCTGGGCCTAGATATTGCAAGAGAACTGGAGCCTTGACTGACAATGAATGTGACAAATTTTACTCTTAAACTAGTTATTTTGGGGAGATTTTACTCCTTGAGACTCTGATTTAACAGGTGAGACATCTAATGAGTGTGTATATGAACTAATTGGAGACTATAGCATAAAATTATTGAAGACTTTCACTTATATTTCTAACTCTGTAGTCTGTTGTGCAGCTTAATGTTAAACCAGGCAATTCCTCCCTAAGACCTTAATTACTATATTTGTTTTATAGCCAGCTAGTGAGATCAAACAATTTTAATGTTTGAGATAGAATTATATCTAATTTATCCACCACTGAATGATTTTTAACACACTACTACAGCTAATTCATAAGAGACACTGATTTCCACAAATTTTATTATCAGGGTACAATTATCTCTGCTCTCTTTTGCACTATGAAGTTCTGTGATCCCAGGTAGGACTAGATCAAATCGTGAAGCGCATTCAGAAATGTTTGCAAGTATCCACTCATATATATACATACTTATCTATATATCTCAGAAGGAATCCCTCCAGTCTAGATACTGGTGAGACCGCTTAAAACTTCAAACAGATTTTAGCATTTTCATCTGCTTACCTTGTTTTCTAAAATTAATCCCTTTTGTTACTAGTTCAATTGAAATCACAATAGCTAATATTAAGCACTATGTGCTTGGCACTGTGTAAGGGCTTTCCATATTTAGTTGATTCTTATTATTCCCAGTAGTTATGTTCTGTGAAGTCGCTTGCAAACACATCATTAGCGAATACTGAGTCATTGCTCCCTGGGGAAACACAAGATGCTTCCTGCAAGCCTCCCATTACAGCTTTGTCATCAACTGATCAACACATACCCTTGTTTTATGTGTGTGTCTGCTTAAATACACCTTATTTAATATATATCGTTGATTCATTAGCACTGAACTCCTAGCCAACAGTGCTATAACTCATGGAACTGAATGAAGCTTATCTAACAAACATATTTTCTCCCTAAGCCGTGTCATAGTCATCTTGCTTCCTCTGAGGACCACTAGAAAGTGCTTGAGCACCATTTTGGGGGGCCATTCTAAACAGTGCAATCATCAAAAGACCCACAAAAATGCAAAAATGTGGCATTAAATAGACAGGGAAAGGGAGATATTTACAGTGTGGGAGCTGTACAACAGGGCAGAGCATCACCTTGTGTGGTGTCAACTGGGAACATGCCTGTAGGTGAATCGATTTTTTACTACTCTGTGCACATCCATGAATGATGATGAAGGCACTGCAAGTATGGATTTTGGGCTTATGAATAAATTTTAGTGAGTGGACAAATTTGAAAATAAAGTGGCATATAGTAAAGAACGTTTAAGAACTTTTTATTCTCAGACCAATTCAACAAAATAGGTAAGCGAAACCTGTTTATTTCCTTTTTTCTCCTTTTCTCTTGAACGTCCATGTTTTATAAGAAAAAAAGTATTACTTGGGGGCCCGCTTGGTGGTGCAGTGGTTAAGATTGCTCACTCCACTTGGTGGACTGGGGTTGCTGGTTCAGATCCTAGGCATGACTTAGCACCACCTATCAGGCTATGTTGGCAGGCATCCCACATAAAAAGAAGAGGAAGATGGGCATGGATGTTAGCTCAGGGCCAAATTTCCTCAACATAAAGAGGTAGACTGGCAGCAAATGTTAGCTCAGGGCTAATCTTCCTAAAAAAGAAAAGAAAAAAAAAGATATTACTGGCAGGAATGGGGCCTTTGTATATTTCCTGGCTATCATAATACCATGCATTAAAGCACCACATCCCAAGACCTTTGAATACTGGCACATATTTGCACTTTTAATATAACATTATTGGAATTTAACTCTTTTAAATACCTGATTGCAATTTTTTTGAAAAATACAAGCAAAGAGCTCCCATACCACCTCAATCACACTTATCAGATAGTTTGTACTACATTATAAGTAATTGAATATATTTATTGAACATTTATCATTTTTCTGACCAACTAGTCTATAAGTTCCTCATGGAGTCTAACTGTGTCTGTCTCAATCACCTCTTCTTCAGTGCAGAGTATAGAATCTAGCATCTAGTAGACACAGAACATAGCTTTGTTGAAAAAATTATCCTTTCTTATGTGTTAGACGCTGAAAGAAGGTTTTATAGTGGCTATATCCACATGATCCTGTACTTCTCTCATCCTTGTAACAACTGTTGTGTAGCCCAGAATCTTCAGTGATAATGAAACATGAAACACATAATATGTGCACGAATGGTGTGAAGAAATTCTAGGTATTGCCCCATGCGTTTCTATAAGACAACATCTGGATTGGGAAAGAAAAATTCTTTTCAGAGATCAATGTTTTATCTTAGGCAAGGGTTTAGCAGATTTGCACTGGAGTCCTCCAAAAAATTCAAAATTAGGTAAGAGTGGACGAGAAAATTCAAAATCCCAATAGTTTCACATCAGCCATATATCACCTTTCCCCATCAATTCACACAATGCAGGGAGTCTTCCTGAAAAAGAAATTAGGAAAAGGAAAATACATAAATTTGTGAATTGGTATCCATTTTTCTCAGAAAAAATAAGAATAAAGTTTCAGATCTCTTTGGGTCAACCTGTTCAAGTTATGCCAGTGCTTTAAAATATAATCAATATTTAAACAACAACTACTACTCAGCCATAAGAAATGACGAAATCCAGCCATTTGTGACAACATGGATGGACCTTGAGGGTATTATGTGGAGTGAAATAAGTCAGAGGGAGAAACTCAAGTACCATATGACCTCACTCATAAGTAGAAGATAAAAATGACAAAAAAACCCCAAAAAACACATAGCATTGGAGATTGGACTGGTGATTACCATTGGGGAAGGGGGGAGAGGGGAGGGCAAAAGGGGTGATTAGGGTCACATGTGAGGGGATGCACTATAATCAGTGTTCGGGTGGTGAACATGATGTAATGTATCCAGAATTTGAAATATGATGTACATCCGAAAAAAATAAAAGTTAAAAAATAAATAAATAAAATAAAATTTAATTGAGGGTGAGAGAAAAAAAAAGCAGAAAAAAAAAAAACGTGAGAGAGTTAAATAGTTAATGAAGTATTCCCACCACTCAAAAATTAATTAAATATTCCTTCCTCTTTTCATGTATTATAAATTCAAGATAACTGATACGTTATATTTCTAAATCAATGTATCTCTGCAATCGTTTAAGTATACAGGATGAATATTACATTTTGAATGACCATGTTCCAATTTTCCATCTTCATAGTATTAGGTTTGTTCCTCTTTTATGAGATTTCTTACAATTGTACTGAATCCTAGGGCATTTTAGACATGTTTTATTTTCTTTTCTAACTGATGATCCCCAGTCTCCATGGAAAACCCATGTGACAGGGTTTCACATGGGACATGTGCCAGGCTCAGAACCCATTTTATGCTCATTGAAATGAAGAAATGCCCTAAGGTCAACATAAGTGGTTGAATAAGAAATTGTTTTCTAAACACCATAATGATCTTCCACAACAAATATGGATCTCTAGCATGAGGATTTGCATTATTCACACTTGTCTCAATCTCTTCTCCAGTTGCACCACAGAATAAACAGGTTACCCATGGGAAGCTAAATACCCTTTAGAAGTCCAGAGAAAGGAAGCAGAGAAACCCCAGTCGCTCAAGAGTCCTCCTTAGTGATGTTGCTCTCACCAGGAAACAACAAGCCTTCCCTTCCATAGCTCAAAGACTCAGGATAGATTATTATGATTTAACTTATAGGGAAGGCTGCTTGATAACTGCATGGAAAGGATGGCAGCCTGAGGAACTATCCCATCATTCAGTCTATCAAGTAGTTTCAAATACCTAATTTGTGTCTCTAGTCTACAGAAAAGTTATATATATGGGAAACTAAAGTAAGCATTAACAACATGTAGGAATTGGTGATAAGGGAGCTTCATCTGCAAAAATTCTGAAAATTCTCCCTTTTAAGTATTTAAAACTTGGCAAAGGAATCTCCTTTGTCAGCTTCTAGCCCTAGAATAAATCAACAATACTGCGATGGGTATCCATTCAGGGAATGATATAAACCTTCTGGAAAGTCAGGCTGGAAAATGGACTTTGTTGTAAAAGTCTATTTGCATCAGGCACTTGCACTTGTATCCCCTTATTTACCTAAACTGTTCCTTGAATTTCTTTGTGGCTTTGGATTATTGGCTTATTCTTACATTCCCACTGACCCTCCAACCTACTCACCCACCTCCTTCACTGCCCACCTTTCTACTTTGTTTTTGGGTTTTTTTTTAAATGTTTTATCTTTTATTTTATTTTTTTATTGCTGTAACATTGGATTATAAAATTATACAGCTTTCAGGTGTACATCGTAATATATTTTGAATTCTGTGTAGATTACATCATGTTCACAACCCAAAAACTGATTATAGGCCATCACCACACGTGTGAGCCTAATCCCCCCTTTCGCCCTCCCCCTTCCCCTGTGGTAACCACCAATCCACTCTCTGTTGCTATGTGTGTGTTTGTTGTTGTTGTTACCTTCTACTTATGAGTGAGATCGTATGGTATTTGACTTTCTCCCTCTGACATTTCACTTAGCATAATACCCTCAAGGTCCATCCATGGTGTCACAAATGGCCGGATTTCATCATTTCTTATGGATAGTATTCCATTGTGTATATATACCACATCTTCTTTATCCTTTCATCCCTTGACGGGCGCTTAGGTTGCTTCCATGTCTTGGCTATTGTGAATAATGTTGCAATGAACATAGGGGTGCATGTATGAAGGAGATCTGGCCTAAGAACATGAATGTGCTTGCATACGGGACATTTCATGGAGCTGACTTGTGGCTGAGCTTGCTTGCAAACAGGATGTTCTGCCCAGTCCTCTTATGGCCCTTCTGGGGAGAACATTGCCTGCAAACAGGAGTGTTCTCAGATCCTGGAATTCAGCCTAGGGATAAAAAGCAAACGCAGCAGTGTAAGCACGTGAGCGCGCTTGCTTAGAAGCATGTATGCTGAGTCATTGCCTTTGGCTAGTTGCCTGCTTTGTCTCGGGGGATATAAAAATAAACAGCCCGTGGAAGGCGGGGCTTTTTTTCTCCACTATCGACACCGGTGTCTGTCTCCTTCTTATGGGCCCCAACTTTCTTCATTTCGTCAGCAACACATGTAACTTTATGCATTTGTGTTTTGAAGTTCTTTGGATAAATACTCAGCAGTGGAATAGCTAGATCATATGGTAGGTCTATTCTTATTTTTCTGAGGATACTCCGTACTGCTCTCCATAGTGACTGCACCAGTTTGCACTCCCACCAACAGTGTACCAGGGTTCCCTTCTCTACACATCATCTCCAACACTTGTTGAATCTTGTCTTGTTAATTATAGACATTCTGACCACAGCGAGGTGATCTCTCATTGTACTTTTGATTTGCATTTCATTGATAGCTAACGATGTTGAGCATCTTTTCATATGTCTATTGGCCATCCATATATCTTCTTTGGAGGAATCTCTGTTCAGATCTTTTGCCCATTTTTTAATTGGGTTGATGGTTTTTTTGTTTGTGAGATGTATGAGTTATTTGGATATTTTGGATATTAAACCCTTATCTGATATATGGTTTGCAAATATCTTCTGCAATTGTTAGGTTGTCTTTTCCTTTTGTTGATGGTTTCCTTGCTACTTTGATTGTTTTCCATTTTATACCTGTTTTGCTTCACATTACTGTGCATGCACTTACTATGGAATCTCATCTAAGAGGTTATTTTTTATGACTTGTGATTCCTGATTAATTTTTAGCAGATTAATCTTAGAAATTTTGATAGTTCAATTGTTGTTTATTTAGTCTTTTATTGTGGGCAGACCTATGCGCACTCTCACCACACTTACCAACCAGTTTTCTTCTTTGATGTTTGCCTTTTGATATCTTGTTTTCCTCAGTATTACTTTTCATCTGCTTGCTCTGGAATCTCGTCTAAGAGTTTATTTCCTATGACCTGTGATTCTTGATTAGTTTTTAGCAGATTTGTTTTTGAGATTTCAATCTTTGGTTTTATTCTCCAAGCCACTGCCTCCTGTACCCTCGTACATTGCACATATTGTCAAAGGTTGCAGTTTTAAAACCCAGACCTTTATTTCCTCTGTAATCTTGAAGTAACCTTACATACCTCTTGTCCATTGAAAATAATTATTACTTTTATACAAAGTATAGTTAAGTTCCATTTGAAAGGGATTTTTTTCTGGATTTCAAAATATTTGCCATAGTGCCCAAAAAAAGATGCTTTATATATGTGAGTAAATGGTGATGAGGGAGCATCCCTCTGGCAAAGCTAAGTTTAGACGGTTGAAAGATATATACTGGCAATGGAAAATGTCTGTTAAATAGGCCACCTATATCAAGAAAAACTAACTTTCTTGATCTTCTATGTTGTAGTATACTTGGTGCTTAGCAATTTCACTTAAGTTTTGTGTGGATTTTTGAAATCACAGTGTCTCTCTTTTCTTTCACTTAATGTAATACACCAAGGAGTTAGGTCCTGGGGCCAGACTTCTGTGTTATCATCCCATTCCCATCATTTCTTCACCACAAGAAATTGGGTAAGTTATCTGAACATTCTGTACTTCAGTTTTCACATTTGTAAAATGAGGATAATAATGGTACCTACAAAAAGAATTTCTATGAGTGTCTTCTGTGAGTCAATAAATATAAAGGATGTAGTAGATTTCCTGGAACAGAGTAAATTCTCAATAAATGTTGACTAATTTACTTCTGCCTCCTGGAAACAAAAATCATAGCAGAAGCTCAATAAATATTTGTTATTTAATAAATGTGTTCACAGAATCAAGATTAGATGCCATTCATATATGAAAAATATACTAGCCCCTCATATTTTTCTTTACTTTTGAAAGTGAGGGGCAGTAGTAATTGTGGAACAAGAAAATAGACATTGATAACTCCAAAGTAACTCGCAAAGATTTAGGTTCACTTAGCAGACAACTTTTAATCCATTGAGAAGGAAGGAGTAATACTAGATAACACTCAGGGACAACTCATCCGTAACTAAGGATTTTCCTCTTATTAGAGATATCACATGATTAGACCAAAGAGACAATTTGGATGTAATAATAGAAAAATTGAATTTAGAAGACAGATATCAGAGGCATTGGTTCTGAAAGCTGAAAGGAACCTAACTATGAGCTCATAGCAATATTTAATTATAAAGACAAGCAAATATACAGCTTACACAGGTAGGTATACTTTCTTACACATAAAGCAACCTTTCCACTAGAACCAGATTGGCAAAATATATTTCCTGATGGCTGACTTTCTCTTGAGTTTTAAATATATTTAATGAAGTTTCTTACTGTAGTATATTAAAAATGGCTATGTATTCTTTGCAACTTCTTCTATCGAGGTGGAGACTAATTTTCCATCTGTTGACTTTGGACTTGCCTCATGACCTTTTTCGCTAGTGGAAGGTGGGAAGGAAGCATTCATGTTCTATGTCTAGAGCATTCATGCAAGCTGTTCTGGGATTCTGCTGTCCTCTGAAATAGCACAAGCTTGCCTATTGGAGAGGCTACATGAAGGAGACAAACTGTCCAGCTACTCTGCCAAACACTAGCTATGTGAGTGACACTTTCTTGGACCATTCTGCTCCAGCTAAGGTGATAGCCACCCATAGCCTGATGAGTGAGCCAAAGCAAGGCCCAAAGAAGCAACAGTTCACTGAGCTCAACACAAACTGTTGGTCCACCAGATCATGAGGAAGTAATATGGTTGTTCTTTTAAACTCTGAGCTTTAGGATGGTTTATTACACAGCAAAAAATAACAGAGACATTATGATTTATGAAAAAAGTTGGACATGTGTAGCTCTGTAAATACAGAAGCCCTAAGAATATTAATATGGTAGACCAAAGTAAAATGGAGTTATAGCTCCAGTGCCACAGAATTTGAGAATAATTTCTACAAATTTTTTGAAAGATTGGTAGATTTTGACAAAAAAATATCTTTTGTCTATTTTTACAGTAAATCTAAGAGAATATAAATACTATTTAATTTTGTATATGTGTATACATATATATGTGTATATATATACATATACATGCATATATAAACATATACTTACATATATGTATATACACATATGGTGTATATGATGAAAACCACTGATTTACCTAATACCTCACTGTAAAATTTATCCCACTTCTTCTCATTAAAGGTCTCAAACGCAAAGTCAAAGTATAGGAAATACGACACATTTACCACCATCTCTATAAATGTCATTTTGACACTCAGGTCTGATGTGACAACAGTTACATAGGAAAAAGGTAATGTAAGCCCTCCACAGAGTTTTCTGTATGTATTGCTGGTGGTAAATCAAAGACTGCAGAGCGAAGTAGGTGAAGTATTTCAGACAGCAGCTCACCACAAGGAGAAAAACATTAATAAGAAAAACATTAAATTTGGATTCTTGCAGTTCTTTCATTAGTTTCTTTTTCAAAACTGCATCCTCCTAGAGCTTTTGAATAGATCAGAAATTCATAATATATTTTTTGCGTCTTTGAATCATATGTCCACAACGTGTTCTTTGGTAACTCATATGACCACATCTCAATCCATTTCATGAAAAGCAAATCAAGTTCATCAGTAAAGGATGTAGGATAAACCTCAAATTTAAAAGCAAATTGTTTGTTGGGATCCACAATGTTGGATGCTGAAGATACCAGAACAGTCACCTCATGGCCCTTCTAAGCAAGTTGTCCAGCATAATTTTTCAATTCATCCAATGTTTGTATCCCATTGGCTACACAAGCACCTGTCCACAGAACTCATAGTTCAAATAACAATACAGTGCAAGAAGAGAGGCCCATTTCTTAGACATCCTGGTAAAATTCAATCTCTCTATAAACTTCTTTTAAATTTGATGTGGCTCTCATTTATATCCAGGAAAGAATAACTTAAGTAGTTAAAATATAACTGGCACATATCAAGTTCACAATGATTAAAAGAGCTCAAAGCACTGGTTTTGGAAAGCAAATAAAGTAAATGATCTTGTGCTTGTATATGCTTATAATAAATCCCAGGATCATTATAAACAATATTGCCTCTAGGCTAAGAGGACATTACCTTTCATGTAGGGAGTCTCCTGTTAAGAAAGTAGTATTGTGTCAACACAAATATATTCTGATTTATTTGAGCATTTCCAGGCAGGCTTTCTAAATTTCCTCCTCCATGTATTCACATCTGTTATGTTAGCTCCATTTACTTTCTCTTGCCTTTGTTTTTCTGACTGTAGATACTCCCTCTATTTTTTTCATTTATATCCAAATGTGGGTGACTGTTGAATGCCACTTTACTTTCTTTCTTTTATTTGAAAAAATTGCCTTTAAATTATTAATTTTTTATTTTCTAAACATTTGCAATATTCCTTATGTTACTCTTCCATCCTAAGTACTTACTCTTAGAAGTCATTTATCTTCTAAGTACCATCCTTTGAACTTTATTTTTAAGATTGCCTTTGTAATCCACGTAAATTGTCTTTAGGAAAAAAATCCTACCAAGAATGCACATCAAATTAGAAGTAGGAAGGGAAAGATACATGTCACGGGATAGAATTTATACAATTAATAATTTGTTAATTTCATGCTGTTAATAATCTGTTGACCTGAAATGAGAGGTGTATCTCTCTGAAAACGAATTTGAACATCGATTCTAAGCAAAACCTTACCAGCAGAATTGAAATATCCTTCGATCTTGGTAATGCCTTTTGGTGGATGTTTTGATGTGTTACCCAGATTGTCCTCTTGGCAATGTAGAAATTATTCCCCAGCTGATCTGAAGATTATCAGCTGGCACCCCTCTTCTACCTGCATTCTTTGAGGGCTGCCTATGCTGAAGAGAACTATCTAGTCTAAAGTGATGTCTCCTTCCCAGGGAAGCCCATATCCAATGCCTGGTCTCCTCATTTCAATTTGGGCCAACTCTTAAAGGTGATGTTAGCTTCAGATCTCTCAGTGGGATGGTGAGGCCCATGCTGAAGCATTATTATGTCCCTATTTTTTTCACTATCCAATCTTGTTTCCTACCCTTCACACTCATAGACTTTGTTTCCAACAACACACCTTAGTAATCTCCCTGCAAGCTCATATCCAGCTCAGACTCTGCTTCCTGGCAGCATTCAACCTCTGATAATGGATACCAAGGAGAGAGTACACCATGAGATCAGATTTCAGAGTTGGATCATTCAACACCAGCTGTAATGACCCTATCACTGGTGGTAGATGGGATACAAATAGCCTTGGAAGTGTGGTAACTGAAGTTTTTACTAGTTTCAGTGATGGTGAATTGGGACCATATAGCGTTGAAAGGGAATTCTGCCGTGGTGTGATATATAAGGTATTTGATAAATATGGGAAGAGTAGAAATTATGATGACAATGGGGCTGGATTTTTATTTTTGCTGATTTCAAATTTTGAAGACTACACTGTAAAAATGGCAGCTATTATCCTTCAAATTAAGGCTAATCATGAAAGCCAGAGAGGACTTCTTCACAGCAAGAAAGAGATTCTCATCCTTTTCAGAGGCCAAAAAATTTCTGTATTGTTCTAAAAGTAAAACATTTCCAGTTCCACTTAAATTCCCAACCTAGTCTGATCTCTTACCAAGGTCAGGACGCTAGTTGAGAAAGAGCAGAATCCCAAGAGGTCTTGTAAATAATAAATTATACATGACAATTTTGAAATCCCAGATTTGTCTGAACCCTCTGAGTCCTCAGAAGTGGCCCATTCCTGTCTGTTAAGGGAGAGCACTTCTCCATTGTTTGAGGATGGTGTAGGGTCTTCTTCGCACAGGACATCGAGTGCCCCTCTCAGGATCTGCTCTTATGTCCCTTCTTGGACATAGGCCCATAACCAGTGTTTAGTCACAGTCTAAGACAGGCAGATATAAGTTGTTTTAACAAGGGAGGAAAGACGTTAAAACTCAAGGAGCTGAATGATCTAGCCAATATTTAACAACAAGAACTGAGAGATTCTATAGGGAACTGTACACTGAGGAACTGAATTATGAAAAATAGAACATAGAGTTCCATAAGGAAGCATAGTTTTATTTTGGAGAAGTCTCTCAGAACATAGGCTTTAATACCAGTGTTCAGACTCCAGGAGCTTGGAGTAACAGACTACTACGATGTTGTTGAATAGTGGAAAAGTGATGGCCCATACAGAGTGAAACTGGTGGGCTGGAAGTGCCATGGCAAACAGTGGGAGAAACAATCAACAGGCTTAGCAGTGCATATGTTAAGATAGGTATGTAGATCTGGAAAATCCAAAAGGTGATTGATTACTGAAGTTATAAGGAGTGCTCAGTGTCGCTGTCCTCTGAGAGACAGGCTTTGAGGTAGTTATAAAACTCAGCTTACTGATATTAATCATAATCAAATACAAAAATAAAAGAGACCAAATGATGGTGATCAATCATCAGAAATTAGGTGGTCACAACAGTCACAGAGAACAATAAGATCAGGCTTGCAGCCAGCAGGCCTAACTCATGAAAAGCTATGGATATGGTTATAGAACAGGCAGCCCTAGGGAAAAAGTAAGCTGCGAAAAAAGGGCATTACACAACATATACTAGCTGCATGGAATCTCTGGCAAGCCTAATGGGAGAACGACAACACAGCAAGATGATGCTACATAGACTGAAGAATTACATGGATTTGGAAAAACAAATCCTGGCATGCTTCAGGGCCCTGTTACAGATGGAACACTTGATCATGAAACATTGTGTTAATGCTCCCCAGAGAACATCTACCAATAGGTGCTAAACAATAAAGTAGGCAAAATAACTCAGCCAGGTGACATCAGTCAGCCTCTATCATCAGCTATCCCAGTTCAGACCACAAGAGCAAATTAGCAAAGTGGCCAAGTAACAGAGAGCCAAGCTATGTAGGGGCCCAAATGTATGTCCTCTTGTTTAACAAAGGTGATCTAACTACTGCTTAAACTAAATATCAAGAGTATCAAATCTGCTAGCAATAGAACCGAACACTGTGTCCCTGATACAGCATCACTGTTTGAGTAGAACAACTGGACACTTGGGGGCCAGTTTCCCAAATTGGATCCCTTCCATCTGGCTATATACTCTGACAGGATTAGCTACATATACTGGGAATCCTGTTATGTTTCTTAAGTGCATAAATCAGATATGTAGATAAGAAAGAAAAGGTCACATTCCATTAACCTAGAATTTTAGCAGTTTGGATGGTTGAGAAATCTGAGAGATATAAAATTGATCTTAAAATCAAGATAGTTTAAGGCCAGATATGAAAATTGATTTTAGTAGGACAAAACAAATGCTTCTCTGAGAAGCTAAATTTACAGTAGAAAATAACGTGGGCTATTTTGAGATTCCAAGCTATGCACATTCAATACCAAATATCTAGTTTCCTCAAATTCCACATTTTTTTTCCCATTATGCAGTGATACCCCCACTTTTTGATGGAGATTCTGTTCCTTGCAATGTAATCTGGAAACTGGCTATACTCAGAAAGCTGGAGTGATCTTAGGGTTAACCTTATCAATTTCCTGTCTCTTAGTTATGACATTCTTGTGATGCCTAACGTTCGATGTCTCAAAATAGTTGTTATATACAATTTGTCCAGTTTTCTAGTTGTTTATGGTAGAGGGCTAAACTGACCACAGTTACTCCATGAGGACCAGAAATGGAAGTCAATATCTAACTCTGAAGCAGTTCAAACATCTTGGAATATTTTTGAATAGAAAAATTAAGGCAGAAAATGAACAAACTTGTAGCAAGAAGGGAATCTTCTTAATAGACAAGTTTAGTGACTAACTGAACTTGTATCTCAGAGAAACTACACCCTCTTGTTTTTCCAAATTATTAAAATAAAGACAATAAAATAAACGCCTTTTTCTTTCTAACAAAGAGCAAAATGACTAAAATGCTGGCCAGGAAGCACCCAATAAGATTCAGAGACTGTTGTTGACAATGATTGAATTTACTTGTCATGGGTCAAATGTCTTTAGCCCTTCTGTGGTTCATAACAAATATAATCCAGAAAAATGCTTGATTTAGGGGTCTTTTAAAGTAAGACAGTAGCATTATTTTAAAATAAGGAAAATGTACATAGAAAGAAATACATTGTTTTCTTCTTCTTCATTACATATAATTTTCAGATGGCACAAACTAAGACATATAAACATGAAAGAAGAAAAAGATGATATTTTTTCTTGAATGATTTTAGCACCTTTTCCTGATAGAGGAGGCAGTACTGTATATTAATAGAGAAATAAAGTTTTTTTAACAGCAAAAAAATTATGTGAGCAAAAGCACAAAGTTGGAAAAGCAAACTAGGTGATTTGAAATGCTTCACTTGACTATTAGAGTAATAATTGTTTCACATTTTTAACCCAGTTTTAGAGCACTGTGCTATGATATGTCAGATGTGGGCTGGTCAGTAAGATACATAGTCATGGTCCTCTAGAGCTTTTCAGGTTATCTGACTAAGACAAAGAAATGAAAACCACAATATCATGTAGTGATGTGTGTGTGTGTGTGTGTGTGTATGTAGTTGGACAGAGATAAATAGGGTGCTTTATTTTTTCTGAGTTTTATGCCTATTTTGTTGTCTCTAGTGTATGGAAAATCTTAGGTCAGTTATCTTTAAGTGTGAATACATCTTTCATTAAATGTGCTGGTTCCTTTGATTTTGGAGTTTATATTCTTTAATAACTTAAATAATTTTGCATATATGTCTCAATCAAAACAATTTCTTAAAGCATGGAATTGGAATTTTGCCAAATGCGTCATCACTTTAGAAAGACAAGAAATGTTAAAAGATGACTAGTTAAGATAGTCCAATGACAATTTGACATTTAGAAGACATTCTTAAGCATAATTATTGGAAAGATCTTTAATGATCTTAATTGCAAAGAAAATATTAAGAAACTGTCCTGTATATTATGGATTTTATTTTAGTTTATGTTTGAACAAAATAATTTTTACTGATAATTTTAATTAGGAAATATATCATTACATTTTTCAGTTTACAGATGTTATTTTACTCTAAAATTATCCTATAATTTTACGATGAACTCATACAAATCCCGTTGTTAAGTTTCCAGGCTGATACATCTTGTTAGTGTTGTATTTTAAACGAATTGGGCTGTGAGATGAAGACAATTTTGCTAGTCTAGATTTTAGATTAAAAATTTCTCGATCAATTGAGATATTTACATTTTTCTCATCATAGATCTCTCTTATCATAAAATGATTTTTGTGAAGAATTGTTAAAACTTTGTGAAATGGTTCCTAATTTTTCCCAATACTGGTAATCTTCATTTATAATTTTCTGTTTTTTCATTGATTACAGATATTTGTTACCTAATCTTAAAATGTAGAGGAAAAGATATTATTAATATCACCTCTGCTGAAGGACTCAATGTTTATGTATTAAAGTCATGAGAGAGAAGAAAGAAATGTCTTTGAGAAGATATAGAAAGTACAAGAAAAGATGATCTAAAGTTGTTTATGTGGAACAATAGCTTCATATATGTCTGTCTTTCTAAAACACTTTCAGTACCACAGCCAACCTTAAAGAAGCTAGACATTTCTCTTGTTCCAGTATGGGAAGATATAAGTACACATATATTTTGAAAGAATAAGCATTCAAAGACGTTAACCTCATAAGATAAACCGCATTTCAGAACATGCACAATCAAAGGTGATGGACAGAGGGAGAACATCAAAGTAAAGGACCTTTAAAGCCATAGGAAAAATTACTTTAAGTTGTGAAACAAGTGACTTTCTCAAATAGCTCTATTTTGTTGTAAAAAGCAGCCACATATCATAATAAAATGTAAAATATAATATAAATTTTTGTAGGAGGTGATTTCTTCTTGAAACACAAAATTCTGGCCATTTCCTTTGAAGGAATTTGCAGGGATGAAGAGTGATTCTAAGGATGGATGTAGTACCATGAATCTCTCTAAACCTAATGGAAGCTGGACTCTAACACTCAAATATAGAAAATCTTTTATTTATAGATTCGATGAAACTATAGGAAGTGAAGCAAAATTAATTCAAATATCTCAAACATTTGCAAACAAATACTGTTAAACTAATTAGAGTGCTTATACTTCAATAATCAAGACAAGTTCCACCTTGAGATCCTTTCATTCATTTCTTTTTAGTTTGGTTTTTAATGCTCCAAGTGCCAACCATCCACCCTTCTGAACTCTACAATGAGCTCCCCGTGCACGCTCCTGAAGGTAAGAGTGAGAGAGATTTCTGGTAGACAAAGACTGTATGCAGAAAACAGGCCAGGGACTATGGACGAAAGAGAAACCAAAAACCTGAGCAGCAGTGCCACCTTCTGGAAAACAAAAGAGAGGTTTCACAAAGCAGGTCTTGTGAGTTTTAAGATCAATAGAATACATACAAATATCAGCTTTCTGCCACAAAAGGGAGCAAAAAGTTTGAAGCAGGTGCATCTATACAAGCTTGAGAAAGCCCCAGAGCTAAGTAGGACAAATGAAAAGTATTTCCCACCTGTAGGCAGCTGTATAGATTTGAGGAGGAGACCAAAACTTCAAATGCAAAAACAGCAATACAAAACTCCAAGAAACATGAAGAATCAGGGAAACATGAGATCACTAAAAGATAACAATAATCCTCCAAGTGCAAACCAAAGACTCAGAATTCTGTGATTTACCCAATAAGGGATTCAAAATGGTTGTTTTGAGGAAACTCAGTGAGCTACAAGAATGGACAGAAAGATAATTCAGTAAAATTAGGAAAGCAAAGCATGAACAAAAAAATAAATTTAATAAAAAGGCAGAAATCATAACAAAGAACCAAACAGAAACTCTGGAGCTTAAGAATTCTATAAATAAAATGAAAAATGCAATAGAATCAAAAGTAGAATAGACCAAACATAAGACGGAATAAGTGAGTTAGAGCAAATAAATTTTGAAATAACTCCACCTGAGAAGAAGAAAGAAAAAAAATTAAAAAGAGTGAAGAAAGAGGTTGTGATCCCTGGGACATCAAGAAAACAATATCTGAATCACCAGAGTTCCAGAAAGAGAAGAGGGAAAAGGAGGTAGAAAGTTTATTTTAAGAAATAATAGCCTAGACCTTCCCAAACCTCGGGAGAAATTTGGATATCCAAATTAACAAAGCTAACAGATCACCGCAATCCTGAAATTCAAAACAATCTACTCCATAACATATTTTAAAGAAACCATCAAAAATCAAGAACAAAGCAAGAATCCTAAAAGCATCAATGGAGAAGACAATTGTAATCTACAAAGGAAGTCTCATTAGGCTCTTGGCAGATTTTTCAGCAGAAACTTTACAGTCCAGGAGAGAGTGGAATGATATATTCAGAGTGGTGAAAGAAAAACATTGCCAGCCAACAATACTCTCACTGGAAAGTTATCCTTCAGAAATGAAGGGGAAATAAAGACTTCCCTAGACAAATAAAAGCTAAGGGCATTTATTACCCCAAACCTACCTTACAAAACATTCTGAAAGGATTTCTTTTGCTGAAATAGAAAGAGACTAATTATGTGCTGGCCTGGTGGTGTACTGGTTAAGTTGGTGTGCTCTGCTCCAGTTGCCTAGGGTTCATGAGTTCCAATCCTGGGAGTGCACCTACACACTGCTCATCAAGCCACACTGTGGTGGCATTGCACATACGAAATAGAGGAGGATTGGCATAGGTGTTAGTTAGTGACAATCTTCCTATAACAAAAACCAGAAGACAGGCAGCAGATATTATCTCAGGGCCAATCTTCCTCACCAAAAAAAAAAAAAAAAAAAACCAGAGAGAGAGAGAAAGATTAATTAGTAACATGAAATCAGTTGAAAATATACAACACTCTGGTAAATGTAACTATACAGTTAGATTTAGAAAACATCAATTCTGTAATATGATACTATGTTTACCATTTTACTATAGGATAATGTTAAAGGAAAAGAGAATTAAATAAAATACAGCTACTATAGTTTGTTAACAAGATACAATATAAAAAGAGAAATTGTGACATGAAAACATAAACGGGGGTCTAAAAGTGTAGAGACTTGTATGCAATCAAAGTCAACCTGCTATCAGTTTAGAGGAACTGTTTTATCTGTAAGATATTTTATGGAAGCCTCATTGTAACAACAAAACAGAAACCTCTGGTAGATTCAGAAAACATGAAGAGAAGGGAATCAGAGCACACCATCATGTAAAATCACCAATTCACAAAGATAGAACACAAGGAAAAAAGATTCAATGGAACTAAAAAACAGTGAGAAAGCAATTAATAAGATGGCATTATGGCATTACTAAGTCTCTATATATCGAAACATCCTCTAAATGTAAATGGATTGAATTATCCAGTCAAAGACACGGAGTGGGTGGATGGATTAAAAGCAAAATAAGACCTAGGTCTCTCTGCTCACAAGTGATTCACTTTGGCTTTAAGGACACATGTGGGCTCAAAGTAAAGGGATGGAAAAGATATTCAATGCAAGTGGAAACTAAAAGAGAGCAGGAGTAGCTATATATCAGACAAAATAGATTTTAAGCCAATAAGAGAAAAAGAAGGTCATTATATAGTGATAAAGGGGTTGGCTAACCCAGAAGATAAAACAATTGTAAATATATATGCCGGAACATCAGAGGACCTAAATATATTAAGTAAACACTGACAGATCTGAAGGAAGAAATGGACAACACAAAAATAGTAAGGGATTTCAATAGCCCACGTTCTGCTATGGATAGATCCTTCAGACTGAAAATCAACAAGAAAACGTTGAAATTGAACTATACATTAGACCAAATGGATCTAACAAACATATATAGAACATTCCATCCAATAGCAGCAGAATACACGTTCTTAAGTGAACATGAACATTCCCAGGATAGATCATATGATTGTCCACAAAACAAGTCTTAGCAATTTAAGAAGACTGAAATAGTTCCAACCATCTTTTCTCACTACAATGGTAGGTTATAAGAAATCAGTAATAACACTTGTAAAGTTTCTCTTGGCATGGATGCAAACATGTTCACAGATTCTGAGGATTAGCACCTAGCTATATTCAATAGCCATTATTCTGCTTATAACAGTCCGTCCTCCAGGCCCCAAGATTCATGTCCATCGCCCATGCAAAATATGTTCACTACACCCTAACATCCCTCAAAGTTTCCACCATTGAAACATCTAGTCAAAGTCCAAACATCAGCTCAAAAGTCCCTATTCCGGGGGCTGGGCCCATGACCAAGCAGATAAATTCACTTGCTCCACTTCAGCAGACTGGGGTTCATCTGTTTGGATTATGGGTGCAGATCTACATACTGTTTCAGGCCATGCTGTGGCAGCATTCCGCATAGAAGAACTGGAATGACCTACAAGTAAGATATATGACTATGTACCGGGGCTTTGGGCAAGAAAAAAAAACAAAAAAAGGGGAAAATTGGCAACAGATGTTAGCTCAGGGACAATCTGCCTCACCGAAAAGCATATGTAAAAAAAAAAGTCCCAAATCTCATCATCTATGTCATCTAGATCAGGTATAGGAGAAGCTATAGGTATGACGCATTTTGGAGAGAAATTTCTTTTATGCGTAACTAAAGAATAATTTGTCTGCTCCCAAAATATGATAGTGATAGATCCAGGATAACAGTTATAGACATTTTGATTCAAAAGAGGAGAAAATTTTAAAAAGAGCAGATGCATGGGCTGACCCAGTGGTATAGTGATTAAGTTTGCGTGCTCCACCTTGGCGTCCTGGGGTTTGTCAGTTTAGATCATGGATGTAGACCTAGCACAACTCATGAAGCCATGCTGTGGTGGCATCACACATAAAATAGAAGAAGATTTGCACAGATGTTAGCTCAGATGCAATCTTCCTCAATAAAAAAAGAGGAAGCTTGGCAACAGATGTTAGCTCAGAGATAATCTTCCTCAAAACAAAGCCAAAAAACAGAGTTGATGGTTCAAGTCATTGCAAAATCCACCTGGGAAAATGCTACTAGATTTCAAGAACTGAGGATGATCATTTGTACTTCATGGCACTGTCGTCTGACCTTGTGACTCTCCCTTCGTGGCTATGTTGTCTTTTTCATGGAAGATAGCAAGTATTTGCAACCAAGTAGTTTTACTAGCCCATTTCCTGCATGCAGAAATTTGGACATCAGGCAGCTTTCTTTCATTTTCTACTGTCTTGTGGTTGAAGCTGAGAGTGTCTCTGTGGGCATAAAATCTTCAATAACTCTGTGGGTCTCCTGTGTAAGTCATGGAGATACACTTCCTTAGGTAACAGGCTCATTCCTTCTTAGATAGATCTTTCTTAGCTAATCCTCTCTGTCGACTTTTACTGAGATGACTGAGGAGTATCTTCCCAGGTGTTCTCTGGATCTATTGAGATGTACCCTTTGATCTCTTCCAACAGTCTTTTGTGTGACTGAATACTCTAACCTTTTGATTTTTCTGGAGTGTTAGTAAAATGTTTCAAAGTCGCACCCTTGGTTTTTCCTCTAGAGCATGTTTTTCTCACAGAGAATCTCATAAGCTTCTTTAGCAATTTGGACAGACTATGAATTTTACATATCTTCAAGCCCATTTTCCTTTTTATTTTATAGTTCTTCCATCAATTTATCTCTCTTTTCACACTTCACTATAAGCAGCAGAAGAAATCCCAGGTAGTCTCTTGAAATTTTGCTGGGAAATGTCCTCAGGTAAACATATAAGTTCATCACTTGGAAATCCTGCTTACCATGTCATCATGAGACGCAATTCCCCAAAGCTTTCTCACTCTGTAAACCAAGAATTCCTTTTCCTTCAGTTTCCAATAAGATATTTCTCATTACCTTGTGAGCCTTCACTGGCAGCAATGTTACTGCCTGTATTTCTGTTTACAGTCTTTTTCGTGACTTAGGTATTCTCTAAAACAGTTTAGTTTTCTAAACCACAATCCGTGCTCCTACGTTTTTTTGAAGGAAGTAAAGGATGATTTGCTTATATTTTATTATCCATGGATATTTAGCTGAAGATTTATGTCTTTCTGTGTTATGTAGTCAATAACATAATGTCAGTGACTTAGGAGTAAGAAAACTCCTAACATGTATTCTTCTTAGAGAAACAGAAAAACTTAGTTTTTGTTACACAGTTGGAGGGAAACATTGTGTCCTAGAATATTGTAGACAAAAGTCATTGACTTGAGTCTAATGCTTTTTTGACACTAGATACCTAGTCACTTGTTTTCTGTGGTTTTGATGTAGGAAGAAGAAAAGCCCATAGAAACATCAGAAATCATAATATTATCATTTACATGTCCACAAGAAAGAGGAGCTCACATTATAGTCAATTGACCATCATTAGCTAAAATGTGAAAATTATCAGCTTCTCCTATTAGATGACCTAATTTCACTTTATAATACAGAAATATTGAGTAGATCATGACTTTAACTAGAGCTTGACTCTGTAACCATATCCATGGAATAAATTCCAAGAAATCCCAGAATTTTTTAAATGATTGGCCCCGAAATAATATCTGTTGCCAAAGTTTTTTTTTTTTTTTTTCTTCTTCATGGCCTCAAAGTCCCCAGTACATACTCGTAGGTCCTTCTAGTTCTGCTATGTGGGACGCTGCCTCAGCATGGCTTGGTGAGTCGTGCTAGATCTGCCTCCAGGATCCTAACAGGTGAAACCCTGGGCCACCGAAGCAGGGGACGTGAACTTAAACATTAGGCCATAGGGCTGGCCACTGGAATATTTTTCTTTATGGCAGGTTGTTATATGCTATATGCCAGGTCAGTTCTCCAATAACACTGTGATAAAAGTAATGTAGATTGCTCGGAAGAAGTTCTGATCAGGCATGAACCTGGGCTGTAGCTCAAAGCAATGCAGGGCTGATCATATAGTTTTAGAAAAATTTTTACAAAAGGGGATTTACTTACTTTTTTCAAGGTTAGACTTGATTCTGCCTACTTTTTTCCCAAATTTATACTTGCCTATTCTTACCCATCTGAGAAAGTTGGAATTTTCTTAATCTGATTATTCAGAAACAATTACAGTGATTAAGTCAGATTCTGAATGGGCAAGCGAAGAGACATTAAATTTAGGAACCCATGTCACAACACTTCTGTTGCTGTTTCCAAATTGAAACTAGAAAAAGTAATAGCTAGTTTTGGAAAGGATTTTGGTCTCTCTCTTCTGCTGTAGAACCAGAGTAAAAGAGGATTCATGGTGGCCTATGCCATCTTTCTCGGGAGATACTGTAAGTATGCTATACCCAAATTGTTCACTGTACTCAGTTGGCAAAAAGAGGGAATAAGAGAAGGGATCGGAGTTGGAGCTCATTTTTATACCTAGAGTCACATCTTGTCAACTCAACATTTTACCAATTCTATACTGAGTAGCAAGTGTTTGGAATGATAGCGTGACTCCATCTGATGCTGCTTCAGGTGCCACACCTTATTTAGAAAATGCAGTGGAATAAATCCTGGTTGATGGATGAATCTAGAAATTGTTTTATCCTTGCCCGTAATATCCAAATTTCATCCTTAATTTATATTCATATAACTTTCTGAAAGCAATGCAAAGCAAGCTTTCCAAGATTTAAGCAATGTATGAAAATAATGCAAAATGGAAACAGGAAGATCTTTGGCTACACATGTATTTTGAAATTTTATCTCCTCTTTTCGAAAGTAATTGATAAACATTATAAAGAGTTTAAAGTTTATCTAACTCTCTGTTGGATGTGGGGAAGGGCCACTGTGACCATGTTTGTATATTTTTCTGTTAGATTTTTGATGATTGATCACAATGAAAACACCAGAATACCATATTCTCCAAAGTTCTGCACAAATTCTTCCATTTCCTGTAAAGAAAAAATTTGCTCATCCAGATAAGAAATGCATTAGAGATATTTTTTTTTTAAATTGGTGCCTACAATTGAAAATGGAGATAAATTGATAATAAATTTCTGCCTTCTAACTTTCCAAACCATTGGACACCTTCAGTTGAAATGGCTGATATAAAATCTCTATCCCTTTAAATATAGATAAACATGACTAGTGGAAAAGTCAGGGAAATGAACCAGATTTACCAGGAATTGATAAAGATGAGTTCTAGGTGCTTAAAAGCAGGAACAAGAGATTGTCCAAATTCTGGCCCCTGGGTTCACTTGTATACCCTTCTATGTCTGATAGAATTATTATTACTGATTCATTTTTCTTCTGGGTAGACTTTCAGGATGCTTTTTACTGAGTAGTTCTTACCTATTTTTCCAAGTAACCAAAACCAGAGAGTTTACATCGCTTTGCTTTGCTTTAAGAAGAGAAGTAGCTTTGTTAAATCACTCTGATGCACATAAATAAGAACCTGATTCACAATGCTCTACCTTATGTTTCAAATTTCCACATTACTGGTACATGAAACACCTTGAATTTATGTCTGTTAAGAGTTCAATTCGCTAACTATTTCCTTATGACAAGACATCAATTTTCTTAAAGAGACATAAAATTTTGAAAATGATTTTTATGCAGGTGGAAGAGTTAAAAATGGATATGCTGTTTAATAACAGCTTCATATTTGGCAAACGTTTTTAACAACGCAGCAGTTTGTTTCATTCAGATCACTAATGAGATAACAACTTGACCATATATCTCAAGGCTGGTCTAATTATTACCTGGGAACTGAGACCTTTGCTTGTGGATGATTGACACATTTTGTCCATAGGTCATCAGGATGGTGGATTTTACTCCTTTGGTATCAATTACTGGGCAAATCATCTAGACAACTTTATCTGTGGACTAATATGAGTTTAGAAGACAAATTTAAAGGAAATCCACATCTTACTTCTCACTTAAGATCCACCTTTATAGTCAATGTAATATTTAACTAGACATTTCTTCCACAAAGACTATAAACATTATATGTTTCTAAGTTTGGCAGGTGAGATTGTGTAGGCTAAAGCTTAAAGAACTATTATGGATTTTACAAGCATACATGGTAATAATTTTTAATTCATGCATTTTTTCTTTTTATCTTATCTTTGTTCAATTACAATTTACAAACTATAAAATGCACCCATATGTGTCTACAGCTAAATAACTACTAACAAACACATTCATTGATGTTACCACCACCACAGATGTGTTCAGTACCTTGGTCTCTGGTAGTCAATTTGGATGTATGTTGGGGAGTGTGAGAAGCAGTTACAGCTGGACTAAAGGCAGTCATTTTCATATAGAGCTGTATATTTGGGTTTCTAAGTAAAAACACATCTAGTGATCTTTCTTCTTTTTAATTTTACTGTTTTTTCTTGTGCATATTACTTTGACATTCCCTATGCTCACAGGGCAATATTTGTGGTTCAGGGTTAGATTTGCGGCTTGTTGCATTAACTAGTCATACTTGGGTCCTACTAGTATTGAACAGGGCACTAGACACATGATTATCTACAGTAGAATTTTTAGCTATAGATACACATTTTGTGTAAAGGACATAAGCTCACATAGTATAGGAACGTCTTCTTCAGTATTGTCTTCTTTTCAGTACTCTGATTACAAATGTACTTAATCAAAAGTTTAATATTAATTACGTAACTATTTCTGGACATAGAAGCAGGGTTTAGGGGAATCGTCAAAAAATAATTTAGAATTTTGGGCTAGCAACAGAAAGTGCTATTACCAACCCACATCTAAAAGGCATGAGAGTTTTGTGGTTATCAGAGCCCAGTTCTTAGTGGTACTGTCCTTATTGGGTGCTGCAGCTTCTCATCGGCAAGTGCTATTGGGCCTGGTAGTATTAAGAGGCATCCCAGTGTATTTTCAGGATTTTCAAAATAGTGCTCCTTGTTCATTGCTAAGTATCATCCTAATTTCCCTTCTCTGTCCGTTAGTTCTGGCAGAAGGCAGAGAACAGGCTCAGCTTTCATTTTCACAGAATTACTTCCTGATGAATGCATTCCTTCTTAAGAAATAGGACCTGAAAACCCACTGAAACCTAATGTCATGGAGACTGGAAGCAAAAATTGCTGAAAGATTTATTTTTTGTTGTAGTATTAGGGGCTACTTTCACCTCTTGGTCCCAGACTTACATATTCTGGTTTTGGAGGTAATGGCATCCTATACTGACCCCAAGAGTGAGGTCTCAACCACTTCCTGTATGACGGGCCTCCAGAAGATGCCATATTTCCGCTTTTAACTGACCTGTCCAAGAACATATTGTCAATTGTTTTAAGGTAATGGACATATCATGGTATGTGCGTTTCAAAATATTGCAAAGATGACTCATCCTATTTGCTTGTCATCATGTATTTATAACTGCCCTATGTGAAAGATTGCTTAGAATTCAACTTAACTATATCTTAAGTTCATTTACTGATTTACATCACCCCAGGTGATCTGACTATCCCAACAAATAGATGCCCACCTCTCACTGGACATTTAAGAATACAACAAGCACAGGTGCATTTAAGAATAATGATGCAACTTTAATGAGGTAACCCAATTAAAAATTATGAACCAAAGAATGTGAGATGTTACAACAACATCCAGTGCCTAACTAGTATGAGAAGCCAATCTGACACAATGTCATCAACCTGGTCCCATTGAGCGATCCGTGCACTTGGCTCCCTCTGTACCTCCAAGAACTATCAGTAAGCACAGGACACCTGGGGTCAGTCGAAGCAGAGAGAGAAATTTGGAGATTTGAGTCCTAAACCCCTATCCTGTATTTTTCATTTATTTAACAACTTAGCTTTCTAAGGAAATAAATTTTTAAACTGTTAGTGCTCATTATGTGGTTTGTGTGGTCACTTAGACCTGCTGCCTCAGGCAATTAATTGATTTTTTGCTGCAACCTGTGTAAAACTAACATTGAAACCTCAATACAATACATATATTCAGACCACCTAGTCCATTTCCATGCTTCCTTCGTTGTAAATTGTGCTACCTAATCAGAGGTGATGTGTGGTATAACATCACAAGGGAAAAGGCAGTCACTGAATTCATAAATAGTGGTTCTGGAGGAAAATCTGAAGGCAGGGAAGGGCAAATATGTAGTCTGAATATGTGTCACCCTGTGAAGACCAAAACCTGCACCTTCCGTAGTGGAAAGAGTCCTATGCATAATTTTGATACCAACTGCATTGCTCAGAAAATGATGGTTGAAACTGGGGTCTCAACATTGATCTTAATGATTAGAATATTAGACGTATGCAATGACAGCAACTTGTTCAGTCGTGAAAGGGGAAATTACATATTTTGCAGTACATGCTTCCAAGGCCATTTTATACGTGGGCCTATTCACAAGAAACAAGGAGGATGGGGAAAGAAGTCGACTAAAATGCATGGGATGGGTTTTCATGTTGTAGTCACTGAGTTTCTTTTGTAGTGGATGCCCTCTGATAAGTGTTCCATGGATCACAAATATCTTCAAACTCTGAACAGTATACAGTATCTATTGCCACAGTAAATCCAGACACTTATTCTCTTTGTTGGTAGGGATAGAGGAGAAAAGCATTTTCCAGATTAATAACTGAGTACCTGATGTCAGGGGATGTGTTGATTTGCTTCACTTAAGATATCATATCTGAACCTATGATTAGGTTTATAAATTAGTTTGTGATAAATTATAGTCATTTCTATGACCCACCTTTTAGTACTCCAAACAGATGTGTTAAATGAGGTTGTGATAGGAATCATCACCTCTGTATCTTCCAAGTCTTTGACAGTACGTGGATATCTGGAAATCCCCCAGAGTTGTGACAGTGCTTGTGATGCATTGTCTTGTTGGAAGGTGAGGAGCAGGCAATGTCAGTGGCTTCCACTTGGCCTGTTGTGAAGATCTCTAGTTTGGGTGATTGAAAGGACGCACAGACTCCATAGAGAATACTCATGAAATGGTTTTAATATAGGAAAATTAGAGCTTGTGGAGTTAAAGTAGGAGAAAGAGAGTAAAGGAGAGCACCAAGGGTCCAAATGACTTCCAGGCACAGATTCCCAGGGTACTTTCTTGTTTGTACAGGTCAGACTTTGTCTCAGGCAATGAACCATCAAGATTTGTGCAATGAATTTTGATTGGTTGTAAATATAAAAATGATTAATGTGGTCCTCTGTGCTCCTCTTGTCCTTTAACTAAGCCAGCCTGTCTCATGGGTCACATCAGTTGTAAGCCATCAATAAACAAGTGGCCTTGGAGGCTAATGGGAAAAGGGGAGGAAGACTTTCAAACTTAAACACCAAATCTAAACAATTAGTTAGTCACACATCCTTCTCTTGGCCCAGAATTGATACTAGAATCTAGAGTTCCACAAAGATAACCATGAGCCTGTCACAGTCCAGGTGAGGTGATTCAAATGGAAATTCTGTCAGTTACTAAGTTATCTACATTTCGGTTTCACAGAAATAAACAAGATGAGTCTGTGATCATACTGGATGCATTGCAAGAACTGAGGGCACATCTTTACCTATAACTTGACCTTTGTGAACTCTCACTCTTACTTTTGTACCATAATGGTGTTTTGGGTCTCCAGAGATTAGTGTCAGTTCAAAGTGATTATCAAATAATATCTAGAAGATCTAGATATTTCTCTTTCTCCTGAATACAGCTACCACTGTAAATACACTCTATGTAATTTAATCTAATAAAGAGATCTAATCTGGAATTGGAATCAGAATTAATTCTGATTTAGGTTTGAGATAAATTGCTTCATCACAAAGGAGCTAAGCAATTAGAAGAAAGATGTCAGAAGAAATGCTCAGAGGAAGAGTTCAGAATATGTGGGTCAAGATTGCATTATATTTTCGAGTAAGAAGAAAAAAATGAATAGCACTTCATAGCAACCTATCATCTGGACCCAGTAATGAGGAACAGGTCCATGATCAAGTCCATGTTCATAATTCTTCTGGGATTGTCATGACTGGGTAGTGGGACCATTGCTCTGTAATAAACTCTGGCAGAAAATGTACTCAACTAATTTCTGTGAGTCTTTAAGATTAGCAAATATACAAAAGTAACAGGTGAACTCACATTTTGAATTTTAGGATTCTCCAGGAGTATGGCATTGGGTCTTGTGAAGATCTGGAATGGAAGCTCACCACTCATTACAAAGGGATGGTGCAGAAGTCATACTAACAGAGGTGGTTTCTTCTACCTTTCACACAAGCAATATGATACCATTAAGACACGTAGAACATGAGTCTTCCTTCAATGTCAACTAGTTATTGATGCAATAGCAGTTTTATATCAATAAAGGAAGAAAGATCTAGTTTATTCTAAACTCTCCAGGATTTTTAGGACCCCCACCCTCATCATTACCTGGGTGATGAGACCTTATATCTAGCAGTTCCTGGAAAAGAGAGAGGAATTCTTAAGGAGGAATGCTAATTAGGGCCAAGGATCTCCAGGACAGTAGGGTTGTTTTGTTTTCATGGTACAATCATGATTTTATGAAATGACAATTGCTTTAAGAGTGAAAGATAGGTGGATGTATGTCGTGGTGTCATACGGATTAATTGGTATCCTATATGAGGGATTTCATCTGAATTGATGAAAGGTCCATCTCTGAATGAGGGAAATGAATGGCAGAAAATGAGAGGGCGAGATTAGGATTTCAGCTTCTTTACCTGGGTTTTCACCCAGAATCCAGAACAATGATAGAACTGGAGTGTGATTTAGAAGTCAAGAATCATGGGGGAAAATGAAAATAGGAGTGGACGGCAGGCAGCGTTTCAGTATGCATTGCAGAACTTAGGTTCTCTGTTCCTTACGCAGAAGACTGTTCTCAGTCGCAGCTGTCTAACAGTTTAAACATCATGGATACTGTTCCATTAATTTCTGGAGTGTGGTAGATCTGGTCTGCAGGTGAATCATCATTTTTGGTAAAATACGTAAAACTTCACAGAAACAAACATTTCCCTCATTGTAAAAGGCAAGCAACTTCAAAAATCAAAACATACAACACTATGAATCACTTTTTCTTTAGAACATACAGAACATAGTGTTTTGTTCACATATATATGCATGTGAATATGTACAAAATATTTGCATCTACCTATTAGAATTTCATTTAAGCTATAGTCCAGAAGAAAATTGAGCAGATTTTCATAACACAGTCACAGATGTGTTGTAAATAGTTTTACAATAAAGTATTTTAAAATGTTATTTTAAATGAGTAACAAAGCCAGAAATCATTAAACTCCTGACAAATGTATTCTTATTGAAACTTAACCCGGAAAAAAAAACCAGTAAGTTACATATGTTTAGTCTCTGCAAACAGAAAATTATTAATGAATGTTTTATATACTTAATATAATGATATAATGATCTATAGGTGATTTGAATAGATAAATCTTTGTTTTTAAGAAAAGCAGTCGTCTCTACAAGATAGAATATATTCATCTATTTTTCAGGGTAATTCTTTTGAATAAATAGAAACTGGTGACAAAGTATCAGATCTTGAGTGTAGTTTAACAACTCATGTTACATAATATTGAAAAATGAAGAGATATCTTAACTTTGACATAAAATGATCAAAGATTAAGCTATGCTTTTAAAGACTATGATAGGAAAGAGCATCATTTTATTGCCGGAATCAATAAATCAGCACCATTGTAAATTATTGCTCTGATTACATTAAGTAGATCTTAAACCAAGCAGCTTTAGTGTTTACATTTTTAAATTCTACATCTTAAATCATTATAATTAATTATTTCGAAATTTCATAAAATTGAGATGATATCTTTTTTCTCCTATATATCTTTTAAATTAATTTCCCCTCTAAGAATTAATTGTTTACCTTCCTCTTGTTTACTATTCCTGTAAAAAACAGATATCACCCTAATGATTTGTATTGTTCTCAAAGTCATACGTTTATGCCTCTTAAGCTTGGGTTATAAATATCAAACTCTGTGCTGAATCATTTACTAAACTTGTATAATAGACAAAGTTATCACAGTTAGGTTGAGTAATTCTTTGACCTTACGGACAAGGAATTAGCAAATATATTAGAAGAGAGACTTTTTAGAAAAGAAAAGAAGAGAAAGCCTTACTTCTATTAAAATTCAACCTACATCTTCAAGTTTACTGCAGATTTCTGGCCAATGCTAGGTAACAAGAATCTTAAGTACTTGTGCCTAGTATAGTCATCACGGTACAGTTTATGTGAGAACCAGGAGAAGTGATGGAGGAAAGGAAGAAGAAGAAATGGGCAAACTAATTGAGTTTCTGAATAGATGTAGAAATTACCCCCATAGCAAATAGCATTTCTGAGAAATGCATTGCCCACATCAAAATACCTGAAGTGTAGCTAAATAGGTTTGCCTCTTCTTTCCAAATATGGATAAGTAAAATTAACACAAGAAAGAATTTTTTTTAAAAAATTTAAATTACCTAAAGGGATCGGCATTAAATTCCAATCAGGTACTTATCTCCACCATACCACCAATCACGCAAACTTGTCAAAATCAAGTTCTCCCACTAGTTCTCTGAAGCCAGAGCATTACAATACAAATAGGTCTTATCAATATTAATTTCCAAAGCAGGACAACCCTCAAATCAAACACAAAAAATAGTCTTTGTATTGCAAGGAGGAGAAAGTCAGATGTGTCGCATGAAAGGAAACGGATGGTATAAACATGCTTCACAGAAGTGTAGAAATCCTGACAGTCTCCTGATATTTCTAATTGAAAGGGAAGCTCTGGCTATAGTGTGTTCCATCCTACTTCTTGTCTAGTAGCTTTAGAGAATATGCAGTAATTATAACATACGGGAACAAAAATGATGTCAAATATTTAGAAAATGTTCAATATGATTGACACTGAATATAGAATTAATCATTATGTTCCTAAGGCCTCAAACAGCATCTCAATTTGTTGAACTGAAACAAATGAATCAACTAGAGCACTAAGATTTCAATAGTAGCAACTTCCATGTTCTTATATATTTGTCTTCTCTTTTTAAAGACTAGATTACTTAACACCTTAATTCTAAATCTTGTACCCAACTCAATGGAAGAGATTTTAATCTCTCACTTGATAAGCTGAGGGATGCACAAGAGCTTGGAAGAGTAGAAGAAGAGTCTCTTCAAATCAGTAGCTGGATTAATTGGGTGAACCCTATCAAGACTTCCAGCCAAACACAAAGAAAATTATTCTCTCTTTTTCTTCTTTCCTGTCTTCCCAAACTTCCAGCAACAGAACAGGCAACATTTTGTGACCAGAAACATAATAATTGCCACACAGGCTAGCAGGAACCCAATCACATCCAAAGAACGGTACTGGTACCAGGTGAGATCGTAGGAGGCTGGCCGCAGGTGTTTGGCTCCTTTGTGGCGCATGACAAACTCAATCCAGAAGACTGCTCGATCCAGGGGCTTCATAGGCTGATCATGGTGAATTCTTGATAACCTCATAGCATTCTCTTTATATCTAAAGATTGGATACATAGATAGCAACTTGAAAAATTCATGAAGAACATGATATGCTTAATTATGTTATGTTCTTAACAGTTGCTATGTAACTATATAATAAACTTCTCGTTGATGATAGCACCAAGAACCTAGAATGCATATGACAATTTATTTTCTCATGAGAAACTTCTAGATATGGTGACCTATCAGTTGGAATTATTCAATATTTCAAAGTCTAAGTAATAATGGGAGGTAGGGGAGAAAATAATTTCTGATTGGAAACAGGATTTGAAAAGTTCCGAAATAAGAATGCAGACTATGTCTGTTAAGAATACAGAATTTTGATCTAATTTGTTAAGTGTGGTTTTAGGAACAAGACAGTGAAAGGAAGGATCACTGAGGGGCAGATCTATGATGAAGAGACTCCCTTCTCCCTCTACATGTTTGGTCTGGAGTGTAAGTGTTGACAAAAAGTTAGTCTTCAACAGTAGCAGGTAATGGTTTTTGTTTATGACCCTCCTGCCTCTGACATTTCAGACTGAACCAAAAAGCTTAATGTGACCCTATGGGCAAAAAGTAGGGCCTGAGAGTAAGTAGAGGCTGAGATCTTTGCTTCAAACTACAGAAGTCTGCTTCAGTGTTGAGAAGGGACAATGGCAATAGTGAGAACACAAATCCTTCTAACTTCACTCAAGGAACAAAAGACTAGGCCAGAGTTTTGGTTTAAGATTTGGATGGCTGACCTAGAAGAAGGATTTCCTTGAATTTGTGAAGGAGTTGAAGGAAGGAGGTAATTCTTCCACACTGAAGTGCAATAATCATTTCAAGAGAATATAGAACATTAAATTGTAGAAAATACTGGAACAACATGTAGAAAGTTCTGAGGAAGAGAATGGGGAATCAGAAAAATTATGCAAAGCCCTGTTGCACTTTGCTTTTAAAACAACAAGACAGGCTTTCCTTAAAATGCAAGAATTTAAAGCATAAGTTCCTATGGATATATGTCAGGAAAAAAAAGAAACAACAACAAAAGCTCTAAGACATGAAAGTACAATATTTGTTAGAGAACAAATTAAGAAAACCGAAACAACTCAGGAATAGAAAGACTGAGGTAAAACACGAATGAGACTATTAACTCCATATAAATACCAAACTAGGGTTAAGCAATAGTGGAAATTGTGGGCATAGACAAGATGTATATGTTGTAAGCCTTAGCAATGAAGTAATGATAATACATCAAACAAAAATTAAGATGTGAGGTTTAAGAGACAAGCATGAGAGGTTGAGAAGTGACTTTAGAGTGAGCAGTCATTATATATTGACCAAATTGGAAACATTTTAAAAACATTTTTCCTAATCTTGTCAATATTAGTTCATAGGTTTATATGTAATTTTAGAGCTTAATGTGTTAAAGAATATTTATCCAAATCCTGGCCATTCTTTTAATTTGATTATGGTTTCTTTCACTCTCTGAATATATTTACTGGATTTATTTCAAATAAAACAACATGATTAATGTAATCATTTATTGTTGAGAAATTATGTGTCTATTTATGAGCACAGTTACGTTTATTTGAAATTAAATAATATTACCAAGAAACATCAAAATGAAAGGATTTTTCAGCTTTACTTAGATATAATTGAAATATAACAATGTATAAGTTTAAGGTGTATGACCTGTATCTTCATACACTTATACGTTGCAATATGTTCACCACTTTAGCATTAGCTAATAACTCTATCACATCATATAATTACCGTGTTTTTTTTTTTTTTTTGTGGTGAGAACATTTAGGATCTACTCACTTAGCCACTCTCAAGTATGTAATATGGTATTGTTAACTATAATTACCACGCTTTACAAAGATCCCTGGTACATATTCATTCTTTACACGTAAGTTTGTACCCTTTAACCTATATATCTCCACCCTCTGAATCCCTGGGCCTTGGTAAACACCAGTGTCTACTCTCTGTTTCTGTTAGTTTGGCTTTTTGGGTTACACATATAAGTGATTCCATAAAGTATCCGCCTTTCTCTGTCTGACATGTCACTTAGCATAATGCCTTGAAGATCATCCATGTTGTCACCAATGGCAGAATTCCCTTCTTTCCCATGGTTGAATAATATTCCATTGTATACATACACAACATCTGCTTTATCCATTCATCCATTCACAGCCATTTAGGTTGCATCCATATCTTGGCCATTGTGAATAATGCTGCAAAGAACATGGGAGTGCAGATAACTTTTCCATATCCTTTTTCATTTCAGTTGGATGTATACAAGGAGTGGGATTGCTGAATCATGCAGTAATTCTATTTTTCATAGTTTGAGGAAACTCCTTACTGTCTTCCATAGTGGCTGTACCAATTTACATTCCCAGCAAAAGTGAGTGTATGTTCCCTTTTCTCCACATCGTCACCAGCACTTCTTCTACCTTGTCTTTTCATGACAGCCATTCTGTCAGGTGTGAGGTGATATCTCATTGTGGTTTTGATTGCATTTCCTGATAATTAGTGATGTTGAGCCACTTTTCATGTACCTCTTGGCCATTTGTATGTCTTCTTTGGAAAAATGTCCATTCAATACTCCTCATTTTTTTATCTACTTGGTTTTCTTTGTTTTCCTATTGGGTTATATGAGTTTTTTATATTTTTTAGATATTAATGCCTTATCAGATATATAATTTGCAAATATTTTCTCCCATTCCATAAGTTGCCTTCCATTTTGGTGATCCTTTCTTTTGCATATAGAATCCTTTAAGTTTGTTGTACTTCCACTTGTTGATCTTTGCCTTTGTTCCTTGTGCTGTTGATGTCATATCCAAAAAATCATTGGCAAGACTTATATAAAGGGACCTTTCCTCTAGGTTTTCTTCTATGAATTTTATGGTTTCAGGTCTTACATTTAAGTCATTAATCCATTTCCAGTTAATTTTTGTGAGTGGTGTAAGATAGTGGTACTGTTTCATTCTCCTGCACGTGATATCCAGTTTTCCCAGCATCATTTATTGAGGAGACTGCTTTGGCTATTTGGGGTCTTTCGTGGCTCCATATAAATTTAGAATTGTTCTTTTCCATTTCTGTGCCCCAAAAGGTTTAAGGACATTATCACTTAACCCGATCTTCACCTTTCCTGATGAAGAACTATTTCTAGTTGGGAAGTTCCCTCCTGGCACTGAGCAATGCTTCGGGAGGGGATGATGCTGGCAAAAAGAAGCTCTTGCCCTTCTGTTCTTGAGCAATTGTTCTGTTTTTGTTTCACTGTGTTGCTAAAATTTGTTGAGCAGAATCTTGAGCTCTCCCAAAGCTGATTTTGTTCATGGATAACTATCTAATTATTGATTTTTGTCTGGAGATGGAAAAGCTGGGACTTCTGTGTTGCCATTTGGACCTCTCAATTTTACTTTATTTTCTTAGGCTTTCATTTATTTATTTATTTAATTTATTTGTTTTTGGAGGGAGGGAGATTAGCACTGAGCTAACATCTGTTGCCAATCTTCCTCTTTTTTTTCCTTTTTCTCCCCAACCCCAGAAGCTACTTTCATATCCTAGTTCTAATTGATTCTAGCTCATCTACGTGGGATGCCACCGCAGTATAGCTTGATGAGTGGTGTGTAGGTCCAAGCCCAGGATCCAAACCAGTGAACTCTGGGCTGCTGAAGCCGTGTGCGTGAACTTAACCACTTGACCTTGGGTGTGACCCCTCTTTCCTTTCTCTTGTTCTAAATTAAAATATTGCAATATAGAATTTTTTTTGTTAAAAACTAGCAGGATGCAATTTTATAAAATAATTTCTCTTTTTATTTATCCTTTATAAATTAGCAAAAGAAAATATCTGAAGTAATACTTCTCTATTGGTAATTAGTTAGAGCTTCAGGAGGAGAGTTAAGTGATTTTTAATTTTTGTTTCTCTATGTTTTTGTTATATTACCTAAATTCTTTATAGCAGTAATATCTGCAATTTGTGAGAAATTAACAGTAGTTATTGTAAATAATAAATAAAGATTTGCATCTCTTTAGCAAGCTTATTTTATTTACATTAATTTAGTGTTTCTTTGAAGTTGATCTATTACCCATTAACTGTAGGTGATTCAAAATGCCACCACAGAATTTGAGTGGTATAAGATAATTGTATTTTATATTAATTATGTGCTGGTGATTATTTAAAAGTAACCAATTTAAAGTTGAATAAAACAATTTATTTCTTTTAAAACACTAGATGCTTCTCAGTAAAGAATATATTCTATACTCACGACAGGTTGTTAATAACTGCCTTCAAAGCATTAAGCAGATCGGAAGTGGTCATTGCATGCAAGTCTACTTCAACAGCTGCCCCTTTGGCCTTCACACGAGCAATATTGCCAAACTGATCACTGAATACGGGAATTCCCACCATTGGTACTCCGTGGTAAATAGCTTCATAGATTCCATTTGTTCCACAGTGAGTGATAAAAGCTCTGGTTTGGGGATGACCTAACAGGAAAAAATATACCATTATTCTAATTTGAGATAGTTTCAGAAACAGAAAATCATGGTAGGTGTACAAACATTGATTCAATTAGGCAACATCTTCTATACAATTCTGTGCTATGAGGTCATATATAAAGTCCTATAAACTGTAAAGAAAGCAGCAATTAGTTATGCCAGCAATTAATCCATTCCATATACCTGTGAGAAGGTTTCGGTGGAGTCTAAATGATGGAGAATAGTTGTCAGGTCGACAATTTCTGGGGGTAAGGAATACATTAACAAAAACAATGGAAAGATTGAAGAAATGAAACTCTTGTGTGGATGGGGAAGGGGAAGCAGGATGTGCAGGGTTTCAATGGGAGAACGTTGTACTAACAGGCTAGAAAGATAGGGCGAGTTCACGAAGTACTCTGTTTAAGATAATGGAATTTTGCACTTGACTTTATAGTAATATGGAGACATTTACAATATTAGAAATGATGACTAGAATTACCAGAATTTTATTTTCAAATAGTTATAGTGCGAAAGAGAGAAGAGAGGTTGTTGAAAATGGATACAGAGACTCAGGAGATACTGCAATATTCTATGTCAAAGTTAATGAGACCCTGATTTAAAGGTGTGCTGACTCTGATTCTGAGGATGGAGAGATTGTGTCATAAATGGGAGAATTATAACTTCCATATTCATGTTGAAACCTGACAAAGACTCTCCTTGACCAAACTCTAGTCAGGCTCTTCTGAACTTTCTTACAACTAGACCCTGAATTTTGGGCTTCTGTATGTTGTCTCTGCCTTGTCTAATTTTAGCAAGAATCCAGCTAAGTCAGTTTAGTAAGACTCTCCCAGCCTCAATATCTGGTCACCATTTATATCTGATCAGTTTCCTTATCCATCAGCACACCATAGGTGATGTCTGATCACCCTGACCTGCCTTCAGCAAGAATCTGGGTAGGTCAGTTTAGCCAGGGTCTCCCCATGCCCTTGAGGTTTCCCAAGTGTAATTTTCCATCCAGTGACACCTCCTCCCCTTCCCATCTGCCCTGCTACTCTGTTCCTTGGCTATAAAATCCCTACTTTTCCTTTTTGTTCTCAGAGCTGAGTCCAGTCTCTCTGACTCACTGCAAAAGTCCACTTCAGTGATGGTCTTCAACAAAGTGTGCCTTACAGTCCTTAGCAAGTATCATGGAAAATTGTTTCTTTAAGAAACTTCAGAAAAAAATGTAAAGAAGACATGAAGTGGGGTTTTTTTTTTTTTGCTGGTTTTGAATACAAATTTGTTGTATATATCCATTGTTGAGTAATCATTCAGATTAAATCCTCATTCAACTTTGTTTAGTTTTGCTTCTCTTTGATCTTACCAAGAAGATCATTCTGTGGAATCCAGTCATATAGCTGTGTATTGGGTCCTAATGTATCTGGTTTCTTTCCTGTGTATGTCCAGAGAACCTGTTATGATAAATTCCTTTATTAGATTTTCAGAGTCACATTATTCAGTTCTTAGAATCAATCTAGTTCAATGCTTCCATGTAAAAGGTGAGCAAACTGAGGCCCTAAGTAAATAAGTAATTGGTGTTTTTAAACCTTTGAAACTGGAGCTAGCCTTCAAATGCTTGCAATAGTCCTAACAGATAGGCTGCCATCAATAGGACATTTCTCACTTGGCAGATGAGAAAAACAAAACAATCTGTATCTGAAATAATTATATATTGGTATTACTAGGCCATTCTGGTAAAGGGAAGTTTTAAATGGAGTTTTATGAAGCAAAGGGAAGGATGTTACTTAAATTCACTTTAAGAATTTGTTAGTGTTTTGAACTTTTCTTACTTATTTGGCAGTAACTAGAAGCAAGCATTGTCTTTTTTTATTATGGAAAAATATGCATAATGATATTTGTTATTTTAATCTCTTGCAAGTATACAATTTGGTGGCATTAATTATATCCACAATGTTGTGTAACTATCACCACTATCTACACCTCCACAGTTTTCATCATCCCACACTTAAACACTGCCTAATTAAACAGTAACTCCCTCTTGCCCTACGCTCCAGTCCCTGATGACATCTATTTTACTTTCTGTCTCTAAGAATGTGATTACTCCAGGTACCTCATAAAAGTGAAATCATACAGTATTTTTCTTGTTCTGACTGGTTTATTTGACCCAGCATTGTGTCCTGATGGTTCATCCATATTACGATGTATTCGAATTTCCTTCCTTTTTAAGACTTAATAATATTGCATTGTGTGCACATACTACATTTTGTTTATCCATTCATTTGGTTATCGTGAATGATGTTCTTATGATTATTGTGTACAAAAACTTATTCAAGTTTATGCTTTCAATTCTTTTGTATATAGCTAAAATTGGAGTTATTGCATCATAAGGTAGTTCTATGTTCTCACGTTTTAAGGAACTGCAAAACTGTTTTCCACAGTGCCTGCATCATTTTTCACTCCTACCAGCAATGCCCAACAGTTGCAATTTCTCCACATCCTACTCACACTTGTTATTTTCCATTTTTTGAAAATAATCATCCTAATGAGTGTGGAGTGGTATCTCATCGTGCTTTTGATTTGTATTTCCCTAATGATTAATGATGTTGAGTCTCTCTTTATGCACTTCTTGACCATTTGTATATCTTCTATGAACATATGTCTATTCAAGTTCATTCTCATTTTTTAACAGGGTTTTTGTTGTTGTTGAGTTATAGGAGTTATTTATGTATTGTGGACATTAATCCCTTATCAGACACATGATTTGCAAATATTTTTAACAATCAGTAGACACTGTGTTTTGCTATGTTAATAGGATCTTTTGACGCACAGAAGTTCTCTCAAGTAGTTGAAGTCCAGTTTATCTGCTGTTTCTTTTCTTGCCTGTGCTTTTGGTGTCATTATCTGTGAAATAATAGCCAAACTCAATGTGAGAAAGATTTTTCTCCAATACTTTCTTTTGACAGTTTCATAGTTTTACCTCTACAGTTTAGGTCTTTGGTTCATTTTGAGTTAATTTATGTATCTAGAATAAACTAAGGGTCCAATTTCATTCTTTTGCATGTGGCTATCAAGATTTAACCAGCACTATTTTGAAGAGACTGTTCTTTCTCCATTGAAGGGTCTTAAACCTTTGCTGAAAATCAACTGACTATATATGTGAGGGTTGATTTCTGACTCTATCTTGTATTCAATTGGTTTATATATCTGTTTATATGCCAGCACTACACTGTATAACTTATTGTAGTTTCATAGTAAATTTCAAAGATAGAAAGTGTGAGTCATCTAATTTATTCTTTTTCAAGATTATTTTTTCTCTATTTGTGGCTCTTGCAGTTCCATATGATGTGGAGGATTATATTTTCCATTTCTACAAAAATTCTGTTGTAATTTTCATAGGCATTGTATTGAGTCTGTAGATTTCTTTGTTCAGTGTTGACATCTTACCCATGTTAAGTATTCCTATCCATGAACATGTGATGGCTTTTCATTTATGTAGGCCTTTTTTAATTCCATGAAGTAATGTTGTTTTGTAGTTTTCAGCATACAAACATTTCACCTTCTTGTTTAGATTTATTCTTAAGCATTTAATTCATTTAGTTGTTCTTTTAAATGGAATTGCTTTCTTAATTTCATGTTCAGATTGTTCATTGATGGTGCATATATGCACAACTGATTTTTGCATGTGGATCCTGTATCCTGCAACTTTGTTGAATTTGGTTACTGGTTCTGGTAGCTTTTTGCAGATTCTTGGTGATTTTCTGGATATAGAATTCTGATATCTGCAAATAGAAAAAGTTTTACCTTTTCTTTTCCAGTTTGGATGCCTTTTATTTCTTTTCTTGTGTAATATCCTGAGCTATAACTTCTGGTCCAATGCTAAATAGCAACAGTAAAAGCAGACATCCTTGTGTCTTTCCTTACATTAGGAGGAAAGCTTTTAGTTTCCACTACAGAGTAAGATGTTAGCTGTGGGTTTTAAAAAATATCATTTAGCATATTGAGGAATTTTCGCTCTATTTCTAGTCTTATCAAGAATGAATATTGGATTTTGTCAAATGTTGCTTTTGTGTGTAAGTGGAAATGATCATTGTTTTTACTTCATTCTATTAATGTAATATGTTACACTAATTTCACATGTTGACCTACTCTTGAATTCCTGGGATAAATTGCATTTTATTATGGTGAATACTTCTTTCAGTATTCTCTTGGATTTGATGTGCTAATACATTTTTTAGGTTTTTTTACATCTATATTTACAAGGGACCTTGTACTGTAATTTTATTTTCTTGTGAAGTCCTCATCTGGCATCTGTATCTGGGTAAAGGGTCCTCACAGAAAAATTTAGGAAGTGTTCCCTCTTCTACAAATTTTTGGAGGACTTTGAAAAGGGTTAGTTTAATTCTTTAATTCTTCTTTAAATGTTTAATATAATTTACCAGTGAAACCATCTGATTCAGGACATTTCCTTGTTGAGAGATTTTTATTAGTAATTCAATCCCTTATTTTGTTATAAGTCTGTTGATGTGTTCTATTTCTTCTCCAATCAGATTAAAAAACTTATGCGTTTCAAGGAATGTACCTATTTCTCTAGGTTGTCTAACTGTTTGGAGTACAATTGTTCATAATATCCTTCTTATAATCCTTTTTATCTCTGTAAAGTCAGCAGTGTTCTCTCCATGTTCTACTGATTTTAGTCATTCACATCTGCTTTTTTCTCTTTGCCACTCTGGTTAAAGGTTTGATAATTTTGTTGATCTTTTCCAAGAACTAACTTTTGGTTTCACTAATTTTCTCTATTGTTTTTCTGTTGTGTGTTTTATTTGTCTTTTCTCTAGTCTTCATTATTTCCTTCTTTCTGCTTGCTTTGGGTTTATTTTGGCTTCTTTTTCTAATTCTTTAAGATATAAATTAGGCTATTGATTTCATATCTTTCTTCTTTTCCAGTGTAGGCGTTTACAGCTATAAATTGCCCTCTGAGAACTACTTTCACTGCATCTCATCAGTTTCAGTCTGTTCCACTTGCATTGATTTTAAAGTTTTTTTAATCGTCCTTGTGATTTATTCTTTGACTCTCTGGTTCTTAACTTCAGTAGCATACAAAAACTCTACTCCTTTTATCGCCATCCCTCCTTCTGTTAATGATGTCACAAATTACGTATTTATACATTGTTTTCCTAATAATGTCAATTAATAATGGTTTTTCATACCTTTCTCTTTTCAGTCAGTGAGAATGTAAAAACGTGGTGTTAGCGTCTGGCCCGGTGGAACAGTAGTTAAGTTTGCACATTCTGCTTCTCGGCGGCCTGGGTTTCACCGGTTTGGACCCCAGGTGTGGACATGGCACCGCTTGGCAAAAGCCATGCTGTGGTAGGCGTCCCATGTATAAAGTAGAGGAAGATGGGTATGGATGTTAGCTCATGGCCTGTCTTCCTCAGCAAAAAGAGGAGGATTGGCAGTAGTTATCTCAGGGTTAATCTTCCTCAAAAAAAAAAAAAAAAAAAGAACAAACCCCAAAAAGAAATAGCAACAAAAAAGTGGAGTTATATTCAAAAGTGCAGTAATCGTACCTTTTATAATTACCTTTGTAGTTACCTTTACTATAGATCTTTAGTTCTTATGTTTTGTGTTACAGTCTAGCAGCCTTTTATTTCAACCTGAAAGACTCCCTTTTTTATTTTTTGCAAGGCAGGTCTAGTGGTAATGATCTCCCCAACTGTTGTTTACCTGGGAATGTTTTAATTTATACTTCATTTTTGAGGACATTCTTGCATGATATAAGATCTTCAGTTGAGAATTTTCAGTTTCACCACATTGAGAATATCAACCAACTGCCGTCTGGTCTCCAAGTTTTCTCATGAGAAATTGGCTGATCATCTTATTGATCATGTATGTGATGAATGGCTTCTCTCTTGTTGTTTTCAAGATTCTCTTATTGTCTTTGCTATTCCACAGCTTGATTATAATGTGTCTTGTTGAGGTAGTTTATCTTACTTAAAGTTTGTTAATCTTCTTGGATTTATAGATTCATTTCTCCCTTGAAATTTGGGAAAGTTGCAGCCATTATTACTTCAAATATTATTTTGCCCCTTTTTTTTCTTTCTGGGGCTCCCACAGTATATGTTTTTCTCTGCTTAATGATGTCTCACAAGTCTCTTAGGCTTTGTTCACTTTTCTTCAATTATTTTTCTTTCTGTGCCTCTGACTCAATAATGTCAATCATCCTTTCTTCAAGTTTGCCAGTTCTTTCTTCCACCTGTTCATATCTGCTTTTCAGTCACTGAGATGAACTTTTCATCTCAGCTATGGTAATCCTCAGCTCCAGATTTGTTTTTGTTCTTTTTATAATTTCTGTCTCTTTGATATTTTCATTTTGTTCTTTCATTGTGTCTTCTCTTTATTAGTATCTTCTTTTAGTTCTTTGATCATCCTTAGATAATTGTTCTAAAGTTTTTTCTAGTAATTCCAACCTCTAAGATTCCTCAGGGATGCTTTCTCTCAATTTATTTTGACCCTTTGAGTGAGCCATGCTTACATCTATCTTTGTTTGCCCTGTGATTTTTGTAGAGACCTGGACATTTGATTCGCATAATGTATTAACCCTGAAAATCAGATTCTCTTCTTTCCTTGTGGTTTTTCTTTTTTTCGGTTGTTGAAGGGTGTCTCTTTGCAAGAATCAAGCTGACATGAGACTTTAACTGTTCTCAAATCTTTTCTGAGCCTCTCTGTATCTCTCTCTAGATGTGCACATGGCTTTCTAAATTCAACTTTATGTGCAGATGCTTTAAAGTGGACTATTTCTCCCAAGTGGAGAAAATGGATAAATGAAAAAAAAAAAAAAGTATTGCTCCTTCAAATCTCCTGAAACTTGCTCTTTCTAGTGAGAGTTGAAACAACCGTGGCCAAATTTCATTCCTCTACCTTGGTGATTAAGCCAGCAGTTAAGAATTGGAATACAGAAGCCCAATGTCTGGAGGATATGGTCATTATTGCCAACTCTGGCTGTACAGAGTTGTACCGGGAATACAGGCATTTTACCTGACAGGGGTCTGGAAGATGGAGGATTTGAAGCTGCTGCTCTGCTAAAGATTGAAATTGACCAATTTTAATTAATCGCTGTGTACCAGCCGAGCTTTACCCTGGAAGTTGTGAGTGCTCTGATGGACTTCAGAGTTCCAGTATAGTGACTTCAGAGAGTTTCTGCCAGCACAATTGTTTTAGGTTAAAACGCATATCCTTGGTGCTTTCTACACCATCCTGATGTCACCGTTAAGCATTTTATTTTAATGGAATATAAAAATCAATATTTTTAGGATGATCATTTTAGATTAAATATTTAAATGCATACTGCTGCCACAAACGACTTTTCAAAGAAATTTGGTTATAAATACAAGTATTGTTGTGATCATTTAGAACTTAATATGACTTTTATTTGTCTATTTTATCTAAAGCTAGAGAGGAAAAATATTCCTGGCAGTATAAAAACAACGTTACTCAATTATAATTTAGAATGATGTTAATAAATAGCATCACATTTTGTAGTAACATCATAGAGTGAACTGCACAAATCTTTTACTATATTACTAACAATTTTAACTGTTTAAATAGAAGAATCATTATTTAGAAGTACTCCAGGAATCGTAGCTGTCAGCTCCAGGTGCAACCTGGGTCTGATCCAAAACCATAAATTATAAGGAAATATGGTCCCAAGGGACATTGTGAATTGAGGTCGTGTTTTTGAATATCTTTTCCTTTATGTTAGTTGTACCTGATATGCATGCCTCAGATTTAAAAAACAAAGAAACACCACAAAACAGGATTAGCTTACACGGAAGCCTTAAAACCTACCCATAAAGTTGACAGATTGTTTAAGACCAGTGAATGATTTAGTTTTAGTTCGTTATTTAAAGTAAATACTGCAAAATGCTTGCCTGAAAGTAATGCCAGTTTTAAAGCAAGAGAGCAGTCAATTTTTTTTAACTAATCTCTTCTAACATTCAATATTTCTTAAAGGCTCAGTTAAATTGACAATAACAGTACCAATAGCTTTTTCTACATTTGTAAAGTACACTTTCAAGGAGACTTTCATGGATTTTAAAATAGCTACCCTTCAAAGAATAAGATTATCTGACCTTCTGTGGAATCTGGGCTAGGGCTGATGCAATCATGTTAGACTTTTCTTCTGTGAGATTTTGGATCATTGACCCCAGAGTAGATACCACAACTCCATCTTTGCCTGAACTCTGGACAAACTCTTCTAACTCCTGTAAAGAAAACAGTCTTTGTAATATGAAAGTCCAGAGTTTGAAGAATAAAACAGTCACACACTTTTCTCAATGTGTCTGAATTATTAAAACAGTTCTGACTTTTCATACATAAACCATTTTACAGTATGAAATATGACCTGAAATCACTGGTTATTAGGCAAATTAAAATGATTTAAATTGAAGGTTTCCATCCAGATTGTTCTAAACATTTCTGAGGTGTGTTTGTGTGTGTGTTTGTTTTAACAAATTTTTGATTACTTGTTATCTTCTGCAAGGTGCTCAGCTCTTTACAGGTCTCATTTAGCTTAAGTATATGATGATCGGAAGAGATATGTATACATATGCAGATGAGAAAGCTGTCTCAGAGAGATTAAGTACTTTGTTCAAGGCTAGACAGCATTAGGTGGCAGAACCAAATTTCTAAATTAAGCTTGTAGATTGTAAAGCCAATGACCATATCTAATACTCTCTACTGCCTTCCAACATCCTCTCCACAATGCTCCAAATGGAGAAGATTTGAGTGGCACTCTAAGACAGATAGCTCTGGTTCTTCAAATCATATTTAGTCTTGGATAACGTGAAGATTGTCCTTAACTTTTATGCTGTGTCAGTCAGCATAATGACATGCTAATGGTTTATTTACTTTGCTTTACTGTTTTTTAAATTTTCTTTTATTTTGGTTCCACTCATACTTTATATAAGCTTCCCCAAACACATCTAGGAATGAGGTAGCCTTACAACTTTTCACCAAATAAGTAATATAGAAACACCTGTAATGCATGCTCTGGAGAGAACAGTAATATGGAAATGTACAGCTTTTCATTCAAAATAAAAATAGCATATTTAATCATGTTGAAGTAAAAAGAAATCTTCTGACCCTATGATTAAGTACTAATCAAACTAAAAGAACAAAATAAGACAAGAAAAAAATGTGTGAGGATCTAAAGGAGAAGACATAAATTTTATAAACATGTAAATGACAATATTGGGGAAACAAAGATAACCAATAACCAAATCATTATAAATAACAGTTGGTCATATTCATAATCATTACACAAAAAATATTTCTTCACAACAGCAATATCCAACCTGAACTTTTAAAATGAATCATCTTTCACTGTAGTAATTGAAAATATAAACTGTTTAAGAGTAGTAACACATGTGCTTTCATTGAAAGAAGTTTCAAATTCTAGTAAATGAGATAGAAAAAGACCCTAATAGATAGATGTATTGTGTGTATTAGTGTTCTCCAGAGAAACACAATGAATAAGATGTGTATCTGTATCTATGTATCTATATCAATCAATCAATCTATCTATCTATCTGTCTGTAGAGACAGATTTATTTTAAGGAAAGGGCTCATGAGATTATGGAGCCTGACAATTCCAAAATCTGCATGGTAGGCCATCAGGCTGGAGATCCTGAGAAGAGCCAATGTTGTTCAAGTGTGAAGGCCTTCTGCTGTCAGACTTTGCTTTTACTTGGGAGAAGTAAGTCTTTTGTTTTATTCATGCTTTCATCTAACTGAGTGAGGCTCACGCACATAATGGAAAGCAATTTGCTTTACTCAAAGTCCACTATTTGAATGTTAATCCCATCCAAAAACAACTTTGGAGGAACATCCAGAAATTTTTGACTAAATATCTGGGTACAAGCCAAGACAAGTTGACACATAAAATTAACCATCACATTGTGGTTGTAGATGGAGTGACTCAATATGTAAAAGCTATCAATCTTTTAAAATTAATTTTCCATTATGATATAGTTTTCTTGAGAAATTGACAAATATTTTTAAATTTATATAGAACACTCTTTTTATAAATAATTAATTAACTTTTTGAAAAAGAAAAGGAAATATTGGGAGCTTCTTAAACCAGATAATAATAAATAATACAAAATGAGTGCAACTAACCTCCTAACAGACAAAGTGAACAACACAACAAAACAGTGAGACCAGAAAAAGAAGAATGAGTATGTAAAAGCCTGCTATATATAAAGGCAATATCACAAGTCATTGATACAATCGGAAAGAAAAATTCACACTGAGTAGATTATTTACTATTAGGTGGTGCTATAAAAATATATTCACTACCTAGACAAAAGAGAAAAGTGAATCCTTACCTCATATTATACATTAGTATAAAATTTAAATGGATTAAAAGAATCCGTATTAAAGTAAAATATTATAACTTTTCAAATAAAATATAAAAGAGGAGCTTTATAATCATAGAAATGAGAAAATATTTTAAATGAGACTTTGAAAATTACAAACCATAAGGTAGAAAAGGATGGAATTGATTGCATCAAATTTAGTACTTTATGTATCCCTGAAAGAAGGAAATAAGGGATAATGTTAACAGATATACGAATTCATAAATGAAGATATTTGCAATGGCTAAAATAAGGATTAATACCCAGATATTCTAGATTATGGAAAAAATTTGTATTGCTTGACAAAAAAATAAAAGGAGGTTATCCAAAAGAAAAATATACCAAGTATGTAACTTTAACAGGGAGAAAATGAGAATAACTGGTAAGTTTCTGAAAAGATGTTCAACTTTGCTGTTAATTGAGATTACCAATAAAATATACCAATATGATACCACTTTACCTTTATTAAACTGACACATATTAGAAAATAGAATACTATTGAGGGCTAGATACAATGTGGAAGATGGGACCATTTAAGCGTTCCTGATGAAACTATACATTTGTACAGATTTTCAGTAAGATTAAGTGCACAATGAAATAAAGCATGCATGTACCCCATGACCCTACAATCCCACTATTGGATATATAACACAAATTTATGTAAACGTCCATAAAGAAATACGTTTCAAATTTTTCTTCACAATATTCTTTGTTGCAGGATAGAGCTGGAGACAACTAATTGTCCTTTATGAAATAAACACACAAAATATGGTAAATACATACAGCAAAATTCTCTGCAACCATCAGAATAAATGAAATATATTTAGAAATAGAAACTTGGACACATATTAAAAAATAAAGTAATAAAAGAAAGAAAACTTGAGCTATAGCATAACTCCATTTACATAATTAAACTCAAATCAATGCTATCTGTTGTTCAAAGATCCAGATGTTTCTGTAAATTGGAATGAGAGCACAAATATTATGCACACTTGACTAGGTGTCTACTGGTTGTCGAGTAATGGAAGAGAAGAGGATACGCGCTGATTACGGAATGGGGTGAGTTGAGATTACGATTAACACATTCTGAGGACCTGAGGTTCAAACAAAGCAAATGAAAACAATACATAAATTCCATATTTCCACAAACATATGTTTTAGCATTCAAAATTAAATTGACATTTTTTATCATGCTTTAGTGGGAGGGGAATTTTTCCCTCTTCTTCCCAACCTTTTCCTATTTCTTCCTTAGAAGGAAGAGATTAAGGTCTGTTTCAGTCTTACTTCAGAACCCTGATTGGGTCACATTTACTAGGAGATTACTTTATTGAGCGTGATAAGAACACATAGACATGGGTTAGTGTGGCTCTTTCCCTACTTCTTCTGTAGATGAGATTAAAAGTTTAAAAAGAAAAGAACCTGTTCCAAAGACAGGCCTTGCATACTGTTTTCTTCTTTCATGTTTAAATTGATATTACTCTGACACAGCTGCCTGGTTATCTGTAGGGTTTTGACTCAAAGGAAGCAGAAGCTATGGACAGTTGAGTCTAAAAAAATGATCCAGACTAATTTACTGCATAGAGAGTAAGGCACAAATACAGTTAACAAAAGGGCTCCCACTTATTAGTCATTTTTCCATTGTACGTACACTAACTCCAACACAGCACACAAATGTGGTTATTGTTTGTGGAAAGATTCAAGTTTTACCAGGTTCTCCCATCATGTTTCTGTCTATTAAAGCCTCAAACCTGATGATTACTTTAACTGTCACCCTCACTATGGGTTACTTTGCACACTCACTTTGCCTCTTGAGGTTGTATGTAACATGTAGATTTAGTGTTCTTAATCAGATTTTTATAATTAGGAATATTACTGAAAATCCTGAATTATTCTGATACCAAAATTTAACATGAATTATTCAAAAACTTAAATGTCATGAAACAATTTACCATATTAGAGAATCTTTACTGCCATCATAGACTCAGGAATCAATTTTTTCATGAGCACAAAAACCTGTGCATTATTTGAATAAAGATTGTGATTGTGTTTTTGTAGTGTCCCCAAGGCCCTACTGTGGTTTGGCAGGAGGAGACAGGGGAAATAAGATTCCATGGTAAATACTATACAATTCTGACCCTTTCTGAGTATTCTTAAAGGTCATACGAAAAACATCAGATAGATGCTTCATGAGACACTGTTGGTGAAACAAATAAATGCATAAATGTACAAATACATATAAGGGTGCTATTGGATCAATAATAATGCAATAGGAGGGTTCCAAATATATTTGAATTATTAAAATATATTAAATATGCATATAAGTAAGTCTAACACTGTCCCAATTGGTGACTTCTATGTTTTTAGAATTGAATCTTTGCAGTGTATAGATCTTTCATCCAAAAGTATGAAATAATGTGAAGAAGGCCCAGAATATTTAAGTGACTATTTCTGAGCAGAAGCAATGGTTTAGAACAATATAGAATGGATTTCCAGTATTATTTAACTTGTCAAAATTTAAATGCCCATGCAAAAAAACAATAAAGGAAAGACATACAAAGAAACATACAGCAAAGCATTCACTCTTGAAGTCTCTTTCTTAACATCCACCTCCAGCCAGTCAAAAATGCTATTGACTTTCTTTGTAAATGCCTTTCAAATCTCTGCACTTCTGCTCATAATCACTAACATCCTATACTTTGTATCTCTGTAATCTCATGCAGTAACTGTTGCAACTGTATTACCTCATTTCCCTGCTTTAAACCTTGGTCCATTCCAAAAAATTCAATAGCCAATATTTATGACAGGGTAAGCTATATCACATTACTGATTAAAAATCGTGCATTGATCCTTCATTGCCCTTAAATTTGAAGCAAAGAATACTCAGTATTACCCATTTGGTTTTTCTTAACCTATCTCCCCATTCTCTCTCTAATCTAATTACTCTCCTCTATTCAAATCAAATAGTTCATCATTACTAAACTTCTGCCAAAAATTTTTGGATAGACGGTCATATCTCTATTTGATGGATTCTCAAATTATTATAATTTCCTCACTATTGTTCATTTCTATGATGAGGAGATGCTAAATAACATGCATCTATATAATCTCAGTCGATTAAAAGAACAGTTTATTTCTTTTTTATGCCATAATACCATCTATTAAGCAGCACTTCCTACATATATTCTTTAATCGAGAATTAAGATTGGCAGAGTAGCCAATATTTGGAACACAACCTGTTGACATAACAAAGGAAAAGAGAATTCTGGAGTCTCTGGACTTGACAATTAAGTGTTGAGCCTGGAAGTGCTCCATGACACTTTAGTTCATAGTCGTTGCCCAGAGAATACTTTATGATTCCACTAACTCAGGGCTAGGGATTTCATTCCTATCAAATATGTGGCATACTTGATGAATATCACTAATTATTGTCATGATAATGTTACAAGTTACCTATGGCAGTATGATAGTCTAAGAGGATAATGACCATTAATTCCTGTGTTCAAGTTTTCACTTTGATGGCTAAATATTATAAATAAGAAACCAGAAATCATTCCAAAAGACAAATACTTGAGGAAGCAAACATGAGGACATTTAATTACCTTAGGGAGGGGCTTTGCAGGCTTGCAGTGTAGTCCTCCAACAAATTCAAAGTGAGGTCAATAAGGGTAAGGAAATTCAAATTCCCAGGAAGTTTGAATCAACCACATTTCAGCTTTCCCCATAATCTCACATAACGTGGTGGGTTTTCCTGAAGAAAAATGAAGGATGATAGGGGAAAAGCAAAGATAGAGTAAGTGGAAAATATTTTACTATCCAATTTTCTAAGAAAATTCTTAAAGAACCAATTTTAGTCCTATGTAACACATGTGAAATCAACTGGCCTTCCCTCAACCAAGACTATACCATAGTGAGATTATGAATAACCAAACAAGGATTTCAGTCTAGAACAAGGCAAAAGCCTGCAGACAATACAGTCTCTCTGCTTGTGCTAAGCCTGAGCCCTAGTCCCTGCTCAGATTTGGCAAATGCTCCCAGCAGGAACAGGGATCTCAGGCAGTGATCCTCAGCTCACAATGGCAGTGTCTCCTCCACTTCTGGAATTCCAATTTATCTCACCCTTGTTCCTCCGAAAGACTTTTGATATCTTTGAAAAATGACCTTTGTAATTTTCCCATCTTTTTCTAATGTTTTCAAGTGTGCTTCCATAATTAATTACATCCTACCAGGAATGGAAATCTTTTAATAAATTTTTAAAAGGTGATTATCTACTTTGCTATGCAAAATGAAAGTTCCTGTTTCACAAGACTTTGTCCTCTTTGGTGAAGATATAGCATTGCATAACAATCTGGGGGCAAAATATTTGCTATTCTGACACTTTTAGTTGGCACACAGTACAAAATGGGTACCTTTCAACTGAAGAGGCAGCCATTAAACATTAACAGAAAGAGAACTCAAATTAGTGACTCTGAATTAAATCTTTTTCCTGTAGTTTGGAGACAGAGCCTCTTTTTAAAATTCCATTTAGTTACTATGGTACATGAAAGCTTATCCAGAGGTTTGGTGTCATTCGAAATATCCATTCAGTATTCCCGAAATAAGGAAATATAACTACTACATGGTTTTTTATATTACGGCTTTTTGCATATTCTCCTTGATGTCCTAAATGCACTAAAGTTTGTGTTGTTTTGGTTTTTTTTAAGGAAAATTAGCCCTGAGCTAACATCTGCTGCCAATCCTCCTCTTTTTGCTGAGGAAGACTCACCCTTAGCTAAAGTCCATGCCCATCGTCCTCTATTTTATGTGGGACGCCTGCCACAGCATGTGCCATGTCCTCATCCGGGATCACAAGTGGTGAACCCGGGGCTGCAGAAGTGGAACGTGCGAACTTAAGCGCCGCACCACCAGGTGGCCCCCTAAATGCACTGAGGTTTTGATCAGAATATATGAGGGATTTTGAACGGACCAGCACATTTTATCTGTATAAGACATCACAAGCAAATATCAATACTTTATGAGTTTGAATCAGGGAATTACAATGGTATGCAATTCCCAGTTTTATATGCAGAACATATCCCATTTTGGTGTCTTATTGGTGCCAGCGATGAGTATAATCTTGTTCTCTTTGCGTGATGCTTCACTACCTCTTCATTTTTATGGAATTTTTATTAAGATATAATTTATATACCACACACGTCTTCCTTTTAAATACACAGTTGAGTAATTTTTAGTATGTTTGCAAAGCTATGTAGCCATCACTACTATTTAATTTTAGAATATTTTCATTACTCCCAGAAGAAATCCCATATCCATTGACAGTCATTCTCTATTTCTCCCTTTTCCCAGCACCTGAAAAGCAGTAATCTACTTTCTTTTGCTATTTGCCTATTCCAAAATAATCTTATTTCATTTCATATAAATGAAATCATACACTATATGGTCTTATGTGCTACCTTCTTTCACTTAGTCTAAGATTTTTAAAGTTCATCCATGTTGTAGTAAATATCAGCACTGTGTTACTGTTTTGTTCTTTTCTTTTGAGGAAGATTAGTCCTGAGCTACTCCTATCCTATCCTCCACTGGTCCTTCTCTTTTTGCTGAGGAAGATTGGCCCTGAGCTGACATCTGTGCCCATCTTCCTGCATTTTATATGTGGGATGCCTGCTATAGCACGGCACGATAGGCAGAGTGATGGTCTACATCCAGGATCAGATCCAGTGAACTCCAGGCAGCTGAAGCAGCATGGCTGAGCTTAACTTCTATGCTCCTGGGCCTGCCCTAGTACTTCATTACTTTTTATTTCTGAATAATATTTCTTTGTATGGATATACTTCATTTTGTTTAGCCATACATCAGTTAGTGAACATTTGGGTTGCTTCCATTTTTTGGCTACTATGAATAATGCTCCTATGAGTATACATGTACATATATTTTCACTTATCTTTGATATATACCTAGGAGTAAAATTACAGAGTCATATGGTTGATTCACTCTCTTTCATAAAAAGATAATATCTTTTTCCTGTTAAATCTCTCCTCCTTAGATAATAATCTAGTGTGCTTATTGCATCTTATTGAAATGAAGACAATAGAGCACAAGAAGAGTGAAGAACAATGGATTTTCATAGAGGTTACAAGAAAATGTTCCAAATTTGGAAATCAAAAGAAACTACAGCACGCTCTTTTGATAGCATACTGGGTTATAGTGGAATAACGAATGAAGGATTACTTAATTCTTTAGGAGAATGTGCCTATGTTTTACTTTGTTATTTATTACTGATTTACGATGGACTTTTGAGTCTAAATACAATGACATTAAGTGTTAACTTGAATATTTCTGTCTGGTAGAAAAGATCACACCCAAAACGATAATTTTATGGCCCTGTAAGACATTAACCAGTATTGTGTCTAACCTAGCAGTATTATCTTAACATTACTGTTTTATCCCCAAAGTGTTTATAAATAGTTTCTCCAAATATTTTTTGAACCAGATTTGCGATCTTAATGATTCCCTCCTGGATGATTTGAATTTATCTATAGTATGTTTCTCTTACTAATTCTATAAGAGTTGTGAGTTATATTTTTAAAAATTTGGAAAATATACTAGAACACATTATAAAATGAAGATCCTAAATTCTCAATAGCCAAATGATAATCTATAGCTAAAAGCATTTTTAAACTTATGAGAGTTAAAATAAATGTTTTCCTTCTGTTTATCAAGACTTCCTTTGTCCTAGATTATTGATATATTCTTAGAAAGAATATTTATAGGGTCCTAAGAGTGAGGAAAGACTCAGAGACAGAGTCATATCCTATCATTAATGCTTCACTATGTAAGAGGTTCCCAAAGTGACTATGAAACTGCTGGAAACAGAAGTAAATAAACAATTTAGATCCAGTGGTAGAAGAGCCACAGCCTAATCCTTGATTCAGAAAATGTCTCCAAGATGAAATTCTAAGTTATCTTTTCTCAGTTTTTCCTTTGCTGCTTGAACTCTGACCATGCATAAGTGATGGGTGCAAGAATTTCTGCCCACATTTTTTTTTAGGGTCAAGTCTAGAAGAAATAAGTACCTGCTTCTGTCACAGAAAATCCAGAAAAAGTCTCAATGCAATGTTTTGGCCTTCAATAGGCCATATGCCTCCCTTAACATCTGGGATCTTGGTAGGCAGCATACTTCATTACAAACACTCATAGATTTTGTGAGTTGGTGAGGAAATAGTTTCTCATAAAAAATTTAGAACAGATACCAGGAAAAAGGAAAAAGGATGTTGCTTCTTTTAAGAGATCACAAGTATAAAGGAAAATTTGATGTATTTGTTTTCTTTCTGGGAAGGATTCGCCCTGAACTAACATCCGTTCACAGTCTTCCTCTTTTTTTTCCTCCCTAAAGCCCCAGTAGACAGTGGTATGTTCTAGTTGCAAGACCTGCTAGTTCTTCTTTGTGAGCCACCAACGTAACATGGCTCCTGCCAGATAAGTGGTGTGGTTCCAAGCCAGGAACAGAGCCTGGGCCAGCAAAGCACAGTGCACTGAGCTTTAACCACTAGGCAATCAGGGCTGGCTCTTTAATATTTTTTAAGAATACACTTAAACTTTAGTAATGATAAGGTATTAGAGATACTTTGTTAAATAGTAACAAGGAAAATAATCCTAAAATTCATAAGAAACCACAAAAGACTCTGAATTGCCAGAGCCAGATTGAGAAAGAATAATAAAGCTGAAGGAATCACACTTCCTGATTTCAGCTATGTTATAAAGATATAGTAATCGAAACCATATGATACTGGCATAAAAACAGACACAGTCCAATGGAACAGAATCCAGAGCCCCCAAATAAATGCATGTATATACAGTTAACTAATAATTCACAAGTAAACCAAGAATACTCAATGGAAAAAAATAATCTCTTCAGTAAATAGTGCTGGGAAAATTGGATATCAGATGCAAAAGAATGAAACTAGACCCAATCTTATTCCACTCACAAAAATTAATTCAAAATGATTAAAGACTCAAATGTAAGACTTGAAACTATACAACACCTAGAAGTAAATATAGGGAAAAGCCTTCTTGATGTCACTCTTGACAATAATTATTTGGATATGTTGCATAAAGCAGAAGAAAGAAAAATTAAAAATCAACAAATGGGACTACATCAAACTATAAAGGTTCTGCATACCAAAACAAACGATCAACAAAATGAAAAGACAACCTAGGAAATGGGAGAAAATATTTGCAAACCACATATCTGATAAGTATTTAATATCCAAAATATAAGAAACTCATACAACTAAACAGCAAATAAAAAAATAATCCAAATGAAAGATGAGAAAAAGATCTGAATAGATATTTATCCAAAGAAGATATTCAAATGACCAGCAAGTACATGAAAAGATTCTGAAATTACTAATCGTCAGCAAAAAGCAAACCAAAACCACAATGAGATATCACCTCACACCTGTTAGGATGACTATCATCAAAAAGACAAAAGATAACAAATGATGAGAAGAATGAGAAGATAAAGAAACCCTTATGCAGTGTCGGTGGGAATGTAAATTGGTGCAACCACTGTGGAAAACAGTATGGAGCTTCTGCATATAATTAAACAAAGAACTACCATATGATCCAGTGATTCCATTTCTGGGTATATATCCAAAGAAAAGAGAATAACTATGATAAGGAAACAACTTAAGTGTACACTGATGGATGAATAGATAAAGAAAATGTGGTTTTATATATATATAATATAAATATTCTATATATAATATAGTATTACATTATCTAATATATTATTTATATAAGATATTATATATATACCTCTAATACCTTATATATATGTGAGTGTGTGTGTGTGTGTTATTCTGCCATGAGCCAAAAGGAAATCCTGCCTTTTACCTCAATATGGGTGAACCTTGATGGAATTATGTTAAGTGCAGTAAGTAAGAAACAGAAAGACAATTACTGTTTGATATCACTTGTGTGTGGAGTCTAAAAAAAAACAATATAAACCACCCAAACTGATAGATACAGAGAAGAGATTGGTGGTTGTCAGATGTAGGGGTTGGAGTCTTAGCACAAGATGAAGTTGTTCAAAAGATACAAACTTTCATTTCTAAAATAGGGAAGTCCTGGGGATGTAATGTACAGCATGGTCACTACTTGAAAGTGGCTAAGAAAGTTGATCTTAAAAGTCCTCATCTCAAGAAAAAAATATTGTAACTCTGGTTGATGCACGTTAACTAGACTTATTGCAGTGATCGTTTCACAATATATGCAAATATTAAATCACTATGTTGTACACCTGAAATTAATGTAATGTTTTATGTCAATTATATCTCAAAAAACCCCTCTAAATAATGTAATCAGGGTACTGCTTCCTCAAAGATAAATAATATCTTATGCAGCATCATTCTTAACACAACTATATGAACAATTTTTTTAAATAAAATACCCAATTATGCAAAAGGAAAGAGTAAACAGACTTGCTGAAATAATGAGACACATTACACTTGAGGTTAAAGCTCATTAGTTCATATTTGTTGCATGTTTGAGTAGAGCCAGAACAACAAAAGAGTGAGATAAGTTAAAAAATCTGGAAACAAGGTCATTCACAGAAATATCTTCCATTTTTTTCCTCTTTGGGAGAAAAGAGCAGATGAAACCAAGATATATTTATTTTCTAGTTTTGTGCTCACCATATGACAAGCCCTGCAAACGTGAAACTAAGCCTAGATAGGATGCAAACAGAAAGCCTAAGAAATAGCAAGTTAATCAGAAAGAAAACAGAGTGTATAAGAGAAGTAAACGGGAGAGAAAAAGTCCAAGGTGTTGGAAATAAAGCACACTGTTAGATGGGGGTTTTCCAGATACTCAAAAAAATTAGTAGCAGCAAGTAGGATTTATGTATAAACATAAAGAATATTCCTTCTGTGATATGTTGTAAGTATTAAATCATCTAAAACAAACAAACAAAAGAATCATATTTTTTCCACTTGCAACAACTAAAGACACTGCTTAGTCACAATTTCGCTACTCCAAGACCCACAGGAATTTGGGTCCTCACTTAAAACTGCCTTTTTAAAGTTTGTATACACTCAGATAAATATTTACATTTTACATGTGAAATAAGAATCCGTATTGCAAGCAGATTTTCTTACCTAAAACCTTGCTATAATAGTCATCCCATTCTGGAAAAAGAAAATATAAAAACATCATATCATTCATTGTGTAAAATAACCAGTTCTCCAGCCTCTGTACAAAAGTCATGTTGTCTGTCAGTCCTGTTGTGCTGCCAGGAACATATGAAGAAGGGGTGGGAAGTCCACCACACAGTCTTTCAATGACATTCCCCTCAGAAAACCGAAAAGAGTATATAAATGGAATATTGAGAAGCTCAGCCAACAACTCCCCACAAAAACTTAAAGGATCAGAAATGCAGATATCAAACTTAGCTGCCTGTAGCCTGCTGAGTAACTCCTTATTTGTGATAGCACTGTCACATACTCTTTTGAGTGTCCTGAAAAATCTCTCGTTCATTTCTGCCAGTTTTGTTAGCATGTCCCACCATGAAAGTCTTGGCAGTTCAAAAATAACTGAATAGAGATCAGTGTTGAACTCTTCCATGAGAACTTCTTTAGTTACTGAAAGTTGAAGGACCTCTACATTAAAGGGAATCTTGGTATGATCCATCATAAGGCTGGGTGAAGGTACCAGGATGGTTATTTCGTGCCCACGAAGATGGAGTTCTTCCAGAATGACTTTCAAATTAATCCAATGACTAAAATCCATGGGCCATACAAGTACTTTCCCAGTCCTTCCAGAGTCGAGGAAACACAGGTTAAGCATGAAAAGGACACATAAACCTTGCACAGTCTTCATGATCAGCTCCTGCTCTAACAAAACCTGGGCTTAAACCAAGTGCGTGAAGTTCACAAAGCAAAGAGCTCTTCCTTGACTATCTCAACCATTTATAGTAGCTTGGGCTGAACTTTGACCAGCGTACTTTGTATTATTCACTACAATTAAAAACAACTGCTTTGATAAAGAAAATATTAATAATGTCAATAAAATGAGTTAGGAAGGAAATATTCATAATCAATGTTTCATCACTTCTTTTAGTGGATATGAAAATAAAGAGGCTTAAAGTTAAACACAAATCTAAAATAATTTCTAAAGCATCATCATATGATGCATATTTAATTAAGATCGGGCTTTCTGTATCTTTTTCTCTGGTTTTATTTGATGTTCATTTGAACATAATTGTCTCTCTAGTATTTCTCTTATGCGTAACTTTGCTAGATATTCTAGACACGAAGAATGCTATCATCTACTGCCTGGAGATAATATGTGCACTGTAAGAGGTGTTAAGGCAGAGAGAAGATTTAAATCCAAATATACTATTGCTAAATGAGGCGCTCTTTGTGCTAAGTCACATTTATCTTACAGAGAAAAAGAAGAATTTTTTTTAAATTACTGCAGGTATGAGTTCAAGTTCTGATTCTAGCTTAGATTAATGTTATGTTGAGAAGAGGTATCTTAGAGTAGAAAAAGCAGGACATGAAGAAGATAACAATAATCTTACCTTTCTTTCCAGAATATCCATTCTATTTTCTTTGCTTTCTAAACTGAAGAGAGCTTTTATAATGTAAACTTATTTTATTTCGCTTTGATTCCCACACCTGGAAGCCACTGTCACATGTAGAAATGGATCCAAATATATCTGCTACAATAAATTCATGTATAAACATTTGCTTAAAAGGTTGATTTTTTTCCTCAAGTAATTAATCAGTAGGAATATATGATGTTAACACTATCATTTTTATCATTATAAGAATAACTGGATAATAAAATATAGGATTAAGTAATTATTCAATTGATCATCATATCTATAAATTCTATGCCCAAATAAAAATCAATCTGTTCTCCTTTATCAGTCTTCATTATCATGAATCAAAACCTAGCTGTTTTTTATCTAACTTAGAGTAACCGCAACAGCCTTCTGATCTTCCTGTTTTCACTTTTGCACACCTGCAACACAGATTCCACATGTGAATTTTTCTGATTTTCAAAAAAGTTTACTTCAAAGAATGACATTCTTGAACAAAATACTTTAGTAACTTTCTTTTTCAGTACGTTTAAATCTACACTGCCTGACATGGCCCCCAAGATCCTGATTAGATTTCTACTCTTATGTTGTTCCAATTTCCTCCACTAATCATTATCAGGTCCCTTTGAGCTTTTTGATCATAAGAAATTCTTTTCTGGAGTGACATCAGTAGATTGCAGCCTAGGAGTTCTCTACTATCATCACCTCCAAAGAAAATTGATTTTGACAACCACCAAGGAATGAGAGTACCTTTGGGAATCCAGGACTCCAATGGAGAAGATTCAACTGACCATGGGAAAAATAATTCCAAGAATAGATGCATCAAAGAGGGTAAAAGGAACAGTTTCATTTTGTCTGTGTTCCTCCTCCCCCAACGCAGCATAACTCAGTGCCAAGAGAGAGCAAATTGATCTGTGATTTCTACTATGGCAGGAAGAGTGATCATGTAACTGAGCATCTCGCTTCTCCAGTCATGCAGGATGCTGCCCAAGAGGCCCATTTCTTTCTGCTTTACTCAGATTACTGAGGAGACCTGTGAGGCTGAGGGGCTAGAAGAACCTAGGATCACAGCCAGAGCTCAGAACTCATCAAAGTGTTGCTACAAACCACTTCATGGTTCTTCCTACTAAACAGTTTGAATACTCCAGTAGAAAGCTTTACCACAAGCCACTGAGGACACTTTGCCTGCAGACCACCCCCAGTGACAGAAAGATGCCCCATGCTACAGGCACTTCACTCTCATTACCCTGATGGCTCCAGATGTGCAGTCCCATTGATGGTGAGAGCAATCGTTTGCAGACATCTATTGAGCAAATGTAAAATACTGGATCTAATCTGTGAGTTTAGGAGAATTCTCATAAACTGACACATTTCAAGCCTCCGCCCTAGGGAAAGCAAATGGGAGACTCTCAAAACTAAGTCTGGCTTTGTGAGATCAAGAGAAGATATATAATCTGAACAAAATTCCCTCAAGTGGGAACAAGATGTGTGGAGCAGAGATATCCTTAAAAAAGTTCTGAGAAGGTTCAGAATTCCCAGTCAGACTGACAGACAAAGCTATCTCTCTCCCAAAGCCATTCAGTAAAGACTGAAGGAGGTGATTGCTTCTTTAAATATGAACACCAATCCGAGACTTCAAGGAACATGAAAAATCAAGGAAATAGGACACCACCAAAGGAACAAAATAACTTTCCAGCAACGAACAGCAAAGTAGTAAAAATCTATGAATTGTCTGAAAAGGATTTAAATTAGATTGTTTACAGGAAGCTGAGTGAGCTATCAAAGAACACAGACAAGTCAATGAAATCAGGAAAACAATATATGTACAAAATGGGAGTTCAACACAGACAGAAATCATGGAAAGAATCAAACATAAAGCTGAAAAAAAATTTAAGAAACTATTTTGTTTAGATGAGGATAACCAAAGAAATAGAATTCTTAGAGCTAAAGAATACAGTGAACTAAATAAAAAATGAACAAAGATCATCAACAGCAGTTTCAATCAAGCAGGAGAAAGAACCTGTGAACTCCAAGACAAGTCGTTTGAAATTATCCAGTCAGTGGAGAAAAGAAAACTACAGACCAATATCCCTCAACTACAGCAGCAAAATTCCCAAGAAAATATGAGCAAACCAAATTCAACAGCATATTAAAAGGATCACACACTATGATCAGGTGAGTTTGTATCTGGGATACAAATATCATTCACCATAATCAAATCAATAAATTTGATACACAACATTAATAGAATGAAAGTCAAGAATCATATGATCATCTCAATAGATGCAGAAAACACATTTGAAAAATACAACATCCTTTCATGATAAAAACAGTCAATAAATTTAGTATAAAAGGAGCATTTTTCAACATAGTAAAGGCCAAATCCAAGAAGCCCACACTTAATATCATACTCAATGGTGAAAAGAAGAAAGCTTTTTCTCTAAAATCAGGAAAAAGACATCTGCCCACTCTCTCCACCTTTTTTTTTTTTTTTGAGGAAGAATAATCCTAAACTAACATTTGCTGCCAATTCTCCTATTTTTGCTGAAGAAGACTGGCCCTGAGCTAACATCCATGTGCATCTTCCTCTACTTTATATGTGGGATGCCTGCCACAGCACAGCTTGACAAGTGGTGTTTAGGTCCACACTCAGGATCTGAACTGGTGGACCCTGGCATGCTGAAGTGGAATGTGTGAACTTAACCGCTGCACCACTGGCCCAGCCTCACACTCTCACTGCTTTTATTTAATATAGTGTTGGAAGTTCTAGTCAGGGCAATCAGAAAAGATGAAGAAATAATAGGCATTCAAATTGGAAAGGGAGAAGTAAAATTTCCTTTATTTGCAGGTGATGTGCCTTACATATAGAAAATCCTAAATGCACCACCAAAATATGGTTAGAGTGGATAATCAGTGGATTCAGCAAGTTTCCTAAATACAAAATCAACATACAGAAATGAGTTATGTTTCTGTACACTAACAATGAAACATCTGAAAAAGAATAAAGGAAAATATTTCTATTCACAATAGCAGCAAAAACAATAAAATGCTTAGGAATAAATTTAATGAGATACATGAGAGATCTCTATACAGTCAGGTCCACATAACATTTTGGTCAATGAGAGACTGCATATACAATGTTGGTCATGGAAGATTACTACCATACGGCTTAGGTGTGTACTAGGATGTATCACCTATGTTTGCGTAAGAATACTGTATGATGTTCATGCAATGACAAAATTCCCTAATGATGCACTTCTCAGAATGCATCTCCATCATTAAGTGATGCATGACTCTACTGAAACGCAAGATTTTTGGGAGAAGTGGCCTATTGTTTAAGTTTGGCATAGTGTTCTTCAGTGGCCCAGGTTTGCAGGTTGATATCAGGGGCACAGACATACACCACTTGTCAGCCATGCTGTGGAGGTGACCCACATATAAAGTGGAGAAAGACTGACACAGATGTTAGCTCAGGGCTAACCTACCTCAAGCCAAAAAGAGTAAGATTGGAAAGAGATGTTAGCTCAGGGTTAATCTTCCTCAGGAAAAAGAAAAAAATAAAACAAGTACAAGACTTTAATGAAAGAAATGGAAGAACACACAAAGGATGAAATGTTATTCCATATACATGGAACAGTAGAATTAACATTGTTAGAACGTCCATACTACCCAAATGAGCTATAGTAAATATAATCCCTATAATAATTCTAAGGCATTTTCACAGAGATAGAAATAACAAAGTTAAAATTTGTATGGGGACAAAAAACACCTCAAATGGCTATGGGAATCCTGAGAATCAAGAACAAAGCTGAAGGCATCACAATTCCTCATTTCAAACTACAGTAAAAAATTATAGTGATACAAAAGTATGGTACTAGCAAAATCATCCACATAAGCCAATGGAACAGAGTACAGAGCCCAGAAATAAAAGCCTCAAATATACAGTCAAGTAATATTTGGCAAGAGACCCAAGAATACTCCATGGGGGAATGGATAGTATCTTTAGTAAATGGGACTGGAAAAGTAGATAAACACATGCAAAACAAGGAAACTGGACACCCATATTACACCACTCACAAAAATTAACACAAAATGAATACAGATTTAAATGTAACACTAAAACATGTAAACCTCCTACAGAATATACAGAAAAAAATCTCCTTGATATTTGTCTTGCCCATAAATTTTTGGATATGACACCAAAAGCACAAGCAAAAGAAGCAAAAACAAACAAGTGGAAGTACATCAAACAAGTAAGCTCGGCACGGCAAAAGAAATAATCAACAAAATGAAAAGGTAACACATCGAATGGGAGAAAATATTTGCAAATCATATATCTGAGAAGATGTTAATATCCAGAATATATAAAGAACTCATACAATTCAATAGGAAAAAAATTAGAATCTGATTAAAAAATGGGCTGAGGAACTGATAGATATTTTTGAAAGAATTTATAAAAATGGCCATTTGTAAAAATGAAAATGTTGTTGACATTACTAATCACAGAAATGTAAGTCAAAATCACAATGATATATCACCTCACACCTGTTAAAATGGCCATCATCAAAAGACAAGATATAACAAGTGTTAATATGGATGTGGAGAAAAGCGAACACTTGTGCACTGTTTTCAGAAATATAAATTGATACAGCAACCATGGAAAACAGTGCAAAGAGCCCTTGAGAAACTAGAAATAGAGCTACCATATGGTTCAGCAATCCCACTTCTGGGTATTTATCCAAAGGAAATGAAAACAGGATGTAGAAGAGATATCTGCACTCCCGTGTTTATTGCAGCATTATTCACAAGGGCCAAGATATGGACACAATGTAAGTTTCCATTGTCACATGAATTGGTACAGTGGATGTGGTATATTTATACAATAGAATATTAAACAGCCATGAGAAAGATAAAAATCTGGCCATTTGCCACAACTTGGCTGGCCCCTGAGGACATTACGGTTAGCGAAATAAGTCAGACAAAAAAGGATGGTTACTGTATGGTCTCACATATATGTGGAATCTAAAAAAGCCAAACTCATAGGAACAGAGATAGGATAATGGTTTCCAGGGACCAGGGTTTGAGGGAAATGAGATGTTGGTCAAGGGGGACCAACCTTCAGTTATAAGATGAATAAATTCTAGGGATCAAATGTACAACATAACGGTATTTTTAATAATACTGAATTAAACTTGAAAGTTGCTAAGTGAATAGATTTTAGATTTTTCTCGCCACAAAAAGAAGTGATATTTATGTGACATTATAGTGGCATTAGCTAATAATATTGTGATAATTATTTGCAATCTATAAGTGTGATAAGTTCAAAATAACACAATGTTGTTTGTAGTTATATTTTAATAAAGCTGGAAAAGATTTGAAATTTTAAATTAATGCTAGAATTTTATTTTAAAAATCCCTTAAGTCAAGCAGTCTTCTGAATTATGTTTGTTATTGAGTGCAGAAGGGCTAAAGATGTTTGATACACCAGTGAATTCATCCATTGTCAGTACTACTCTCTCAATGTTATTGGGTACATTATGGCCTGAGCATCAACCATTTTTTTATTTATATTAAAAAAAAGTGCTTATTTGTGTTCTCGTAATTTTGGTAAGTCTAGAAAACTAAGAAGGTTGACTGTCTCCTAGATTTGAGTTCAGTGGTCACTACATGTCTACATTATGAAAATTCCTCTCCTTTTACAATGCTTCTCCAGTATTTGCTTTAATTTGTCAGTTCAAATAATGTTCCAAGTCATCTGAACTGCTTAAGAATTAAGGTATTGAATTCCATTGCTGACCATGATGATGTAACTAAAGCCAGACTAACCCTCTGCCATAAACAACTAGAAAACTAGACAAATTACATACATCAACTATTTTTAAATAATGAACGTTAGATATCAAAGAAATATGATAACCAAAAGAAGGGAAAATAATGATGTGAACGCTAAGATTATCCCAACTTTCTGACTATAGCCAATTTTCAGATTACATTGCAAGGAACAGGATCTCTTTCAGAAACTAGGGATATCACTGCGTGAGTAAAACAAAGTGGAGTTTGAGGAAACTATACATGGGGAATAGGATCTGCCTAGTTTAGAAATTAAAATAGCCCACACTGTTTTCTACTGAAATATTAAGCTACTCAGAGGAGGCTTTGTTTTGACATGTTAAAGTCAGTCTTCACACATGGTCCTAAACTATCATCACTGTAATACTGCTTTTATATCTTTCAGGCTTGTCAACTGTCTAAACTGCTAAAATTCCAGGTTGGTAGAATGTGACCTTTTCACAGAGCCCATGCAAATAATAAGATAAGTAATACCCAGTATATGTGTCTATTTCTGTCAGAGTAAATAGGCAGGGTGAAAGGGATCCAATTGAGGAAACTGCGCCCCAAGTATTCATTTGGTCTATTCAAACAAGGGTGCCATATCAAGGAATCAGTGTTTCATTCTAGTACTAGCAGACTTGATACTCTAGATACGCAGTGTTGGGAGTAGAGTAGTAAAGTAGTAGGGCCTGCTTTCGTAAATGTCAGTCCATACATTAGGCCCATACACAGCCTCACTCTCTGCCACCATGGACATTTTCTAATTTGCTCTTAGGTCCAGAACAGGGATGATGGATGATAGAGGCTGGCTAATGTCAACTGGCTAAGTCAGTTTATTGTTATTTACTACATTATTATTTATTGCCTGTTCTGTGATGGATGTTCTCTGCTAAGTGTTAACATGGTGTCCCATGATTGAGTGTTTCATCTAACAGGGCCCCATAGTATAGCAGTATGTGTTTTTCCAAACACAGGTAATTCTTCAGTCCTGATGGCATTGTCCTTTTGAGTTGTGATTCTCTTATTATGCTTATCATGAACCCATACAGCATCATCTCTCACCTCTGACATTTCTAATATTATAAGATCTACATAGTAATATAGCCCTTCACAGGCAAGACCCACTGCATGTTCCTTACTTGCTCTAGGCCAACTCAAAGCTGGTAGTCTTTTGTGGCACCTGGTATATGAGCCAGAGTGTGGAATATATTTCTTTTGATTCCTGAAAAGGCCTACAATTCACTGTCTTCCTCCTTTGTGGAGAGACAGGCAAAATGTGCAAATCTATCCTCTATTTAGAAATGATAACCTCAAATACCCCTGATGACTGAATCTCATTTTTATTGATGTGGCAGATACTTTAATATTCATAGAGTTTATCTCTCAATTTCTGGAGCTCATGTGTGTTACACAGTCCTACAAAATACTGACCACTTCTTGCTCATCTTTTCTGTTTTGCATAACATCATCAACATAGTGGGTGGGCACAATATTCTGAAGGATGTCCATTGAATCTATATCTCTTTAAGCTGTCATATGAGAGAAGAGAAGAAAGTTTATTTGATATAGTCCTGAGGAACATCTGTAAATGTATGCCATTGTGTGCTCTAAGAGAATGAGAACTCTCTGTGATTGTCTTTTCAGATAGGAATTGAAGAGAACACATTCACCAAATATGATGATATTTATGATGAGCTAATATGATGAGGCAATGGCCTCATATCACGTATGTACCTGAAGATAAGCTAATCTGCTCCAACAGAGATACCACATCTGGCACAGAAGCTGAGAGTGGAGTAACTGCTTGCTAGAGTTTTGGGGAGTCTATTAGCAGTCTCCAGGATCTTTTGAGTAGGCAGTACCCAGACTATTAATTAATGGAGATATAATAGAGTCCGTCATCCTGCATCCTTTAAATCTTTAAGACCTTTAATTTTCACTATCCTCAGAACTATGATGTTATTTCCTATTTGCACTTTGGCTGCAAAGTCAGAGGAGTGCTGAAAGGAAGCTGTTTCAGGGAAACAGTGGGTTGAATACTGGTCCTCCCCAAAATATGCACAAGTCTTAATCCCCAGAACCTATGTAAATGACCTTATTTGGGGAAAGTGTCTTTGCAATATACTTAAGCTAAAGATACCAAGATAATTTCATTCTGGATGTAGGATGGACTCTAAACCAAATAGCAGGTCTCCTTATAAGAAGAAAGATGGAGGGAGATTAGAGACACAGAAAAGGAAAGGTGCTGTGAAGACACAGACTAAAGGGACCCCACAGTCAAAGAACACCAAGGATTGTCAGCAGCCACCAGGAAGTAGGAGGAAGGCATGGAATGGATTCTTTCCTAAATCCTACAGAAGGAATGGATCCTGACAGCTTTGATTTCAGACTTCTTCCCTCCAGAACTATGAAACGATCAATTTCTACTGTGCTAAGCCACCAGGTTTGTGATAATTTGCTACAGCAGCTCTAAGAAACTGATGTAAAGTGTGTCTGTTTGGTCTTTCCCACTATGACAGACCTTATCCCATAGGCAAAGATACGTTTTGCGGCCTGTCCCAAAGACAAAGTGTATCTCTTCAATTATATTGCTGGGGACTGAGAAAATGATCAGTTGTTTCAGGGATGCTGCTGTCTCTTTTGGAAAGAATTGAGGGAATCATAAGCAGGTACATGTAGCGTGATGTTACAAGATTCTTTGCCTGGAGGACCTATTTTCTTTATCAGTCAGCGAGTTCCAGGTTTAAAAATGTTCAAGTCCAAAAGACCCACAAGTAGTTCTGATTTTAGGGGAGAAATTTTCCTCAACCTTCAGATGCCTATCCTTGAACTCTTCTGGTAATACAGCCTAAGCAGTGTTCTTTAAGTGGCTTATCCATTTTGTCCCTAAGGCTGCCTGCTGTATAACCTTATTCATAGCTTTTCATAGGTGTGACTTTCCTGGCTGCCACTCTAACCTTATGGTTCATTATGACTGCTTGACTTCTGTTGATTTGAGCACCATTTTTTGGTCTCAAATTCCCAGTTATAAGGTGAATAATTTCTAGCGATCTTTGTACAGCATGTTGATTAAAGCTAATAATATATTATTAAATACTTGAAAATTGCTAAGTGAATAGATCCTAAATGTTCTCATCACAAAAATGAAATGGTAATTATGTGAGGTGATGGAGGTATCAGCTAATGCTACAGTGCTAATCATATTGCAATACATACGTGTACACATCAAATCTACACATTGAATATCTTAAACTTACACAATGTCATATTTTAATATCTCAGTAAAACTTTCATTTTGATGTTACTTTGTAATGCTGCTTTGTTTCAAATAAACATAACTGTGATCATAAATATGTAAAAAAATACTCAACAATAAAGGATTACATTTATTACATTATTTCCAGTAAAATAAATAAATATATTCAGGGAAAGAATTGCCAGGCTTTGGATAAATATTTCTTTAATAGATAAATGACTTACTAAAAATTACTTATAAATCCTTGAGGAGATATTTACATTAGAGATTAGAATAATTATTTCTAAATGTTTCCAACTTTGGTCAATATCGAATGAATTCTAACTATGATGTCACTTCTCAACCTCTCATTCATGTCTCTTAAACCTCACATCTTAATTTTTGTTTGGCACATTATTGTTATTACATTGTTAAGGCTTATCACATACACATCTTATCAATGATCACAATTTCCAGTAGTGTTTAGCCTTAGTTTGATATTTGCATGGATATAGTGATGCGATTTGAGTTTTACCACTATCTTGCTATTCCTGAGTGGTTTGACTTTTATTAATTTGTTCTCTAACAAGTATTTCATTTATGTGTCTTGTAGCTTTTCTTGTTGGTGTTTCCTTGTTTACCTGAGATACATCCAGAGGAACTTATTCCTTAAATTCTTACATATTAGGAAAAGCCTGCCTTAAGAGCACAAAAATAGAAACCTAGAAATAATTCAGGTGGAGGAAGGGAGACAACTAAGGTATTAAATTAATGAAGAATTCTTCAAGAAATATCTGACTGAATTAGGAAAAGTAACATAAGATGAAGCAATCCTGAGAAAAATAACAGAGTTGGAGGTATCATACTCCCTGACTTCAAAATACACTACAAAGCCATAGTAATCAAAACAGCACAGTACTAGCAGAAAAACAGACTCACAGATTGATGGAAAAGAATTGAGAACCCAGAAATAAAGCCACACATCTATGAACAGCTAATCTTTGACAAAGAAGCCAAGAACATACAATGAAAAAAGGAAAGTCTCTTCAATAAATGGTTTTGGGAAAATTGGACAGCCAAATGCAAAGGAATGAGAGAAGAAAATTATCTTACACCGTACACAATATTAACTCAAAATGGACTAAAGACTTGAATGTAAGACCTGAAACCATGAAACTCCAGAAGAAAATATAGGCAGTACACTCTTTGACATCGGACTTAGCAGTGGATTTTTGAATACCATGTCTACTTAGGCAAAGGAAACAAAAGAAAAAATTAACAAATGGGATTACATTAGACTAAAAAGCTCCTGTAAGGTAAAAGTAACCATGAGAAAAAATAGAAAACAACCTGCCAATTGGAAGAAAATAATTATAATCATATATCGCTCAAGGAGTTAATTCCTAAAATAGATTAAAAAAACTCATAACACTGAACAACAATGGACAACCCTATCAAAAATATGGGTAGAGGATTTGAACAGACATTTTTCCACAGAAGATATATAGGTGGCCAACAGGCATGTGAAAAGATATTCCACATTGCCAAATATTAGGGGAATTTAAATAAAAATTACAATGAGATACCACCTTACACACATCCAGAAAGGCTATAATGAAGAAGAATTAAGAAATGCTGTGGAGGGTGTGGAGAAAAAGGAACCTTCATACACTGCTTGTGGGAATGCAAACTGATGTTGCCTATGGAAAAGAGTTTGGAGATTTCTCCAAAAATTAAAAAATAGAAATACCATATAATCCTGCTATCCCACTACTGGATATTTTTCCAAAGAATGTGAAATCAACAATTCAAAAAATTTATGCATCCCTCTGTTCATTGCAGAATTATCCACAATAGTCAAGATGTGGAAGCAACCCAAGTACCTGTCAACAGATGAATGGATAAAGAAAATGTGGTATATACACACAGAGGAATACTACTCAGCCATAAATAAGACAAAATTGTGCCATTTGCAAGAACACGGGTGGAACTTGAGGGTATTATGCTAAGCGAAATAAGCCAGACAGAGAAAGACAGATATTGTATGATTTCACTCTTATGTGGAAGATAAACAAACAAACACATAGATAAGGAGACAGATTAATGGTTACCAGAGGGGAAGAAGATGGAGGGAGGGAAAATAGGGCAAAGGGGCCCATATGTATAGTGACTGATAAAAACTACACTATTGGCGGTGAACATGATACAGTCCATGTGAAAGCTGATATATAATAGTGTACACCTGAAATTACACAATGTTATAAGCCTATATGACCTCAATAAAATAATTAAAAATTAAAAAAGAAGGAAACCATGTCACTTGCGATGACATGGAGGAACCTGGAGGGCATTATACTAAGTGAAATAAGCCAGACTTAAAAAGACAAAGACAAATGATTCTGCTTATATGAGGTACCTAGAGAAGTCAAATTCATAGAAACATCAGATATAATGGTGTTAGCCAGGGCTGGGGTGGATGGCGAAATGGAGAATTATTCAATGGTGTGGTTTCAGTTTTCCAAGATGAAAAACTTCTAGAGCTCTATTGTACAATAATGTGAATATAGTTAATACTGCTGAAATGTAAACTTAAAAATGGTTAAGATGGTAAATTTTATGTTACCTGATTTTTACCACAACAAGCAAACAAATAAATAAATAAATAAACAAAAATTGGAATATTTTTGGCCTATTATATAGTTTAAATTTCACTAAAACATCAAAAAAAATCATTTCCTTCAAGATGCTGTGTACACCATCTACCCTTATTCTATTCCTTAATTAACTCCATATTTTTGCTTTCTCTCCTGTTTACTCACTTGCTCTGAACGCTGATGTATGTTCCAGCAAGAAATGGTTACCTTAATGTTAACCCCTATATCTATACTCCCAAATGCACAACAATGTCTTGTTCTTATTATTGAAAAACTAATATATTTATAAATTTTAAGTTAATAGTTACTACTATTATAAGTATATGAAAGCTAAACAAGAATCTAGGATGCAATTACTCAATATAGAAATTATTTCCCAGAAAATAATGATTGAGTATGCCAAGAATTACTGACGGACTTTTCTCAAATGACAAGATTGATAAGCACACCTAACTTGTTATATCTATATTATCTTCCAAATCATGCATAATCCTCCTTTCATACATTAATACAAACTTGACACTCTCAAAATTCATTACATATACCACATCAACATTCACGATTCAAATTTATTCCTATATATCGCTGTATAAGTTTGCCAGGGCTGCCATAACAAAGCACTACAAACTGTGTAGCATAAACAACAGAAATGTATTACCTCATAATTCTGGAGTCTAAAACTCCAAGATCAAGGTGTCAACAAAATCAGTTTCTTCTAAGATCTCTCTTCTCAGATTATAAATGACCATCTTCTGGTGTCTTCACATGGTCTCCTGGCATGTGTCTATGGCCTAATCTCCATACAGGGTGCCCCTATATGACCTCCTTTTAAATTAATTATCTCTTTGAATGCCCAGTCTCCAAATATATTCCCGTTCTGAGGTACTGGTGGTTAGGATATTTTGGGAGGAACACACTTCGGCCCACAACAACCACCATTTAAGATTTCAAAATTATATATATACATATACACGTTTTTTATTTTTGAGGAAGATTAGCACTGAACTAACATCTGCCACCAGTCTTCCCATTTTTACTGAGGAAGATTGGCCATGAGCTCACATCTACGCCCATCTTCCTCTACTTTATATGTGGGACGCTTACCACAGCATGGATTGATAAGTGTTGCAGAGGTCTGAACCTGGGATCTGAAGGGGCAAATTTCAGGAGTTTGCCAGTATACACTTGTATATATACATACTCATATATATCTCTCAGAAGGAATAACTCTATATGCTGGTGAGACTACTTAAAGCTTCAAATAGATTTTAACATTTTCATCTGCTTACTTTGTTTTCTAAACTGAATTCATTTTGTTAAAAGAGTCACTAATCAAATTGAAATCACAATAGCTAATATTTATTAAGCATTATGTGGTTGGCACTGTGTAAGGGCTTTGCATATTTACTTGATTCTCATTATTCCCAACAGTTGTGTTCTGTGAAGTTGCTGCAAACTCATCATTGCTGAATACTGAATCATTGCTCCCAGTGGAAACACGAGGTTGGGCTCCCACAAGTCTCTCTTTACAGCATTTTATTCAACCGATCTACACAGTACCTTGTTTTACGTGTATTTCTGCTTAAAGACACCTTGTTTAATATATATTGTTGATTCCTTAGCATTGAGCTCATAGTCAACAGCTAGAACTCACAGAACTGAATGAAGCTTGTCTAACAAACATATTTTCTCCCTAAGCCATGTCATAGTCATCTTGCTTCCTCTGAAGACCACTAGAAAGCACTTCAGCACCATCCTTGGGGGCCATTCTAAACAGTGCAATCACCAGAGAAACCACAAAAATGCAAAAAATGTGGCATTTGATAGACTGGGAAAGGGACACTTTTCAGTTTGAGAGCTGTACAACAAGGCAGAGACCCTTGTGAGACATCGACCAGGAGCATGCCTGTCAGGTGAATCCATGTTTTTGCTTCTTGGTACACATCTATAGATGAAGATGAAAGCACTGAAAGTATTAATTTTGAGATTACAAATAAATTTTAGTGATTTGGCAAATTCAAAATACAGTCAGAAAATACTAAAGAATGTTTAAGAACTTTTTATTCTCAGACCAATTCAATGAGATAGGTAAGTAAAACATCCATATTTTATGAAAAAATGGTATTACTGGCAGGAATGGGGCCTTTGTATATTTTCTGGCTATCATGATAGCATACATTCCAAGGCCTTTGATTACTGACACATGTTTTCACTTTTAATATATCATTATCAGAATTTAATTATTTTAAATACCTGATTGCAATTTTGTTGAATAAAATACAAGCAAAGAGCTCCCATATCACCTCAATTTTACTTATAACATGATTTGTATTTTATTATAAATAATTGCATATACTTGTTTACCATTTATCATTTTTCTGACCAACTAGTCTATAAGCTCCCCATGGGGTGCAACTGTGTTTATCTCAGTCACCTCTTCTTCTTCAGTACAGAGTACAGAATCTGGCATCTAGTAGACAGAAAATACTTACTGAAAAAATTATCCTTTCTTATGTGTTGGACACTGAAAGAATATTTTATAGTGACTATATCCCACATGATCCTGTATTTCGCACATCCTTGTAACAACTGTTGTGTAGCCCAGAAACTTCAGTGATAATGAAAGATGAAATACATAATATATGCAAGAATTCTGTGAAGAAGTTTTGATATTGCCTCATGTATTTCTATAAGACAGTCTTTGGAACGGCAAAGAAAAACCCTTTTCCAGAGACCAGTGTTTTATCTTAGGCAAAGATTTGGCAGGTTTGCACTGGAGTCCTCCAACAAACTCAAAATTAGGTAAGAGTGGATGAGGGAATTCAAAATCCCATTAAATTCATGTCAGACATATATGAGGTTTCTCCATCAATTCATACAATGTAGTGGGACTTCCTGCTAAGAAATTAGGAAAAGAAAAACACATAAATTTGTGAAATGACATAGTTTTTTTCTTTGAAAATATAGGAATAAAGTTTCAGGTCTCTGTAGGTCAAGTTGTTCAAAATATACCAGTGTTTTAAAATTTAAACAAGCATTTAAACAACAATCCCCTCAAAACTGAAAAAACACCGATGTATGTGAGAGAGTTAAGTAGTTAATTAATAAATTATTCTCACCTCTGCAGCCTTTCTAAGTTCAAAAATTCATTAGAGATTCAATCCTCTTTTCATGTACTGTAAATTCAAGATACTGATACATTATATTTCTATGTGAATGTATTTCTGTAATCATTTAATTATATAGGATGGATATTACATTTTAAATGACCATATTCTCATTTTCCATCTTCATAGTATTAGATTTGTTCCTCTTTTATGATATTATTGACAGTTTCACTGAATCCTAGGGCATTTTAAACATGTTTTATTTTCTTTGCTAACTGATGATCCCCAGTCTCAAAGGAAAACCCATGTGACAGGGTTTCACATGGGACATGGGCCAGCTCAGGACCCATTTTGTGCTCATTGAAATGAAGACATGCCCCAAGGTGAATGAAAGTGGTTGAATAAGAAATTGTTTTCTAAACATCATAATGGTCTTCTGCGTTAAATACGGATCTCTAGCATGAAGATTTGCATTGTCCACACTTGTCTCAATCTCCTCTCCAGTTGCACCAGAGAATAACTAGGTTACCCATGGGGCGTTGAATATCCTTTAGGAATCTAGAGAATGGGAAGCAGAGAAACCTCAGTTGCTCAAGAGTCCTCCTTAGTGATGCTGACCTCAGCAGGAAACAACAAGCCTTCACTTCCATAGCTTAAAGACTCACTGTCCCTTGTGTGTTTTATAGAAGAAACCATGTTGCAGGACCAAAGTCCTGGAACATCTGTGATCAGGAAAATGCATGATGAATGAGATGTACTAAACAAAAGCATGTCTTTCATCTCCATCTCTATGTTATCTGTTTTTTTCTTTCTGAAGAAACCAGAAACCTCCTGATATGTTTCTTTTTTTGATTACTGATTATTACAATTTAATGTAAAGAGATTGTTGCTTGATAACTGTATGAAAGAATGGGAGCCTGAGGCACTATCCCACATTTCAGTCTGTCAAGTGTTTTCCCATACTTAATTTGTGTCTGTAGGCTACAGAAAAGTTATACATATGGGAAACTAAAGCAAGCATTAACAACATGTAGGAATTGGTGATAAGGGAGCTTCACCTGCAAAAATGCTGAAAATTCTCCCTTTTAGGATTTAAAACTTGGCCAAGGGATCTCCTTTGTCAGTTTCTATCCCTAGAATAAATCAACAGTACTGTGATGGGTGTCTCTTCAAGGAATGACATAAACTTTCTGGAAAATCAGGATAGAAAATGATTTTTTTTGTAAAAGTCTGCTTGGATCAATCTCTTGCATTTGTATTCCCTTATTTACCTAAAATATCTCCTGAGCTTCTTTGTGGATTATTTGCTTATTCTTACATTCCCACAGACCCTCCAACACACTTGTCCTCCCATTTACCACTCAGCTTTCTACTCCGATTGTTTGCTATTTGATCCCTGTTTTCCTTCACATTCTCTGTGTGCCCCTACTATGGAATCTCGTCTAAGAGCTTATTTTCTGTGACTTATGATTCTTGATTAATTTTTAGCAGATTAATCATAGAAACTTTGGTCTTTAGACTACTTGTTTAGTCTTTTATTATGGGCAGACCTACCCACTCTCACACCCACTTACCAACCAGTTTTCTTCTTTGATTGTTTGCCATTTGATTCCTGTTTTCCTTCTCATTACATTGCACACCTTTGCTCTTGAATCTCATCAAAAAGTTTATTTTCTATGACTTGTGATTCTTGATTAATTTTCAGCAAATTTGTTTTTTGAGAGTTTAGACTTTGGTTTTATTCTCCAAGCCACTGCCTCCTATATCCTCATACAATATACAAATAGTCAAAGTTTAGAGATTTAAAACCTAGATCTTTAATTGCTTTGTAACCTTAGATTATCCTTATATACCTTCTTATCCATTGAGAATAATTATTACAGTTATGCTAAGTATGGTTAAGTTTCATTTGAAAGCTATTTCTCTTTTTAGATTTCAAAATATTTACAATAGTTCCCAACAAAAACATGCTTTATATGTGAGTAAAAGGTGATGAGGGAACACCCATCCTGGCAAAGCTAAATTTGGTTAGTTGAAAGATATATACTGGCAATGGAAAATGTCTGTTAAAGAGACCACCAAGATCAAGAAAGACTAACTTTCTTGTTCTTCTATTTTGTAGTATACTTGGTACTTAGCACAATGTCTCTCTAAGATATGCGTGGATTTTTGAAGTCAGTGTGTCTCTCTTTTCTCTTAGTTAATGCAATACACCAAGGAGTTAGATCCAGGGGCCAGACTGCTGTGTTTCAACCCTATTCACAACATTTCTTCCTCACAAGAACTTGGGCAAGTTATCTGAACTTTCTATATTTCAGTTTTCACATCTGTAAAATGAGGATAATAATAGTATGTATACAAATGATTTCTATGTGTGTCTTCTATGATTCAATAAATTTAAAGGATGTAGAAGGTTTACTGGAAGATTAAATTCTCAATAAATGTTGACTAATTTCCTTCTGCCTACTGGAGACAAAAAATCATAGCAGAAGCTCAATAAATGTTTGTTATTGAGTGAATGTGCTCACCGAATCATAATTAGGAGCTATTAAGGTATGAAAAGTACATTAGACCCTCATATTTTGCTTTATTTTTTAAACTGAAGGGAAGCAGTAACTGTAGAACAAGAAAACAGTTATTGATAACTGTAAAGTAATTCCAAAAGTTTCAGATTTCCTTAGCAGATGACTTTTAACCCACTGAGAAGAAAGAAGTAATACTAGATAATGCTCAGAGACAACTTATCCATAACTAAGAATTTTCCTCTTAATAGAAATATTAGATGATTAGACCACAGAAGCAATTCAGAAATAATAATCAATGAATTCAATCTAGAAGGCAAATATCAGACACATTGATTCTGAAAACTGAAAGAAAACTTAGCTGTGAGGTCATAGAAATATTTAACTAGAAAACAAGTAAACACAAACTTACACAAAGTTGGCATACTTTCTTATACATAAAGTAAACTTTTTGCTAGAACCAGATTGGTAAAATATATTTCCTCATGGCTGACCTCTTGATTTTTAAATATAATTAATGAAGTTCCTTACTTTAGTATATTAAAAAGGGCTATGTATTCTTTTCAACTTCTCTTATTAAGAAGTGAAGGCTATTTATTTGACTTTGGACTTGCCTCATGACCTTTTCAGCAGTGGAAGGTAGCAAAAATGGCATTCATGTTCTAGGCCTATAACATTTATGCAAGCTGTTATGGAATTCCGCTACCATCTTCAAAAGGACAAACTTGCCTATTGGAGAGGCTACATGGAGGAGACAAAGTGTCCAGCTAGTCTGTTAAACCCCAGCCAAGTGAGTGACACTTTCTTGGACCATTCTGCTCCAGCTAACTTGATAGCTACCTGCAGCCTAATGAGTGAGACAAAGCAAGGCCCAAAGAAGTAACATTTCACTGAGCCCAACCCAAATTGCTAGTCCACAGGATCATGAGGAGTAATGTGGTTGCTCTTTTAAACTCTAGGTGTTAGTATGGTTTGTTATACAGCAACAAATAAGAGAGACATTGTGATTTATGAAAAATGTTGTACATATGTAGCTCTTTAAATAAAGAAGCCCTAAGAGTGTTAATATGGGAGACCAATGTCAGATGGATTTACAGCTCCAGGGCTACAAATTCGAGAACAATTTGCACAAGCTTTCTTGGATGATTGATAAATTTTGACTGAAAAATTATCATATGTCCATTTTTACACTAAATCTAAGAAAACATAAATTCTCCTTAATTTTATATATCTATATACATACATGTAAATCTATATGTAAAATTATCTAATACAACATATTTGCCATCCTCTCTATAAATGTCATTTTGTCACTAAGGTCTGATATGACAACAGTTACATAGGAAGGAGGTAATGTAAGCCCTTCACAGAGTCTTTGGTATTGTCAGTGGTAAATCGAAGACTGTAGACTAAGCATAGGTTAAGCATTTCAGATGACATATCACCACAAGGAGAAAGACATTTTCAAAAACAACATTAGGGTTGGAATCTTGTAGTTTTTTCATTAGTTTCTTTTTCAAAACTGCATCCTCATAGAGCTTTTGAATAGATCAGAATATTCATAATTAATTTTTTGCATCTTTGAATCATATGCCCACAAGATGCTCTTTGGTAACTCAGATGACCACATCTTGATCTATTGCAGGAAAAGAAAATCAAGTTCATTCTTAGTAAAGGATGTAGAATAAACATCAAATTTAAGAGCAGATTATTTGTTGGGATCCACAAGGATGGAGCTGAAGATACCAGAACAGTCACCTCATGGCCTCTCTAAGCAAGTGCGTCCAGGATCATCTTTAAATTCATCCAATGATTGTATCTCATTGCCTACATGAGCACCTTTCCACAGAACCCACAGCTCAAATAACAAAACAGCACAAGAAGAGAGGTCCATTTCTTAGACATCCTGGTAAAATTCAATCTCTCTATAAACTTCTGTTAAGTTTGATGTGGCTGTCATTTATATCCAGGAAAGAATCAATTTAGTAGTTAAAATATAACTGCTACATATCAAGTTCACAATGATTAAAATAGCTCAGAGCAGAGCTTTTGGAAAGCAAATAAATAAAGAATGGGTAAATAATCTTGTAGTTGTCTGTGCTTATAATAAATCCCAGGATCACTGTAAACACCAATGCCTCTAGGCTAAGAGGACATTACTTGTCATGTAGCTAGTCTCTTGATAAGAAATCAGCATTGTGTCAAAACAAACCTATTTTGATTTATTTGAGCATTTCCAAGCAGGCTTTCTGAATTTCCTCCTCCATATTTTCACACCTTTTATATTAGTTCCATTTCCTTTCTCTTGCCTTTGTTTTTCTGACTGTAGATACTCCCTGCATTTTTTTTCATTTATATCCAAATGTGGGTGATTGTCAAATGCTGTTTTACTTTCTTTCTTTTATTTGAAAATATTGGCTCTAAATTATGACCTTTTTCTTTTCTGAACATTTGCAACATTCCTTGTTACTCTTCCTTACTCAACACTTACTCGTAGACAGCATTTATCTTCTAAGTATCTTACTTTGATCTTTGTTGTTTAGATTGCTTTTGTAATACAGGTAAATTTTATTTAGAAAAAAAATCTCAACAATAATTCCCATCAAATTAAAAGTAGGAAGTGAGAGATGCATGTCATGGGATATATTTGATAGAATTAATACTTTATTAATTTCATGCAAGTAATAACCTGTTGACCTGAAGTGAGAGGTGAATCTCCCTGAAAAATAATTTAAACATAGATTTTAAGCAAAATATTACCAAGAGTTGAAATATACTTTGATCTTGATAACGTCTTTTGGTGGACAGCTTGATATGTTACCCAGATTCTCCTTTTTGGAACATAGATATTATTCCCCAGCTGCAAAGAAATTTGTCAGCTGACAATGCTCTTCTACCTGCTTTCTTTGAGGATTGCCACTGATGAAGAGGACTATCTAGTCTAAAATGATGTCTCCTTCCTAGGGAAGTCCATTTTCAATACCTAGTCACTTAACTTCAATTTGACTAACTCTTAAAGTTGATCTTAGCTTCAGAACTCCCAGTGCGTTGGTGTAGATCTATGCTGAAACTTTATTATGTCCCTACTTTTTAAACTGTCCAACTTTGTTTCCTAACCTTCACACTCACAGACTTTGTTTCAAAGAACATCCCTTGGTAACCTACCTGCAAGCTTATATCCAGCTCAGAGTCACCTTTCTGGGAGTACTCAACATTTGATAATAGATACCTAGCGTGCAATAAGAGAGTAGACACTAAGATCAAATTTTGGAGCTGATCATTCACCACCACTTGGAATGAGGACTCTATCGCTGATGGTAGGTGGGATACAAATGTCTTGTAACTGTGATAACTGTGAAATTTTTACTATTTTCAGCAATGGTGAATTGGCACCATATACTATTGAAAAGAAAGTCTGTGGTGGTTATGATATATCAAGTGTTTGATACATATGGGACAGATAGAAATTATGAGGACAATGGAGCTGGATAATTGTTTCTGCTGAATTCAAGTTTTGAAGACTGTAATGGAAAAATAGCAGCTATCATCCTTCAAATTAAGGCTAATGGTGAAAGTGAGAGAGGCCTCCTTCGCAGTAAGAAGATTCTCATCTTTTTCAGAAGGCCAAAAGAATATCTGATGTCATTCTAAAAATGAAACATTTCCAGTTCCACTTAAATTCCCAACCTAGTCTTATCTTTTATCAAGGTCAGGACCCTAGTTGAGAAAGAGCAGAATCACAATACATCTGATAAATGGTTAATTGTACATGAAGATTTTGAAATCCCAGATTCCCTTGAACCCTCTGAGTCCTCAGAAGTGGCCCACTCCCCTCTGTTAAAGTATAGCACTTCTCTATTGTTTGAGGATGATGTAGTGTCTTCTACCCACACGACATCATGTGCCCCTCTCAGGATCTGCTCTTATCTCCATTCTTGGCCATGGGCCAATAAGTAGGTTTGAGTCACATAGTAATACATCCAGGTATAGCTGCACTACCAAAGGAGGAAAGACGTTATAACTCAAAGAACTGAATGATCTAGCCAATTTTTACCAACAAGAACTGGGAGATTATATAGGGAACTGTATGCTAAGCAACTGGTTATGGAAAATAGAACATACAGTTGCATAAGGAAGCATAGTTTCATTTTGGAGCACTCTCTCAGGACATAGGATTTAATACCAGTATTCAGACTTCTGGAGCTGGTGGTAACAGACAACTAGGGTGCCGTTGAATCATGAAAAAGTGATGGCCCACACAGAGTGAAACTGATGTGCTGGAAGTGCCATGGCAAACAGTGGGAGAAAGAATCAACAGGTTTAGCAGTACATATGTTAAGATAGATATGTAGGTCTGGAAAATCCACCAGATGATTGTTTACTGAAGTTATAAGGCAGGCTCAGTGTGGCTGTCCTCTGAAGGACATGTTCTTTGGTCGTTATAAAATTTAACTCACTAATATTAAACATAATCAAATCCAAAAATAAAAGAGACCAAGCGAGGGTGCTCATTCATCAGAATCCAGGTGGTCAAAATGGTCATTGTGAACAATAAGAACAGATTTGCAGCCAGCAGGCCTAACCAAAGAAAAGCTATGGATACGTTTATAGAGCAGACAGCCCAAAGAAAAAAATAGGCCACCAAAAAGGGATTGCACAACCCATACTAGCTGTGTGGAATCTCTGGCAAGTCTAACGGGAGAACCACAACAAAGCAAGACGATGCCATCTAGACTGAAGACTTACATGCATTTGGAAAAACAAGTCCTGGTCTGCTATAGGGCCCTGTTAGAGATTGTATGTTTGACTATGAAACACCAAGTTAATGCTCCCCAGAGAACATCCTTCGTGGAATAAGTGCTGAACAATCAAGTGGGCAAAATTACTCAGCCAGGTGACATCAGTCAGTCTCTATCATCAGCCATCCCAGTTCAGGTCCTAAGAGCAAATTAGCAAAGTGGCTATAGTGGCAGAGAGCCAAGCTATGCATGGGCCCACATGTTTATGCTCTTGTTTAACAAAGATAATCTAACTACTCTTTAAACTGAATGTCAAGACTATCAAATCTGCTAGAAGTAGAATTAAGCACTGTGTACCTGCTATGGCACCATTGTTTGACTAGAATAACTGGACACTTAGGGCCAGTATTCTAAATTGGATCCCTTCCATCTGGCTATTTACTCTGACAGGATTAGCCACATATACTGGGAATCTATCTATCTTATCTGCATAAATCAGAAATGTAGATAAGAAAGAAAAGCTCATAATCCATTAATCTGGAATTTTAGCAGTTTGAACAGTTCACAAAGCTGAGAGACATAAAAGTGGTATTCAAATCAAGATAGTTTAAGCCCAGATGTGAAAATTGATTTTAGCAGGAAGACACAAAGCTTTCTCTGAGTAGCTTAATTTTCAGGAGAAAATAGTGTAGGCCATTTTGAATTTCTAAACTATGCAAATTCGATACTACATGCCTAGTTTCCTCAACTCCACCTTCTATTTCTTTCCTTATGCAATGATACCTCCAGTTTCTGATGGAGATCCTGTTCCTTGCAATGTAATCTGGAAAGTGACTACACTCAGAAAGCTGGAGTGTCCTTAGAGTTCACCTTGTCAATTTCCTGTCTCTTAGTTATCATGTTCTTCTGATGCCTAATATTCAACGTCTGAAAATAGTTGTTATATATAATTATATATAATTTGACCAATTTTTTAGTTGATAATGGTAGAGGGTTAGTCTGGCCACAATTACACCATGAGGACCAGAAATGGAAGCCAATATCTAATTCTAAAGCAGTCCAAACATCTTGGAATATTCTTGAGTAGGAAAATTAAAGCAGAAGCTGAGGAAGCTTGTAGCAAGGAGGAAATCTTCTTAATATAGCCTTTTGTCTCTAAAAGAACTTATATCTTAGAGAAAGTATATCCTCTTGTTTGTCCAAACTTACTAAAATTAAGAGAATAAAATATGCACCTTTTTGTTCCTAATAAAGGGCAAATGATTAACACTCAGGCCAGGAAGCACCCAATAACATTGAGAGACTATTATTAATAATGGATGAATTTATTGGCTTTGGTCAAAGGTCTTTAGCTCTTCTGTGGTTCATAACAAATATAATTCAGAATTATACTTGATTTAAGAGATTTTTTAAATAAGACACTGGCATTATTTTAAGATAAGGAAAATGCTTGTAGAAAGAAATACATTGATTTCTTGTCCTTCATTACATTTTTTTCTTTTTTTTGAGGAAGATTAACCCTGAGCTAATATCTGTCACCAATCCTGTTCTTTTTGCTGAGGAAGACAGACCCAGAGCTGACATCCAAGCCCTTCTTCCTCTACTTTATATGTGGGACAGCTGCCACAGCATGGCTTGACAAGCGGTGTGTAGGTCCACAAGAGGGATCCGAACTGGCGAACCCCAGGCCTGCAAAGGAGAATGTGTGAACTTAACACCTGTATCACTGGGCCAGCCCACATTTAAGTTTTAGATGGCTGAAACTAAGACATATAAATGTGAAAGAAGAAAGAGAAGATTTTTTTTCTTGAATGATTTTAGCACCTTTTCCTGATAGAGGATGCAATATTGTATATTAGTAGGGAAATAAACTTATTTCTAGCAACAAAAATTGTGTGAGCAAAAGCACAAAGTTGGAAAAGTAAAATATGTGATTTGAAATGCTTCACATGATTGTTAGAGTAATAGCTGTTTCAGATTTTTAACCCCAGTTTTAGGGCATGGTGCTATGATATGTCTGATGGGGCCTGGTCAGTCAGATACATGGCCATGGTCCTCTAGAGCTCTTCAATTTATCTGACTAAGAGAAAGAAATCAAAGCCACAACATTATTCAGTGACGTGTGTGCGTGTGTGTGTGTATGTGTGTGTGTGGTTGAGCAGAGGTAGACAGAGTGCTTTATTTTTTTCTGTGTTTTATTCCTACTTTGTTGTCTCCAATGTATGGAAAATCTTAGGTTAGCTATATTCAAGTGTGGGCACATTTTTTATTAAATGTGGTGTTTCCTTTGATTTTGGAGTTTATATTCCTTAACATGATAAACAATTTTGTATATACTTCTCATTCAAAACTATTTCTTAAATGTGGAATTGTGTAATTCACAACTTTAGAAACACAACAAATGTTAAATGATGACTGGTTTAGAAATAATCTAATGACAAATTGATATTTAGAAGATATTCTTAAGGATAAACATTGGAAAGACCTTTAATGATCTTAATTGCAAAGAAAATATTAATAAACTGTTCTCTATCTTATAGACTTTATTATTGTTTATGTTTGAACAAAATAATTTTTACTGATAATTTTAATTAGGAAATATAGCAAAGATATTTTCCAGTTTAAAGATGTTATTTTTCTCTAAAAATATGTTATCTTATTTGGATGAACTAATACAAATCCTTTTGTTAAGTTTCCCAGAAAATATTTCTCATTAGATTTGTATTTGAAATGAATTGGACTATGAGATGAGCACTGTATTGTTAGCATAGATTTTAGAATGAAAATGTCTTGATCAATTGAGATATTTACATTTTTCTGATTATAGAACTCTCCTATCATAAAATGATTTTTGTGAGGATTTGTTAAAACTTGGTGACATGATTTCTATTTTTCCAAATACTAGAAATCTACATTTAAACTTTTCTACTTTTTTATTGATTACAGATATTTGTTACCTAACCTTAAAATGTAGAGGAGGGGCTGGCCCTGTGGCCACATGTTTAGGTTAATGCGCTCCGCTTCGAAGCCCAGGGTTTCACTGATTCGGATCCTGGGCGCGGATATAACACCTCTTGTCAGACCATGCTGAGACAGCGTCACACATAGCACAAGCAGAAGGATCTACAGCTAGAATATACAGCTATGCACTGTGGGGCTTTGGGAAGAAGAAAAAGAAGGAGAAGAAGAAAAAAAGGAAGATTGGCAACAGATGTTAGCTCAGGTGCCAATCTTTAAGAAAAAAAATATAGAAGACAAGATGTTATTACTATCACCTCTGCTGAAGGACTCAATGTTTATGTATTAAGGAGATGAGAGAGAAGAAAGAAAGGTCTTTGAGAAGATATAGAAAGATCAAGAAAAGATTGTCTAAATTTATTTATGTGCAATAATGGTTTCATATAAATCTGTCTTTCAAAAACATTTTCAATACGACAACAAATCTTAAAGGATCATTTCTCTTGTTCTAGTGAGGGGAGATATAAGTCCACATATATTTTGAAACAAGCATTCAAAGACATTAACTTCATTAGATGAACTACATGTGAGATCATGCACCATTAAATGTTATTTATCGAGGGAGAACACCAAAGTCAAAGATCTTTAAAGTCATAGGAAAAATTACTTTAAGTTGTGAAACAAATGACTTTCCCAAATAGCTCTATTTTGTTGTAAAAAGCAACCATATATCATATAAAATTTAAAAAATAATGTAAATTTTCATAGAAGGTAATTTCTTCCTTATACACAAAATTCCAGCCATTCCCTTTGAAGGAATTTTTGTGCATAAAGAGTGATTATAAGGATAGATGTAGTACCATGAATCTCCCTAAACCTAATGGAAGCTGAACTCTGAGACTCAAATCTAGAAAATCTTCTTCTAAATTTGACAAAACTATGGGAAATGAAGCAAAATTAATTAAAATATCCCATGCATTTGCCAACAAATATTGCTAAAATAATTAGAATACATATACTTTAATAATCAAGACAAATTCAGCCTTTAAATTCTTTCATTCATTTATTTTTAGTTAGTTTTTTAATGCCCAAGTGCCAACCTACAGTGTTCCCAATTCTGCAACCAATTGTTGTGCATGTTCCAGAGGGCAGCAGTGAGAGTGATTTCTGTTAGACAAAGATTGTGTGCACAAAACAGGCCAGGGCCTATGGGCAAAGGATAAACCAAAAACTTGTGCAGTAGTGCCACCTTCTGGAAAACAAAAGAGAAGTTTCACATAGCTGGTCTAGTGAGTTTTAAGATCAAGAAAAAACATATATTCTAAGATTTCTGCTACAAAAGGGAGCAAAAAGCGTGGAGCCGGTGCATCTATACAAGGTTGAGAAAGCCCCAGATCTAAGGACCAATGAAAAGTATTTTCCACCTATAGGCAGCTGTAAAGATTGAGGGAGGAGAGTGAAACTTCAAACGCAAAAACAGCTATAAAACACTCCAAGAAACGTGAGGAATCAAGGAAACATGTCATTGCCAAAGATAATAATCCTCTTGTAACCAGCACAAAGACTCAGAATTTCGTGATTTACTCAATAAAGAATTCAAAATGGCTGTTTTGAGGAAACTCAGTGACCACAAGAATGGAGAGAAGTATAACAATGAAATTAGGAAACCAATACATGAACAAAATAATAAATTTAACAAAGAGGTAGAAGGATCTCATCAAGGTGGCAGCATAGGTGTGCTCTGAACTCACCTCCTCCGATGAACACAACCAGGTTACAACTATTCTTGGAAAAATTACCCCATGAGAGAATTGAAAATTGGATAAAATGAACCCCCATAACAAGAGACAGTCTGGACTGAGCAGAAGAGGCAGAAATTCCTTTTGGAGAGAAAAAAGCCACCTTCATGAGCAGTGGAGCTTCACAGCCAGCTGGACAGGAGCCATCTAAGGTATTCAGCCTTCCCTGGAGAAGTGGGGACTTGGGCAGGTGCACATTACCACTTCAGAGTCAATACAACTGAGACAACTGTAATATTATCTAGTTTCGCTGGTTGCTAACTACAACAGGGAATGCCTCCAGAAATGCTATTGACATAAGTGGAATAAAGCCAGCTCTTAAAGAGCCTATGCACAATACAACTATTTCAGAGGGCAACCTAAAATCTCCAGAAAGAAAGGTACACAGTCCTCTGGTGAAAAGAGATGCACCTGGTAAGCTCTGGGCACATCTTGATGAGAGGTGAGACCTCTCCAGAGACTGAGATATTGGTGGCAGCCACTGTCGTGACCTAGTACAGGCGTGTGGACACAAATACTGGCAGATCACATTAGAGTTCTTCCCCTGGTCTGTTAGCCCAGGGGTCTGCCACACCCGCTCGAGCACAGATCTAATCCAGCTCAGCCAGGGCGGGCAGACATCCTGCCCTAGGGACTTGCACCACCCATCATCAAGCCCTTGGGCAACTTTTCAGCCTCCATAGAATGGGTGTCTGGATCCTCTATAGGAAGGCGAGTGGGTCTGCCTCTGTCTGTGGGGCAGGACATGTGTGAGGACCAGGTGAACTGTGGGGAGCATTGGTGGAGAGGTGGGGACTCTGCAGTGGGGTGACTGGGTGTACTCCACGGGTTTGGGAAGTGTGCATGGGCCAAGATTGTGTTGACTGTTTGTGGACCTGTGGGGGCTGGAGGGAGTCTTATCAGTGGCAGAAGGCCTGTGCTTCACAACAGCCACAAAGGGGACCAGTCCTACCTTCCAAAGTTTGAAACAATTGGGTGCTCCCATGCCTGGGGCCGGACCCACTCAGCTGGAATCCTGACAGAGCTGACAATAGCCTTCCAGGCCTGAGGTCTACAGCAACTGTAAGCCCCTAGCAACCGGCTACACTGGGTGCCTACTTATTTAACAGGAAAACTGCAACACGAGTATGCTGGTAGACCTTATAGCCAATGGTGCTGGTGTTCCCCAAACCTGATTTAGAAACAGCCTGCTGGGCGTGAAGTTTAGACTCCCTGGGTACCTGCAGTAAGAGCAATGCTGCTGAAGCAGAAGGGCACATGTAGCCCACACAGGGATCACTGCTGGAACATTTGGACTAGAGATGAGAGAGAAGCTGGGCCTCAAAAGGCGTCTCTTACATAAGGACGCTTCTCCAAGAACAGGAAACATAGCTGACTCACCAAATACATAGATATAAACACAAAGACAGGGGCATAATGAGGAAGCAAAGGAATATGGTCCAGGTAAAGAAACAGGACAAAACCTTAGAAAAAGAACTACATGAAACAGAAATCAGCAATCTACTTGACAAAGAGTTCAAACAAAAACTCATAAGGATGCACACTAATCTTGACAGAAGCCTGGATGAACACAGTGAGAACGTCAACAACAACCTGGAAAATATAGAAAAGAGCCAATCACAAGTGAAGAATACAATACTGGAAATAAAAAATTCACTAGAGGGACTCAATATCAGAGTGGATGATACAGAAGAACGGATCAGCTGCCCGGACAAAAGACTAGAAGAAATCACCCTAGCCAAACAAACCAAAGAAAAAGAATTAAAAATAATGAGAACAGTCTAAGGGAACTCTGGGACAATATCAAGTTCACTAACATCCATACTATAGATGTCCCAGAAGGAGAAGAGAGAGACAAAGGGGCAGAGAATCTATTTGAAGAAATAACAGCTGAAAACTTTCCTAACCTGGGGAAGGAAAGAGATATCCAAGTACAGGAAGCACAGAGAGCACCAAAAAAGATAAACCCAAAGAGGCCCACACCAAGAAAAATTATAATTAAAATGTGCAATCAGTGGACTTGTCAATCAAAACCCAACAGCCTAGAAGAGAGTGGCATGATATATTTAAAGTGGTGAAAGGAAAAAACCATAGCCAAGAATGCTCTATCCTGCAAGGTTATCATTCAGGATAGGAGAGATAAAGAGATTGCCAGACAAGCAAATGTTAAAGGAGTTTATCATCAAGAAACCAGTTCTATAAGAAATGCTGTAGGGACTTCTTTATGTGGGAAAGAGAAAACCACAAATAGGGATAAGAAAATTATCCAAAAGAACCCAGGCAATAAAACCACTGGTAAAGGCAAAAATACAGTAAAGTTAGCAGATCAACCACCTGTGAAGATAATATGAAGGTTAAAAGATAAAAGTATTAATATTATCTATTTCAATGACAAAAGGGTAACGGATGGACACACACAAAATAAGAGATTAGATGTGATATCAAAAACATAAAATTTCATAGGAGGGGAGTAAAAATGTAGAGCTTTTAACAAGAGGTCAAACTAAAGAGTCTATCAACTCAATATGGATTGCTATATAGGCAGAATACTATATATATGGACCTCATGGCAATCAAAAACCAGAAAACTATAATAAATAAATAAGGAAGTGGAAAGAAATCAAACACATTGCTAAAGAAAGCCATCAAACCACAAGGGAAGAGAGCAAGAGAAGAAGAAAGAAAAAGAGAAGAACTACTAAAATAACCAGAAAAAGAAGCAACAAAATGGCAATAAATACATATTCATCAATAGCTACTTTAAAGGTCAATGGACTAACTGCTCCAATCAAAAGGCATAGGGTGGCAAATTCGACAAAAACAACAAGAGACGTATATATGCTGCATACAAGAGACACTCTTCAGATCTAAAGACCCTCACAAACTGAAAGTGAAAGGATGGAAAAATATACTCCATGCAAATGTCAAAGAAAAGAAAACTGGGCTAGCAATACTTATATCAGACAAAATACACTTTAAAACAAAAACTGTAACAAGACACAAAGAAGGACACTACATAATGATAATGAAAATACAACATGCCAAAATCTAGGGCATACAACAAAAGCGACTCTAAGAGGGAAGTTTATAACAATTTAGACCTACCTCAACAGAGAAGAGAAATCCCAAATAAATAATCTAACAGTGCACTTAAGAGAACCAGGAAAAGAATCGCAAACAAAGCCCAAAATCAGCAAAAGGAAGGAAATAAATATAAGAGCAGAAATACATGAAATAAAGACTAAAGAAACAATAGAAAAAAATCAGTGAAACCAAAAGCTGCTTCTTTGAAAAGATAAACAAAATTGACAAACTTTTAGCTACACTCAACAAGAAAAATAGAAGGCTCAAATAAATAAATTAGAAATGAAAGAGGAGAAATTACAATGGACACCTCAGAAATACAAGACATTATAAGAGAATACTAGGAAAAGCTATATGCCAACAAATTGGATAACCTAGAAGAAATGGGTAAGTTCTTAGAATCATACAACCTTCCAAAACTGGATCAAGAAGTAGAAAATTTGAATAGACCAATCACTAGTAAGGAGATAGAAACAGTTATCAAAAACTTCCCAAAAAATAAAAGTCCAGGACCAGTTGGATTCCCAGGTGAATTCTACCAAAGATTCAAGGAAGAATTAATACCTATCCTTCTCAAACTGTTGTAAAAAATTGAAGAGAAGGGGAGGCTTCCTAATTCATTCTATGAAAGCAACATTATCCTGATTCCAAAACCAGACAAGCACAACACAAAAAAAGAAAATTATAGACCAATGTCACTGATGAACATCAACAAAAAAACCTTCAATAAAATACTAGCAGCTCTAATACCATAATACATTAAAAAGATCATACATCATGATCAACTAGGTTTTATACCAGAGAAGCAGGGATGGTTCAACATACACAAATCAATCATCATGATACACCACATTAACAAAATGAAGAATAAAATCTCATGATCATCTCAATAGATGCAGTGAAAGCATTTGACAAGATACGGCATCCATTTATTACAAAAACTCTAAATAAAATGGATATAGAAAGAAAATACCTCAATATAATTAAAGTCATATATGACAAACCCACAGCTAATATTCTCAATGGAGAAAAGCAGAAAATTATTTCTCTAAGAACAGGAACCAGACAAGCATGCCCACTTTCACCTCTCTTATTTAACATAGTATTGGAAGTCCTAGCCAGAGAAATCAGGAAAGAAAAAGAAATTTTAGGGATCCAAGTTGGAAAACAAGAAGTGAAACTGTGACTATTTGCAGACAACATGATGTTATATATAGAAAATGCTAAAGAATCCACTAAAAAGCTTTTAGAAATAATAAATGAATACAGGCAAGTTGCAGGATACAAAATCAACATAGAAAAATCAGTTGTGCTTCTATACACTAACAACGAAGTTGCAGAAAAAGAAATTAAGAATAGAATCCCATTTACAATTAAAACAGAAAGAATAAAATATCTAGGAATAAAGGTAACCAAAGAGATGAAAGACTTATACACTGAAAACTATAAAAAAGTGTTGAAAGAGATTGAAGAAGACACAAAGAAATGGAAAGATTCCATGCTCATGGATTGGAAGAATCAGCATAGTTAAAATGTCCATATTTTCTAAAGCAATCTATAGATTCACTGTAGTTACTATCAAAGTTCCAAATTTCCAACATTTTTCACACAAAGAGAACAAAGAATTGAATAAATGCTGTTGGGATACTAGCCAGCCACATGCAAAAGAATGAAAGTAGACCATTATCTTACTCCATGCTCAAAAATCAACTCAAAATGCATTAAAGACTTGAATGTAAGACCAGAAACCATAAAACTTCTAGAACAAAACAGAGACCCTTTTTGACATCGTTCCTAGCAGCATTTTTTTCACATACCATGTCTGACCCGGTAAGGGAAACAATAGAAAAAATAGACAAATGGGACTACATCAGACTAAAAATCTTCTGCACAGGAAAGGAAACTGTCAACAAAACAAAAAGACAACCTAGAAATTGGGAGAAGATATTTCCAAACCATATATCAGGGAAGGGGTTAACATCCAAAATATACAAAGAACTCATACAGCTCAACAACAAAAAAACCAACAACCCAGTTAAAAAAATGGGTAAAAGATCTGAACAGATATTTCTCCAAAGAAGATATATGGATGGCCAACAGGCACATGAAAATATGTTCAGCATCATTAATCACTAAGGTAATGCAAAGCAAAACTACAGTGAGATGTCGTCTCACTCCAATCAGAATGGCAATATTTAACAAGACAACAATCAACAAGTATTGAAGAGGATGTGGAGAGAAGGGAACAATTGTACATAGCTGGGGGGAGTGCAAACTGGTTCAGCTACTATGGAAAACAATATGGAGCTTCCTCAGAAAATTTAGAATAGATCTACCATATGATCCAGCTATTCCACTGCTGGGTATTTATCCAAAGAACTTGAAAATACAAACGCATAAAGATAAGTGTGCCCTATGTTCATCGCAGCATTATTCTCAACAACCAAGACTTGGAGGCAACCTAGGTGCCCATCGAGGGACAAATGGATAATGAAGATTTGGTGTACATATATGCAATAGAATACTACTCAGCAATAAGAAATGATGAAATCAGGCCAATTGTGACAACATGGCTGGACCTTGTGGGTATTATGCTAAGTGAAATAAGTCAGAGGGAGAAAGTCAAATACCATATGATCTCCCCTCTAACTAGAAGATAAAAACAATGACAAACAAACACATAACAACAGAGATTGGATTAGTGGCTACCAGAGGGGAAGGGAGGAGGGTGAAGAGCAAAAGGGGTGATTAGGCACGTGCGTTAGGTGATGGATTGTAACTAGAGTTTAGGTGGTGACCATGATGTAATCTACACAGATTTCGAAATATATTATGATGTACATCGGAAAGTTATACAATGTTATAATCCAATGTTACTGCAATAAATAAGTAAATAAATAAATAATAAATTTTAAGAAACACAAAGAGATAGAAATCATGAAAAGAACCAAAGAGAAACTCCGGAGCTGAAGAATTTAATGAATGAAATGGAAAATATAATAGACTCAATAGCAAAATAGACCAAAAAGGAGATAGGATCAGTGAGTTAGAGAATAGAAAATTTGAAATAACACCATAGAGGAAAACAAAGGAAATAAATGAAAAGAGTGAAGAAAGCCTGTGTGATCCATGGGACATCTTCAAAACAATAACTGGAGTTCCAGAAAGAGAAGAGTTGTAAATTGGGACAGAAAGTTTGTTTAAAGAAATGATAGTTGAGACCTTCCCAAACCTGGGTAGAAATTTGGATATCCAAGTTAACAAAGCTAATAGATCACCCCAATACTGTAATTCAAAACAATCTTCTCCAAGGCATATTTTAATGAAACCTTTAAAAATCCAAAACAAAGTGAGAATCCTAAAAGTAGCAAGGGAGAAGAAAATTGTAACCTACAAAGCAACTCCCATTAGGCTCTAAGTAGACATTCCAGCACAAAACCTTACAGCCCACCAGAGAGTGGAATGATGTATTCATAGCGCTGAAAGAAACATATTTCCAGTCAAGAATATTCTATCTGGGGGACCAGCCTGGTGGTGCAGTGGTTAAGTATGCACGTTCTGCTTTGGCAGCTCGGGGTTTGCCAGTTCCAATCTCTGGTGCGGATCTACCCACCACTTGTCAAGCCATGTTGTCGCAGGTGTCCCACATATAAAGTAGAGGAAGATGGGCACGGATGTTAGCTCACGACCAGTTTTCCTCAGCAAAAAGAGGAGGATTTGCAGCAGATGTTAGCTCAGGGCTAATCTACCTCAAAAAAAAAAAAATTTTGTCTGGGAAGGTTATCCTTCAGAAATGAAGGAGAAATAAAGACCTTCTTAGACAAATAAAAGCTAAGGGCATTTATTACCCATACCTACCTTACAAGAAATGCTTAAAGGATTTCTTTGGCTGAAATAGGAGAGGCTAATTAAGGACCAGCCTGTGGTATGGTGGTTAGGTTCCCGCTCCCCACTTTGGCCACCTGGGGTTCACGGGTGTGGATAACTGGTGCAGACCTGCACATTACTCATTGGGCCGCGTTGTGGCATCATCCCACATACAAAATAGAAAAGGATTGGTGCAGATGTGAGTTCAGCAACAATCTTCCTCAAGCAAACAGTGGAAGAGTGGCAACAAATGTTAGCTCAGGGTCAATCTTCCTCATGAAAAAATAATGAACGAAAGTAATTAGTAACATGAAAATATAGAACACACTGATAAAGGTAAATATACAGATAGATTTAGAAAACTTCAATTCTGTAATATGATGCTGTGTTTACCACTTAACTATAGGATAAGGTTAAAGGAAAAGAGAATTAAAGGCAAATACAGCTACTATTATTTGTTAACAAATAGACAATGCAAAAAGAGGTAAAGTGTTACATGAAAACATAAAAGGTGATCTAAAAGGCTAGAGATTTGTATGCAATCAAAGTTAAGTTGCTATCAGTTTAAATGAATTGTTTTATCTATAAGATATTTTATGGAATCTTCACGGTAGCAACAAAACAGAAACCTCTAGCAGATTCAGAAAAGACAAAGAGAAAGAAATCAGAGCACACCACCATAATAAATCGTCAATTCACAAAGTCAGAAAGAAAGAAAGGAAAAAAGATTAAACGGAACTAAAAAGAGTAAGAATGCAATTAATAAGACGGCATTACTTACTCTCTACATATCTGTAAATCATCAAAATGTAAATGAATTGAATTCTCCAATCAAAAGACACAGAATGGGTGTATTGATGGAAACAAAAACAAGACCCAACTCTAGCTTCCCAGAGGTGATTCACTTCACCTTTAAGGACACACAAGGGCTCAAATTAAGGGGATTCATTGCAAGTCGAAACCAAAAGATAGCACGGGTAGCTATACTTATATTAGATAAAATATATTTTAAGCCAAAAGTGGTAAGAAGAAACAAAGAAGGTGATTATATAGTGATAAAGTGATCAGCTAACCAAGAAGATATAACAATTTTAAATATATATGCACCCAGCATCAAGGACCTAAATACATTAAGTAAATGCTAACAGATCAGAGTGAGGAAATGGACAACACAAAAGCAGTAAGGGATTTCAAAAACCTGCTTTCTGCTATGAATAGTTCCCTCAGAGTGAAAATCAACAAGAAAATGTTGGATTGAACTATGCATTAGACCATATGGATCTAACAAATATATATGTAGAGCATTCCATCCAACAGCAGCAGAATATATATTCTTAAGTGACATGAACCTTCACAGTATAGATCATATGATTGGCCCAAAACAAGTCTTAGCAATTTAAGAAACTTGAAATAGTTCCAACCATCATTTCTGTCCACAATTTTATGAAATTAGAAATCAGTAACAATAGCTGTAAAGTTCATTTTGCCATGGATGCTCACATATTCAGATTCTGAGGATTAGGGCTCTGATATATTTGACAGAAATTATTCTGCTCATAACAGTCTGTGCCCTGGGCCCCAACATTCATGTCCATCACACGTGCAAAATGCATTCACTATATCCTAATGTGCCCCAAAGTCTCAAACATTGAAACTTCAAGTCAAAGTCCAAAATCTCATCTGGTCAAAATTCCCTAATCTGGGGGCAGGTCCCATGGCAGAGTGGGTAAATTCATGCACTCAGGTTCAGTCGGCCAAGGTTCATTGGTTTGGATTCTGGGGAGAGAACTAGCAACACTTGTCAAACCATTCTGTGGAGGCATCCCATACAAAATAGAGGAAGATTTGCACAGGTGTTAGCTCAAAGGCAATCTGCCTCAAGCAAAAGAAGAGGAAGATTGGCAACAGGTGTTACCTCAGAGCCAATCTTCCTGAAGAAAAAAAAAAAAAGAGTTGCTGTTTCGAGCCATTGCAAAATCCACCTGGGGAATACCACTAGATTTCAAGAACTGGGGATGATGATTTGTACTCCATCACTCTGCACTCTGGCCTTCTGACTCTCCCTTCTGCACCATTTTTCCTTTTTCATAGAAGATAGCACATACTTGCAGCCAAGTAGGTTTATTTTATTTTATTTTATTTTATTATTTTTGAGAAGATTAGGCCTGAGCTAACATCTGCTGCCAATCCTCCTCTTTTTGCTGAGGAATGCTGACCATGCCCATCTTCCTCCATTTTATGTGTCGGATGCCTACCATAGCATGGCTTACCAAGAAGTGCCATATTTGTACCCAATATCTGAACCAGCAAACCCTGGGCCGCCAAAGTGGAACATGCGAAGTTAACCACTGCACCACCAGGCTGGTCCTGCAACCAAGTAGTTTTAGAAGCCCATTTCCTTCTTGCAGAAATTTGGAGATCAGGCAGCTTTCTTTCATTTTCTACTCTCTTTTGGTTGAAGCTGAGAGTGTTTCTACTGGTATAAAATTCTCAATAACTTTGTGGGTCTCCTATTTATGTCATGGAGAGTCATTCCCTTAGGTAAGAGGCTCATTCCTTCTTAGATAGATCTTTCTTAGCTAAATCTCTCTCTTAACTTTTACTGAGATGTCTGAGGAGTACCTTCCTAGATTTTCTCTGAATCAATTGAGTCATACCCCCAATCTCTTCAAACAGTCTTTTGTGTGACTGAATACTCTAACCATTTGATTTTTCTGAAGTGTTAGCAAAATCTTCCGAAGCCACACTCTCAGCTTTTCCTCTAGAGCATGTTTTTCTCACAGTGAATCCCTTAATATAAGCTTCCTTAGCAATTTAGACAGACTATGAATTTTATAAATCTTCAAGCCCAACCTCCTTGTTTTTTAACAGTTCTTCCATCAATTTATCTCTCTCTTCTCACATTTAACTTTAAGCAGCAGAAGAAATCCCACATAAAATCTTGAAACTTTGCTGAAAAATATCTTCAACTAAGCACATGAGTTAATCACTTAGAAATCCTGCTTTCCACATCATCATGGGACACAATTTCCCAAAGATGTCTGACTCTATAGTTAGAGGATTCCTTTGCCCTCAGTTTCCAGTAATATATTTTTCATCTCTTTGTGAGCCTTCACTGGCAGCAACATTAATGCCTATATTGCTGCTTACAGTCTTTTTTATGATTTCAGTATTCTCTAAGGTTTTCTATTTAGGTTTCTCAACCACAATTCTTACTCCCACATTTTTTTAAAGAAATAAGGGATGATTTGCTTACATTTTATTATCCATAGATATTCAGCTGAAGATTTATGTCTTTCTATGCTATGTAGTCAATAATATAATGTCCTTAACTTAGGAGTAAGAAATAAGATGTATTCTCCTTAGAGAGGCAACAAAACTTAATTTTTATTATATAGTGGGGGAAATACTGTTTCTTAGAATATCATAGACAAAAATCATTGAATTGAATCTAATGTATTTTTGCCACTAGATGCCTAATCACTTGTTTTCTTTTGTTTTGAGGTAGAAAGAAGAAAAGCCCATGAAATTATCAGAAATCATAATATTGTCATTGATACATCCACAAGAAAGAGGATCCCACATTATAGTCAATTGACTTTCGTTAGCTAAAATGTGAAAATTGTCGGGGTATCCTGTTAGGTGATCTAATCCCACTTTATAATACAAAAAAGATTGAACAGACCGTGATTCTAACTAGAGCCTGATTCTGCAACCATATCAATGGAATAAAATTCCAAGGAATTTTAGATTACTGGAATATTTTTTTTTTATGGCAGGTTGCTATGTACTATATGCCAGGTCAGTTCTGAAATAACACTGTCATAAAAGTAGTGTAGATTGCTCAGAAGGAGTTCAGAACAGGCATAAACCTAGCCTGTAGCTCAAAAGCAATGACAGAGCTGATCTTATAACTTTACAAAACAAAAAGATTTTAAAAGAAGCGGACTTGTTTACTTTTTTCTAGGTTAGACTTGATTCTGCTTACTTTTTCCCCAAATTTATACATGCCTATTCCTACCTGCTTACTTTTCCCCCAAATTTATACATGCCTATTCCTACCCAATGTTAGAAAGTTGGAGCTGTTTATCTGATTATTCAGAAGCAACTATATTGATTAAGTCACATTCCAAATGGGCAAGTGAAGAGACATTAAGTTTAGGAACCTATGTCCCAACATTTCTGTTGCTATTTCCCAAATGAAACTAGAAAAAGTAGTAGGTATTTTTGGAATGGATTTTGGTCTCTCTCCTCTACTCTACAATCAGAGTAAAAGAGGATTCACAGTGGCCCGTGCCATCTCTCTCAGGAGACATTTTAAGTATGCTATTCCCAAACTGTACACAGTATTCAGTTGGGAAAATGAGGGAATCAGAGCAGAGGCGGAAGTAAGAGCTCATTTTATGCCTGGAGTCAGAGCTTGTCAACTAAACATGTTACCATTTCTACACTAGGTAACAAGTGTTTGGAATGGTAAAATGACTCCATCTGATGCTATTTCAGGTGCCATACCTTATTTAGAAAATCTGGTGGAATGAAGCCTGACTGATGAATTAATCTAGAAATTGTTTTGTCCTTACCCATAATATCCAAATCTGATCCTGAATTTATGCTTATATAATTTTATGAAAGGAATGCAAAGAAAGATTTGCAAAATTTAATCCAATGTGTAAAAATAATGCAAAATAGATATAGGAAGATTTTTGGCTCATGTGCATTTTGAAATTTTACCTCCTCTTCTGGAAAGCAATTTATAGTTATGATAAAGAGTTTAAAGTTTATCTGACTCTCTTTGGGATCTGGGGAAGGCCAACTGTGATCATGTTTGTGTTTTCTTCTGTGAAATTTTGATGATTAGTCCCAGTGGAAACACCAGAACACCATATTCTCCAAAGCTCTGGACAAATTATTCCATTTCTTGTAAAGAAAAAGTTTGCTCATCCAGGTAAGAAATATGTTAGAAGGATATTTTTTTAAATGGATGCCTGCAGTTGAAAATAGAGATAAATTGTTAATAATTTGTTGCCATCTAACATGCCAAGCCATTAAACATCTTCAGCTGAAATGGGTGACATAAAATTTATAGCCCTTAAACTATAGATAAATAAAAATAGTGGAAAAGTTGTGGAAATGAACCACATTCACCAGCAATTGATAAAGATGAATTCTTGTTCCTTGAAGGCAGGAACAAGAGATTGTCCATAGTCAGGCCCCAAGGTTCACTTCCATGCCCTCATAAGTCAGATAAAATTATTATTACTGATTTATTTTTCTTCTGGGTAGGTTTTCAGGATTCTTTTTAGTAAATGGTTCTTACATATCTCTCCAAATACCCAAAACCAGAGAGTTTACATCCCTTTGCTTTGTTTTAAGAAAAAAAAATAGCTTTGTTAAATCACTCTGATGCAAATAAATAAGAACTTTATTCACAATGCTCTTCCTGAGGTTTCAAATTTCCACATTACCAGTATGTTAATCACATTGAATTTCTGTCTGTTTGGCGTTAAATTCACTATTTTCTTATGATAAGATATCAGTTGCCTTAGAGAGACATACAATTTTGAAAATGATATTTACACAGATGGAAGAGTAAAAATGGGCATGCCATTTAATAACTGCTTCACATTTGGCAAAAGTTTTTAACAACTGAGCAGTTTGTTTCCTTTGGATAACTAATGGGATAGCAATTTGACCATATAGCTCATGACTGGCCTAATTATTACATGGGAACTGAATGCCATGCTTGTAAATGATTGACACATTTTGTCCATAGATCATCAGGATGGTAGATTTTACTCCTTTGAAATGAATTACTGGGTAAACCATCTAGCCCATTTTATCTCTGGACTAATATGAGTTTATAGGACAAAGATTAAGGAAATCTTCACCTTATTTCTCACTTAAGATCAACTTTTATAGACAATGTAATGTTTAACTAGACATTTCCTCCACAAATACAATAAACATCATACATTTCCAAGTTTGACAGGTGAGATTGTGTAGTTTGAAGCTTAAAGAACTATTATGAATTTTACAAGCATACATGGTAATAATTTCTAATTCATGCCTTCTTCCTCTTTATATTATCTTTGTTGTGTTATAATTTACAAACTATAAAATGCACCAATATATGTGTACAGTTAAATAACTACTAACAAACACATTCATTGATGTTACCACCACCACAGATTTGTTCAGTACCTTGATCTCTGGTAGTCAATTTGGGTGTATGTTAGGGATTGTGAGAAGCAGTTACATCTGGACCAAAGGCACTCATCATTTTCCCAGAGAGCTATATATTTGGGGTTATAAGCACAAACACACCTGATGATCTTTCTTTCTTTTTCATTTACTGTTTTTTCTTGTGCATATTGCCTTGACATTCCCTGTGCTCACAGGGAGATATTTGTGGTTCAGGGTTAGATTTGGGGTTTCTTGCATCCACTAGTCATACTGGGGTCCTGTTATCATTGAACAGAGCACTAGACACACAATTATCTGCAGTACAGTTTTTACCTATACATACACATTTTGTGTAAAGGGCAGAATCTCACCTAGTATATTAATGTCTTCTTCAGCATTTTCCTCTTTTCAGTACTATGATTACAAACATACTTAATCAACAACTTAATTATGTAACTATTTCTGGGCATAGGAGCAGGATTTGGGGGAATCATCAAGGGATAATGCAGAATTTTGGGGCTAGCAACTGGGTGTGCTATTATCAACTAAAATCTAAAGATCAAGAGAATATTGTGGTAATCAGAGCCCAGTTCTTAGTGGTACTGTCCTTACTGGGTGCTGCAGCTTCCCATTGGCAAGTACTAATGGGCATTGTAGTATTAAGAGCCATCACAGTGTATCTCCTGGATTCTCAAAATATTGCTCTTTGTTCATTGTTAAGCAACATCCTAATTTCATTCTCTGTGTGTTGGTTCAGGCAGATGAGAGAGGACAGCCTCAGCTTTCAATTTCACAAAATTACTTCCTCATAAATGCATTCCTTCCTCAAGAAATAGGACCTTAAAATCCATCGAGCCCTAATGTCATGGAGACTGGAAGCAAAAATTACTGAAAGATTTATTTCTTGTAATAGTATTAACTGCTGCTTTCATGTCTTGGTCTCAGATTATATATTCTACTTTTGGAGGCAATGGCGTCCTATACTGACCCCAAGAATAAGGTCTTAAGCACTTCCTGTATGACAGACCTCCAAAAGATGCCATCTTTCAGCTTTTAATTGACCTGTCCAATAATGTATTAAATCAATTGTTTCCAGGTAATGGGCATATTATTGTACGTCTATTTCAAAATATTGCAAAGGTTGACTCATCCTGTTTGCTTGTCATCATGTATTTATAATTGTCTTATGTGAAAAATTGCTTAGAAGTGAACTTAATTTGGCCTGAAGTTCATTTACTGGTTTATATGACCCCAAGTGAATTTGACTATCCTGATAAATAGATGATAATCTCTCACTGGAGAGGTAAAAATATGACAAACACAGGTGCATTTAAGAATAATGATGCAGGTTTAATGAGGTAATCCAATTAAAAAATTTTGACCAAAGAATGTGAGATGTTACAACAACATCCAGTGCCTAACTAGCATGAAAACCCAACCTGCCACAATGTCAAAAAGCTATTTCCATTGAACAATATGTGTACTTGGCTCCCTGAGTCTCTGTAAGAAACAGGACATCTGGTGTTAGTTAAAACAGAGAGACGAATTTGGAGATTTGAGTCCTATACCCATGTCTTGTATTTTTCAATTATTTACCAACCTAGATTTAAAGGAAATAAATTCTTAAACTATACGTGCTTACTATGTGGTTTGTGTGGTCTCTTGGATCTACTGCTTCAGGCACTTAATTGATTTTTTGCTGAGTAAAATTAAAATTGTAGCCTCAATACAACCCATATATTCAGAACAGCAAGTCCATTTTCCTGATTCCTTTGTTGTAAACTGTGCTGCCTATTCAAAGGTCATGTGTGGTGATGTGTGATATACCATCACAAGGGAAAAGACAATCACTGTGTTCAAGAATAGTGGTCCTGGAAGAAAATCTGAAGATAGGGAATGGCAAATACGTAGTCTAAATATGTGTATCACTCTATGAGGACCAAAACTGACCCTTCCATCATGGAAGGAGTCCTGTGTATCATTTTGATACCAATTGTGTGGCTGTTCCACTCAGAAAATGATGGTGAAAATTGGGGGCTCAATATTGGTCTTAAGTATTAGAATATTAGACACATGCAATGGCAGCAGCTAGTTTAGTACTGAAAGGTGGAAGTGCATATTCTGCAGCCCATGCTTCCATGGTCATTTTGTATGTGGGCATATTCACAAGAAACAGGGAGGATGGGAAAAGAAGTTGACTGAAATCTACAGGATGGGCTGTCATCTCCATCTAGTCACTGAGCTTCGTTTGTAGTGGATGCCCTTTGATTAGCGTTTCATGGACCACAAATATCTTCAAGCTCCGAATACTATATACAGTGTCTATTGTCACAGTAAACCCAGACACTCATGCTCGTTGTTGGTAAGGATAGAGGAGAAAAGCATTTTCCAGATTAATAGCTGAGTCCCTGATACCAGGGGATGTGTTGATTTGCTACACTTAAGATATCATATGTGAACCTATGATTAGCTTTGTAAATTATTTTCTGAAAAATTATAATCATTTCTATGACTCACTTAACTTTTAGTACTCCAAACAAGTGTATTAAATGAGATTGTGATAGGAATCTTCACCTCTGTATCTTCCAAGTCTTTGACAGTACGTGGATATCTGAAAAATCCCCAGAGTTATGACAGTGCTTGTGATGTATTATCTTGTTGAAAGGTGAGGAGCCAGCAATTCCAGTGGCTTCCACTTGGCCTTTTGTGAAGATCTCTAGCTTGGGTGATTGAAAGGCCTCACAAGCCTCCATAAAGAATACTCAGGTAATGCTTTTCACACAGGATAATTAGAGCCTGTGGAGTTAAAGTAAGAGAAAGAGAGTAAAGATGAACATCAACGGTCCAAAAGACTTCCAGGCACAGATCTCCAGGGTCCTTTCTTATTTGTACAGGACACACTTTGTTGTAGGAAATAAACCAACGAGATTTGTATGATGAAGTTTGATTTTATGTAGAAGACAAAAATAACTAATGGGGTCCTTTGCATTCCTCTAGTCCTTTAACTAAGCCAGCCTGTCTCATGGATTATAGCAGTTGTAATCCATAAATAAACTAGCCTTTGGAGGCTAATGGGAAAAGTGGAGGAAGACTTTCAAAGATAAACACCAAATCATAAATTATTAGTTAGCCACACATCCTTAGCTCAAACCAGAGTTAATACTAGACTCTAGACCTCCATGAAAATAACCATAGGCCTATCATCATCCAGGTGAGGTTACTCACATGGAGATCCTCTCAGTTGCTAAGTGTATCTGCCTTCTGGGATCAGAGAAATAATCTAAGATGAGTCCATGATCATACTGGATCCATTGTAAGAAGAACTGAGGGTAAATCCTTACCTATAACTTGACCTTTATGAATTCTCACTCTTCTTTTTGTACCACAGTGGTGCTTTGGGTCTTCAGAGATTAGTGTCAGTTCAAAGTGATTATTGAATAACCTCTAGAAGATCCAGATATTTCTCTTTCTCCTGAATGCAAGTACCATGGTAAATAGATTCTGTGTAATTTAATCTAATAAAGAGATCTTATCTGGAATTTTAACTGGAATTAACTTCTAATTTAGGTTGAGATAAATTGCTGCATCACAAAGGAGACAAAGAATTAGAAGAAAGATGTCATAAGAAATGCTCAAAGGAAGAACTCAGAACATGTGGATCAAGATTGCATTATACTTTCCAGTAGGGAGAAAAAAAATGAAGAGCAGCTCCTAGCAGGCTATCATCTAGACTCACGAATGAGGAACAGGTCCATGATTGAGTTCATGTTCATAATCTGTCTGAGATGGGCATGATTGGGTAGTGAGACCACTGCTCTCTAATAAACTCTAGCAGATAATGTACTCAACTTATGTCTGTGAGGCTCTAAGAGTATCAACTACTTGGTGACAAGCATCCTCATCATCTGGTCTTGTAAACATACAAACATAACAGGCGAACTCACATTTCAAATTTTAGGTTTCTCCAGGTGTATGGCATTGGGTTTTGTGAAGATCTGGAATGAAATCTCGCTGCAAAGGGATGATTCAGGAGTAATACTAACAGAGTCGGTTTCTTCTACCTATCACACAAGCAATTTGATGACTTTATGACACCTGGACAGTGAATCTTCCTTCAATTCCTATTAATTATTGAAGAAATAGGCATTTTATATCAATGAAGGAAGAAAAATCTAGTTTATTCTAAACTCTTCAGGAATTTTAGGACCCCCACTCTCATCATTACCTGGGTGATGAGAGCCTATGTCTAGGATTTCCTAGAAAGAGATAGGAACTATAAGGAGGAATGTTAAATAGGGCAAATGATCTCAAAAGAAAAATTGGCTTCTCTTCATGGTACAGTCATTATTTTATGAAACGACAATTGCTTTAAGAGTGAAAGATAGGTGACTTCATTTCATGATGTCATATGGATTAAGTAGAAACATATATAAGATGATTTCATCTGAATTGATGAAAGGACCTCTCTGGGGGAAATGATTGGCAGAACCTGAGAGTGAGAGATTAGGATTTCAGTTTATTCAGCTGGGTTTACAGCCAGAATCCAGAACACTGTCAGAATTGGAGTGGGATTTAAAAGCCCAGAACTGTGGGAGAAAATGAAAAGGGAAAAGTAGAAGGTAGGTAGTGATTCAGCTTGCATTGCAGAATTTAGGTTCTCTGTTCCTAAACAGAGACTCTTCAGACTCTCTTCTCAGTCCCAGCTGTATAACACTTTAAAATATCATGGATACCATTCCATTAATTTAGGAAGTATGGTAGATCTGGGTCTGCAGGTGAATCATTATTTTTGGTAAACTATGTAAAACTTAAAAGAAAGAAATACTCCCCTCGTAAAAGGTAAGCAAGTTAAAAGATCAAAACATACAGCAATATGAATCACTTTTATTTATGATATCTACAACAGAACTGTTTGTTCATACATATATGCATGTTAATATGTACAAAATGCTTTCATCTACCTATTAGACTTTCAATTGGGTTATGATCCAGAAGAAAACTGAGCAGAGTTTTACAAAATGGTCACATATGAATTGTAAATAGTTTTAAAATAAAGTATTTTAAAATATGTTATTTTAACAGACTAAGAGAGCCAGAAGTCATTACTCCTGAAAAATGTATTCTTATTAAAACTCAAACTGGAAAAAATACAGTAAGCTTATAAAAATTTAGCCTCTGCAAACTGAAAATTATTATCAGAATGTTAATATATTTGATATAATGATCTATAGGTGATTTAAATAGATAAATATTTGTTTCTAAGAAAAGAATTTGTCTCTACAAGATAGAATATATTCATTTATTTGTCAGGGTAATTCTTTTGAATAAACTCAGAAATTGCTAACAAACTTTCAAATCTTGAGTTTACTTTATCTACTTAAGTTACATAATCTTACAATAATAAAAAAGTGAAAGGATATCTTGACTTCGACATAAAATGATCAAAGATTAAACTATGATTTTAAAGACTATGATAGGAAAGAGCATCATCTTATTGCCAGAACAAATAATTCAGCACCATTATAAATTATTGCTGTGGTTACATTAACTGGCTCTTAAACCAAGCAGCGTTTGTGTTTACATTTTTTAAATTCTACACCTGAAATCATTATAATTATTCAATTATTTCAAAACCTTATAAAATTGGGAAAATATCTTTTTTCTCCCATGTTTCTTTAAAGTTAATTTCTCACCTAAGAATTAATTGGTTACCTTCCTCATATTTGTGTCACTATTACAGCAAAATACAGATACGCCCCTAGTTATTTGTATTATTCTAACACAGAGCCATAATTTTAGGTCTCTCAAGCTTGGGTTATAAATATCAAACTCTGTGGTAAATCATTTACTAAACTTGCTCAATAGACAATGTTACCACATATTGAATAATTCCTTGAACTTAAGGACAAAGAATTGCCAAATATATTGCAAGAGAATGTGTTTAGAAAAGACAGGAAGAGAAAGCCTTACTTCTGTTAAAATTCAACTTATGTCTTCAAGTTGACTGAAGATTTCTGGACAACGCTAGGTATAAAGGATCCTAAGTACTTGTGCCTGGTATAGTCGTCACGGTACAGTTTACGAGAGGCCCAGGTGAAGTGATGGAGGAAAGGAAGAAGAAGAAATGGGGTAACTCATTGTTTCTTGTTAAATGGAGAAATCACTCCCACAGCAAATAGCATTTCTGAGAATGCATTTTACCCCAAAGTATCTGAAGTGTAGCTAAGTACTTTTGTCTCTTCTTTCCAAATATAGATAGGTAAAATTAGTGTAGGAAAGAATTTTTAAGAAAATTTAAATTAGGTAAAAGGTTAAGTATTAAATTCCAATCATTTACTTTTGCTCTACAATACCATCCATCCTGCTACCTTGTAAAAATCAACCAGTTCTCTGAAGCCACAAAGTGTTACAATACAAATCAGGTACTACCATGATTAATATCCAAATCAAGACAACCTGCATATCAAAGATAAAAAAATAGCGTTTTGAAGTCCAAGGAGGACAAAGTCAGAGGTGTCATATGAAATGAAACTGATGGTATAAACATGCTTCACAGAAGAGTAGAAACCATAGAAGTCTCCTGATATTTCTAATTGGAAGGGAGGCTCTTGTTACAGCTTCCTCTATCCTGCTTCTTGTCTAGTTGCTTTAGAGAATGTGCAGTAATTATAACATATGGGAACAAAAATGATGTTAAATATTTAGAAAATGTTCCATATGATGGATACTGAATACAGAATTAATCATTATGATCCTAAGGCTTCAAACAGCATCTCAATATGTTGAACTGAAACAAGTGAATCAACTAGAGCACTAAGATTTCAATAGTAGCAACTCCCATGCGTTTATATGTTTATCTTCTCTTTTTAAAGACTAGATTACCTAAACCTTAATTCTAAATCATGAGGCCAACTCCTTGGAAGAGTCTTTAATCTCTGACTTGATAAGCTGAGGAATGGACAAGAGCTTGGAAGAGTAGGAGAGGAATCTGTTTAACTCAGTGGCTCGATTAACTTGGATGGGCCCTATCAAGATTTCCAGACAAACTCAAAGAAAACTACATTCTCTTTTTCTTCTTTCCTGTCTTCGCAAACTTCCAGCAGCAGAGCAGGCAACATTTTGTGACCAGAAACATAATAGTTGCCACACAGGCTAGCAGGAACCCAATCACATCCAAAGAACGGTACTGGTACCAGGTGAGATTGGAGGAGGCTGGCCGCAGGTGTTTGGCTCCTTTGTGGCGCATGACAAACTCGATCCAGAAGACTGCTCGATCCAGGGGCTTCATGGGCTGATCATGGTGAATTCTTGATAACCTCATAGCATTCTCTTTATAGCTAAAGATTGGATACATAGACAGAAACTTGAAAAGTTCATGAAGAACATGATATACTAAATTATGTAATGTTATTAAAGGTTACTACATAATTATATCATAACCCTGTCATAGATGATATCATTGAGAGCCAGAATGCATATGACAGTTTATTTTCTCACGAGAAATTTCTAGATATGGCAGTCTATCAGTTGGAATTATTCAATATTTCATAGTCTAAGTAATAATTGGAGGTAGGAGAGAAAATAATTTCTGATTGGAAACAGCATTTAAAATGTTCATAAAAATGAATGTAGACATTTCAGTTAAGAATAAAGAATTTTGATTTCATTTGCTAAGTGTGGATTTAGGAACAAGATAGTGACAGGAAGTAGCATTGAGGAGCAAAACTATGATAAAGAGACCTCCCTCTTCCCCCACAGGTTGGATCTGGAGTGTAAGTGTTAACAATAAGCTAGTCTTCAATGGTAGCAGGCATTGGTTTCTGTTGATGATTCTCCTAGTCTGACTTTGAGAACAAACCAAAAAGTTAATGTGACCCTATGGGCAAAAAGTAGGGCCTGAGATTGAGTGGAGACTGGAATCTTTGCTTCAAGCTACAGAGGGATGTAAGTGCCTGTGGTGAGAAGGGACAACAGCAATAGTGAGAACACTAACCCTTCTAACTTCACTCAAGGAACATAAGACCAGGCCAGAGTTTTGGTTTAAGGTTTTGGGTGGCTGACCTAGAAGAAGGATTTCCTTGGATTTGCAAAGGAGTTGAAGGAAGGAGGTAATTCTTCCACACTGAAGTGCAATCATCATTTGAGGAGAAGATAGAACATTACATTGCAGAAAATAGTGGAACAACATGTAAAAAGTTCTTATGAAGAGAATGAGCAATCAGAAAACTTATACAAAGCCCTGTTATCCTTTGGTTTTAAAACAGCAGGCAGGCTTTTCTTAATATGCAAGAATTTAAGGAATAAGTTCCTCTGGCGATATCTCAGGAAGAAAAAGAAACAACAAAAGCTCCAAGAGACTTAAACAAAATATTTGTTAGAGAACAAATTAAGAAAACCAAAACCTCTCAGGAATAGAAAGACTGAGGTAAAACATGAATGACATCACTAAATCTGTATGAATACCAAAGTAGGGTTAAACAACACAAAATTGTGGTCATAGACAAGGTGTATATGTTGTAAGCCTTAACAATGAAGTAATGATAAGACCACAAACAAAAATTAAGATGTGAGGTTTAAGAGACAAACATGAGAAGTTGAGAAGTGACTTTAGAGAAGTCATTCTATATTCATCAAAATTGGAAACATTTAAAAAATAATTATTCTAATCTCTAATGTCAATATTTGTTCATGGACCTATATGTAATTTTTAGTAAGAGATTTATCTATTAAAGAATACTTATACAAAGCCTGGCAATTCTTTTAGTTTCATGATAGTTTCTTTCTTTCCCTGAATATATTTATTTGATTTATTTTAAATAAAATAACGTAATTAATGTAATCATTTATGGTTGAGAATTTATGTTTATTTATGGTCACAGTTATGTTTATCTTGAAATGAAATAGTATTACCAAGTAACATCAAAATGAAAGAATTTTTTACAACTTTACTGAGATATAATTTAACTACAACAATGTGTAAATTTAAGGTGTAAAATGTATAACTTTATACACTTATACATTGCAATATGATTACCACTGTAATATTAGCTAATGTCTCCATCGCATCATATTATTACCATGTTTTTTTGTTGTGGTGAGAACATTTAGGATCTACTCACTTAGCAACTCTCAAGCATGTATTACGATATTATTAGCTATAATCACCATGGTTTACAAAGATCCCTAGAATTTATTCATCCTATACGTGTATGTTTGTACCCTTTGACCAGTATATGTCCACTTCCTGAACTCCTAGGCCCTGATAGCCACCAGAGTCTACTCTCTGTTTCTCTGAGTTTTGCCTTTTAGATTAGAAATATAAGTGATATCATAAAGTATTTGTCTTCTCTGTCTGAGATTTCACCTAGCATAATGCCTCTAAGGTTATCAAAGTTGTCACAAATATCAGGATTTCCTTCTCTCCAAAGGTTGAAGAACATTCCATTGTATACGCATACCACATCTTCTTTATCCATTCATCCATTGACAGCCACTTAGGTTGCTTCCTTATCTTGGGCATTGTGAATAATGCTGCAATGAACATGGGAGTGCAGATATCTCTTCCGTGTCCTATCCTCATTTCCTTTGGATTTTTAACCAGAAATGTGATTGCTGAATTATATAGTAATCTATTTTTAATTGTTTGAGGGAACTCCTTACTGTTCACATGGTGGTTGTACCAATTTACATTCCCAGCAAAAGTATGTGTTCTCCTTTCTCCACATACTCATCAGCACTTATTATACTTGTCTTTTCATGACAGCAATTCTAACAGGTGTGAGGTGATATCTCATTGTGGTTTTGATTGCATTTCCTGATAATTAGTGATGTTGAGCCCCTTTTCCTGTACCTCTTGGCCATTTGTATGTCTTTGAAAAAATGTCTATTCAGTACTCCTGCTCACTTTTTTATCTACTTAGTTTTTCCTGTGTGTTTGTTTTGCTATTGAGTTATATGAGTTCTTCATATATTTTGGATTTAACCCATTACCAGATATATAATCTGTGAATATTTTCACCGATTCCATAGGTTGCCTTTCATTTTGTGATCATTTCTTTTGCATATAGAATCTTTAAGTTTGATGTAGCCCCACTTGTTGGTTTTTGCTATTGTCCCTTGTGCTGTTTGTGTTGTATCCAAAAAAAATCATTGCCAGACTCATATAAAGGGGGTTTTCCCCTATGTTTTCTTATAGGAGTTTTATGTTTTCAGGTCTTATATTTAAGTCTTTAATTCATTTCTAATTAATTTTTGTGAGTGGTGTAAGATATGGGCATAGTTTCACTCTCCTGTATGTGATATCCAGTTTTACCAGCATCGTTTATTAAGGAGACTATTCTTTTCCATTGAATATTCTTGTCTACTTGGCCAAAGTTAGTGGACCATATGTAGAAAGGTTTATTTGTGTGCCCTCAATTCTGTCCATTGGTCTATGTGTCCTTTTTAGCCAGTACCATTCCTTCATTTATTGCTACAGTTTTGTAGTATAGTTTGAAGTCAGGAAGCGTGATGCCTCCAGCTTTGTTCTTTCTCAGGACTACCATGGCTATTTTGGATCCTTTGTGGCTCCATATCAAATTAGGAGTTGTTTTTTTTTCTATTTCTGTGCCCCAAAGCCTGGAGAAGCTGTCACTCAACCCACCCTTACTTTCTTGGTTAGGGACTCTTTCTAGCTGAGCAGCTCCCTCCTGGCAGTAAGTAAGCAATGCTGGCTGGGGGATGGGACAATGCAGGCAAACGGAAACGATCTTCCTTCTCTTCCGTGATTGTTTACACGGTTTTTTTTGTTTCACTGTCTCGCTACAATTTCTTGCATGGAGTCAAGAGCTCTCCCGGAGCTGATTTTGTTCATGGATAGCTATCTAATTATTGATGTTTGTCGGGGGACAGGCTGGGAATTCTATGTCCCCATTTTGACCTCCCAATTTTACTTTATTTTCTTCCTCTTGTTTTAAGTTAAAATATAGCAATATAGAACATTTTTGTTAAAAATTAGTATGATGCAATTTTTATAAAATCATTTTTATGCTTTTCTTTATCCTTTATAAATTAGCAAAATAAAATATTTCAAGTAATACTTCTCTATTGGTAATTGGCTATAGCTGCATGAGGAGAATTAAGTGAGTTTTAATTTTTGTGTCTCTATTTTTTTGTTATAATACCTAAATTCTCTATAATGGTACTACCAGCAATTTGTGAGAAACAAACAACAATTTCTATTCATACAAATAAAGTTTTGTGTCTCTTTAATAATAGCTTATTTTCTTTACATAAATTTAGAGTTTCTTTGAGGTTGTAATCAATTACTCATTAACAATACGTGAATTAAAATGTCATGGAATTTGAGAAGTATAAGATAATTTTATTTGATATTATTAAGGTGTTGGTGATTATTTAAAAGTAACCAATTTAAAATTTAATGAATCAGTTTATTTCTTTTAAAATATTATTTGCTTCTCAGTAAAGAGTATATTCTATACTCACGATGGGTTGTTAATAACTTCCTTCAAAGCGTTAAGTAGATCAGAACTGGTCATTGCTTGCAAGTCTACTTCAACAGCTGCCCCTTTGGCCTTCAAACGAGCAATATTTCCAAACTGATCACCAAATATTGGAATTCCCACCACAGGGATCCCATGGTAAATAGCTTCATAGATTCCATTCGTTCCGCAGTGAGCAATAAATGCTCTGGTTTTGGGATGACCTAACAGGAAAAAATATATCATTATCATAAGTTGTGAGAGTTTCAGAAACAGAAAACCATGACCACTGCACAGAACATTGATTCAATTAGGCAATATCTTCTGTACAATTCTGTGCCATGAGGCCATATATAAATTCCTATAAGCTCTAAAAAAAGCAGCAGTTCGTTATCCCAGCAATTAAGTCATTCCCTAAATCTCTGAGAAGGTTTCTGTGGAGTTTAAATGATGGACAATAGTTGTCAGGTGGACAAGGTGTTGGGTTAAGGAATATATTAACAAGATATAATGGAAAGATTGAAGAAATGAGAGTCTTGTGTGGATGGGGAAGGGGAAGCAAGATGTGCAGTGTTTCAGCAGGAGGATGTTGGACTAACAGGCTAGAAAACAATACTAGGACAAGTTCATGAAGTACTCTGTTTAAGAAAATGGGATTTTGCACTTGATTTTATAATATGGAGTCATCTATAATACTAAAAATCATAAATAGAATTACCAGGTTTTTATTTTCAAATAGCTATAGTGGGGAAGAGAGAAGAGAGGCAGTTGAAAACCAATACAGAGACTCAGGAGATACTGCAATATTCTATGCCAAATTTAATGAGAGCCTGATCTAAAGGTATGTTGACTCTGATTCTGAGAAGAAGGAGATTGTATAGTAAACTGGAGAATTATAAGTTCCATATTAATGTTACAGCTGGACATAAATTCTCTCCTCGACCAAACTCTAGTCTGGCTCCTCTGAACTTTATTCTCAACTAGGCCCTGATATTTTCGCTTCTGTGTGTTGTCTCTGCATTGTCTAATTTTAGCAAGAATTCTGCTAAGTCAGTTTAGCTAGACTCTCCCAGACTCAATATCTGATCACCCTCTATATCTGATCAGTTTCCTAATCTGTCAGCATCTGCCAGGTGATGTCTCATCACCCTGACCTACCTTCAGCGAGCATCTGGTTAGGTCAGTTTATCCAGAGTCCTCCATGCCCATGAGGTTTCCTCAGATTAATTTTCCATCTAGTGCCCATCCTCCCTCCCCCTGCTCCCTCTGCTGCTCTGCTCCTTGGCTATAAAATCTCTACTTTTCCTTTTTGCATTCAGAGTTGAGGCCAATCTCTCTGCCTCACTGCAAAAGTCCATGATGGCCTTCAATAGTGTGCCTTGCAGTCTTTAACGAGAGTCATGAATACTTTTTCCTTTAAGAAACTTCAGAAAAAATGTGAAGAAGACTGGAAGTCGTTTTTTCGCTTGTTTTGAATACAAATTTGTTGGATATATTTGTTATTGAGTAATCATTCAGATTATCCCTCATTCAACTCTTTTGTTTTGCTTCTCTTTGGTCTTACCGAGAAGGTCATTCTGTGGAATCCAGTCGTATAGCCGTGTATTGGGTCCTAATGTATCTGGTTTCTTTCCTCTGTATCTCCACAGAACCTGTTAAGATAAATGCCTTTATTAAAAGATTTTCAGAATCACAGAATTCAGTTACTTAGAATTAATCTACTTCAATGCCTCCATATAACAGAAGAGCAAACTGAGACCCTAAGTGATTAAGTAATGGGTGTTTTTAAACCGTTCAAACTGCAACTATGCTTCAATTGCTTGCTATAGTCCTGATAGATAGGCTGTCATCAACAGGACAACTCTCATTTGGTAGATAAAGGAAAAAAAAATCTGTATCTGAAATAATTACAAATTGGTGTTACTAGGCCTTTCTGGTAAATGGAAGTTTTAAGTGGAGTTATCGGAAGCAAGGGGGAGGGATGTTACTTACAATCATTTTAAGAATTAGTGTTTTGAACTTTTGTTACTTATTTGGCAGTAATATAAAGGCAAACATTGTCTTATTTTTACTATTGTAAAATATACATAATGATATTTATCATTTTAATCTATTATGGTACAATTCGGTGGCGTCTAGTATATCAACAATGTGTGTAACCATCACCACCTTCTACACCTCAGAAGTTTTCATCATCCCAAACACAAACACTGCACCCTTAAACAGTAACTCCCTGTTCCCCCACTCCCCAGTCCCTGGTAACCTCGATTTTTCTTTCTGTCTCTGAGAATTTGACTACTCTAGGTACCTCATGTAAGTGACATCATATAGTATTTGTCTTGTTCTTGCTGGCTTATTTCACTTAGTGTTATGTCCTTAAGCGTAATTCATGTTGTAGTGCATTAGAATTTCCTTCCTTTTGAAGATTTAGTAATATTCCGTTGTGGGTACATACTACATTTTGTTTATCCATTTATTTGGTTATTGTGAATGATGTTGCTATGACTATTGTGTAAAAACCCTATTCAAGTTCATGCTTTCAGTTCTCCTGGATATATAGCTAAGATTGGAGTTATTGGGTCATCAGGTAGTTCTGTTTATCTTTTTGAGAAACTGCAACACTGTTTTCCACAGTGGCTGCATCATTTTTTACTCCTACTAGCAATGCACAAGAGTCTTTTTGTTTCCACATCCTACTGATGCTGTTATTTTCCGTTTTTGGATAATAACCATCCTAAGGGGTGTGGAGTGGTATCTCACTGTGCTTTTGATTTGCATTTATCTAATGATTAATGATGTTGAGTATCTTTTTAGGTACTTATTGGTCACTTGTATATTTTCTATGGACAAGTGTCTATTGAAGTCCATTCCCATTTTTGAATTGGCTTTTTGTTGAGTTATAGGAGTTCTTTACATATTGTGGATATTAATTCTTTATCAAATACATGATTTGCAAATACTTTTACCACTATATAGACATTGCATTTTGCTATCCTGATAGTATCTTTTGATGCAGAAAAGTCCTTAATTTGGTAAAGTCCAGTTTATCTATTTTTTCTTTTGTTGCCTGTACTTTTCATGTCATTATCTATGAAATCATGGCCAAATCCAATGTGAGGAAGATTTACTCTAGCACTTTCATCTGAAAGTTTTATACTTTTATGTCTACAGTTTAGGTGTTTGGCTCATTTTGAGTTAATGTTTATATATAGTGTAAAGTGAGGGTCCAACTTCATTCTTGTGGATGTGGATATCAAGATTTTACCAGCGCTATTTTGAAGAGACTGTCCATTCTCCACTGAGTGACCTTAAACAATTGTTGAAAATCAAATGACCGTACATGTGAGGATTAATTTTTGACTCTGTCTTCTACTTCATTGGTTTACATATCTGTTCTTCTGCTAGTACTACATAATTTGTGGTAGTTTTATATTAAATTTCAAAGTTGGAAAATGTGAGTCCTCTAATTTTTTTTCTTTTTCAAGATTCTTTTGTCCATTTGTGGCTCTTGCAGTTCCGTATGAGGTTGAGGATTAGATTTCCCATTTCTCCAAAAAAGACTCTTCAATTTTGATAGGCATTGCATTGAGTGTAGATTTCTTTGGATAGTGTTGACATCTTATCCATGTTAAATCTTCGTACCCCTGAACATAGGATGGCTTTTCATTTATTCAGATCTTATTTAATATCTTGCAGTAACAATGTTTTTTAGTTTTCAGCATATACACATTTCACCCTCTTGGTTAGACTTATTCTTAAATATTTAATTCATTTAGTTGCTTTTGTAAATGGAATTGTTTTCTTAATTTCATGTTCAGATTGTTCATTGATTATGTGTACAACCATAACTGATTTTTGTATGGATCTTGTATGCTGCAAATTTGTTGAATTTGGTTATTAGTTCTGGTACCTTTTTATGGATTCTTGGAGACTTTCTGTATATAGGATAATGATATCTGCAAATAGAAAATGTTTCACCTTTTCCTTTCCAATTTGGATGCCTTTTATTTCTTTTTCTTGTGTAAGATCCTAAGCTAGAACGTCTGGTACAATGCTAAATAGCATCGGTAAAAGCAGATGTCCTTGGATTGCTCCTTACCTTAGGAGGAAAGCTTTCAGTTTCCACCATGGAGTAAGATGTTACCTGTGGGTTTTCAAAAAATGTGCTTCACCATATTCAGGAATTTTCCCTCTATTCCTGGTTTTCTGAGAGGTATTATCTTGAAAGAATGTTGGATTTTGTCAAATTCCTTTTTTGGGTGCAAGTGGAAATGATTGTGTGTTTTTTAATCCTTCATTCTATTAATGTAATGTATTACATAGATAGATTTCTTGTGTTGACCCACTCTTGAATTCCTGTGATAGACTCCATTTTATCATAGTGAATACTCCTTTCAATATTCTGTTGGACTTGATGTGTAATACTTTGTTGAGGATTTTTATAGCTGTATTTACAAGGAATCTTGGTCTGTAATTTTATTTTCTTGGGATGTCCTCATCTGGCTGCTGTATCAGGGTAAATTGGGCCTCACAGAACCATTTAGGAAGTGATTCCTCCTCTGCAAATTTTTGGAAGATCTTGAAAATGATTAGTTTAATTCTTTAATTCTTCTTTAAATATTTGATTCAATTAACCAATGAAGCTATCTGATCCAGGACTTTTCCTCGTCCAGAGATTTTGGATTAGGAATTCAATCTCTTAATTTGTTATAGGTCTGTTGAAATACTCTATTTCTTCTTCAGTCAGTTTAAACAACTTGTATGTTTCAAGGAATTTATTTCTTCTAGATTGTCCAATTTTTCTGGAATGCACTTGTTCATAACATCCTTATAATCATTTTTATCTCTGTAAAGTCAGTAGTGTTCTCCCCATATTCATTTCTGATTTTAGTTATTTACTTTTTCTCATTTATTGTCTTTGCCACTCTAGCTAAAGTTCTGATAATTTTGTTGATCTTTTCAAAGAACTAACTTTTGGTTTCATTAATTTTCTCTGTTGTTATTCTATTCTCTGATTTATTTATCTTTGCTCTAATCTTCATTATTTCCTTCCTTCTGGTTGGTTTGGGTTTAGTTTGCCTTCTTTTTCTAATGCTTTATGATATAAATTAGTTTATTGATTTTAGGTCTTTCTTCTTTTGCAGTATAGGCATTTACAGCTCTACATTTCCCTCTGAGAACTGCTTTCACTGCATCTCATAAGTTCAGTCTGTTCAGTTTTCACTCATTTTAAAGTATTTTTAAGTTATCCCTGTAATTTATCCTTTGACCATCTGGTTGTTAACTTCAATAGCATACAAAAACTCTACTCCTTTATAGCTCCATCCCCCCTTCCATTAACGATGTCACAAATTACATATTTATACACTGTGTTCCTAATAATACAGGTTAATAATTGTTTTTTATGCATTTTTCTTTTCAATCAGTGAGAAAGTGAAGATATGGAGTTACATCCAAAAATGCAATATTCCTAGCTTTTATAATTGCCTTTGTAGTTACTTTTACTGCAGATCTTTAGTTCTTATGGTTTTGTGTTACTATCTAGTAGTCTTTCATTTCAACATGAAAGACTACCTCTTGCCTTTCTTGAAGGGTAGTTCTAGTGGTAATGATCTCCCCCAACTTTTATTTACCTGGGAATGTTTTAATTTATACTTCGTTTTTGAGGAAATTTTTGCCTGATGTAAGATTCTCAGTTGAGAATTTTTTGTTTTAGCATTTTGAGAATATCATCCTACTGCCTTCTGACCTCCAAGGTTTCTGATGAGAAATGGAGGTCATTTCTGTGATTAGTTGCTTCTCTCTTGTTGTTTTCAAGACTCTACCATTCTCTCTGCTTTTTAACAGCTTGATTATAATGTGTCTTGGTGTGCATCCCTAAGTTTATCCTATTTAATGTTTGTTGATTTTCTTGGATTTCTAGATTCATTTCTCCCATTAAATTTGGGACACTTGCAACCACTATTACTTAAAATGTTATTTTTGACCATTTCCCTCTTTCTGGGACTTCCATAGTGTGTGTGTTCTTCCACTTGGTGGTGTCTCAGAAGTCCCTTAGGCTTTGTTCACTTTTCTTCATTTATTTTTCTTTCTGTTCCTCTGACTCAACAATTTGTGTCATCTTGTCTTCAAGTTTGCCAGTTCTTTCTTCTGTCTGTTCATGTCTGCTTTTCAATCCAAGAGGAATTTTTCATCTGAATTATTATACTTCTCAGCACCAGATTTCTTTTTGTTCTTTTTGTAGTTTCTTTCTCTTTATTGATCTTTTCTTTATGTTCCTATATTGTGTTTTTTTATATCAATATCTTCCTTTAGGTTTTTGATCATCTTTAAGGCAATTGTTTCAAAGATTTTGTCTAGTAATTCCAACATCTAAGCTTCCTCAGGGATACTTTCTCTCACATTATTTTGGCCCTTTGAGTGAGCCATACTTTCATGTATCTTTGTATGCATTGCTATTTTTGTAGAGAACTGGACGTTGGATTCTTATAATGTATTAACTCTGGATTTGAGATTCTCCTCTTTCCTTGTGGCTTGATTTTTCTTTTTTTTTTTTGGTTCTTGCAGGGTATCTCTTTGCCAGGAATCAGCCTGAGGTGAAAGCTGTACATCTTCTCAGATCTTTTCTTAACCTGTGTCTCTTGCTGGACATGCACATGGCTTTCTAAATTCTACTCTCTGTGAGGATGTTTTAAAGTGGTCTCATTCTTTATTGTCTTTCTCCTAAATGGAGAAAAAAGGAAATATGGAAAAAAAAAGAGACAGTGTTGCTCCTTTAAATTTCTTGAAGTATTTTTAGCTTGTGGGGGTTGAAAAAACTATGACCAACTTCCAGGCCTCTACCTCAGTGATTAAAGGTAACAATCAACAATCAGAATACAGAAGCCCAATATTTGGAAGATATGATCCTTATTTCCAACCTTGGCTCCACAAATCATACCAGGAATACAGGCATTTTGCCTGGCTTGGGGCTGGGAGATGGAGGATTTGATTCTGCTGTTCTTCTAAAGGCTGAAGTTGACCAACATTAATTAATCACTATTTAACAGGCAAGCTTTCCCCTGGAAGTTGTGAGTGCTCTGATGGACTTCAGAGTTCCGGAATAGTGACATCAAACAGTTTCTGCCTATATAATTGTTTTTAGATTAAGTGGCAGATCCTTGGTTCTTCCTACACCATCCTCATGTCACCTCTAATCACTGTATTTTAATGTAATAGAAAATTGAATATTTTTATGAAGATCCTTTCTAGATTAAATGCTTAAATGAGTATTACTTCAGCAAACAACTTTTGAAAGAAATTTGGATATAAATACAAGTATTGTTATGATCATTTAGAACTTAAATGACATATATTCTGGTATTTTGCCTAAAACTAGAAAGGAACATTATCCCTGGCAGTATGAGAAAAACATTACTCAGTTATAATCTAGAATGATGTTAATACAAAAAATCTAAAAGGAGCATCATATCATGAACTGTGCAAACCTTTTACTATATTACTAAAAGTTTTTTTTTTTTAAAGATTGGCACCTGAGCTCACAACTGTTGCCAATCTTCTTTTCCTTTTTCTGGCTTTTCTCCCCAAATTACCCCAGTACATGACTGTATGTTTTTCAGTTGTGTGTCCTTCTAGTTGTGACATATGGGACGCCACCTCAGCGTGGCATGACAAGTGGTGCCATGTCCATGCCCAGGATCCAAACCAGTGAAACCCTTGGCTGCCAAAATGGAGTGTGTGAACTTAACCACTCGGCAACCGGGCCTGCCCCTGCTAAAGGTGTTAACTGTTTAAACAGAAGAATCACTATTTAGAAGTACTCCAAGAATCTAAGCTATCAGTACCAGACTCAATTAAGGCTTCGTGCAAAATCATTGATTATAAGGAAATATGGTCCCAAGGACCTTGTGAATTGAGGCTGTGTTTTTGAATATCTTTTCCTTTATTCTCTGTCATGCTAGTTGTACCCTCTATGTATGCCTCAGACTTAAAAAGCAAACCAGAGATGTTGGCCCTGTGGCTGAGTGGTAAAGTTTGCATGCTCCACTTCAGTGGCCCAGAGTTCACTGGTTCAGATCATGGGTGCAGACCTACACATTGCTCGTCAAGGCATGCTGTAGTGGCATCCCACAGACAAGAACAAGAATGACTTACAACTAGGATATACAATGATGTGCTGGGGTTTTAGGGAGGGGGAAAAAACAACAAAGAGGATGATGTGCAACAGATGTTAGCTCAGGGTCAATCTTTGTAGGAAAAAAACAACAACAAAACTAGATTAGATTACATGGAAGCCTTAAAACCTAGCCATAAAGCTGACAGATTGTTTGAGGTCAGATTTAGTTGTAATTCACTAGTTAAAGAAAATACTGCAATGCTTTCCTGTTAGTAACGCCAGATTCAAAGCAAGAGAGCAGTCAAATGTTTTTAGCTATCTTCTTCTAACATTTAATATTTTTTCTTTAAGAACCAGTTAAATTGACACTAACAATACCAATAGCTGTTTCTACATTTGTAAAGTATACTTTTAAGGAGACATTCATGGATTTTAGATTAGCTGCCCCTCAAAAAATAAGATTATCTGACCTTCTGTGGAATCTGGGCAAGGGCTGATGCAATCATGTTAGACTTTTCTTCTGTGAGGTTTTGGATCATTGACCCCAGAGTAAATACCACAACTCCATCTTTTCCGGAGCTCTGGACAAACTCTTCTAACTCCTGTAAAGAAAACAAGACTCTTTGTAATATGAAAGTCTAGAGTTATGAGAATACAATATTCGTACACTTTTCTCAATGTGTCTCAGTTACTAAACCAGTTCTACCTTTTCATACATTAACCATTTTAAAGTATGAAATATGACCTGAAATCGCTGGTTATTAGGCAAATTAAAAATGGTTTAAACAGAAGTTTTCTATCAAGCTGTTCTAAAGATTTTTGAGGTGTGCCTTTGTGTTTACATATTATTGACTACTAGTTATCTTTTGCCAGGTGCTAAGCTCTTTATATGTAGCATTTAACTTCAATACACAGTGATCTTAAGGGATATGTATACATTTGCTGCTGAGATAGCTGTCTCAGAGAGATTAAGGACTTGGTTCAAGGATACACAGCTGTGGATGGCAGAACTGAATTTCTAAGTTAAGCTTGTTGATTGTAAAGCCAATGACCATACTTAATACTCTATTCTGCTTTCCAACTCTCTCCTCAATGGTCCAAATGAAGACTTGACTTCTACTTTAAGATAAATAGCTCTGCTACTTCACTTCATATTTAACCTTGGGTACTTTGAAGATTATCGTTAACTTTTATGCTGAATCAGTCAGTAATATGACATGCTAATGGGAGGTTTACATTGTTTTTCCGTTTTTTCAAGTTTTTCTTTATTTTGGTTCCATTTGTACTTTTTATAAATTTCCACAAACACATATAGGAATGAGGTAGCCATATAACTTACTGATCAAATAAGTGATGTAGAAATACCTATGATGCACAATCAGGAGAGAACAGTAATATTATGGGAATGTATTGCTTTGCATTGAAAACAAAAATAGTATGTTTAATCATGCTGAAGTTAAAGGAAGTTTTTTCACTCTATATTTAAGTACTAACCAAAATAAGCCAACCAAATGAGACAAGAAAAAAATGTGTCAGATTTAAATGAGAAGACATAAACTTTGTACAGCTGTGAATGACAATATTGGGAAATGAAAATAACCAATATGCAAACCATTATAAGTGACATTTGGTCAGATTCATAATCACTACACAAAAATCAATAATATTTCCTCACAACAGCAGTAGCCAATGTGAATGTTTAAAATGAGTCATCATTCACTATAGTAATTAAAGAATATAAACTGCTTAAGAGTACAGACAAATGTACTTTTATTGAAAAAAGTTTCAAATTCTAGTAAATGACATAAAACAAGACACTAATATATAAAGAGATGTATTGTGTGTATTAGTCAGTGTTCTCCAGAGACACAGAACCAATACAATGTGTGTATATCTATCCATCTATATCAATCTATCTATCCATCTCTCTCTCCCCCCTCTATCTCTTTCTCTATCTATCTACCTATCTATCTATCGAGAACGATTTATTTTATGGAATTGGCTCATGTGATTATGGAGCCTGATAAGTCCAAAATCTTCAGGGTAGGGCATCGGGTTGGAGATCCAAAGAAGAGCCAATGTTGCTCAAATCTGAAGGCCTTCTGCTGTCAGACACTGCATTAGGTTGGGAGAGGTCAGTCTTTTGCTCTATTAATGCCTTCATCTAATTGAGTGAGGCTCCCTCAGATAATGGAAAGCAATTCGCTTTACTCAAAGTTCACTAATTAAATGTTAATCTCATCCAAAAATACCCTTGCAGAAACATCCAGAAAATGTTGGAAACATATCTGGGTACCTCATAAAATTAATCATCATATTGTGGATATAGATGGATTGACTTAATACATAAAAATATCATTTTTTTATATTTTCAATTATGGCATAATTTTATTGATAAATTGGCAAATATTTTAAAATTATATAGAATATGTTTTTATAAATAATTAATGAACTTTGAAAGAGAAAAAGAAATACTGGGACTTCTTAAATCAGAGAATAATATACAATACATTTAGTGGTACTAACCTCCTAACAGACAAAGTGAACAAAAAAACAAAATATTGAGACCAGAAAAAAAACCATGAGTATCTAAAAGCCTGCTATATATAAGGTGATATCACAAGTCATTGAGACAACCATTGAGAAAAATTCACACTGAGTCAATTATATACTATTAGGTAACGCTATAGAAATATATTCACTACTTAGACATAAAATGGAGGGGACTTTTTACCTCATATCATACATTAATATAAAATCTAAATGGGATACATGAATCCATATTAAAATAAAATATGAAACAGTAGCTTTCTAATATTAGAAATGAGAAAAATATTTTAAATGAGACATTGAAAAGTACAAACCATAAAGTACAAATGATGGATATGATTACATCAAATTTAGTACTTTATTTTTACTATGTCACCTGTCAGACTTTCAGCAACACCCCTGTTCACAGAAGCCTTTGCCATCTGGCTCACAGTCTTCTGGTCCATCCCAAATTCTATGTCTACCCAGGGTGACTTAACCAATACAAAATCATGTCTTCTTATTCCTTGACATCATTATTTTAAATCACTGCTTATGGAAAAGGCAAAACAATGCAGGGAGTAAAAGAATTAGTTATTTCCCAGGATTTAGGGGCAGGGAGCGATAAATAAGTGGAGCAGGGGATATTTAAGGCAAAGAAACTATTCTGTATGATACTATCAGTGTGGATACATCTCATCTTACATTTCTTAAAACCTACAGAAAGTACAACACAAACAGTTAAACTTAATGAAAACACTGGCCTTTGGTGATACTTATGTGTAAATGTTAGTCTATTGATTGTAACAAATGTGCCACACTGGTGTGGGATATTGATGGTGGGGGGAAGCTGTGAGTGGGAAGAAGACAGGAGATAGGTCAAACTCTCTGTACTTTCTGTTCAATTTTTCTGTGAATGTAAATGGATATAGAAAGAAGTCTATCGCAAATAATACATAGGCTTGTCCCCTGAGATTAAGAACACTGAATTCAATAACTGCTTACTAGACACTGCATTGGTATGTCAAATTCAGCATGCCCAAATATAAACACATTATTTACCCTCACAACTGTTCCTTACCTTAATAAACGCCAATATGCTCAACTAAAGTGTCCATAAAAAGAAACAATAGAGGAAAGACATACAAAGAAATGAAAGCCAAGGATTTGTTCTTGAACTTTCTCCCTTAATCTCCACCTCCAATCAATAACCAAATCCTATTGATTTTCTTTGTAAATCTTTCTTTTATTTTTTTTTTTTAAAGATTTTATTTTTTCCTTTTTCTCCCCAAAGCCCCCCGGTACATAGTTGTATCTTCTTCGTTGTGTATCCATTTTTAGTTGTGGCATGTGGGACGCTGCCTCAGCGTGGTTTGATGAGCAGTGCCATGTCCGCGCCCAGGATTCGAACCAACGAAACACTGGGCCGCCTGCAGCGGAGCGCGCGAACTTAACCGCTCGGCCACGGGGCCAGCCCCTTTTTTTTTTTTTTTTTTTTTAAAGATTTTGTAAATCTTTCTTAAATCTCTGCACTCCTACTCAAATCACTATCATATTGTAGTTTGGATCTCTATAATCTCTTTCAGGAAGCATTGCAACTATATCTTAGCTTATTTCCCTTCTTCAAATCTTGCTCCATTCCAAAAAATTTAATAGCCAAGTTTTATGAAAGGGTAAGATGCATCATGTTACTGCTTAAAAATTTTGCATTGATCCTTCACTGACCTTAAATTTGAAGTAAAGAATACTTAGTAGTGCTCATTATTTTTTATAACCTATCCCTCAATTAACTCTCTAGCCTAATTTATTTCCTTTGTTCAAACCAAACTGTTCATCATCACTGCACTTCTGCCAGATCTTTTAGATAGGTCTTCATATCTCAGTTTGATCTATTCTCAAATTATTATAATTCCTCACAATTCTCCAATTCTAAGATGAGATGATGTTAAATAACATGCAACTACAAAATCTCAGTGTCTTAAAACAATTTATTTCTTTCTCATGCTGTGTCTATTTAATGAGCTGCTGTTGGTACAGATATTCTTTAATCCAGAACTCAGATTGACAGAGTAGCCAATATTTGGAGCACAGCCTGTTGACATAACAAAGGAAAAGAAAATTCTAGAGTATCTGGACCTGACAATTAGTTGTTGGATCGGGAAGTGATCCATGACACTTTGGCTCATAGTTATCACCTAGAGAGTACTTCATGGTTCCACTAAGCTCAGGGCTAGGAATTTCATTCCTATCAAGTATCTGGTATACTTGATGAACATAACTAATGATTGCCATGTTAATGTTAAAAGTTCCCTCTGTCAGTATAATAGCCTAAGAGGATACTGTCCATTAATTCCTGTGTCTATGTTTTTAGTTTGACGTCAAATATTTTAAATAATAAACTAGAAATCATTCCAAAAGACAAATACTCAAAGAAGCAAACATAAAGACATTTAATTACCTTTGGGAGGGGCTTTGCAGGCTTGCAGTGTAGTCCTCCAACAAATTCAAAGTGAGGTAAATAAGGGTAAGGAAATTCAAAATCCCAGGAAGTTCGAATCAACCACATTTCAGCTTTCCCCATAGTCTCACATATTGTGGTAGGTTTTCCTGAATAAAAAGGAAGGGTAATAGAGGAAAAACAAACTGATGTGAAGTACAAAATGTTTTACCATCCAATTTTCTAAGAAAAATTCTTAAAGTACCAATTTTGGGCCTATGTAACACATGTGAATCCAATTGGCCTCCCCCACATCAAAAGTATACCATAGTGAGATTATGAATAACCAAACTAGAATTTCAGTCCAGAACATGGAAAAAGCCTGGCGACAATACAGTCTCTCTGCTTGAGCTAAGCCTGAGCCCTAGTCCCTGCACAGAGTTGGCAGATGCTCCCAGCAGGAGCAGGGAACTCAGGCAGTGATCCTCAGCTCACAATAGCAGTGTCTCCTCCTCTTCTCCAATTCCAATTTATCTCACCCTTGGTGCTCCAAAAAACGTTTGATGTGTTTGGAAAATGTCTTTTGTAATTTATCTATCTTTCTCTGGTGCTTTCAAGTGTGCCACTATAACTAATTACATCTTACCAGGAATGGAAATCTTTTTTTTTTCTTTTTATTAAGATTATGATAGTTTACAACCTTTTGAAATTTCAGTTGTATATTATTGTTAGTCACGTTGTAGGTACACCACTTCACCCTTTGTGCCTTCCCCCAGCCCCCCCTTTCCCCTGGTAACCACCAATCAGTTATCCTTGTCTATATGTTAACTTCCACTTATGAGTGGAGTCATACAGAGTTTGTCTTTCTCTATCAGGCTTATTTCACTTAACATAATACCCTCAAGGTCCATCCATGTTGTTGTGAATGGGACGCTTTTGTCCTTTTTTATGGCTGAGTAGTATTCCATTGTGTATATATACACCATATCTTCTTTATCCAATCATCAGTTGCTGGGCACTTAGGTTGCTTCCACTATAAAGAATTAACACAGATCAACAACAAAAAATCAAACAACTGGATCAAAAAATGGGCAGGGGACATGAACAGACATTTCTCCAAGGAAGATGTACAGATGGCCAATAGACACATGAAAAGGTGCTCACTAATCATCAGGGAAATGCAAATCAAAACTACACTAAGATATCACCTTTCACCTGTTAGAATGGCAAAAATATCCAAAACAAAAAGTTACAAATGTTGGAGAGGTTGTGGAGGAAAAGGAACCCTCATACACTGTTGGTGGGAATGCAAACTGGTGCAGCCACTATGGAAAATAGTATGGAGATTTCTCAAAAAATTCAAAATAGAAATACTGTATGACCCAGCCATCCCACTACTGGGTATCTATCCTAAGAACTTGAAATCAGCAAGTCCAAAAGTCCTATGCACCCCTATGTTCATCGCAGGAATGGAAATCTTTTGACAAACTTTTCGAAAGTGATTGTCTTTTTGCTATACAAAATTAAAGTTCCTGTTTCAGAAAATTTTGTCTTCTTTGGTAAAGATATAGCACTGCATAATAATCTGGAGGCAAAATATTTGCTCTTCTGACATATTTAGTTGGCAAACAGTACAAAAGGGCACCCTTCAACTGAAGTGGTAACCATTAAACATTAACTGAATAAGAACTCAAATTAGTGACTCTGAATTAAATCATTTTTCCTTAGTTTAGAGTTAGAGCTTCATTTCTAAATTCTATTCAGTTATTGTGGAATAAGGAAGGTTATTCAGAGATTTGGTGTCCTTCTGAAATATGCATTTAGTATTACTGATATGAGGAAATCATAATAACTATATGGTTTCCCAACATACGGCCTTTTGAATATTCTCTTTGATGTTCTAAGTGCACTAAGGTTGGATCAGAAAATATAAGGGATTTTGAAGTTACCAAAACAATCCATCTGTATAAGAGATCACAAGCAAATATTCATAATTTATGGGTTTGATCATGGTAATGACAATGATATTTAAAATCCAGTTTTATATTCTGTATTTATCCCATTTTGGTAGCTCATCGGTGTCAGCCATGGGTATAATCTTATTCTCTTTATGTGATGTTTCACTCCCTCATTATTTAAATGATAGTTTTCTTTGAGATATAATTGATATATCATACAAGCCTTTCTTTTAAACACAATTGAGTAGTTTTTAGTATATTGGTAAAGTTATACAACCATCACCACTATTTAATTTTAGAATATGTTCATTTCCCCAGAAAAAATCCCATGTTGGCAGTCAGGCTCTATTTCTCCCTCTTCACATCCCCTGACAACCATTAATCTACACTCTGTTTCTATTGGCTTCTTCCAGAATAATCTTATATCATTTCATATAAATGAAATTATCCACTATGTGTCCTCATGTGTTACCTTCTTTCACTTAGTATAATGTTTTCAAGGTACGTCCACGTTGTAGTATCTATCAGTACTTCCCTACATTTTATTGCTGCATAATATTTCTTTGTATGGATATACTTCATTTTGTTTACCTATTTATCAGTTGTGAACGTTTGGGCTGTTTCTATTTTTGGCTACTTTGAATAATGCTTCTATGAGCATTCATGCACATATTTCTGTGAACATATGTTTTCATTTATCTCGTATGTATACCTCAGAGTAGAACTGCAGAGTCATATGGTTGATTGACTCTCTTTCATATCAAGATGATAGCATTTCCTGTTAAATATCTACTCCTGAGGGGCTGGCCTCATGGCCGAGCAGTTAAGTTCACGTGGTCCACAGCAGGCGGCTCAGTGTTTCATTGGTTCAAATCCTGGGCACGGACATGGCAATGCTCATCAAACCACGCTGAGGCAGCGTCCCACATGCCACAACTAGAAGGACCCACAACGAAGAATATACAACTATGTACCAGGGGGCTTTGGGGAGAAAAAGGAAAAAATAAAATCTTAAAAAAAAAAATCTACTCCTGAGATGATGTCTAATGCACTTAATGTATCTTAGTGAAATGAGGACAATATAGGACAAGAGGAGTAAAAAGTAATGGATTTGGATGAAGAGATTATGAGAAAATGTTCCAAATTTGGAAATCAAAAGAAATTATGGTATGCCCTTTTGATTCCATGCCGCGGCATTTTGATCAAGGAAAGAAGGATTATTTAAATTTTAGAAGATTGTCTCTATGTTTTACTTGGTAATTTGTTATTGATTTACTATGAACTTTTGAGTCCAGCTACAGTAACGTAGTGTTAACTTGTATATTTTTGTCTGGTAGAAAAGAACATCCCCTAAAGATTATGATTTTATTGTCCTAAAGTACATTAACCAGAGTTGTGTCTAACCTAGTAGAATTATCCTAACATTCCTTTTTTTCCCAAAAATGTTTGTAAATAGTTCTTCAAAATATTTTTTGAACTTGATTTGTATCTTACTGATTTCTTCCTCAATGATTTGAATTTATCTACATTATAATTCACTTAATAACTCTTTATGAGTTATAGTTTTAAAAATTAGAAAAATATACGTAGAATACATTTTAAAGTGAGGATCCTAAATTCTGAATAACCAAATGACAATCTATAGCTAACAGCATTTTTTTAATTTATGAGAGTCAAAGAAACATTTTCCTTCTATTTATCATCTTCATTATTCTTTCTCAGATTATTAATATGTTCCCAAAAAAGAATATTCTAGAATGCCAAGAGGTGGGAAAGAATACAGACAGAGTCATATCTTATCACTAATGTTTCCCTATGTAAGAACCTCCAAAAGTGAGTACCAAACCGTTGGAATCAGAGGTAAATAAACAATTTTGATCCATCATTTGATCAGTCACTGCCTAATCCATGACTCAGAAAATGTCTCCAAGATGAGATTCTAAGTTATCTTTTCTCGGTTTTGCCTTTTGCTGCTTGATTCTGACCATGGATAAGTGATGGGTGCAGCAGTCTCTGCCTACATTTCTTTTAGGGTCAAGTCTTGAAGAAATAAGCACCTGCTTCTATCACAGAATGCCTAGAAAAAGCCTCAATGCAATGTGTCAGTCTTGATGAGGTCATATGTATCCCTGAACATATGGCATGTTCCTTGGCAGCATACTTTATTGAAAACATTCATTTTTTTGTGTGAGTTGTGAGGAATGATTTCTTGGAGAAAAGTTAGAATAGATACCAGAAAAAACAAAGAGTTGTTGCTTTACAAAATAAGAGACCACAACTCTAAAGGAAAAAATTAATATTTTAAGAAATAAACTTAAACTTAATGATAAGGTATTATAAACACTTCTGTTAAAATTAGTAACAAGGAGAAGATGGCAGCATAGACAGACTCTGAACTCACCTCCTCACACAAACACAACCAGGTTACAACTATTTTTGGAAAAATTACCCTGGAGAGAAAACTGAAAATGGGATGAAAAGAACCGCTACAACAACAGACAGTCCTGACTGAGGCAGAAGAGCCAGAAATTCCTTCTGAAGAGAAGAAAAGCCACATTTGTGAGCCATGAAGTTCCACAGCCAGCCAGGTGAGAGCCACACTAAGGTACGCAGCCCTTTATGGAGGAGTGGGGACCTGAGCAGGGGCCCATTACCAATATAAGCACCCTTCAGACTCAGAACAACTGAGATGAGTGTCCTACTATTTTGCTTTGCTGGCTATTAGCTTCAGTAGGGAATACCCCGAGAAAAGCTATCACATGAAAGCCAAAAATACCCAATTCTTATAGGGTCCATGCACAAATTCACCCATCTCAAAGAGCAGCTAAAAATCACAAGAAAGAAGGCTGCACAGTCCTTTGGTGAAAAGAGACTCACCTGGTAGGCTCTGAGTGCATCATGGTGAGAGGTGAGGCCTCTCTAGAGACTGAGACTTTGGTAGTAGACATTGTTATGACCTAGTGCAGGCATGCTGACCCAGATGCTGGCAGATGCCGTTGAAGTTCTTTCTCTGACCTGTTAGTCCAGGGGCCTGCCACACCCACTAGAGCACAGATTTAATCCAATTCAGCCAGGCCAGGAAGCCTGACCTAGGGACTGGCACCACCCAACAGCCAGCCTTCAGGCTAATTGAAGGCCTGCATAGACTGGGAGACTTAATCCTCTACAGGCAGGCCAGGGTGTCTGTCTCTGTGTTTGTGTGAGGACCATGTGAACTGTGGGGGCATTCGTGGAGAGGTGGGGGCTTCTGCAGTCAGACAACTGGGTATGTTCCCAGAGGTTGGGAATTGTGCATGGACCAGGATTGTGTTGATGGTGTGTGTGGACCTGTGGGAGGTGGAGCTTATCAGTAGCAGAAGACCTGTGCTTCACAAACAGCCACAAAGAGGATCAGCCCCACCTTCCAAAGCCTAGGAACAGTTGGGTGCTCCTATGCCTAGGGCTATCCCCACTCAGCTGCAATCCTAAGACAGCTGTCAACAGCCTTGTAGGCCTGAGACCTACAGCAACTGTGAGCACATGAGCCTAGCAACCAGCTACACTGGGTACCTACCCAATCAAAAGTAAAATTGAAACAAGAATGTGCTATTAGAACTTGTAGCCAGTGGTGCTGGGGCTCCCCTAACGTGATTTATAAAAAGCCAGTCAGAGAGTGAAAGACTAAATTCCCTGGGTTCCTGGAGTAAAAGAACCCTCTCACAGCAGAAGAACAGCTGTAGCCTACACAGGAGTCACTCATGGATCATTTGGACTGGTGATGAAAGGGAAGCACACTGCTGGGTCTCAAAAGGAATCTCTTACATAAGCCCACTTCTTCAAGATCAAGAGACATAACTGACTCACGTAATACATAGATGTAAGCGTAGAGAAAGAAGCATAATGAGGAGGCAAAAGAATGTATTCCAAGCAAAGGAACAGGACAAAACCCCAGAAAAAGAGTTAAATGAGACAGAAATAAGTAATCTACCTGACAAAGAGTTCAAACAGAAACTCATAAGGATGCTCACCAATATTGGAAGAAGACTGGACAAACACAATGAGAGCATCAACAAAGAACTGGAAAATATAAAAAAATAATCCATCAGAAATGAAGAATACAACACTGGAAATGAAAATCCACTAGAGGAAATCAATAGCAGATTAAATGATACAGAAGAATGGATCAGTGAACTGGACAAAAGACCAGAGGAAATCACCCAAGCTGAACAGATGAAAGAAAAAAAGAATTAAAAATAATGAGAAAAGTCTGAGGGAACTCTGGGACAATATCAAACACACTAACATTCATATTATAGATATCCCAGAAGGAGAAGAGAGAGACAAAGGGCAAAAGGTGCAAGAAAAAGGCAACAAGTGACATACAAAGGAAACCCCTAAGGCTGTCAGTGAACATCTCAGCTGAAATCCTACAGGCTAGAAGAGAGGGGCATGACATATTTGAAGTGCCAAAAGGAAAAACCTACAGCCAAGAATACTCTATCCAGCAAGGTTATCATTCAGAATTGAAGGAGGAGATAAAGAGCTTCCCAGACAAGCAAAAATTAAAGGAGTTTATCACCAAGAAACAAGTTATACAAGAAATGCTGAAAGAACTTATTTACGTAGGAAAGCAATGACCACAAATAAGGATAAGAAAACTATCAAAAAAAAAAAATCCAGGCAATAAAATCCCTGGTAAAGGCAAAAATATGGTAAAGGAAGAAAATCAACCGTGTATGAAGATACTATGAAGGTTAAAAGACAAAAGTACTAAAATTACCTATTTAAATGATAAGAGAATAATGGATAGACACGTACAAAACAAGACATTAGATATTATTTCAAAAACATAAAATGTGGGAAGAGGAGAATGAAAGAGTAGAGCTCACAGAAAGAAATCAAAATAAAGAGACTATAAACTCAATGTAGAATATTATATAGGAACCTCATGGTAATCACAAAGCAGAAATATATATAAATAAACAAATAAGTAAGATGAAAGAAATCAAGCATATTACTAGAGAAAACCATCAAACCACAAGGGAAGAGAGCAAGAGAGGAAGAAAGTAATAGAAAAGAACTACTGAAACACCCAGAAAAAAGTAACAAAATGGCAATGAATACATATTTATCAATAGCTACTTTAAATGTCAATGGACTAACTTTCCAATCAAAAGGTGTAGGGTGGCTGACTGGATAAAAAACATGACCCATATGTCTGATGCATACAAGAGACACACTTCAAAAGTAAAGACACTCACAAACAGAAAGCTAAGGGATACAAAAAGATACTCCACGCAAATGACAAAGAAAATAAAGTTGGTGCAGCAATACTTATACCAGAAAAAAATAGACTTTTAAACAAAACTGTAACAAGAGACTAAGAAGGGCACTGCATCATGATAAAGGCAGCAATCACATGAAAATATAACACTTGTAAATACCTATACACCCAACATAGGAGCACCTAAATATATAAAGCTATGATTAACAGACATAAAAGGAGAAATAGACACTGACACAATAATAGTAGGGGACTTCAACACTCCAATTACACCAACGGATAGATCATCCAAACAGAAGATCAATAAGGAGACATTGGCGTTAAACAACACATTGGACCAGATGGACTTAGCAGATATATATAGAATGTTCCATCCAAAAACCACAGAATACACATTCTTTTCAAATGCACATGGAATGTTCTCCAGGATTGATCACATATTAGGTCACAAACCAAGTCTCAATAAATGTATCAAGATTGAAATAATACTAAGCATCTTTTGGGACCACAATGGTGTAAAACTAGAAATTAACTATAGGAATAATGTCAGAAAAGCCAAAAAAATGTGAAAATTGAACAAAATGTTACTGAAGCATAAGTAGGTGAATGAAGAAATCGAAGGAGAAATCAAAAATTACCTGGAGACAAATGAAAATGAAAATATAACATGCCAAAATCTATGGGGTACAGCAAAAGTGGTTCTAAACGTGGTTCAGGCCTACCTCAACAAACAAGAAATATCCCAAATAAACAATCTAACCATGGACCTAAAGGAACTGTAAAAAGAAGAACAAAAAAAAAAAAAGCCCAAAATCAGCAGAAAGAAGGAAATAATAAAAATCAGAGCAGAAATAAATTAAAACAAAACTAAAAAAGAAATAGAAATAATCAACGAAACCAAGAGCTGGTTCTACGAAAAGATAAACAAAATTGACAAACCTTTAGCTAAACTCAAGAAGAAAAAAAAGAGAGGGGCCAGCCAGGTGGTGCAGTGGTTAAGTATGCATGTTCTGCTTTGGCAGCCTGGGATTTGTCAGTTTGGATCCCAGGTGCAAACATGGCACCACTTTGGCAAGCCATGCTGTGGTTGGCGTCCCACATATAAAGTAGAGCAAGATGGGCACATATGTTAGCTCAGGGCTGGTCTTCCTCAGCAAAACGAGGAGGAGTGGCAGCAGATGTTAGCTCAGGGCTAATCTTCTTCAAAAAAATGGAAAAGAAAGAAAAACAGAGAAGGCTCAAAAAAATAAAATCAGAAACGAAAGAGGAGAAATTAAAGCAGACACCTCAGAAATACAAAAGATTATAAGAGAATACTATGAAAAGCAATACGCTAACCAATTGGATAATATACAAGAAGTGGATAAATTATTACAATCATACAACCTTCCAAAACTAGATCAAGAAGAAGTAGAGAATTTTAATAGACCAATCACCAGTAAGGAGATCAAAACAGCAATCAAAAACCTCCCAAAAAATAAAAGTCCAGGACCAGACGGCTTCCCTGGTGAATTCTACCAAACATTCAAAGAAGAATTAATGTCTGTCCTTCTCAAACTGTTCCAACAAATTGAAGAGGAAGAGAGGATTCTTTGCTCATTCTACAAAGCCAACACTATCCTGATACCAAAACCAGACAAGGACAACTCAAAAAAAAGAAAATTATAGGCCAATATCACTGATGAACAACAATGTAAAAATCTTCAAGAAAATACTAGCAAATTGAATACAACAATACATTAAAAAGATCATACATCATGATCAAATAGGTTTTATACTATGGATGCAGGGATGATTCAACATCCACAAATCAATCAATGTGACACACCACATTAACAAAATGAAGAATAAAAATCACATGATCATCTCAATAGATGCAGAGAAAGCATTTGACAAGATACAGTACTCGTTTATGGTAAAAACTTTAAGTAAAATAGGTATAGAAGGAACATACCTCAATATAATGAATGCCATATATGACAAACCCACAGCTAATATCATTCTCAATGGAGAAAAACTGAAAATTATCCCTCTAAGAACAGGAACCAGACAAGAATGCTCATTTTCACCTTTCTTATTTAATATCGTACTGGAAGTCCTAGCTAGAGCAATCAGGCAAGAAAAAGAAACAAAAGGGGTCCAAAACAGAAAAGAAGAAGTGAAACTGTCACTATTGGAACACAACATGACTTTATATATAGAAAACCCTAAAGAATCCACGAAAAAATTTAGAAATAATAAATGAATACAGTCAATTTGCAGAATACAAAATCAACATACAAAAATCAGTTTCATTTCTATACACTGACAACGAAGTCGCAGAAAGAGAAATTAAGAATACAATCCCATTTACAAGTGCCAATAAAATAAAATAAAATAAAATACCTAGGAATGAAAATAACCAAAGAAGTGAAAGATCTGTACACTGGAAACTATAAAATATTGTCTAAATAAATTGAAGAAATGGAAAGATATTCGGTGCTGTTGGATTAGAAGAAATAACATAGTTAAAACGACCATACTTCCTAAAGCAACTTATAGATTCAATGCAATCCTCATCAAAGTTTCAACAACATTTTTTGCAGAAATAGAACAAGGAATCCTAAAATATGTATGGAACAACAAAAGACCATGAATAGCCAAAGCAATCCTGTGGAAAAAGAACAATCACTCTCCCTGATTTCAAAATACACCACAAAGCTACAGTAACCAAAACAGCATGGTACTGGCACAAAAACAGACACACAAATCAATGGAACAGAATTGAGAGCCCAGAAATAAACGCCCACATCTATGGGCAGCTAATATTCGACAAGTGAGCCAAGAGCATACAATGGAGAAAGGAGAGTCTCTTCAATATCTTCAATAAATGGTGTTGGGTAAACTGGGCATCCACATGTGAAAAAATGAAAGTAGACCATTATCTTACACCATACACAAAAATCAACTCAAAATGGATCAAAGACTTGAATGTAAGACTGGAAGGCATAAAATTTCTAGTAAAAAACAGGCAGTATTCTCTTTGACATCAGTGTTTGCACCATATTTTCAACTACCATCTCTCACTGGGCAAGGGAAACAAAAGAAAAAATAAACAAATGGGAGTACATCAACTAAAAATTTTCTGCACAGCAAAGGAAACCATTAACAAAACGAAAAGACAACTTAACAATTGGGAGAAGATCTCGTCAAGATGGCGCTGTGAGCAGACGTTGAACTCGCCTCCTCACATGAACACAACCAGGTTACAAGAATTTTGGGAAGAATCACCCTGGATTAAAAACTGAAAACTGAATAAAAAGAACCCCCATGACAAGGACAGTCCTGACGAAAGCAGAAGAGGCAGTAACTCTGGCAGGAGAGGAAAGAAACCACCTTTGGGAGCAGCGGCGCTTCTCAGCTGGCCATGCGGGAGCCACCCTAAGGTACACAGCCCTCCCTGGAGGAGTGAGGTCCGGAGTGGGGGCAATACCGCTATAACCATCCTTCGGACTCAGCCCAACTGAGAGGGGGGTCTTACTGTCTGGCTTTGCTGGCTATTAACTGCAGTGAGGACACCCCAGAATAGCTATCAGCTGAAAGCCAAAATGATCCGGGTCTTAAAGGGCCCACGCACAAACTCACTCATTGCAGCAACCTAAAATCACCAGAGAGAAGGCTGACTGTCCTTTGGTGAAACAAGACACACCTGGTGGGCTCTGGGGGCATCTTGGTGGGAGGAGGATCCTCTCCGGAGACTGAGACATTGGTGGAGGCCATTGCTTTGAGCTGGTCCAGGTGTGCTGATACAGACACCAATGGGAGCCATTGAGGTGTGTTCCTTGGGGTGTTAGCCCAGGGGTCTGCCACACCCACTAGAGCACAGATTTAATCCAGTTCAGCCAGGGCAAGCAACCTGCCCTAGGGACTGGCCCCACCTAACAGCAAGCCCTCAGTCTACTTTTCAGCCTGCATTGACTGAGTGCCTTGATCCTCTACAGGCAGGCAAGGGTGTCTGCCTCTGTGGGGCAGGGCTTGTGTGAGGACCAGGTGAACCGTGGGGGGCATTGGGGCAGAGATGGGGGCCTCTGCAGTGTGGCATTGGGGTATGCTCCAGGGGCTTGGGAAGTGTTCACGGACCAGGACTGTGTTGACAGTGTATGTGGTCCAGAGGGAGGTGAGGCTTATCAGTGGCAGAAGACTTGTGCTTCGCAAATAGCCATAAAAAGGATCAGCACCACCTTCCAAAGCCTGAAACAACTGAGTGCCTCCATGCCAAGGGCTAGCCCCACTCAGCTGGACTCCTAAGAGGACTGACAACAGCCTTGTTGGCCTCAGGCCTATCACAACTGTACGCCCCTGAGCCTAGCAACAAGCTGCACTGGGTACCAACCCAATTAAGAGGACAATTGCAATAAGAGTGTGCTAATAGACTTTGTAGCCAACAGTGCTGAGGCCCCTCCAAACCGGATTTACAAATAGCTGGCCAGGGAAGGAAAGATCAGATTCCCTGGGTACCTGCAGTGGGAGCAACCCTGCTACAGCAGAAGAACACAAGTAGCCCACAAAGGGGTAACTCCTGGTTCTTATGGTCTGGTGACAAGAGGGAAGCACACTGCTGGGCCTCATAAAGCATCTCATACATGAGGCCACTTCTCCAACATCAGGAGACATAGCCAACTCATCTAGTACAAAGAAAATAGCACAGAGAAAGAGGCATAATGAGGAGGCAAAGGAATAGTTTCCAAGCAAGGGAACACTACAAAACACCAGAAAAAGAACTAAGTGAAACAGAAACTAGTGACCTCCTTGACAAAGAATTCAAACAAAATATAATGAGGATGCTCACAGATATGCAGAGAAGAATGGATGAACACAGTGAGTACATCAGCAAAGAACTGGAAGATATAAAAAAGAACCAATCAGAAATGAAGAATACAATACTCGAAATGAGAAATTCACTAGAGGGACTCAACAGCAGAGTAGAGGAAGCAGAAGAATGGATCAGCGAGCTAGATGAAAGATTAGAGGAAATCACCCAAGCAGAACAGAAAAGAGAAAAAAGAATTAGAACGAGAACAGTGTTAGGGAACTCTGGGACAATATCAATGTGCTAACATTTGGATTATAGGGGTCCCAGAAGGAGAAGAGAGAGACAAAGGGGCAGAAAGTTTATTTGTCAAAATAATAGAGGAAAATTTTCCTCACCTGAGGAAGGAAACAGACATCCAAGTTCAGGAAACACAGAGAGCTCCAAGCAAGAGAAGCCCAAAGAGGCCCACACCAAGACATGTTATAATCAAAATGTCTAAAATTAAAGACAAAGAGAGAATCCTAAAAGCAGCAAGAGAAAGGCCACAAGTGACATATAAAGGGAAGCCCATCAGGCTGTCAGCAGACTTCTCAGCCAAGACACTACAGGCGAGAAGAGAATGGCACAACATATTTGAAGTGCTAAAAGGAAAAAGCCTACAACCAAGAATACTCTATCCATCAAGGCAATCATTCAGAATGGAAGGAGAGATAAAGAGCTTCCCAGACAAGCAAAAATTAAAGGAGTTTATCACCAAGAAACCAGTTCTACAAGAAATGCTGAAGGGACTTATTTAAGTGGGAAAGCAATGACCACAAATAGAGACAAAAGAAAAAAAATTATCAAAAAAACCCAAAACAAGAAGAAAAACAGGCAATAAAATCACTTATAAGGTAAAAGTACAGTAAAGGCAGCAGATCAACTACCTGTGAAGATAATATGAAGGTTAAAAGACAAATGTACTAAAATTACCTATTTCAATGATAAGAGGGTAATGGATAAACACACACTAAACGAAAGACTATATATGATGTGAAAAACATATAATGTGGGAGGAGGGGAGTGAAAAAGTAGATCTTTTAGAAAAAGGTCAAGCTAAAGAGTCTATCAACTCAGTATAGACTGTTATATGCATAGTATATTAAATAGGATCCTCGTGGTAACCACAAACCAGAAACCTATAACAAGCAGGAAAAAAACTAAGACAAAAGAAATTAAACATATTGCTAAAGATGGCCATCAAACCACAAGTGAAGAGAGCAAGAGAAAAAGAAAGGAAGTGAGAAGAACTACTAAAACACCCCCCCAAAAAAGTGACAAAATGGCAATAAATACATATTTATCAATAGCTACTTTAAATGTCAATGGATTAAATGCTCCAATCAAATGCCATAGGGTGGCCAACTGGATAAAAAAATAAGATCCATGTATACGCTGCATACCAGAGACACACTTCAGACCTACAGACGCTCACAAACTGAAGGTGAAAGGATGGAAAAAGATATTCCATGCAAATGGTAAAGAAAAGAAAGGGGAGGTAGCAATCCTTATATCAGACAAAATAGACTTTAAATCAAAAACTGTAATAAGAGACAAAGATGGGCACTACATAATGATAATGGGAACAATCCAACAAGAAAATATAACACATGTAAATATCTATGCATCCAACATAGGAGCACCTAAATATATAAAGCAGTTATTAACAGACATAAGAGGAGAAATAGACAGTGACACAATAATAGTAGGGGAGTTTAACACTCCACTTACACCAAGGGATAGATCATCCAAACAGATCAATAAGGAAACACTCGCCTTAAAGGAAACATTAGACCAGATGGACTTAGTTGATATATACAGAACATTCCATCCAAAACCCACAGCATACACATTCTTTTCAAATGCCCATGGAACATTCTCCAGGATTGATCACATATTAGGCCACAAAACAAGTCTCAATAAATTTAAGAAGATCGAAATAATACCATGCATCTTTTCTGACCACAAAGGTATGAAACTGGCAATCAACTACAGAAAGAAAACCAGAAAAGCCACAAAAATGTGGAGATTGAACAAAATGCTACTGAACAATGATTGGGTCAATGAAGAAATCAAAGAAGAAATCAAAAAATTCCTGGAGACAAGTGAAAATGAAAACACGACATGCCCAAATCTGTGGGATACAGCAAAAGCAGTTCTTCGAGGGAAGTTTATAGCAATTCAGGCCTACCTCAACAAAGAAGAAAAATCCCAAATAGGCAATCTAAAAGTGCACCTAAAGGTACTGGAAAAAGAACAACAAAGCAAGCGCAAAATTAGTGGAAGGAAGGAAATAATAAAAATCAGAGCAGAAGTAAGTGAAATAGAGGCAAAGAAAAATAGAAAAAGTTAGTGAAACCAAGAGCTGGTTCTTCGAAAAGATGAACAAAATTGACAAACCCTTAGCTAGACTCACCAAGAAAAAAAGAGAGAAGGCTCAAATAAATAAAATCAGAAATGAAAGAGGAGAGATTACAACGGACACCTCAGAAATACAAAAGATAATAGAATACTATGAAAAGCTATACACCAATAAATTGGATAATCTAGAGGAAATGGATAAATTCTTAGAAACATACAACTTTCCAAAATTGGACCAAGAATATATAGAAAATTTGAATAGACTGATCACCAGTAAAGAGATTGAAACAGCAATCAAAAACCCCCCAAAAAATAAAAGTCCAGGACCAGACGGCTTCCCTGGTGAATTCTACCAAACATTCAAAGAAGACTTAATACCTATCCTTCTCAAACTCTTCCAAAAAATTGAAGAAGAGGGGAGGCTTCCTAACTCCTTCTACGAAGCAAACATTATCCTGATACCAAAACCAGACAAGGACAACACAAAAAAAGAAAATTACAGGCCAATATCACTGATGAACATCGATGCAAAAATCCTCAACAAAATTCTAGCAAATTGAATACAACAATACATTAGAAAGATCATACATCATGATCAAGTGGGTTTCATTCTGGGGATGCAGAGATGGTTCAACTTCCTCAAATCTATCAACGTGATACACCACGTTAACAAAATGAAGAATAAAATCACATCATCATCTCAATAGATGCAGAGAAAGCATTTGACAAGATACAGCATCCATATATGATAAAAACTCTAAATAAATTGGGTATAGAAGGAAAATACCTCAACATAATAAAGGCCATATATGACAAACCCACAGCAAATATCATTCTCAATGGAGAAAAACTGAAAGCTATCTCTCTAAGAACAGGGACCAGACAAGGATGCCCCCTGTCACCACTCTTATTTAACATAGTATTGGAAGTCCTAGCCAGAGCAATCAGGCAAGAAAAAGAAATAAAAGGGATCCACATTGGAAAAGAAAAAGTGAAACTGTCACTCTTTGCAGATGACATGATTTTATATCTAGAGAACCCTAAAGAGTCCACTAAAATCTTTCAGAAATAATAAAGTAATACAGTCAAGTTGTGGGATACAAAATCAATGTACAAAAATCGGTTGTGTTTCTATACACTAACAACAAAGTAGCAGAAAGAGAAATTAAGAATACAATGCCATTTACAATTGCAACAAAAATAATAAAATACCTAGGAATAAACTTAACCAAAGAGGTGAAAGATCTGTACACCAAAAACTATAAAACATTGTTGAAAGAAATTGAAGAAGACACAAAGAAATGGAAAGATATTCCCTGCTCTTGGATTGGAAGAATTAACATTGTTAAAATGTCCGTACTTTCTAAAGCAATATATAGATTCAACGCAATCCCTATCAAAGTTCCAACAATATTTTTTACACAAATAGAACAAAGAATCCTAAAATTTATATGGAACAACAAAAGACCCCGCATAGCCAAAGGATTCCTGAGAAAAAAGAACAAAGCTGGAGGTATCACACTCCCAGATTTCAAATTATACTACAAAGCCATAGTAACCAAAACAGCATGGTACTGGCACAAAAACAGACACACAGGTCAATGGAACAAAATTGAGAGCCCAGAAGTAAACCCACAAATTTATGGACAGCTAATATTCGACAAGGGAGCCAAGAGCATACAATGGAGAAAGGAGAGTCTCTTCAATAAATAGTGTTGGGAAAACTGGACAGCCACATGCAAAGGAATGAAAGTAGACCATTCCCTTACACCATGCACAAAAATCAACTCGAGATGGATTAAAGACTTGAATGTAAGACCCGAAGCCATGAGACTTCTAGAAGAAAACATAGGCAGTACGCTCTATGACATTGGTCTGAGCAGCATATTTTCAAGTTCCATGTCTGACCGGGCAAGGGAAACAAAAGAAAAAATGAACAAATGGGACTACATCAAACTAAAAAGTTTCTGCACAGCAAAGGACACCATCAACAAAACGAAAAGACAACCTAACAATTGGGAGAAGATATTTGCAAACCACATATCAGATAAGGGGTTAATATCCAAAATATACAAAGAACTCATACAGTTCAACAACAAAAAACCAACAATCCAATTAGAAAATGGGCAAAATATCTGAACAGAGATTTCTCCAAAGAAGATATACAGATGGCCAACAGGCATATGAAAAGATGCTCAACATCATTAGCTATCAGGGAAATGCAAATCAAAACTACAATGAGGTATCACCTCACTCAGGTCAGAATGGCTATAATTAACAAGACAGGAAACAACAAATGTTAGAGGGTGTGTGGAGAGAAGGGAACCCTTGTTCACTGCTGGTGGCAGTGCAAACTGGTGCAGCCACTATGGAAAGCAGTTTGGAGTATCCTCAGAAAATTAAGCATAGATCTACCCTATGATCCAGCTATTCCACTGCTGGGTATTTATCCAAAGAACTTGAAAACACAAAGGCATAAAGATACTTGCACCCCTATGTTCATTGCGGCATTATACACAATAGCCAGGACGTGGAACCAACCTAGGTGCCCATCAAGAGATGAATGGATAAAGAAGATGTGGTATTTATACACGATGGACTACTACTCAGCCATGAGAAATGACGAAATCTGGGCATTTGTGACAACATGGATGGACCTTGAGGATATTATGCTGAGTGACATAAATCAGAGGGATAAAGTCAAATACCATATGATCTCACTCTTATGTAGAAGATAAAAATGACAAAAAAAAAACCCACAAAGCATTGGAGATTGGACTGGTGGTTACTATTGGAGAAGGGGGGAGGGGAGAGGGCAAAAGGGGTGATTAGGGTCACATCTGAGGGGATGCACTATAATTAGTGTTCGGGTGGTGAACATGATGTAATGTACACAGAATTCGAAATATGACGTACATCCAAAAAAATAAAAATTAAAAAAAAAAGTTAAACAAGGAAAAAATTGGGAGAAGATATTTGCAAACCATATATCACATGGGTTATAACCAAAATATACAAAGAACTCATATGTCTCAACAACCAAAAACCAACAACCCAATTAAAAAAATGGGCAAAGTTCTGAACAGAGACTTCTCCAAAGAAGATATATGGATAGGCAACTGACACATGAAAACATGTCCAACATCATTAGCTATCAGCGAAATGCAAATCAAAACTACAATGGGATATCACCTCACTCTGGTCAGAATGGCTATAATTAGCAAGACAAGAAACAGCAAGCATTGGAGAGGATGTAGAGAGAAGGCAACCCTCACACTGCTGGTGGGAGTGCAAACTGGTACAGCCACTATGGAAAACAGTGCAGAGTTTCCTTAGAAATTTAAGAATAGATCTACCATATAATCCAGCTATTCCACTGCTGGGAGTTTATCCAAATAACTTGAAAGCACAAATGCATAAAGACACACGCAACCCTACGTTCATCGCAGCATTATTCGCAATAGCCAAGTCTTGGAAGCAACCTCGGTGCCCATCAAGGGACAAGTGGATAAAGAAGATGTGGTATATATCCACACAATGGAATACTATTCAGCCATAAGAAATGGTGAAATCTGGCCATTTGTGACAACATGGATGCACCCTGACGGTATTATACTAAGTGAGATAAGTCAGAGGGAGAAAGTCAAAAACCATATGATCTTACTCATAAGTAGAAGATAAAAACAATGACAAGCAGACACATAGCAACAGAGATTGGATTGGTGGTTACCAGAGGGGAGGGGAGGAGACAGGAGAGTGAAAAGGGTGATTAGGCACAAATGTGTGGTGATGGATTATAATTAGTCTTTGGGTGTGAACATGATGTAATCTACACAGAATTTGAAATATATTAGGATATACACCTGAAATTTATACAATGTTATAATCCAATGCTACTGGAATAAAAGCAAAATTTGAAAGTTAGTTATAAGGTAAACAATCCTAAAATTCATACGGAACCACAAAAGAGCACGAATAACCAAAGTAATTTTGAGAAAGAAAAACAAACCTGGAGGGATCACACTTCCTGATTTCAAACTAGAGTATAAAACTATAGTAATTAAAACCATTTGGTATTGGCATAATAACAGACACATAGGTCAATGGAATAGAATCACAGAGGCCCAAAATAAATCCATGCAAATATATTCAACTAATAATTGACAAGGGAACCAAGAATACTCAAGGGAAAAAACACAGTCTCTTCATTAAACAATACTGGAAAAAGTGGATATTCAAATACAAAAGAATGAAACTAGACCAGAATCTTACTCCACTCACAAAAATTAAGTCAAAATACATTAAAGACTTAAATGGAAGACCTGAAACTGTAAAAATCCAACAGGAAAACATAGAGAAAAGCTTTTTAATGTCAGTCTTGACATTAAATTTTGGATATGATGCCTAAAGCATAAGCAACAAAATTAAAAATAAACAAGAGGGATTACTTCAATCTAAAAAGCTTCTATGAGGCAAAATAAATGATAAACAAAATAAGACAACCTATGAAATTTGAGAAAATTTTTGCATACTATGTATCTGATAAAGAGTTAAAATCCATAACATATAAGAAACTCATACAACTCAATAGCATAAAAGCCAAAGAATCCAATTAAAAATGAGCAAGAGACTTGAATAGATATTTATCCAAAGAAGATATTCAAATGGGCAACAAGTACATGAAACGATGCTCAAAATTGCTAATCATCAGGAAAAGCAAATCAAAACCTCAATGAGATATCACCTCATACCTGTTAGGATGGGTATCATCAAAAGAAAAAGAGAGAGAAAACTTGGCAAGAATGTAGAGTAAAAGGGATCCTTGTGCACTGTTGGTGGAGACGTAAGTTGGAGCAACCACTATGGAAAAGATTAGGGACCTTCCTAAAAAAATGAAAAATAGAACTACCATATGATCCAGCAATTCCACTTCTGAGTATATATACGAAGAAAAGGAAATCACTATCCCAAAGACATGTCTGCACTCCCATATTCATTGCAGCATTATTTACAATAGCTAAGACAAAGAAACAATCGAAGTGTACATCTATGTATGAATGGATAATGAGAATGTCATTGTATATACAATGGAATATTATTCAGCCATGAGAAAAAAGGAAATCCTATCATTTCTGTCAATACGGATGAACCTAGAGGGAATTATGTAAGCGCAGTAAGTCAGACAGAGAAAGACAAATACAGTATGATATCACTTATATGTGGAATCTAAAAAAAACCCAACAAAACAAACTGATAGATACAGAGACTAAATTGGTGGTTGTCATATTGGGGTATGGAGGGTGGATACGATAGGTGACGTTGTTCAAAAGATATGAATTTCATTTCTAAAATAAGGAAGTCCAAGCGTGTAATGTACAACATGGTGACTATTGTTAGTAATACTATATTGTCTACTTGAAAGTAGTTAAGAAAGTCGATCTTAAAATTCTCATCTCAATAAAACCACACATCTATGGACAGCTAATCTTCGACAAAGGAGCAGAGGGCCTACAATGGAGAAAAGAAAGTCTCTTTAACAAATGGTGCTGGGAAAACTGGACAGCCACATGTAAAAGATTGAAAATTGACCATTCTTTTTCACCACACACCAAAATAAACTCAAAATGGATCAAAGACCTAAAGATTAGGCCTGAAACAATAAGTCTTCTGGAAGAGAATATAGGCAGTACACTCTTTGACATCAGTTTCAAAAGAATCTTTTCAGACACTATAACTCCTCAGTTGAGGGAAACAATAGAAAGAATAAACAAATGGGACTTCTTCAGACTAAAGAGCTTCTTCAAGGCAAGGGAAAACAGGATTGAAACAAGAAAACAGCCCACTAATTGGGAAAAAGTATTTACAAGCCACTTATCCGACAAAGGGTTAATCTCCATAATATACAAAGAACTCACACGGCTCAACAACAAAAAAACAAACAACCCGATCAAAAAATGGGCAGAGGACATGAACAGACATTTCTCAAAAGAAGATATGAATATGGCCAATAGACACATGAAAAGATGTTCATCATCGCTAATCATCAGGGAAATGCAAATCAAAACTACACTAAGATATCACCTTACACCCGTTAGATTGGCAAAAACATCCAAAACCAAGAACGACAAATGTTGGATAGGTTGTGGAGAAAAAGGAACCCTCATACACTGTTGGTGGGAATGCAAACTGGTACAGCCACTATGGAAAACAGTATGGAGATTTCTCAAAAAGTTAAAAATTGAAATACCCTATGACCCAGCCATCCCATTACTGGGTATCTATCCTAAGAACCTGAAATCAGAAATCCCAAGAGTCACTTGCACCCCTATGTTCATCGCAGCATTATTTACAATAGCCAAGATGTGGAACCAACCTACATGCCCAGAAACTGATGATTGGATAAAGAAGATGTGCTATATATACACAATGGAATACTACTCAGCCATAAAAAAAGACAAAATTGGCCCATTCACAGCAACGTGGATGAACCTCGAGAGTATTATGTTAAGCAACATAAGCCAGTCAGAGAAAGATGAACTCTATATGACTCCACTCATAGGTGGAAGTTAGTATATTGACAAGGAGATCTGATCGGTGGTTACCAGGGAAAAGGGGGGTGGGGGGAGGGCACAAAGGGGGAAGTGGTGTACCCACAACATGACTAACAAAAATGTACAACTGAAATCTCACAAGGTTGTAATCTATCATAACATTAATAAAAAATAAAAAAATAAAAAAATAAAAATTCTCATCTCAAGAAAAAAATTTGTAACTGTGTATGTTGTTGGATGTTAGCCAGACTTACAGTGGTGTCATTTGAACATATATGCAAATATCAAATCATTATCCTGTACACCTGAAATTAATATAATGTTATGTGTCAATTATGTCTCACAAAAAGAAAGAACCTAAATAACGTAGGCAGGGTACTATTTCCACAAAGATAACTAATATATTATGCAAAATCATTCTTAATAGAGTTTTATGAACACTTTCTTAAATAAAAAAATCAATTACGTGAAAGGAAAAAAGAAGGAGTAAAAGACCTGCTGAAATAGAGAAACATTGTGCTCAGGATCAAAGCTCAGCAGATGCCCTCTCATTCATTTTTGAAAAGAACGAGAACAACAAAAAAGCGAGATAAGTTAAAAAATCTGGAAACATGGTCCTTCAGAGAAAAATCTATTTTTTTCCTCTTTGGGAGACAAGAGCAGATGAAACCAAGATATATTTATTTACTTTCTAGTTTTGTGCTCACTTCATGAGAATTCCTGCAATGAAGCAACCAAGCCTAGATATGAGGCAAACAGAAAGCCTAAGAAATAGCAAGTTAATCAGAAAGAAAGGAAAGTGTAGAAAAGAAGTAAACAAGAGAGAAAGAGACCAAGGTGTGGGAAATCACACTGTTAGATGTAGGTTTTCCAGATATTTAAAAAAATTAGGAGCAACAAGTAGTATTTATGTATAAATATAAAGAATATTCCTTTCTCTAATATATTATAAGTACTGTAACATCTAAAACAAAAAAAACAAAAGAATCATTTTTTTGGCCTAAAACAGTACAGTCACTGTTTAACTTCAATTTCACTACTCCAAGCCCCACAGGAGTTTGAGTCTTCACTTAAAAATACCTTTTTAAAGTTTTTATACACTCAGATAAATATTTACATTTTACGTACAAAATAAGAATCCTTACTACATGCAAATTTCTCTTACCTAAAACCTTGCTATAATACTCATCCCATTCTGGAAACAGATAATATAAGTACATCACATCACTCATTACGTGCAATAACCAATTCTCCAGCCTCTGTACAAAAGTCATGTTGTCTGTCAGTCCTGTTGTGCTTCCAGGAACATACGAAGAAGGGGTGGGAAGCCCACCACACAGTCTTTCAATGGCATTCCCCTCAGAAAACCGAAAAGAGTATATAAATGGAATATTGAGAAGCTCAGCCAACAACTCCCCACAAAAGCTTAAAGGATCAGCAACACAGATATCAAACTTAGCTACCTGCAGCCTGCTGAGTAACTCCTTATTTGTGATAACAGCATCACATACGCTTTTTTGTGTCCTTAAAAATCTCTTGAAAATTTCCGTCAGTTTTACTTGCTTGTCCCACCATGAAAGTTTTGGCAGTTCAAAACTTGCTGTATAGAGAAAGGTATTGAACTCTTCCATGAAAGTTTCTTTACTTACTGAAACTTGAAGGACCTCTACATTAAAGGGAATCTTGGTATGATCCATCATAAGGCTAAATGAGGGTACTAGGAGGGTTATTTCGTGCCCACGAAGATGGAGCTCTTCCAGAATAACTTTCAAGTTAATCCAATGACTAAAATCCATGGGCCATACAAGTACTTTCCCAGTCCTTCCAGAGTGGAGGAAACACAGATGCAGCATGAAAAGGACACAGAAACCTTCCACAGTCTTCATGATCAGGTCCTGCTCTAACAAAATGTGGGTTTAAATCAAGTGCGTGAAGTTCACAGTCCAAATGCATCTTTCTTGACCCTCTCAACCAACGTATAGTAGGTTGGGCTGAACTTTGAACAGCACATTTTGTGTTATTGACTGCAATTAAATGCAATTGCTTTGATAAAGAAAAGGCCAATAAAGTCAATAAAGCGAGTTAGGAAGGAACTACTCATAATCAGAGTTTCAACACTTCTTTTAGAGAGTATGAAAATAAAGAAACAAACACAAATCTAAACTCTCAATAATGTAAGAAAAGCCATCACCATGTAATTCATATTCAATTAAGACTGGATTTTTTCTAACTTTTTGTCTGGTTTCGTTTGAAGTTCAGTTGAACAGAATTGTCTCTCTAGTGTTCCTCTTACTGATAACTCTGCTAGATATTCAGGACACGAAGTAGGCTATCGTCTACTGCCAGAAGAAGAAAATATGTGCACCGTATGAGGTGTTAAGGCAGAGGGAAGACTTATCTAAATATCCTAATGCTAAATTTAGTGCTCTTTCTACTAAATCACATTTATCTTTAAGAGCAAAAGAAGAAATTTTTTTTTTTTACTATTACTGCAGGTATGAGTACAGGTTCTGATTCTACCTTAGATTAATGTTGTGTTGTGAAGACAGATAGTAGAATAAAAAAGACAAGTCATGAAAAAGATAACAATAATCTTATCCTATCTTCTGGCAATGCATTCTATTTTTCTTGCTTTCTCAATTTAACAGACATTTTATATTGTAAAATTCTGTTATTTCATTTGGATCCCCATACCTGGAATCTGCTACCTCATGTAGAAATGGATCCAATGATATTTAGGACAATAACTTCATCTATAAAGTTTTGTTTAAAATGTTGATTTTAGGGGGCCAGCCCCGTGGCCAAGTGGTTAAGTTCATATGCTCTGCTTTGGCAGCCCAGGGTTTCACTGGGTTTGGATCCTGTGCATGGACATGGAACCACTTGTCAGGCCACATTGAGGCCATGTCCCACATGCCACAACTAGAAGGACCCACAACTAGAGTATACAACTATGTGCTGGGGGGATTTGGGGAGAAAAAGCAGGAAACAAAAAAAGAAGAAGATTGGCAACAGCTGTTAGCTCAGGTGCCAACCTTTATGAAAAAAGAGTTGATCTTTTTCCTCAAGTAGTTAATCAATAGGAATATATAATGATAATAACACTATTGTTTTTATTAATATAAGAATAACTGGATAATAAAAATTAAGATTGAACAATTATTCAGTTGAGCATCATATTTATAAATTCTATCCCCAAATAAAAATCATTCTCCTCTCCTTTATCAGTCTTACTTATCGTCAATCTGACCCTGGCTGTTTCTATATCTAACCTAGATTAACTGCAATAGACTTCTGATATTCCTACTTTCACTTTTACACATCTGCAACCCACTTTCCACACATGAACTTTTCTGATTTTCAAAATAATCTACTTCAAAGAATGTCACTGCTGAGCAAAGTATTTTAATAACATTCTTTTTTCTATGTGTTAAAATCTACTCTGTCTGAAATGGCCCCCAAGATCCTGACTACTTTTCTAATCTTATGTTTTTCCACTTTCCTCTTCGAATCCATACCCCCTTCCTTTGAGCTTTTTGATCATAAGAAATTCTTTTCTGGAGTGACATCAGCAGATTGTAGAATAGGCGTTATCTACTTTCATACCTCTGACAGAAAATTGATTTTCACAGTCACCCAGGGATGAGAGTACTTTGGGAATCTGGGAGTCCAATGGAGAAGTTTCAATTGAGCATAGAACAAATAGCTCCAAGAATAGATGCATTGAAGAGGGTAAAAGGAACAGTTTCAGTTTGTCTGTGTTCCTTCTCCCCCAAGGCAGCATGACTCGGTGCCAGAAGAAAAGAAAGTCACCTGTGATTTCCGCTGCAGCAGGAAGTGTGATCATGTGAGTGAAAGCCTCGCCTCCCCAGTCATGTAGGATGCTGCCCGAGAGGCACACTTCTTTCTGCCTTACTCAGATTACTGAGGTGATCTGCAAGACTGAGGGGCTAGAAGAGGTTGGGATCATAGCCAGAGCTCAGAACTCATCAAAAGGATGCTACAAACTATTTCATGGTACTTGCTACTCAACAATTTGAGGACTCCATTAGAAAGCTTGCCCACAAGCCACTGGAGACACCTTGTCAGCAGACCTCCCTCAACTGGCCTAAAGATGCCCACCATGCTCCAGGCACTTCACTCCCATTATCCTGGTGACTCCAGATGTGTGCTCCCATTGATGCTGAGAGTGATGGTGAGGTATATAGACGGCTAGTAAGCAAGTGCAGAAAGCTGAACCTAATCGGTGAGCTTAGGAGAATTCTCATAAACTGGAGAATTCAGGCCTCAGGCCAAGAGAAGGCAAATGGGAAGCTTTCAAATCTAGGTCTGGCTTTATGAGTTCTAGAAGAGGCGTATAATCTGAATAAATCTCCCTCAAGTGGGAACAAGATGTGTGGAGCAGTGATAGCCTTGGAAAAGTTCTTAGAAAACCTCAGAATTCCTAGTCAGACTGACAGATGAAGGTACCTCTCTACCGAAGACAGTCAGTAAAGACTAAAGGAGGTGATTGCTTCTTTAAATGTGAACACCAATGCAAGACTTCAAGGAGCATGAAAAATCAAGGAAATATGACACCACCAAAGAAACAAAATAATTTCCCAGCTACCAAAAGCAAAGAAATGAAAATCTATGAATTGCTTGAAAAAGATTTAAATTAAATTGTTTCAAGGGAGCTGAGTCAGCTGTAAAAGAACACAGATAGACAATGAAATCATGAAAACAATATATGTACAAAATGGGAGGTTCAACACACAGTAATTATAAAAAGAATGAGGCATAAAGCTGAAAAAAATTAAAGAGACCATTTTGTTTAGACGAGGACGAAGAAACAGAATTCTCAGAGCTAAAGAATACAATGAACTAAATAAAAGATGGAAAAATATCTCAACAGCAGACTCAATCAAGCAGGAGAAAGAACCTGTGAACTCAAAGATGTCATTTGAAATTATTCATTCAAAAGAGAAAAGAAAACTACAGACCAATATTCCTCATGAATATAGAAGCAAAATTCTCAGCAAAACATTGGCAAACTAAATTTCACAGCATATTAAAAGGATCATATAATATGATCAGGTGATATTTGTTCCTGGGATACAAAGATGGTTCAACATAAGCAAATCAATAAATTTGATGCACCACATTATTAGAATGAAAGTCAAGAATCAGGTGATCATCTCAGTAAGGACAGAAAACGCATTTGAAAAATACAACATCCTTTCATGATAAAAATGCTGAACAAATTGGGTATAAAAGCAGCATATGTCAACATAATAAAGGCCATATATGACAAACCCACAGCTAACATCATACTCAATGGTGAAAAGCTAATGGTTTTTTCTCTAAAATCAGGAAGAAAACATCTGCCCACTCTCACCACTTTTATTCAATATAGTGTTGGAAGTCCTAGCGAGGGCAATCAGGAAAGAATAATAAATAATAGGCAGCCAAATTGGAAAGGAAGAAGTAAAATTTTCTTTGTTTCCAGATATGTCTTACATAGATAAAATTCTAAAATTTCCTCCAAAACTTTGTTAGAAATAATCAGTGAATCCAGTAAATTTTCAAAATACAAAATCGACATACAGAAATGAGTTATGCTTCTGTACACTAACTATGAAACATCTGTAAAAGAAATAATGAAAACATTCCCATTCACAATAGAAGCAAAAACAATAAAATATCGGGTGGCCCGATGGTGAAGCAAAGTGCGTGTGTTCCACTATGGCGACCTGGGATTCACTGGTTTGGATCCCGGGTGCGGACGAGGCACTTCTTGGCAAACCACGCTGTAGTAGGCGTCCCACATGTAAAGGGGAGGAAGATGGGCATGGATGTTAGCTCAGGGCCAGTCTCCCTCAGCAAAACAGAGGAAAATTGGTGGCAGATGTTAGCTCAGGGCTAATCTTCCTCAAAAGAAAAAAAAAAACAATAAAAGGCTTAGGAATTAATTTTACAAGTGACATGAGAGATCGGTATACAGTCATGCACTGTATAACATCATTTCAGTCAATGACAAACCACATATACAATGATGGTCCCATAGGTTACTACCATATAGTGCAGGTGCGTGCTAGGATATAGCACCTAGGTTTATGTAAGTACACCCTATGATGTTCCCACAAGGACAAAATCACCTAACAAGGCACTTCTCAGAATGTATCTCTATCATTAAATGACACATCATGGTACTGAAAAATACAAGATTTTTGGCCAGAAGTGGCCTATTAAGTGTGGCACAATCATCTTTGGTGGCCTGGGTTGGCAGGTTTGTATCCTGGGCATGGACCTACACCACTTGTCAGCCATGCTGTGGAGGCAACCCACATATAAAGTAGAGGAAGGTTGGCACGGATGTTGACTCAGGACTAATCTTCCTGAAGCCAAAAAGAGGAAGATTAACAACAGATGTTAGCTCAGGGCTATTCTTACTCAGCAAAGGGAATCAAAAACAAAAGAATACAAGACTCTGATGAAAGAAATGGAAGAAAACACAAAAGATGAAATGACATTCTGTATACATGGATCAGTAGAATTAATATTGTTAGACTGTCCATACTACGCAAAGCATCTATATAAATACAATCTCTATAAAAATTCCAAAGCATTTTCACAGAGATAGAAACAACAATCCTTATATATGCATTAAGATAAAATAGATCAAATAGCCATAGAAAGCCTGAGAAACCAGAACAAAGCTGAAGGCATCACACTTCCTGACTTCAAACTGTAATACAAATTTGTAGTGATCAAAAAGTATGGTACTGGCATAAGATATCCACATAAGCCAATGGAACAGCACACAGAGCACAGAAAACAAAAGCCTCGAATATATGGTCAACTAATATTTGACAAGGGAGCCAAGAATACTCAATGGGAAAAGGATGGTATCTTTAGTAAATGGGGTTGGAAAATTTGATACCCACATGCAGAAGAATTAAACTGGACACCTACACTACACCACTCAAAAAACTAAGACAAAATAATAAAGACTTAAATATAACACCCCAAATTGTAAACCTCCTGGAGAAAAAAGCTCCTTGACATTTGTCTTGCCAATGATTTTCTGGATATGACACCAAAAGCACAAGCAAGAGAAGCAAAAGAAACAAGTGGAACCACATCAAACTAGTAAGTTCTGCACAACAAAAGAAATAATCAACAAAATAAAAAGGCAACCCAACGAATGGAGAAAATATTTGCAAATCATATATCGGAGGAGATGTTAATATCCAAAATGTATGAAGAACTTACACAACTCAATAGTAAAAAAAAAATCTGATTAAAAAATGGACTGAAGAACTGATAGATAGTTTTCGCAGAATTTGTAAAAATAGCCAAATGATACATGAAAATGTGGTTGAAATTACTAATCATCACAGAAATGCAAGTCAAAATCACAATGGCATATCATCTCATGCCTGTTAAAATGGTTAAAATCATCAAAAGACAAGATATAACAAGTGTTAGTGTGGAGGTGGAGAAAAGAGAACACTTCTGCACTGTTCTTGGGAATAGAAATTATTACAGCAACGATGGAAAACAGTATAGAGCTCTCTCAAAAGCCTAGAAAAAGAATTACCACATGATTCACCAACCCTACTTCTGGGATTATCCAATGGAAATGAAAACAGGACATGGAAGAGATATCTGCACATCCATGTTCATTGCAGCATTATTCATAATGGCCAAGATATGGAAACAACCTAAGTGTCTATCAATACATGAATGGATAAAGTTGTTGTGGTATACGTATGCAATAGGATATTAAACAGCCATGAGAAAGATGAAAATCTTGCCATTTGCCTCAACATGGCTGGCCGTTGAGGACATTATGGTCAGTGAAACAAGTCAGACAAAAAAAGACAAATACTGTATGATCTCACATATATGTGGAATCTAAAAATGCCAGACTCATAGAAATAGAGATAGAATAGTGGTTTACAGGGACTGGACTTTGAAGGAAATGAGTTGTTTATCAAAGGTACAAACTTTAAAGTATGAGATGAATAAATTCTGGGGATCAAAAGTACAACATAATGATTATTGTTAGGACTACTGCTTTATATTTGAAAGTTGATAAGTAAAGTAATTTTAGATTTTGTCACCACAAAAAGAAATGGTATTTATGTGACATTATAGTGGTGTTAACTAATAATAATGTGGTAATTATTTGCAATATATAAGTGTAGCAAATCACTTCAAAATAACACAATGTTATTTGTAATTCTATTTTAATAAAGCTGGAAAAAATTTAAGATTTTAAAATAATGCTAGAATGTTATTTTAAAAATCCCCTAAATCAAGCATTCTTCTGAATTATATTTGTTGTTAACCACAGAAGAGCTAAATGCCTTTGACCTACACCAATGAATTCATCCGTTGTCGGTATTACTCTCTCAATATTATTTGGTACATTATGGCCTGCGTGTTAATCATTTTGTTCTTTATATTAAAAAAGTGTTCATTTTTGTTCATGTAATTTTTGGAAGTCTTGAAAAAATAAAAAGGTTTATTGTCCCTCAGATATGAGTTCAGTAGTCACTACATGTCTACATTACAAAATTTCCCCTTTTTATTAAGCTTCAACAGGATCTGCTTCAATTTGTCCCCTCAAAGAATGTTTCAAGTTGTTTGAACTGCTTAAGAATTAAAGTATTGACTTCTATTTCTGGACATGATGATGCAGCTGGAGCCAGATTAACCCTCTGCCATAAACAACTAGAAAACCAGGTAAATTATATATATAAATTATTTTCAGATAATGAACATTAGATTTCAAAAAAATATGATTACCAAGAGAAGGGAAAATAATGAAATGAACCCTAAGATTTCTCCACCTGACTGTAGCCAGTTTTCAGATTACATCGCAAGAACAAGATATCTATCAGAAACTGGAGTTATCGCTGCATGAGGAAAAAGAAAGCGGAGTTTGAGGAGACTAGACATCTGGAAGAGGATCTACAAATTTAGAAATTCAGCATAGCCCACACTATTTTCTACTAAAAAATTAAGCCACTTGGAGTGGGCTTTATTTTGACCTGTTAAAACCAATTTTCACACATGGCCTTAAATATCTTCACTTTAATACTGCTTTTATATTTTTCAGGCTTATCAATTCTTTAAACTGCTAAATTTCCAGGTTAGTGAAATGTGACCTTTTTGCAGAACCCAAGCAAATAATAACATAAAGTCATTCTCAGAATATGTGGTTATTCCTGTCAGGGTAAATAGCCAGAGTGAAAAGGGTCCAATTTAGGAAACTGGGCCACAAGTCCCTAGTTGGTCTACTCAAACAATGGTTCCATATCAAGGAATCAGTGTTTCATTCTAGTGCTAGCAGAATTGACACTCTGGATATACAGTGGTGGGATTAGTTAGATCAGTTCTGGCAAATGTGAGTTCATACATTTGGGTCCATACACAGCCTCACTATCTGCCAACATGGACACTTTGCAAGTTTGCTCTTGGGTCCAGAACAGGGATGACTGATGATAGAGGCTGGCTGACGTCACCTTGTTGAGTCAGTTTGTTGTTATTTACTACGTTATTGTTTATTACCTGTTCTGTGATGGATGTTCTCTGGTAAGTGTAAGCATGGTGTCCCATGATTGAATGTTTCATCTAACAGTGCCCCATAGCATATCAGTATGTGTTTTTCCAAATGCATGTAATTCTTCAATCCTGATGGCATTGTCCTGTAGGGTTGTAATTTTCTTCTTACACTTGCCATGAATTCCACATAAAATCTTCTCTCATCAGTGACATTTTTAATACCATAAAGTCTACCTAGTAAATATAGCCATTCACAGGCTACATGCACAGTAGAATTCTTTCTTGCTCGAGGCCCACTCAAAGCTGGTAGTCTTTCATAGTAGCTGGTATATGAGCCGGAGTATGGAATATACTTCCTTTAATTCCTGAAAAGGCCTGCAATTGACTGTCTTCCTTCTTTGTGGAGAGAAAGGCAAAATGTGAAAATCTATCCTCTCTTTAAAAAGGATGACCTCAAATACACCTGATGACTGCATCTCAATTTTATTGATGTGACAGATAGTTTAGTATTAAGAGACTTTATCTCTCCATTTCTGGAGCTCATGGGTGTTATGCAGTACTCCAAAACACTGATCACTTCTTGCTCATCTTTTCTATTTTGCATAATATCATCAATAAACTTGGCTAGCACAGTTTTCTGAAGGATGTCGAGAGAATATGTAACTCTTTGGGCTATCAAATGATCGAGGAGAAGAAAGTGAAGAAAGTTTATTTTATATAGTCATGAATCAAATCTGTAAATGTATATTGTATGTGCTCCAAGAGAATGAGGGCCATTTATGATTGTCTTTCCAGATAGGGATGGAAGAGAACACATTCACTAAAGCAATGGCCTCATACCATGCATGTGCTTGAAGATGAGTTAATCTGCTCTAGCAGAGATATCACATCTGGCACAGAGGCTGAGAGTGGAGCAATTACTCAGTAGAGTTTTGGGGAGTCTATTATCAGAGTCCTGGATCCATTGGGTATGCTGTGGCCAGACTATTAATTAATGGAGATATAATAGAGTCTATCATCCCGCATCCTTTAAATCTTTAAGATCTTTAATTCCCACTATCCTTGGAACTGTGATGTTATTTTTTATTTGCACTTTGAGTGAAAGGTAAGGGTAGTGCTGAGAGGAAGCTATTTAAAGGATATAGTGAGTTGAACAGTGGTCCTCTCCAAAACATGTCCAAGTTCTAATCCCCAGAAACTATGGAAGGGGGCTTATTTGGGGAAAGGGCCTTTGCAAAATACTTAAGCTAATGATGTGCATATAACTTCATTGTGGATTTAGGATGGACTGAAACCCAATGGCAGGTCTCCATATAAAAAGAAAGATGGAGAGAGATTAGAGATGAATAAAGGCAAGATAACATGAAGACAGAGATTAGAGGGAAGCCATAGTGAAGGAACACCAAAGATTGTCAGCAGCCACCAGAAGGTAGGAGAGAGGCATGGAACGGGTTCTTTCTCAAAGCTTCTGGAAGAAAAGCATTCTGATAAAACTTTAATTTCAGACTTCTTGCCTCAAGAAGTATGAAACAATAAATTTCTACTGTTTTAAGCCACCAGGTTTGTGGTTATTTGAAACAGCTGCCCTAAGAAACTAATGCAAAGTGCTTCTGTATGGCCTTTCCCACTATGATAGACTCTATCCCATAGGCCAAGGATCCCTTTTGAGACTTGTCCCAAAGACAAAATGTATCTACTCAGTTAGATATTTTGGGAACTGAGAAAGTCATCTGTTGTTCCAGGGATGCTGCTGTCTCTTTTGGAAAGATTTGAGGGAGTCATAAGCACGTACATGTAGAATGATGTTACAAGACTCTTCCTTGGGAGGACCCATTCTCTTTATCAGTCAATCAGTTCCAGGTCTAAAAATGTTCAAATTCAAAAAACTGGCAAGTGGTTGTGATTTTAGGTGAGAAATTATCCTCAACTTTCAGATGACTATCCTTGAACTCTTCTGGTAATACAGCCTAAGCAGTGCTCTGTCTAGTGGCTTATCCATTTTGTCCCTAAGGCTGCCTGTTGGATAACCATATCCATAGCTTTTCAGGGTTTGGCTTGCCTGGCTACCACTCTAATCTTGTTTTTCATTGTGACTGCTTGACTTCTGATGATTGAGCACCATGCCTTGTTCTCAAACTCCCAGTTATAAGGTGAATAATTTCTAGTGATCTTGTACAGAATTTTGACTAAATCTGATAATATTGTATTATATACTTGAAAGCTTCTGAGTGAGTAGATCCTAAATGTTTCCACCACAAAGATAATCGTAATTATGTGAGGTGATGGAGGTATCAGCTAGTGCTACAGTGGTGATCATAATGTAATACTTAAGTGCTTAATTGTAGACATCAAATCTACACACTGTTCACCTTAAACATATACGTTGTTATATTTAAATTATGTCTCAGTAAAACTGGAAAAAATCTTTTCATTTTGATTTTACTTTGTAATACTGTTTTATTTCAAATAAAAATAACATAAATAAATAATTAAGAAAATAAATTCTTAACAATTACATTTAGTGTTACTTTAGTTTAAATGGTTCAAATAAATATGTTCAAGGAAAGAGAAACTATAGTCAAATTAAAAGAATGGCCAGGCTTTGAATAAATATTTCTTTAATAGGTAAATCACTAACTAAAATTTACATATAAATCTATGAACAAATATTGACCTTAGAGATCAGAATAATTATTTCCAAATGTTTCCAATTTCGGTCAATAGGAAATGACTTCTCATCTAAAGTCATTTCTCAACCTCTCCTCCATGTCTCTTAAACCTCACATCTGAATTTTTATTTGACATATTATCATTATTACATTGTTGAGGCTTACAAGATACACATCTTGTCAATGACAGCAGTTTCCAGTATTGTTCAGCCTTACTTTGGTATTTAAATGGATATAATGATGCCATGTACGTGTTACATCTGTCTTTCTAATCCTGACTGGTGTTGATTTTATTAATTTGTTCTTTGACAAATATTTCATATGTGTGTCTTGGAGATTTTGTTGTTGGTATTTCTTGTTTACCTGAGATATGTCCAGAGGTACTTATTCCTTAAATTCTCACATATTAAGAAAAGCCCACCTTGGGAGCATGTAGATAGAGACTTAGAAATAATTCAGGTGGAGGAAAGGAGAAAACTAACATGTTAAAATAAGGAAGAATTTGTCAAAACTATCACTACCTATAAAATATGGTTGACTTAGTGTTGTTATGATTATAAAGTGAGACAATGTACACAAAGAACTCAGTTCAGTGAAATTTGAAGACATTCAACAAATGTTACATTTTGTAAGCCATCCATTCATTCATTTATTCATTCAACTCACTTATCGCTCACTTACAGTGAGACAGTGTGGTAGGTAGCGATGCTTGTGTTCATAGAAGGTAAAGTAACCTGGGGGAGAGGATGACAGATTAAACTCCCATTCCAACAATTTTTATCTAATCTAGTCTCACCTCTCCAACTCCGTTTGTTCTCTTTACAGCACTTGTGATCATTTTTTCCTTGTTTTTTTTTTTTTAAAGATTGGTACCTGAGCCAACATCTGTTGCCAATCTTTTTTTTCCTTCTTCTCCCCAGAGCCCCCAGTACATAGTTGTATATTCTGGTTGCAGTTCCCTCTATTTCTGCTATGTAGGATGCCGCATCAGCATGGCTTGATGAGCTGTGACATGTCCATGCCCAGGATCCAAACAAGCGAAACCCTTTGCTGCCGGAAGCAGATCGCGCCAACTTAACCACTCAGCATCAGGGCCGCCCCCATTTGTTTGTTTTTGCTATCTCCTCTTGTAGACTGTGACTCAAAAGGAGTAGGGGCCCGTTCTGGCTAGTTTCTCTCTGTCAACAGTGCATAGCACAGCATATAATACCTTTCAATAATTATTGTTAAGGATTTTTAAACAAATCATCATTCCATTACATACTTATAAATTTTGAGGACTCAAAAAGATAAGAACAAGAGATTCTAAAAAGTAATAAATGGAAGAAGTGACAATTGAGTAGAAAACAGAAACAGAAGATCCCATTCTAAATGGGAAGCTGGAAGAAAGGGGTTTAGAGTTTAGAGCTCCCAGAGTAAGTATTACTCCATCGGTGGAAAAGTAAAAAAGAAATGTTTTTAAGGTTCACAAATGTGCTGTGTGCCGCTTCACCACAAAAGATCTCCTGCAGTTCTATAAGTACCTCCTGCAGCACAAATCAGGTGGTTCTTCCTGCCAGAGCCCAAGGGTGGCCTCTGTTATATGTCCCATGTCTCTCTATCCAGGCAGCTCTTCAGTGTACACAAGTGGAAGGAACCTCAGCCAGTGCCCAAGCAGAATGGGTCTGGGGAAGATAAGGAGGAGGAGAATAAACCCGGGTACAAGGGTAATTCATTTGACGGTGTGGTGTCAAACAGAAAACGCAAAGTGTGCACAAAAACTTTTGTAGCTGAAGTTGCCTCAAATATTCACACATGGCATGGCCTTCATTAAATCCAAAAGAATGAGTTCCACTGAGTAATAGCTACAGATGGCCATAAGGAAAATCCCTGTCCACACGGGAATGAAAAGGCATTTTTATTACAAAACATTTGCAGCATCATAGAGTTAATACTATTGTCTAGGTTTTGCAATATATTCTCTTTCAATGTACCTTCTTCATCTCATGTATGTCCTTGATGAGTATTATTAAAACAATATTTGAGCTTAAAAGAGTTTGCATAGATTTAAATGAATAACTTTTTATAGTCTTTGTTACATGTTCATATCAGTATTTAGTGGGAAATATTTTGAGTTTTTAAGGGTTATTTCATTTATTTATTTATTTTTTACCATTTCTTTATGACAGAGTTCTTAATAGTAGGAGCAGTTCCTCAATTCAAAAAAACCATTTAGTATGTTACAGAAATTAATGAGTTAACTAATTACAGTTTAAGATATTGCCTTTTTTAGGGTGTTAGGTTTTAGATTTTACTACATAAATTGCAAGTGATTGTGGGTCTCAAAACTACTACGAACTTTTAATTATCTTAGCACCAGCCTCAGTGTGCCCGCTCTAAGTAAGAGCTGTCACATTTGATACACAACTGCAGTGATGGGTTCATCACAGTGATTTTCAAGGCACACAAAACAGTGTTTAAAATAGCCTTGTAAGTAGTTTCTCTCCCAGTGATAGATAAAGATTTAGGCCAAGAATCTAGTAAGGAATGTAGATTTCCTAAATTATTCTCAGAGAATGGGGAAGAATCGTATTATAAAGGAAAAGTGAGGACGGCTTGCTTTCTGGGCCAATTTGCAAGCCTGGTTTAAAGAGCACGAGGAGATAAAGTTATAAAATAGCTGGGACTACTGTAAAAGTTACAAATATGTAGTTAGATCAATAATTTTATATAGGCAGGTTTTTGTCATGTAATTTACTTAATATTACAGACAAAAAATGTACATCACATATGTCTCTGACTCTTGACAGTAAAACAATATCAATAAATCTGCTTATTGTGTTATTGAAGTGCTTTATTGAAGTGCTGTTCTGCTTTATTGAAAGGTCCTCTTCTGCTTCTTCCATTTATAGTTCTCTGAGAGAGTTATATTATATTTTAGGGTTTCTTTGGTATACTTTTTATTTTGCATTTTATATTTTGTGTTTATCCCTACAATTATTATATACTAAAAAATAAATTCTTTAGTATGTGTATAGATACTAGTGTTATATAATGTATTGAATGTTCACTTCCTCAAAATGTCCTGCTGCTGTCAGGTGTTATGCACTATATCATCATAACTCTATTGCACAGATTTCATATGTAAATAAATATCGGACGTTAGCTCCCAAAATAATAATAATAATAATAATAACCTAGAAAACCATACTAGATAGTAAGGTGGAGGAAAACCTTCCAAAGAAGGTGAAATTTAAGATGAATTTGGAAAGATGAGAAAGAGACCAAAAGGGAAAAATCCAGTGGCAAGGGTAATGAGATAGAGAAGAATTTCTTTTTTTTCCCGCCTTTATTGAGGTATAGCTGACAAGTAAAACTGTCTATATGTAAAGTGTAGGACGTGGTGATTTGATATATGTACATATTGTGAAGTATTGAGCACAATTTAATTAACCTATCACCTTGAATGCTTTTCTTTTTTGTGTGTGTGCAAGAGATCCCTTAAGATTGTTTTGAGAAGACTCAGACTGCTGGGGGCTGAAACAACAACGGACTTCTTAGACATCTCTGTGCAATCTCTACACCACATAGTCTCTCAGTCTCAGAAACTTCGGGTACAACATAGGGCTCCAAAGTGAGTGGACAGAGAGACAAAGAGACAGTGACAGAATGGATCACATTTTCTAACCAAGCTTGGAAGTGAAGCTGCATCACTTCCACTGCATCCTTTTTGCTGAGACAGCTGCTAGAGTTCAAGGGGAGGAGACACGATGGGGGATTGTCAAAGTATTTGTAGTAGCATCTCAAAATTGCCACAAATATAACACATTACATTAAGCCAGCAGATGTCACTCAGTTACTACAAAATTCATTAAATATGACATGAACAACACAGTAAAGTTGTTAAGAATTATGAGAATTTAGATTTTTACAACTACTGAAATTTTAACAAGCATTATATTTATTCCTAGATATTTTTAATAACAAATAGTCGTCATAAAACAGGTCCCAATTCGATAAAATAGATACTATACCAAAGAAAAGTAGTGGTGTTTTCCATTATCATCTTTGGAGAAACAGTGACAGAAGCGAAGAATGCAGTCTGACGTAGCAGAACATGGAGATAAGAAGACCAAGCAAGAAACTATTGAAAATTGGTAGGTGAGGCATAATTAGCACCTGACAACTGTGGTGATTTATTTATCAGTTCTCAATAAGAGATGACAGTAAAGAGAAAGTCTTCATTGCATAAACTGTCACTATTGTAGCAACACAGGTTTAATTTTCTTAAATGAGCACAAAAAAGAACATATATTCTATTCCATGCATCAACAATACCAGGACAAGGAATTTTTCTCCTAGTCCTTTGTTAGATAACACTGAGACCCAGCAAAAATAGCTCAGTAATTTGTCCCAGGGTGACAAGATGTGACAAACTGTTTTACAGTGAACTTACTAAACCATATACTTTCTCATTAGGACACGATTGAAGACTTCACCTCTGTCCAATAGTCCAAAGTTGTGTCATAAATTTTGCTAAGTTACAACCAGTTCCCTTCTTTACAAGGCCCTCCTTGATAATGCCAACCCAGGTCCCAACACCTTAAAATTAGCTTCCTCTGACTTCCCTCTTCTGGAACAGTAATGAAAGCCTGTCAAAGAGCTGTTCCCTCTTCCTGTAATAAGACAAATAATCCAAGCTGTGTTTGATAGGTTTTTCTTTTTTTTTTTGGTGTTCTTCAGAGATATAAACAGAAGAATTCAAGAATTTAAAAGGATCTAAACTCCTAACAGAATTCCTTGAATATAGTGAAAAGTCTTCTTGAATTTATATGTCACTTCATGTCCAATATATTTGTTACTGAATTGTTACACTTCTTGGCAGTTTTTCAGGAAGTCAATTTTGGCGTGTAAGCTTTCTTGATTTTGATGGCTACATGTAATATGACCTGATTATGAGGTTACATATACTAGCTTTAGTAAAAGAAGGAAAGTACTGCTGTTAAATCATCTATATGCACATAAATAAGACCCTCAATTCATCAGCCACAACCTTTCCTGGTGTTTCAAATTCTCACCACCATAATGCTCCCTAAATGAATCCCCAGATGAGACACTGATCTATTAACCTTTTTTCTGTCAATATTACATTAATTGACTGAAAGAGACAAAGACTTACAAATTTATGAAATAGTTTTCATTTTCTTAAAGTCTCATATTCTTTTTCTCTCTGGCACATGCTCTGCTAATATTGAGCGTGTTATACTAATCTCAGCTCATATTAAGGAAATAGCTTTTCAAAACTTCCTGCAGTTTGTTTCTTTCTGTTTTCCTTCAAAGTCCTAATGAAGGTGCACTGACATATATTGACACATGTCATTTATACACATCACACACAAGGTTTCAAGCTTGAGTACAAATTTCTACTTGACTACTGATTCTATCTTATCTGGGCCCAAATACTTCAAGAGTACTAAAGCCTTGACTGACAATGACTGTGACAAATCTTGCTTGTAAACCAGTTATTCTGAGGAGATTTTACTCCTTGAGAGTGATTTGATGGTTGAGACATCTAATGAGTGTGAATGTGAACTAAGTGGAGACTATGGCATAAAATCATTGAAAACCTTTATTTATATTTCTAACTCTCTGGTCTGTTGTGCAGGTTAATATTAAACCAGGCATTTCCTCCCTAAGACTTTACTTACTACATTTGTTTTCTAGCCAGCTCGTCAGATCAGACAATTTAAAAGTTTGAAACAGGATTATATCTAATTTATGCAACACCAAATGATTTTTAATACACCACGACAGCTAATTCTGGAGAGAGGCTGATTTGCACAAATTGTATTATCAGGCTACAATGATTGCTGCTCTGTTTTATGCTGTGAAGTTCTTTGATCTCATGTAGGATTAGATCAAATGCTGGAGGCAATTGAAAAATATTTGCCAATATCCACTCCTATATGTACATACTCATATATGTATCTCTGAAGGAATCCCTCCAGTCTAGATACAGGTGAGACTGCTTAAAGCTTCAAATAGATTTTAACATTTTCATCTGCTTACTTTGTCTTCTAAAATTAATTCCTTTTGTTAAAAGGGTCACTAGTCCAATGGAAATCACAATAGCTAATATTAAGCACTATGTGCTTGGCACTGTGTAAGGGCTGTCCATACTTAGTCGATTCTTATTGTTCCCAACAGTTATGTTCTGTGAAGTTGCCACAAACACATGATGAGCGAATACTGAGTCATTGCCCCCAGAGGAAACACAAGGATGGTTCCTGCAAGCCTGTTGCTACAACATTTTCATCAAGTGATCAACACACAACCTTGTTTTATATGTGTTTCTCCTTGAAGACATCTTATTTAATATGTATTGTTGATTCGTTAGCTTTGAAATGATAGTCAACAGCTATAACTTATGGAACTGAATGAAGCTTATCTAACAAACACATTTTCTCCCTAAGGCATATCATTGTCGTCTTGCTTCCTCTGAGGAACACTAGACGGTACTTCAGCAACATCCTTGGGGTCCATTCGAAACAGTGCAATCACCCAAAAACCCACAAAAATGAGGCATTAAATAGATTGGGAAAGGGATACTTGCTTACAGTATGGGAGCCGTACAACAAGACAGAGCATCACCTTGTTTGACTTCAACTGGGAACATGCCTGTCAGGTGAATCAATTTTTTGCTACTCTGTGCACATCCATGAATGATGATGAAGGCACTGCAAGTATCGATTTTGGGCTTACAAATAAATTTCAGTGTGTGGGCCAATTCAAAAATAGAGTCGGCTAATAAAAAAGAACATTTAAGAACTTTTTATTCTCAGACCAATTCAATGAGATAGGTAAGTTAAATCTTTTTTCTCCTTTTCTCTTGAACATTCATATTTAATAAAAAAAAGGTATTACTTGGGGGCCAGCCTGGTGGTGAAGCTGTTAAGTTTGCTCACTCTGCTCAGTGTCCTGGGTTTTGCTGGTTTGGATTCCATGCATGGACCTAGCATCGCCTATCAAGCTGTTTGGGCAGGCATCCCACATATAAAGAAGAAGAAGATGGGCACGGATATTAGCTCAGGGTCAAACTTTATCAGCATAAAGAGGAGGATTGGCAGCAGATGTTAGCTCAGGGCTAACCTTCCTCCAAAAAAAAAAAGAGGAAAGAAAAGAAAAAAAAGATATTAAGATATTACTGGTTAGAATGTGGCCTTTGTATATTTCCTGGCTATCATAGTATCCTGCATTAAAGCACCACATCCCAAGATCTTTGAATACTGGCACATATTTGCACTTTTAATATAACATTATTGGAATTTAACTCTTTTAAATACCTGATTGCAATTTTCTTAAATAAAATACAAGAGCTCCCACACCACCTCAATCTTACTTATTATATGATTTGTACTTCATTATAAATTTCTCTCATCCTTGTAACAACTGTTGGCCAACCTAGAGTCTTCAGTGATAAAGAAACAAGAAACACATAATATGTGTGGGAATGATGTGAAGAAATTTTATGTATTGCCCCATGTATTTTTATAAGACAATATCTGGATTAGAAAAGAAGAGTTCTTTTCCAGAGACCAATGTTTTATCTTAGGCAAGGGTTTGGCAGGTTTGCATTGGAGTCCTCCAACAAACTCAAAATTAAGTAAGAGAGGACGGGGAAATTCAAAATCACAATAGGTTCGCATCAGTCATATGTCAGCTTTCCCCATCAATTCACACAATGTAGGGAGTCTTCCTGAAAAGAAGTTAGAAAAGAGAATATGTAAATTTTTGAATTGGTATCCATTTTTCTTCAAAAAAATAAGAATAAAGTTTCAGGTCTCTGTAGGTCAAGATCTTCAAATTATGCCAGTGTTTTAAAATTTATACAACAGCCACCCCAAAAACCAAAAAACTCCCATGTAACTGAGAGAGTTAAATAGCTAATAAATTATTCTCACCTCTGCAACCTTTCTAAGTTCAAAAACTCATTAAAGATTCATTCCTCTTTTCAAGTATTATGAACTCAAGATAACTGATACATTATATTTCTAAGTGAATATATCTCTGAAACCATCTAAGTATTTTGGATGAATTTTACATTCTAAATGACTGTAGTCTCATTTTCCATCTTCATCGTATTAGATTTGTTCCTCTTTTATGATATTCCTGACATTTTTATTGAATCCTAAGGCATTTTAAACATATTTTATTTTCTTTGCTAACCAATGATCCTCAGTCTCCAGGGAGAACCAGTGTGACAGGGTTTTGCATGGGACATGGACCAGGCTTAGAACCCATTTTGTGCTCATTGAAATGAAGAAATACCCCAAGGCGAATGTAAGTGGTTAAATAAGAAATTGTTTTCTAAAAATCATAATGATATTCTACATTAAATATGGATCACCAGAGTGAAGATTTACATTGTTCACACTTGTCTCAATCTCTTCTCCAGTTGTACCAGAGAATAAACCAGTTACCCAGGGTAAGTTGAATATCATTTAGGAGTCTAGGGGAGGCAAGCAGAGAAACCGCAGTTGCTCAAGAATCCTCCTTAATGATTGCCATCCTCACCAGGAAACAGCAAGCCTTCCCTCCCATAGCTCCAAGACTCACTCTCCCTTGTGTATGTTATAGAAGAAACTATGTTGTAGGACCAAAGTCCTGGACCATCCGGGAGCAGGAGAGTGCGTGATGAATGAGATGCACTAAACAAAAGCATGTCTTTCACCTCCGTCTCCATGTCATCTATTTTTTTTTTTCTGAACAAACTTGAGACATGGATTCTGACATGGATTAACTATTAACAATTTAATGTAAAGAGAATGACGCTTGATAATTGCATGGAAAGAATGGGAGCCTGAGGCACTGTCCCATCGTTCAGTCTTTCAAGCATTTTCCCATACCTAATTTGTGTCTCTAGTCTACAGAAAAGTTATATATATGAAAAAACTAAAGTAGGTATTACTCAGCATGTAAGAATGGGTGGTAAGGGAATTTCACCAGCAAAAAAGCTGAAAATTCTCCCTTTTAAGTATTTAAAACTTAGCCAAGTCATCTCCTTTGTCAATTTCTAGCCCTAGAATAAATCAACAGTACTGTGATGGATGCTCATTCAAAGAATGACATAAAACTTCTGGAAAGTCAGCATGGAAAACTGACTTTGTTGTAAAAGTCTATTTGTATCAATCTCTTGCACTTGTATCCCTTATTTACCTAAAATATCCCCTGAGTTTCTTTGTGGATTATTTGCTCATTCTTACATTCCCACAGTCCCTCCAACCCGCTCATCCACTCACTCACCACTCGACTTTCTACTTTGATTGTTTGCCATTTGATCCTTGTTTTCCTTGACATTACCATGCATGCCCTTCCTATGGAATCTCATCTAAGAGCTTATTTTCTATGACTTATGATTCCTGAATAATTGTTAGCAGATTAATCTTAAAAACTTTGGTATTTAGATTGTTTGTTTAGTCTTTCATTGTTGGCAGACCTAGCCACCCTCCTTACCAACCAGTTTTCTTCTTTCATCATTTGCCATTTGATGCCTTGTTGTAATTCGTAATACTTTGCACCCCCTTACTGTGGAATCTCATCAAAGAGTTTATTTTCTGTGATCTGTGATACTTCATTAATTTTTGGTGTATTTGTTTTTGAGACTTTAGTCTTTGATTTTACTCTCCAGGCCACTACCTCCCAAACCCTCATATATTATACATATAGTCAAACATTGTGGTTTTAAAATCCAGATCTTTCTTTCCTCTGAAATATTTGATTAACCTTGTATACCTTCTTGCCCATTTAAAATAATTATTACTTTTAAGCTAAATATAGTTAAGGTCCATTTGAAAGAAATTTCTATTTTTAGATTTCAAAATATTTACAATAGTGCCCAACAAAAAAAAATGCTTTATATATGTGAGTAAATGGTGGTGAGGGAGCACCACTCTAGCATAACTAAGTTTGGATAGTTGAAAGATGTGTACTGGCAATGGAAAATGTCTGTTAAAGAGACCACCTAGATCAAGAAAAACTAACTTTCTTGATATTCTATATTATACTGTGCTTGATGCTTAGCAATGTCTCTTAGTTATGTGTGGATTTTTGAAGTCAGTGTCTCTCTTTTCTCTCAGTTAACGCAATACGACAAGGAGTTAGGTCCAGGGGCCAGATTGCTGTGTTTCAATCCTATTCCCAACATTTCTTCCCCATGAGAACTTCGGTAAGTTATCTGAACTTTCTGTACTTCAGTTTTCACATCTGTAAAATGAGGATAATAATAGTACCTGTAAAAGGACTTCTATGTGTGTCTTCTATGAGTCAATAAATATAAAGGATGTAGAAGATTTCCTGGAAGAGAGCAAATTCTCAATAAATGTTGACTAGTTTCCTTCTGCCTCCTGGAAACAAAATCATAGCAGAAGCTCAACAAATTTTTGTTATTGAATGAATGTTTTCAAACAATCTTGGTTAGATACCATTCAGATATGAAACATATACTACATCCTCATCTTTTGCTTTATTTTTTAAACTGAGGGGGAGTAGTAATTGTAGAACAAGAAAACAGATATTGATAACTCTAAAGTAATTCTCAAAGTTTTAGGTTTACTTAGCAGACGACTTTTAACCCGTTGAGAAGGAAGGAGTAATACTAGATAATGCTGAGAGACAACTCATCCATAATTAAGAATTTTCCTCTTAATAGAGATATTAGATGATAAGACAAAAGAAAGAATTCAGATATAATAATAGAAAAATTAAATCTAGAAGACAGATATCAGAGATGTTGATTCTGAAAGCTGAATGGAAGCTTAGCTGTGAACTCATAGAAATAATTATAAAGACAAGTAAACATACAGTTAACACAAGTAGACATACTTTCTTATACATAAAGTAAACTTTTTACTAGAACGAGATTGGTAAAATATATTTCCTCATGGCTCACCTTCTCTTGATTTTTAAACATTTTTGACCAAGGTTTTTTCTGTAGTACATTAAAATGGCTATGTATTCTTTGCCATTCCTCCTATGAAGAGGTGGAGACTATTTGAATTTGAGCTTGCCTCATGACTTTTTACACCAGTGGAAGGTGGCCAAAGTGGCATTCATGTTCCAGGCCTAGAACATTCATGCAAGCTGTTCTGGAATTCTGCTGTCATCTGGAAAAGTACAAACTTGCCTATCGGAGAGGCTGCATGGAGGAGACAAGTGTCCTGCTAATGTGTCAAACTCCAGCCATGTGAGTGACACTTTCTTGGACCATTCTGCCCCAAGTAAGCTGATAGATACCTGTAACCTAATGAGTGAGCCAAAGCAAGGCCCAAAGAAGCAACATTTCACTGAGCCCAGCCCAAATTGCTGGTTCACAGAATCATGAGCAAGTCATATGGTTGCTCTTTTAAACTCTAAGCTTTAGTATGGTTGATTATACAGCAACAAATAACAGAGATATTATGATTTATGAAAAATATTGTACATATGTAGCTCTTTAAATAAAGAAGTCATAAGAAAATTAATATGGTGGATCAATGTCAAATGGAGTTACAGTTCCAGTGCCACAGAATTTGAAAATAATTTGTACAAGCTTTCCTGAATGATTGATAAATTTTGACTGAGAAATTATCATATACCCATTTGACACTAAATCTAAGAAAATATAAATTCTCTTTAATTTTATATGTATACATATACACACATCTATATACATATCTATCTATCTATCTATCCACATGCACACGAAGATACACTCTAACACAGACGAAGAAAGTAAGGTTTCTTCCCACCTACTGGAGGGAGAATGTAATAAATAAACCACTGACTTACCTAATACCTCATTGTAAAATTTATCCCACTTTTTCTTGTTAAAGGTCTCAAATGCAAAGTTGAAATATAGGAAATACAACATACTTGCCACCCTCTCTATAAATGTCATTTTGTCACTAAGATGTGATATGACGACAGGTACGTAGGAAGGAGGTAAGGTAAGCCTTCTATAGAGTTTTTCATATGTATTGCCAGTGGTAAATCGAAGACTGTAGACCAAAGGTAGATTAAGTATTTCAGACAGCAGCTCACCACAAGGAGAAAGACATTATCAAGAAAAACATCAAATTTGGATTCCTGAAGATTTTCTTTAAGTTTTTTTTTTTTTTCAAAACTGTATCCTTACAGAGTTTGAATAGATCAGAATATTCCTAATTAATTTTTTGCATCTTTGGGTCTTATACCCACGATGTGCTCTTTGGTAACTCATATGACCACACCTTGATCTATTTCATGAAAAGCAAATGAAGTTCATTCTTAGTAAAAAATGTAGGATAAACTTCAAATTTAATAGCAGATTGCTTGTTAGGATCCACGAGGATGGAAGCTGAAGATACCAGCACAGTCACCTCATGGCCACTCTGAGCAAGTTTATCCAGGATCAGCTTTAAATTGATCCAATGCCTACACCAGCACCTTTCCACAGAACCCACAACTGAAATGGTAATACAGTACAAGAAGAGAGGCCCATTTCTTGGACATCCTGGTAAAATTCAATCTCTCTATAAACTTCTTTTAAATTTGATGTGGCTCTCATTTATATCCAGGAAACAATGAGTTAAGTAGTTAAAATATAACTGCTACGTATCATGTTCACAATGATTGAACGAGTGCATAGCAGAGGTACTGGAAAGCAAATAAATAAAGAATAGGTAAATGATCTCGCGCTTGTATGTGCATATAATAAATCCCAGGAACATTGTAAACACTACTGCCACTAGGCTAAGAGGACATTATCTTTTGTGTAGGGAGTCTCCTGAGAAGAAAGCAGCATTGTTTCAGCACAAATCTGTTCTGATTTATTTGAGCATTTCCAGGCAGATTTTCTGAATTTCCTCTCCCATATTTTCACACCTGTTATATTTGCTCCATTTTATTTCTCTTGCTTTCGTTTTGCTGACTGTAGATACTCTTTCCCTTGTTTCCTTTCTATCCAAACATGGGACACTTGAGTACCACTTTAGTTTCTTTCTTTTATTTCAAAATATTGCCTCTAAATTATGATCTTTTTCTTTTCTGAAGGTTTGCAACATTCCTTATGTTACTCTTCCCTTCTAACACTTCCTCTTAGAAAGTGTTTATCCTCTAATTACCTTCCTTTGAACTTTGATTTGCACATTGCCTTAGTAATCCAGTTAAGTTGTATTTAAAAAAAAAAAAATCTTACTAGGAATTCCCATCAACTTAGAAGTGGGAAGGGAGAAATGCATGTTACAGGATAGATTTGTTGTCATGCTATTAACAATCTGTTGACCTGAAATGAGAGATGATTCTTTCTGAAAAAGAATTTGGACATAGATTCTGGCAAAACATTACCAGCAGAAGTGCTATATCTTTCAATGTTGGCAATGCCCTTTCGTGGATTGTTTGGTGTGTTACCCAAATTCTCTTTTGGGGAATACAGATATTATTCCCCAGCTGATGAGAAGATTGTCAGCTTACATCCCTTGTGTCCCAGCTTGCTTTGAGGATTACCTCTGCCGAAGAGAGCTATCGAGTCTAAAGTGATGTCTCCTTCCTGGTGAAGCCTGTATTCAATACCTGGTCTCCTCACTTCAATTTAGGCCAACTCTTAAAGGTGATCTCAGCTTTAGAGTTCTCAGTGGGTTGGTTGAGACCTATGCTGAAACTTTGTTATGTCTCTTTTTTTCAGTGTCCAATCTTGTTTCCTACCCTTCACACTCACAGACTTTGTTTGCAAGAGCATCAATCAGTAATCACCCCGCAAACTAATCTCCAGCTCAGTGTCTGCTTCTTGCGGTCACTCAACTTTTGATAATGGATACAAAAGGTGGAATAATAGAGTAGACACTGAGATTGGATTTTGGAACTGATCATTCACCACCAGTTGTAATGAGGACTCTATCTTTGGTGGGAAGTGGGACACAAATAGCCTCAGAACTGTGGTAACTGAAATTTTTACTACTTTCGGTGATGGTGAATTGGCAACATATACTGTTGGAAAGAAAGGGACTAGTGGTTGTGATATATCAAGTTTTTGATAAATACGGGAAAAATAGAAATTATGAAGACAATGGAGCTAGATGATTGCTTCTTCTGAATTCATGTTTTGGAGAATAAAATGGAAAAATGACAGCTGTTAACCATCAAATTAAGACTAAGTCTGAAAGCCACCGAGGCCTCCTTGATAGCAGATAAATAGATTCTCATTTCTTACAGAAGTTGAAAACAATTCTGTATCATTTTAAAAGTAAAATTTTTCCAATACTACTTAAAGTCCCAACCTAGTCTGATCTCTTACCAAGGTTAGGACCTTAGTTGAGAAAGACCAGAATGCTAAGACATCTGATAAATTGTTAATTGTGCATGACGATTTTGAAATTACAGATTCCTCTGAACCCTTTTAGTCCTCAGAAGTGGTGCACTCCTGTCAGTCAAAGGATAGCACTTTTCCATTATTTGAGGATGATGTAGAGTCTTCTACCCACACGACATCATGTGTCCCTCTCAGGATCTGCTCTTATTGCCCTTCTTTGTCATGGGCCAATAACTAGGCTTCAGTCACATTGTAACATAGCCAGGTATAAGCTACACTCCCAAGGGAGGAAAGGTATTATAACTCAAAGTGTCAGGGACTAGTTACCCTGAGGAACTCAAGAGTGAATTTGGATATTTTACCTGGTTTTCCAAATTGTTCTTTTTCCTTTTGTTATGTTAAGGAGGTGCAATCACCAACCATCCTGAAGGCGACCAAGCCTCACCAGGAGAAGGATGCCTATGACCTTTGCCTTATTTTTATTCTAAGATCTCCCAGGAGGAGTTTAGCCCTTATTCCCATAACCTGCAGTGTACTGGAAGCATGTTTTCCAAGGGAGCCTGTGCATGATATTACTCACCTCTCTCTTTTGAATATTCATTTCCCATCCAAAATAAATGTCCCTGCTTCCCTTTGTTTGGGGATGCCATGACTCTGGAAATGATTCCTCATGGTCTCCTCTTTACCTAAAATGTACTCTACTTTTTGAGACAACTACTTCTTGTGGAGAATCTGATTTAACTCACCAGGAGGCAACTGACTTAGGTTTCGGTAATAAAAGAATTGAATGATCTAGCCAATATTTACCAGAAGGAGCTGAGAGATTATTTAGGGAACTGTATACTTAGCAACTGGATTATGGAAAATAGAACATACAGTTGCATAAGGAAGCATAATTTTATTTTGGAGCACTCTCTCAGGATTTAGGATTTAATACCTGTGGTCAGCCTCCAGGAGATAGTGGTAATAGACTACTAAGATGCCATGGAAACTTAGAAATGTGATGGCCCCCATGAAGTGACCTGAAGTGCTTGAAATGCCATAGCAAACAGTGAGAGAAGAATCAAAAGGCTTGCAGCAGTGGATATATTAAGATAGATATGTTATATAAATCAGGAAAATCTAGCAGGTGATTGTTCATTCAAGTTATAAGGAATGCTCAGTGTGGCTGTCCTCTGAGGGGCAGGTTTTTTTGGTATTTATAAAATTGAGGTCACTGATATTAATCATAATCAAATCTAAAAATAAAAGAGACCAAATGATGGCACTCACTTATCAGAAGCCAGGTGGTCACAATGATCACAATGAGCAGAAAGATGCGATTTGCAGCCAGGCGTGCCTAACCTATGAAAAGCTATGGATATGGTTATAGAACAACCAGTCCTAGGGACAAAATAGGCCATGAAAAAGAGCATTGCCCAACCTATACTAGCTGTGTGGAATCTGTGGTAAGCACAATGGGAAAACCACAACCAGCAAGACAGTGCGTCTAGACTGAAGAATTGCATGCATTTGGAAAAACAAGTCCTAGATGTTATGGGGCCCTGTTAGAAATGGAACATTTGACCATGGGACATCATGCTAATGCTCACCAGAGCGCATCCATCATGGAATAAGTGCTAAATAATAAAGTAGGCAAAATGACTTACTCGATGAGGTGACATTAGCCAGCCTCTATCATCAGTGATCCCAGTTCTGGTCCCAAGAGCAAATTAGCAAAGTGGCCATAGTGGCAGGGTGTGAGGCTAAGCATGGGCCCAAACACACATGCTCTTGTTTAACAAAGGTGATCTAACTACTCCTAAAACTAAATGTCAAGAGTATCAAATCTGCTAACAATAGAATCAAGCACTGTGTCCTTGATATGGCACCATTTTTTGAATAGAACAACTGGATAGTTGGGAGCCAGTTTCCCAAATTGGATCCCTTCCATCTGGCTATTTACCCTCACAGGATTAGCCAGGAATACTGTGAATCTCTTTATGTTTCTTATCTGATTAAACCAGATATGCAGATGAGAAAGAAAAGGTCACATTCCATTAACCTGGAATTTTATCAGTTTGAACAGTTGACAAGGCTGAGAGACATAAAATTGATATTAAAATCAAGATAGTTTAAGGCCAGATGTGAAAACTGATTTTACCAGGTCCATACAAACCCTTCTCTGAGTAGCTTAATTTTCAGGAGAAAATAGTGTGGGCCATTTTGAATTTCCAGATTATGAAGATTCAATTCTAAAGGTCTAGTCTCCTCAAATTCCAAGGTTTTTTTTGCTTATGCAGTGATACTCCCAGCTTCTGATGGAGAGCCTGTTCCTTACAATGTAATCTGGAAAGTGACTACACTCAGACAGTGGAAGTGACCTTAGAATTCATCTTATCAATTTCCTGTCTCTCAGTTATCATGTTCTTGTGATGCCTAATGTTCAATGTCTGAAAATAGTTATTGTACATAATTTGTCCACTTTTCCAGCTGTTCATGGTAGAGGGCTGGTCTGGCCACAATTACTCCATGAGGGCTAGAAATGGACATCAATACTCAATTCTAAAGCAGTCCAAACATCTTGGAATATTCTTGAGTAGAAAAATTAAAGGAGAAACTGAGAAAGTTTTGTAACAAGAAGGGAATCTTCTTAATAGAGATTTTTAATGACTAACTGAACTTGCATCTTAGAGAAAGTACACCCTCTTGTTTTTCCAGACTTACTAAAATTAAAAGAATAAAATAGGCACCTTTTTTTTTTTTTCTGATAAAGAGCAAAACGTTTAACACTCAGGCCAGGAAGCACCCAATAACACTGAGAGACTATTATTGATAATGGATGAATTTATTGGCTTTAGTCAAAAGGTCTTTAGCTCTTCTGTGGTTCATAACAAACATAATTCAGAAATATGCTTGATTTAGGACATTTTTTAAATAGTATGCTAGCATTATTTTAAAATAAGGAAAATACACGTAGAAAGAAATACATTGTTTTCTTCTTCTTCATTACATATAAGTTTTAGATGGCACAAACTAAGACATATAAATGTGAAAGAAGAAAAAGAAGATTTTTTTTCGTGAATGATTTTGGCAACTTCTCCTGGTAGATGAAGCAGTACTGTATGCTAATAGGAAAATAAACATTTCTAACAACAAAAATAATGTGAGCAAAAGCACAATATTGGAAAATCAAATAGGTGATTTGAATGTTTCACTTGGCTATTACAGTAATGATTGTTTAACATTTTTAACCCCAATTTTAGTGCACAGTGCTATGACATATCAGATGTGGGCTGATCAGCAAGATACGTGGTCATGGTCCTTTAGAGCTCCGCAGATTATTTGACTGAGAGAAAGAAATCAAAACCATAATGTCATGTAGTGATGTGTGTGTGTGTGTGTGTGTGTGTGTGTGTATGTGGTTGAACAGAAGGAAATAGGGTACTGTATTCTTTACCGTATTTTATGCCTATTTTGTTTTCTCTTCTTATGGAAAATCTTATGTAATGTATCTTCAAGTGTGAGTACATTTTTCATTAAATGTGCTGGTTCCATTGATTTTGGAGTTTATATTCTTATTTTTTTTTTCCCTTGAGGAAGATTGGCCCTGAGCTAATGTCTGTTACCAATCTTCCTCTTTTTTCTTGAGGAAGATTGTCGCTGAGCTAACATCTGGGCCAATCCTCCTCCACTTTTTATGAGACATGCTGCCATACCATGGTTTTATAAACAATGCATAGGGCCATGCCCAGAATCTGAAGCAGGGAACCCCAGGCCACTGAAGTAGAGCATATGAATCTAACCACTATGCCACCAGCCTGGCCCCTGGAGTTTATATTCTTTAATAAAGAAAACAATTTCACATAGACTTCTTATTCAACACTATTTCTTAAAGCATGGAATTGGAATTTTGCCAAATGCCTCATCACTTTAGAAAGACAAGAAATGTTAAAAGATAGCTAGTTAAGAAATAATCTAATGACTGATATTTAGGAGACATTCTTAAGGATAATTATTGGAAAGATCTTTAGTGATCTTAATTGTAAAGAAAATATTAAGAAACTCTCCTGTATCTTATGGATTTTATAGTTTATGTTTTAGGCAAATAATTTTTACTGATAATTTTAATTAGGAAATATAGCAAATATTTTTTCAGTTTAAAGATGCTATTTTTCTCTAAAATTACACCATACGTTTTAGATGTACTCATACAAATCCTGTTATAAAGTTTCCAGGCAGATACATCTCATTGGAGTTGAATTTGAAATGAATTGCTCTGTGAGAGTAACACTGTTTGGTTAGTAAAGATTTTAGATTATGAATTTCTTGATCAATTGAGATATTTACATTTTTCTCATTATAGAACTCTCTTATTATAAAACAATTTTTATGAGGAATTGTTAAAACTTTCTGAGATTGTTTGTAACTTTTCCCAATACTGGCAGTCTACATTTATAATTTTATATTTTTTTATTGATTACAGATATATGTTACCTAAACTTAAAATGAAGAGGAAAAGATATTATCAATCACCCCTTCTGAAGAAGTCGATGTTTATGTATTGAAGTGAGGAGAGAGAAGAAAGAAAGGTCTTTAAGAAGATACAGAAGGAATAAGAAAAGATCATCTAAATTTTGTTTATGTGGAATAATAGCTTCATATATAACTGTCTTTCAAAACACTTCCAATACCATAGCAAATCTTAAAGAAAGTGGGGAGTTCTCTTGTTCCAGTGTGGGAAGATATAAGTACACATATGTTTTGAAAGAATAAGCATTCGAAGACATTAACCTCATTAGATGAGCTACATTCGAGAATCCATACAATGAAAGGTTATGTATAGAAGGAGAACACCTAAGGAAAAAAATCTTTAAAGCCATTAGGAAAAATTGCTTTAAGTTGTGAAACAAATGACTTTCCCAAATAACTCTGTTTTGATATAAAAATGAGCCATGTATCATAATAAAATTTAAAATCTAATATAAATTTTCATGGGAGGTGATTTATATTTAAACACAAAATTCTGGTCATTAATTTGAAGGGATTTTTCACAAAAAGAGCAATTCTAAGGATGTATGAAGCTCCCTAAACCTAATGGAAGCTGGACACTAACACCCAGATCCAGAATTTCTTCTTTCAGTAAGTGATGAATCTATAGGAAATGAACCACATTTAATTAAAATATTTAATTTGCCAACAAATACTGGTAAGCTAATTAAAGCGCTATACTTCAACAATCAAGACAAATTTAGCCTTGAAATCTTTTCATTTATTGATTTTTAATTATTTTAAAGCCCCAAGTGCCAACTTTACACCTTCCCCAACTCTTCAACTAGCTCATTGTGCATGCTCCTGAGGGCAGCAGTTAGAGCGACTTCTGGTAAACAAAGATTGTGCATAGAAAAAACGCCAGGCCCTATGGGTAAGGGAGAAAACAAAATCTTGTGCTGTAGTGTCACCTTCTGGAAGACAAAAGACAGGCTTCAAACAGCTGGGCTAGTGAGTTGAAGGACTAAGAGAAGACACACAAGCTAGGAAAACAGTACAGGAACAAAATAATAACTTAACAAAGAGATAGAAATCATAACAAAGTACCAAACAAACTGTAGAGCTGAAGAATTGAATGAATGAAATGGAAAATGTAATAGAATAAATAGGAGAATAGGCCAAAAAGAATATAGAATCAGTGAGTTAGAGAATAGAAACTTTTGAATAATTTTGCAAGAGGACAACAAGAAAAGAAATGAAAGTAAAAGAGTGAATAAAGTCTACGTGATCCATGGGACATCATCAAAAACTCAATATCTGAATCATTGGAGTTCCAGAATGAGAAGAGAAGGAAAAGGGGGCAGAAAGTTTATTCAAAGAAATAATAACCAAGACCTTCCCAAACCGGGGATGAGATTTGGATATCCAAGTTAACAAAGCTAATAGAGCACCCCAATACTGTAATTCAAAACAGTCTTCTCCAAGACATATTGTAAGGAAACCATCAAAAGTGAAAGACAAAGAGAGAATCCTAATAGCATCAAGGGAGAAGAAAATTGTAACCTACAAAGGAACCCCCATTAGGTCCTCAGCAGATTTTTCAGCCGAAATCTTATGGGCCTGGAGAAAGTGGAAAGATATAATCAGAGTGGTGAAAGAAAAAAATTGCCAGCCAAGAATACTCTATCTGGGAGGGTTATCCTTTAGAAATGAAGGGAAAATAAAGCCTTTTGTACACAAATAAAAGCTAAGGGAATTTGTTACCCCTACATTACAAGAAATGTACCTACATTACAAGAAATGCTGAAAGGATTTCTTTAGCTGAAATGAAAAGACACTAATTGGTAACATGAAAACATATGAAAATATAAAACATATTGGAAAAGTTAAATATAGAGTCATATTTTGAAAACTCTAATTCTGTATTATGATGCTGTGTTAACTATTTAACTATAGTATAAGATTAAAGGAAAAGAGAATTAAAATTAATATAGTTACTATAACTAGTTATCAAATAGACAAAATGAAAGGAGGTAAATTGTGACATCAAAAACATAAAATGGGGTCTAAAATGTAGAGCTTTTATATGGAAACAAAGTTAAGTTGTTATCAGTTTAAATGAACTGTTTTATCTATAAGATGTTTTATGGAAGCCTCATGGTAACAACAAAGCAGAAACCTCTAGAGATTCAGAAAAAATAAAGAGAAGGAAAGCAGGGAACACCACCATGAAAAATCACCACTTCACAAAGATCGGCAGAAATAGAGGAAAGAAGAAACAATGAAACTACAAAACAGCCAGATAGCAATTAATAAGATGAGATTATTAATCTTTACATATCCATAATTACTCTAAATGTAAATGGTTTGGATTCTCCAATTAAAAGGCACAGAGTGAATGGATGGTTTAAAAATAATAATTTAAAAAAAGACCAATCTCTAGCTGCCCACAAGAGATTCACTTCAGCTTTAAGGATACACATGGACTCAAAGGAAAGGAATGGAAAAGATATTCAATGCAGTGGAAATCAAATGAAGCAGAGGTAGCTATACTTATAACAGACGAAATAGACCTTAAGCCAAAAATGGTAGTAAGAGAAAAAGAAGCTCACTATATAGCGATAAATGAATCAACTAACCAAGAAGATATCACAACTGTAAATATATATGCACCCAACATGAGAGGACCTAAGTATATTAAGTAAATATTAACAGATCTGAAGGAAGAAATGGACAACACAAAAGTAGTAAGGGACTTCAGTAAACCACTTTCTACAATGGATAGGCCATTCAGACTGAAAATCAGCAAGAAAATGTTAGGACTTGAATTATACGTTAGCCCAAATGGATCTAGCAAACATACATAGAACGTTCCCTCCAACAACAGCAGGATAGACATTCTTACGTGCACATGAACATTCCCAGGATAGATCATATGATAGGCCACAACACAAGTCTTAGCAATTTAAGAAGACTGAAATAGTTCCAAGCATCTTTTCCAACGACAGTGATATGAAAATAGAAAATATATCTATAAACTTCCTTTTGCCACGGATTCTCACATACTCACAGATTTTGAGGATTAAGACGTGGATATCTTTGACAGCCATCATTCTGCTCATTAGAGCCTGTCCTCTGGGCCCCAAAGATTCATGTCCATCACATAGGAAAAGTACGTTCACCACATCCTAGGGTCCCCCAAAGTCTCAACCATTGCAACATCAACTCAAAGTTCAAAATATCATCAGCTCACAAGTCCCAAATCTCATCATCCATATCATCTAAGTCAGGTATCAGAGAGGTTCTTGCTATAATCCATTATGGAACACAATTTCTTTTCTGTGAAACTAAAGAATCATGTGTTTGCTCCCAAAATATGATAGCGATAGACCCAGGAAAATAGTTACAGACATTTTGTTTCAAAAGAGGAGAACATTTTTAAAAAAGGAGTTGCTGGTTCAAGCCGTTGTGAAATCCACCTGGGAAAACACCACTAGATTTCAAGACCCGAGAATGATTGTTTGACCTTATGACTCTGCCTTCTGGGCCATGTTTCATTTTTCATGGAAGATAGCATGTCTTTGCAGCCAAGTAGATGTGTTAACCCCATTTCCTGTGTGCAGAAATCTGGAGATCAGACAGCTTTCTTTCATCTTCTACTCTCTTTTGGTCAAAGCAGAGAGTGTTTCTTCTGGTATAAAATTCTTAATAACTTTGTGTGTCTCCTGTATGTCATAGAGATTCACTCCCTTAGATAAGGAGCGATTCTTTCTTAGATCTTTCTTAGCTAATCCTCTCTCTCTCCTTTGACTTTTACTGAGGAGTAACTTCCTAGATGTTCTCTTGTTAGATTGAGTCATACCTTTAATCTCTTCGAACAGTCTTTTGTGTGACTGAATAGTATAAACTTTTTGGTTTTTCTGAAGTGTCAGCAAAAGATTGCATATCGACAGCCTTGGCTTTTCCTCTAGAGCATGTTTTTCTCACAGTGACTCTCTTAATAATAGCATCTTTTACAAGTTAGACAGACTATGAATTTTATAAATCATCAAGCCCAAGTTCCTTGTTAACAGTTCTTCCATCAGTTTATTTCTCTCCCTTCACATTTTACTCTAAGCAGAAAAAGAAACCCCAGGTAGTATCTTGAAACTTTGCTGGGAAATATCCTCAGGTAAACATGTAAGTTCATCACTTACAATTCCTGATTTCCATGTTGTCATGGGACACAATTTCTCAAAGCTTTCTGACACTAAAGACCAAGGATTCCCTTTCCTCCAGTTTCCAATACCATATTTTCCATCTCCTTGTGAGTCCTCACTGGCAGCGACATTAATACCTGTATTTCTGCTTACAGTTTGTTTTTATAATTTAGATATTCTCTAAGGCAGTTTAGGTTTCTCTACCACGATCCTTGGTACACCATTCTTTTGAAAGAAATAGGAGTGATTTGCTTACATTTTGTTACTCACAGATATTTAGCCGAGGATTTATATCTTTCTATGTTATGTAGTCAATAATACAGTACCATTGACTTGAGAGTAAGAAATAACATGTATTCTTCTTGCAGAGACAGTATAACAATTTTTAATATATGTTAGGGAGGAAACACTGTTTCCCAGAATATTATAGACAGAAAATCATTGACTTGGGACTAAAGTATTTTTGCCACTAGATGCCTGTCACTCATTTTCTGTACTTTTGATGTAGAAAGAAGAAAAGCCCATAGAAATGTCAGAAATCATAATATTATCATTGATATAGCCACAAGAATGAGGATCTCAAATTCTTCAATTGATTAATTGGCTATCATTAGTTAAAATGTGAAAATTATCAGTTTATCATATTAGGTGATCTAATCCCACTTTATAATATAGAAAATATTGAATAGATCATGAATCTACTTCGAGCTTCATTCTGCATCCATATCTATGGGATAAAATTCCAAAGAATCCTAGATAACTGGAATATTTTTTTTAGGGCAGGTTGCTGTGTATTATATGCCAGGTCAGTTCTCAAATAGCATTGTGATGAAAATAATGTAGATTTCTCAGAAACAGTTCAGGATCAGGCATGAATCTAGCCTGTAGCTCAAAACCATGGCAGAGCTGATCTTATAATTTTAGAAAAATAATAAGATTTTAAAAGAAGGGGACTTATTTACTTTTTTAAAGGTTAGACGTGATTCTGCCCACTTTTTCTCAAGTTTATACATGTCTATTCGTATTCCATCTGAGAAAGTTGGAGTTGTTTATCTGACTATTCAGAAGCAATTCTACTGAGTAAGTCACATTCTGAATGGGCAAGTGAGAAGACATTACATTTACGAACCTATATCCCAACATTTCTGTTGCTATTTCCCAATTTAAACTAGAAAAAGTAGTCTGTAGTTTTGGACTGGATATTGGTCCCTGTCTTCTAATGCACACTCAGAGTAGCAGAGGATTCCTGGAGGCCCAGGCCATCTTTCTCAGGAGATACTTTAAGTATGCTATTCCCAAATTGTCTAATGTACTCAATTGGGAAAAAGAGGGAATAAGAGCAGGAAATGGAGTTGTAGCTCATTTTATACCTGAAGTCAGAGCTTATCCACTCAACATTTTACCAATTCTACACTGAGTAACAAGTGTTTGGAATGATAACATGACTCCCTCTGATGCTGCTTCAGGTGCCACACCTTATTTAGAAAATGCAGTGGAATGATGCCTGGTTGATGAATGAATCTAGAAATTTTTTGTTCTTGGCAATAATATCAAAATCTTATCCTTAATTTATATTCATTTAACTTTTTGAAAGCGATGCAAAGCAAAATTTGCAAAATTTAAGAAAATGTGTAAAAATAATGCAAAATGGACATAGGAAGATATTTGACTATGTGTATTTTAAAATTTTACCTCCTTTTGTGGAAAGTAAATATAATGAGGAGTTTAAAGTTTATCTGACTCTCTGTGGAATCTGAAGAAGGGCCACTGTGATCATGTTAATGTTTTCTTCTGAGAGATTTTTGGTAATTGATCTCAATGAATACACCATAATACCATACTCTCCAAAGCTCTGAACAAATTCTGCCATTTCCTGTAAAGAAAAAAATTGCTCATCCAGGTAAGAAATGCATTAGAGGGATTTTTTTAAATAAATGGATGACTACAATTGTAAATAGAGATAAATTGTTAATACATTGCTGCCTTCTAACATGCCAAACCATAAAATACGTTCAGTTGAAATGGGTGATATCAAAACTCTATCCCTTAAACTACAGATAAATAAGACTAGTGGGCCAGTTATGGAAATGAAGTATATTCACCAGGAATTGGTAAAGATGAGTTCTTCTTCCTTAAAAGCAAGAACAAGAAATTGTCCATAGTGTGACCCCTAGGTTCCCTCCTATAACATTCTATGTCTGATAAAATTATTATAACTGATTTATTTGTCTTCTGGGTAGGCTTTCAGGATTCCTTTTTAGTGAGCAGTTATTACGTATCTCTCCAAATTACCAAAACCAAAGAATTTACATCTCTTTGCTTTGTTTTAATAGGAAAAGTAGCTTTGTTAAATCACTCTGATGCATATAAATAAGAACCTTATTCACAATGTTCTTCCTGATGTTTCAAATTTCCACATTACTCGTACATTAAACACCCTGCATTTCTGTCTATGTTGAGTTCAATTCACTATTTCCTTATGATAAGACATCAATTACCTTAGAGAGAGATACAATTTTGAAAATGATTTTTATGCAGGTGGAAAAGTTAAAAATGAGCATGCTGTTTAATAACTGCTTCACATTTGGCAATTGTTTTTAAAAACTCAGCAGTTTGTTTCATTCAGATCACTAATGTGATAACAATTTGACCATATATCTCATGATTGGCCTAATTATCACAAGTATCTGAGACCTATGCTTATGAATGATTGACACATTTTGTCCGTACAGCATCAGTATGGTAGATTTTACTCTTTTGGTTGGAACTACAGAATAAATCATCTAGCGAATTTTATCTCTGCACTAATATGAGTTTATAAGACAAAGGTAGAGGAAACTTGCACTGTATTTCTCACTTAAGATTTACTTTTATAGACAATGTAATATTTAACTAGACATTTCCTCGACAAAGACTAAAGCATTATGTTTCCAAGTTTGACAAGTGAGATTGTGTAGTTTAAAGCTTGAAGATCTATTATGAATTTTACAAGCATACATGGTAATAATTTCTAATGCAAGCATTTTTACTCTCTCTATTATCTTGTTGAGTTATAACTTAAAAATGATAAAATGCACCCATATGTGTCTACAGCTAAATAACTACTAACAAACACCTTCACTGATGTTGCCACCACCACAGATTTGTTCAGTACCCTGGTCTCTGATAATTTGGATGTATGTTAGGGATAGTGAGAAGCAGTTACATCTGGACCATAGGCACTCATCATTTTCACAGAGAGTATGTATTTGGGTTTATAAGCACAAACACACCTGATGATCTTTCTTTCTTTCTCATTTTACTGTTTTTTCTTGTGCATATTGCCTTGACATCCCCTGTGCTCACAGGGAGATATTTATGGTTCAAGGTTAGATTTTGGGGTTGTTGCATCCACTGGTCATACTTGGGTCCTATTAGCATTTAACAGAGCACTAGACACATGATTATCTATAGTAGAGTTTTTAGCTATAAATACACATTTTGTGTAAAGGACATAAGTTCACATAGTATATTAATATCTTCTTGCATTTTCTTCTTTTCAGTACTCTGATTGCAAATGTACTCAATCAAAAATTTAATATTAATTATGTAACTATTTCTGGACATAGGAGGAGGGTTTAGGGGAATCGCCAAGTGATAATGCAGAATTTTATGGCTAGCAGCTGAGAGTGCTATTACTAAGTCAAATCCAAAGGTCAGGAGAAGGTTGTGGTTATCAGAAGCCAGTTCTTAGTGATACTGTCTTTACCGGGTGCTACAGCTTCCCATTCACAAGTACTCTCAGGCATGGTAATATTAAAAGGCATCCCAGTGTATCTCTTGGATTCTCAAAATAGTGCTCTTTGTTCATTGCTAAGCAACATTCTAATTGCCCTTCTCTGTCTGTTGCTTCAGGCAAAGGAGAGAGGACAGGCTCAATTTGACAGAATTAATTTCTGATAAATGCATTCCTTCTTCAAGAAATAGGATCTTAAACTCCATTGAGCCCTAATGTCATGGAGGTTGGAAGCAAAAATTGCTGAAAGAGTTATTTCTTGTAATAGCATTCGGGGCTGCTTTCACGTCTTGGTCCCAGAATTACATATTCTGGTTTTGGAGGCAATGGCGTCCTATACTGACCCCCAAGAGTAAAGTCTTCACCAATTCCTGTATGACAGACCTCCAGAAGATGCCATCTTTCAGCTTTTAATTGACTTTTCCAAAAATGTATTTAGTCAATTGTTTTAAGTTAATTGAAATATTATGGTATGTGTATTTCAAAATATTGCAAAGGATAATTCATCTTGTTTGCTTGTTATCTTTATTTATAATTGCCTTATTTGAAATATTGCTTAGAAGTGAATTTAATTTTGCCTTAAGATCATTTACTTATTTATATCCCCCCAAGAGAATCTGACTATACTGATAAATAGACGACCACCTCTCACTGGGCAGTTAAGAATATGATAAGCACAGTCGCATTTAAGAATAACGATGCAACTTTAATGAGGCAACTCAATTAAACAATTTTGAACCATGAAGATGACATGTTACAACAACACCCAGTGCCTAACTAGTATGAAAACCCCACAAGCCACAATATCAAAAAGCTATTCCCATTGAGAGGTCCACGTACTTGGCTCCCTGTGTCTCTCTAGGAAGCATCAGTAAGCACAGGACACCTGGTGTCAGTCAAAGCAGAGGGACTAATTTGAAGATATGAGTCCTACACCCTTGTCCCATCTTTTTCCCATATATAACAACTTAGCTTTCTAAGGATGTAAATTCTTAAACTGTTAGTGCTTACTGTGTGGTTGGTGTGGTCTCTTAGAGGTACTGCTTCAGGCAATTAATTGAATTTTTACAGCAACCTGAGTAAAATTATAATTGAAGCCTCAATGCCACCCATATATTCAGACCAGCTAGTCATTTTCATGCTTTCTTTGTTTTAAACTGTGCTCGCTATTCAGAGGTGATGTGTGGTATACCATCACAAGGGAAAGGTAGTGACTAACTTCACCAATAGTGGTCTTGGGAGAAAAGTTGAAGGTAGGGTGGGCAAATTTGTAGTCTAAATATGTGTATCACCCTGTGAGGACCAGAAACTGCCTCTTCCATAATGGAAGGAGGCCGGTGTATCATTTTGATACCAACTATGTCACTGGTCCACTCCGAAAATGATGGTTAAGATTGGGGGCTAAAATTGGACACATGCAATGGCAGCAGCTAGTTCAGTCCTGAAAGGGAGAAGTACATATTATGCAGCCCATGCTTCCCTGGCTGTTTTGTATGTGGGCCTATTCACAAGAAACAGGGAGGATAGGGAAAGAAGCCGACTGAAATCCACAGGGTAGGCCTTCAAGTCCATCTAGTCACTGAGTTTCTTTTGTAGTGGATGCCCTCTAATACATGTTTCTTGGACCACAAATATCTTCAAACTCTGAATACTGTATATGGTATCTACTGCCACAGAAAATCCAGACATTTATTCTCTTTGTTGGTAGAGATAGAGGAGAAAAGCCTTTTCCAAATTAATAGCTAAGTCCCTGATGCCAGGGGATGTGTTGATTTGCTTTGGTATAGATATAATATCTGTACCTATAATTAGCCTCATAAATTAAGTTTGTGATAAATTATAGTCATTTCTATGATATACCTAAATTTTAGTACTCCAAACAAGTTTGTTAAATGAGGTTTTGATACGAATCATAACCTCCATATCTTCCAAGTCTTTGACAGTATGTGGATATCTGAACATCACCCAGAGTTAAGACAGTGCTTGTGATGTATTATTTGGTAGAAGGTGAGGAGCAGGCAATTCCAGTGGCCTGCAATTGGCATTTTGTGAAGATCTCTAGCTTGGGTAATTGAAAGGACTCACAAGACTCCACAGAGAATACTCAGGTAATGCTTTTAATACAGGATAGCAGAGTTTGTGGAGTTAAAGTAGGAGAAAGTAAGCATCAAGGGTACAAAAGACTTCCTGGCACAGATCCCCAGGGTCATTTCCCATTTGTACGGTACACACTTTGTCTCAGGAAACAAACCACTGAGATTTGTATGATGAATTTAATTTTTTATACAAGACAAAAATAACTAATGGGGTCCTTTGTGTTCCTTTAGTCCTTTAACTAAGCTAGCCTATCACATGGATTACAGCAGTTGTAAGCCATCGGTAAACAAACTGGCCTTGGATGTTCATGGGAAAAGGAGAGGAAAACTTTGAAACATAAACACCAAATCTAAACAACTAGTTGGCCACACATCCTTATCTTGTCCCAGAGTTAATACTAGACTCTGGACCTCCATGAAGACAACCGTGGGCCTGTCATCATCCAGTTGAGGTGACTGAAATGGAGACTCTGTCAGTTGCTAAAACCTTTATGACACCTGCAAATTTTCCTTCAATTCCTATTAGTTATTGATGAAATAGCAGTTTAATGTCAGTAAATGAAGAAAGGTTTAGTTTATTCTAAACTCTCTCGGAATTTTATGATCCCCACCCACATCATTACCTGGGTGATGAGACCTTATGTATAGGAGTTCCTTGAAAAGAGACAGGAGCTATAAGAACGAATGTTTATCAGAGGAGACGATCTTCAGGACAATGGAGTGGCTTCCCTTCACGTAGGAGCATGATTTTATGAAATGACAATTGCTTTAAGAGTAAAAGATAAGTGCCTGCATTTCATGATGTCATATGGATTAATTGGTGTCGTATATGAGGGGATTTCAACTGAATGGATGTAAGGAATGTCTCTGGGGGAAATGATTGGCAGAAACTGAGAGTGAGAGATTAGGATTTCGGCTTCTTTGTCTGGGTTTACAGCCAGAATCCAGAACAATGACACAATTGGAGTGGGACTTAGAAGCCACGAATCCAGGGAGAAAATGAAAGTGAGAAGTAGAAGGTAGACAGTGATTCGGTGTGCATTGCAGAACTTAGGATCTCTGTTCCATAGGCAGAAGACTCCTCTCAGTCCCAGCTGTATCACAGTTTGAATATCATGGATACCACTCCATTAACTTAGGGAGTAGGGTAGAATCTTTTTCTTTTGGTAAAATACGCAAAACAACAGAAACAAATACTTCTCACATTGTAAAAGGCAAGAAAGTTCAAAAATAAAAACATACAGCAATATGAACCACTTTTTCTTTATAAGATATAGAACATAACTTTTTGCCACATATATATTCATGAGAGTAGGCACAAGATATTTGCATCTACCTATTATATTTTCAATTAAGTTATGATCCAGAAGAAAATTAAGCAGAGTTTCATAACGTGGTCACATATGAATTGTAAATAGTTTAAAAATAAAATATTTTAAACTGTTATTTTAAGTGATTAAGAAAGCCAGAAGTCATTAAACTCCTGAAAAATGTGTTCTTATTACAACTTAAAGTGGAAAAAATACAGTAAGTTACAAAGGTTTAGCCTCTGCAAACCCAAAATTAATACCTGAATGTTACTATACTTGATATAATGATCTATAAGTGATTTAAATACATAAATATATGTTCCTAAGAAAAGCATTTGTCTCTACAAGATAGAATATATTCATCTATTTGTCAGAGTAATTATTTTGAATAAATGCAGAAATAGCTAACAAAATATTCAATCATGAGTTTACTTTAACTCATTATGCTGTATAATAATGAAGAAGTGAAGTGATATCTTGACTTCAACACAAAACAACCAAAGCTTACACTGATTTTAAAGACTATGATAGGAAAGATCATAATCCAATTGCCAAAATAAATAATTCAACACCATTGTAAATTATTGCTCTGATTACATTAATTATATCTTAAACCAAACAGCATTTATGTTTCCATGTTTACACTCGACGCATTAAATCATTATAAGTATTTAATTATTTCAATTTCTCATAAAATAGAGAAAATATCTTTTTTCTCCTATATTTTTAAAGCTAATTTCCCATCTAAGTATTGTTTACCTTTGTCTTATTTGTGTCACAATTCCCGTAAAAAATAGATATCCCCCCAGAGATTTGTATTGTTCTAAGAGAGAGCCATAATTTTAGGTCTCTCAAGCTTGGGTTATAAATATCAAACTCTGTGGTAAATCATTTGCTAAACTTGCTTCATAGACAAAGTTATCACAGACTGAATAATTCCATGACCCTGAGGACAAAGAATTGGCAAATACATTGTAAGAGAATGTATTTAGAAAAGAAAGAAAGAGAAAGCCTTACTTCTATTAAAATTCAAATTACATCTTCACATTGACTGAAGATTTCTGGCCCACGCTAGGTATCAAGAATCCTAAGTACTTGTGCCTGGTATAGTCGTCACGTTACAGTTTATGAGAGGACCAGGTGAAGTGAGGGAGGAAAGGAAGAAGAAGAAATGGGCAAACTCACTGAGTTTCTGATTAGATGGAGAAATCACTCCCATAGCAAATAGCATTTCTGAGAATGCATTTACCCCCTGAAGTATCTGAAGTGTAGCTAAGTACTTTTGCTTCTTCTTTCCAAATACAGATAGGTAAAATTAGTGTAGAAAGGAATTTTTTAAAAATTTTAAATTACTTAAAAAGTTAAATATTAAATTCTAATTATTGATTTTCATGCTACCATACCATCAATCCTGCTAACTTGTCAAAATCAACTAGTTCTCTGAAGCCACAAATTGTTACAATACAAATCAGGTACTATTATTATTAATTCCCAAGTCAAGGCAACAGGCACATCAAAGACAAAAAATAGTGTTTTATATTCCAAGGAGGACAAAGTCAGATGTCTCATATGAAAGGAAACTGATGGTATAAACGTGCTTCATAACAGAGTAGAAACCCTAACAGTCTCCTGATATTTCTAATTGGAAGGGAGGCTCTTGTTACAGCTTCCTCTATCCTGCTTCTTGAATAGTTGCCTTAGAGAATGTGCAGTAATTATAACATACAGGAACCAAAATGATGTTAAGTATTTAGAAAATGTTCCATATGATTGATACTGAATACAGAATTAATCATTATGTTCCGAAGGCCTCAAACAGCATTTCAATATGTTGAACTGAAACAAATGAATAAAGTAAAGCACTAAGATTTCAATAGTAGCAACTTCCATGCATTTATATGTTTATCTTCTCTTTTTAAAGACTAGATTACCTAAACCTTAATTCTAAATCATGAGGCCAACTCCTTGGAAGAGTCTTTAATCTCTGACTTGATAAGCTGAGGAATGGACAAGAGCTTGGAAGAGTAGGAGAGGAATCTGTCCAACTCAGTGTCTCGATTAACTTGATGAGCCCTAACAATATTTCCAGCCAAACTCAAAGAAAACTACTCTCTCTTTTTCTTCTTTCCTGTCTTCCCAAACTTCCAGCAACAGAACAGGCAACATTTTGTGACCAGAAACATAAAAGTTGCCACACAGGCTAGCAGGAACCCAATCACATCCAAAGAACGGTACTGGTACCAGGTGAGATTGTAGGAGGCTGGCCGCAGGTGTTTGGCTCCTTTGTGGCGCATGACAAACTCGATCCAGAAGACTGCTCGATCCAGGGGCTTCATGGGCTGATCATGGTGAATTCTTGATAACCTCATAGCATTCTCTTTATAGCTAAAGATTGGATACATAGTCAGCAACTTGAAAAGTTCATGAAGAACATGATATACTAAATTATGTAATGTTATTAAAGGTTACTACATAATTATATAATTAACCTGCCATAGATGATATCACTGAGAGCCCAGAATGTATATGACAGTTTATTTTCTCATGAGAAATTTCTAGATATGGCAGCCTATCAGTTAGAATTATTCAATATTTCGTAGACTAAGTAATAATTGAAGGTAGGAGAGAAAATAATTTCTGATTGGAAACAGCATTTAAAATGTTCAGAAATAAGAATGTAGACATTTCAGTTAAGAATAAATAATTTTGATCTCATTTGCTAAGTGTGTTTTAGGAACAAGATAGTGACAGGAAGTAGCATTGAGGGGCAGATCTATGATAAAGAGACCTCCCTCTTCCCCCACAGGTTGGATCTGGAGTGTAAGTGTTAACAATAAGCTAGTCTTCAACAGTAGCAGGCATTGGTTTCTGTTGATGATTCTCCTGGGTCTGACATTTGAGGCCAAACCAAAAAGTTAATGGAACCCTATGGGTAAAAGGTATGACCTGAGAGTGAGTGGAGACTGGAATCTCTGCTTCAAGCTACAGAGGGATGCAAGCGCCAGTGGTGAGAAGCGACGATAGCAATAGTGAGAACACTAACCGTTATAACTTAACTCAAGGAACATAAGACCAGGCCAGAGTTTTGGTTTAAGGTTTTGGGTGGCTGATCTAGAAGAAGGATTTCCTTGGATTTGCGAAGGAGTTGAAGGAAGGAGTTAATTCTTCCACGGTGAAGTGCAATCATCATTTGAGGAGAAGATAGAACATTAAATTGCAGAAAATAGTGGAACAATGTGTAAAAAGTTCTGAGGAAGAGAATGGTGAGTCATAAAACTTATACAAAGCCCTGTTATCCTTTGGTTTTAAGACAGCAAGGCAGGCTTTTCTTAATATGCAAGAACTTAAGGAATAAGTTCCTCTGGAGATATCTCAGGAAAAAAAAGAAACAACAACAAAAGCTCCAAGATCCATAAACAAAATATTTGTTAGAGAACAAACTAAGAAACCCAAAACCTCTCAGGAATAGAAAGACTGAGGTAAAACACAAATGATATTAATAAATCCATATGAATACCAAACCAGGGTTCAACAATACTGGAAATTGTGGTCATCGACAAGATGTATATGCTGTAAGCCTTAAAAGTGAAGTAATGAGGGGGCCCGGCCTGGTGGCACAGCGGTTAAGTTCGAACATTCTGCTTTTTGGTGGCCTGGGGTTGGCCGGTTTGGATCCTGGTTGTGGACATGGCACCACTGGGCAAAAACCATGCTGTGGTAGGTGTCGCAAGTATAAAGTAGAGGAAAAGGGGCATGAATATTAGCTCAGGGGCCAGTCTTCCTCAGCAAAAGGAGGAGGACAGGCAGTAGTTAGTTCAGGGCTAATCTTCCTCAAAAAAAACCCAAAAGACAATGAAGTAATGATAAGACCACAAACAAAAATTAAAATGTGAGGTTTAAGAAATAAATATGAGAGGGCTGGCCCCGTGGCCGAGTAGTTAAGTTCGCGCGCTCCGCTGCAGGCGGCCCAGTGTTTCGTTGGTTCGAATCCTGGGAGTGGACATGGCACTGCTCATCAGACCACGCTGAGGCAGCGTCCCACATGCCACAACTAGAAGAACCCACAACGAAGAATACACAACTATGTACCGGGGGGCTTTTGGGAGAAAAAGGAAAAAATAAAATCTTTAAAAAAAAAAAAAAGAAAGAAATATGAGAGGTTGAGAAGTGACTTTAGAGTGAGAAATTCTATATTCACCAAAATTGGAAACATTTTAAAAATAATTATTCTAATCTCTAATGTCAATATTTGTTCATGGATCTATATGTAAATTTTTGTAAGATATTTGTCTATTAAAGAATACTTATCCAAAACCTGGCAATTCTTTTACTTTCACTATAGCTTCTTTCTTTCCCTGAATATATTTTTTTGATTTATTTTAAATAAAATAACATAATTAATGTAATCATTTATTATTGAGAATTTACATTTATTTATTTATGTTCACAGCTATGTTTATCTTGAAATGAAAGAGTGTTACCAAGTAAGATCAAAATGAAAGGACTTTGTCCAGCTTTGCTGAGATATAATTTAAATACAAAAATGTGTAAGTTTAAGGTGTTGATGTATAGCTTGATACACTTATACATTGCAATTTGATTACCACTGTAACATTAGCTAATGCCTCCATCACATCATATAATTACCATTTTTTTGTTGTTGTGGTGAGAACATTTAGGATCTACTCACTTAGCAACTCTCAAGCATGTATTACCATGGTTTACAAAGATCCCTAGAACTTATTCATCCTATACATGTATGTTTGTTTCCTTTGACCAATATATCTCTACTCCCTGATCCCCTAGGCCCTGCTAGCCACCAGGGTCTACCCTCTGTTTCTGTGAGTTTGGCTTTTTAGATTACACGTATAAGTGATACCATAAGGTATTTGTCATCTCTGTCTGAGATGTCACTTTGCATAATGCATTTATGGTCATCCAAGTTGTCACCAATGGCAGGATTTCATTCTTTTCCATGGTTGAATAATATTCCACTGTATACATATACCACACCTTCTTTATCCATTCATCCATTGACAGCCACTTAGGTTGTTTCCTTATCTTGGCCATTGTGAATAATGCTGCAATGAACATGGGAGTGCAGATATCTCTTCCATGTCCTATTCTCATTTCCTTTGGATTTATACCCAAAAGTGTGATTGCTGAATCATATAGTAATTCTCTTCTTAATTGTTTGAGGGAACTCCTTGCTGTTCACATGGTGGTTGTACCAGTTTACATTCCCTGCAAAAGTATGTGTTCTCCTTTCTCCACATCCTCATCAGCACTTATTATACTTGTCTTTTCATGACAGCCATTCTAACAGGTGTGAGGTGATATCTCATTGTGGTTTTGATTGCATTTCCTGATAATTGGTGATGTTGAGCCCCTTTTCCTGTACCTCTTGGCCATTTGTATGTCTTCTTTGAAAAAATGTCTATTCAGTACTCCTGCTCATTTTTTTATCTACTTAGTTTTTCTTGTGTGTTTGTTTTGCTATTGAGTTATATGAGTTCATTACATATTTTGGATTTAACCCATTACCAGATATATAATTTGTGGATATTTTGACCAATTCCATAGATTGCTTTTCATTTTGTGGTCATTTCTTTTGCATATAGAATCTTTAAATTCAATGCAGTCCCACTTGTTGGTTTTCACTATTATTCCTTGTGCTTTTGGTGTTCTATCCAAAAAATCATTGCCGGACTCATATAAAGGCTATTTTCCCCTATGTTTTCTTATAGGAGGTTTATGGTTTCAGGTCTTACATTTAAGTCTTTAATTCATTTCTAATTAATTTTTGTGAGTGGTGTAAGATAGGGGTATAGTTTCACTCTCCTGCATGTGTTATCGAGTTTTCCCAGCATCATTTATTAAGGAGACTCTTCTTTTGCCATTGAATATTCTTGGCTACCTGGTGAAAGTTAGTGGACCATATATAGAGGGGTTTATTTCTGGGTCCTCAATTCTGCCCATTGGTCTATGTGTCTTTTTTTTTGCCAGTATCATTACTTTTTTTACTGCTACAGTTTTGTAGTATAGTTTGAAATCAGGAAGTGTGATGTCTCCAGCTTTGTTCTTTCTCAGGACTGCCTTGGCTATTTTGGGTCCTTTGTGGCTCCATATCAATTTAGGAGATTTTTTTTTCTATTTCTGTGCCCCAAAGGCTTGAGAAGCTGTCGCTCAATCAGCTCTTCCTTTCTTGGTTAGGGACTCTTTCTAGCTGAGTAGTTTCCTCCTGGCAGTAAGCAGTGCTGGCTTGAGGATGGGACGATGCAGGCAAAAGGAAGCTATCTTCTTTCTCTTCTTTGGTGATTGTTTTCAGGTTTTTTTTTCTTTTCACAATGTTTTTTTTTTCTTGCTACAATTTCTTGCGTGGAGTTAAGAGCTCTCCCAGAGCTAATTTTGTTCATGGATAGCTATGTAATTACTGATGTTTGTCAGGAGACAGAGAGGCTGGTACTTCTATATCCCCATTTTGACCTCTCAATTTTACTTTCTTTTCTTTTTTTATTTGTGAGGAAGATTAACCCTGAGCTAACTGCTGCCAATCCTCCTCTTTTTGCTGAGGAAGACTGGCCCTGAGCTAACATCCATGCCCATCTTCCTCTACTTTATATGTGGGACGCCTACCACAGTGTCATGTGCCAAGCGGTGCCACCTCCACACCCAGGATCCAAACCGGTGAACCCCAGGCCGCCAAAGCAGAACGTGTGCACTTAACTACTGCGCAACTGAGGCAGCCACTACTTTATTTTCTTTCTTTTGTTTTAAGTTAAAATATAGCAATATAGAATATTTTTGGCTAAAAATTAGCATGATACCATTTTTATAAAATTATTTCTACATTTTTCTTTATCCTTATGAATTAGCAAAATAAAATATTTGAAGTAATAATCTGTTTTGGTAATTCGTTACAGCTGCACAAGGAGAGTTAAGTGAGTTTTAATTTTCGTTTCTCTATTTTTGTGCTGTAAACCTAAATTCTCTATAATGCTATTACCAGCAATTTGCGAGAAATAAACAATAATTATTATTAATAAAAAGTCACATTTTGTGTGTCTTTAACAATAGCTTATTTTCTTTACATAAATTTAGTGTTTCTTTCAGGTTGTAATCAATTACTCATTAACAATACATGAATTAAAATGTCATCACAGATTTGAGAAGTATAAGAAAATTATATTGGATATCAATTAAAGTGTTGGTGTTTACTTAAAAGTAACCACTTTAAAATTGAATGAAAGTTTATTTCTTTTAAAATGCTATTTGGTTCTCAGTAAAGAATATATTCTATACTCACGATGGGTTGTTAATAACTTCCTTCAAAGCGTGAAGCAGATCGGAACGGGTCATTGTATGCAAGTCTACTTCAACAGCTACCCCTTTGGCCTTCATACGAGCAATATTGCCAAACTGATCACCAAATATTGGAATTCCCACCACAGGAATCCCATGGTAAATAGCTTCATACATTCCATTGGTTCCACAGTGAGTGATAAATGCTCTGGTTTGGTGATGACCTAACAGGAAAAAATATATCATTATTCTAAGTTGTGAGACTTTCAGAAACAGAAAATGATGACCACTGCACAAAACATTGATTCAATTAGACAACATCTTCTATACAACTCTGTGCCATGAGGCCGTATATAAATTCCCATAAACTCTAAACAAAGCAGTAGTTAGTTATTCCAGCAATTAGGTCATTCCCTAAATCTCTGAGAAGGTTTCTGTGGAGTTTAAATGATGGAGAATAGTTGTCAGCTGGACAAGGTGTTGGGGTAAGGAACACGTTAATAAGAATAATGGAAACATTGAAGAAACGAAAGTCTTGTGTGGAGGGGGAAGGGGAAGCAAGATGTGCAGTGTTTCAGCAGGAGGATGTTGGACTAACAGGCTAGAAAACAATACTAGGACAAGTTCATGAAGAACTCTGCTTAAGAAAATGGGATTTTGCACTTGATTTTATAACATGGAGTCATTTATAATATTAAAAATGATAAATAGAATTACTCGATTTTTATTTTCAAATAGTTATCGTGGGGAAGAGAGAAGAGAGGCAGTTGAAAACAGATACAGAGACTCAGGAGATACTGCAACATTCTACGCCAGTTAATGAGAGCCTGACCTAAAAGTATGTTTACTCTGATTCTGAAAAGAAGGAGATGGTATAGCAAATGGAGAATTATACATTCCATATTAACGTTAGAGCTTGACAAAAATTCTCTCCTTGACCAAACTCTAGTCAGGCTCCTCTGAACATTCTTCTCAACTAGACCCTATTATTTTGGCTTCTATGTGTTGTCTCTGCATTGTCAAATTTTAGCAAGAATCCTGCTGTCAGTTTAGCTAGACTCTCCCAGACTCAATATCTGATCACCATTTATATCTGATCAGTTTCCTAATCCATCAGCATCTGCCAGGTGATGTCTCATCACCTTGACCTACCTTCAACAAACATCTGTTTAGGTCAGTTTATCCAGAGTCCTCCACGCCCCTGAGGTTTCCTCAGAGTAATTTTCCATCCAGTGACCGCCACCCCTCCCCACACCCTCTGCTGCTCTGCTCCTTGGCTATAAAATCCCTACTTTTCCTTTTTGTATTCAGAGTTGAGGCCAATCTCTCTGCCTCACTGCAAAAGTCCATGATGGTCTTCAGTAGTGTGCCTTGCAGTCTTTAACAAGAGTCATGAATACTTTTTTCTTTAAGAAACTTCAGAAAAAATGTGAAGAAGACATGAAGTGTTTTATTTGCTTGTTTTGAATACAAATTTGTTGGATATATTTGTTATTGAGTAATCATTCAGATTATCCCTCATTCAACTGTGTTTTGTTTTGCTTCTCTTTGGTCTTACCTAGAAGATCATTCTGTGGAATCCAGTCATATAGTCGTGTATTGGGTCCTAACGTATCTGGTTTCTTTCCTGTGTATCTCCACAGAACCTGTTAAGATAAATACCTTTACTCTATTATAAGATGTTCAGAATCACAGAATTCAGTTACTTAGAATTAATCTAGTTCAATGCCTCCATATAGCAGATAGCCAAACTGAGGCCTTAAGTGATTAAGTAATGGGTGTTTTTAAATTCAAACTGCAACTATGTTTCAATTGCTTGCAATAGTCCTAATAGATAGGCTGTCATCAACAGGACAACTGTCATTTGGTAGATAAAGGAAACAAAACAATCTGTATCTGAAATATTTACAAATTGATGTTACTAGGCCACTCTGGTAAACCGAAGTTTTAAGTGGAGTTATCGGAAGCAAGAGGGAGGGATGTTACTTACAGTCATTTTAAGAATTAGTGTTTTGAACTTTTGTTACTTGTTTGGCAGTAACGTAAAGGCAAACATTGTCTTTTTTTTTTACTATTGTAAAATATACATAATGATATTTATCATTTTAATCTATTATAAGTTACAATTCTGTGGCATTAAGTATATCCACAATGTGTGTAACCATCACCACCTTCTACACCTCAGAAGTTTTCATCATCCCAAACACAAACACTGCACCCTTAAACAGTAACTCCCTGTTCCCCCACTCCCCAGTCCCTGGTAACCTCGATTTTTCTTTCTGTCTCTGAGAATTTGACTATTCTAGGTACTTCATATAAGTGAGATCATATAGTATTTGTCTTGTTCTGACTGGCTTATTTCACTTAGCGTTATGTCCTTTAGCTTCATTCGTGTTGTAGTGCATTAGAATTTGTTGAATTTGGTTATTAGTTCTGGTACCTTTTTATGGATTCTTGGAGACTTTGTATGTAGGATCATGATATCTGCAAATAGAAAATGTTTCACCTTTTCCTTTCCCATTTGGATGCCTTTTATTTCTTTTTCTTGTGTAAGATCCTAGGCTAGAATGTCTGGTACAATGCTAAATAGCATCGGTAAAAGCAGGTGTCCTTGGATTGCTCCTTACCTTAGGAGGAAAGCTTTCAGTTTCCACCATGGAGTAAGATGTTACCTGTGGGTTTTCCAAAAATGTGCTTCACCATATTCAGGAATTTTCCCTCTATTCCTGGTTTTCTGAGAGGTATTATCTTGAAAGAATGTTGGATTTTGTCAGATTCCCTTCTTGGGTGCAAGTGGAAATGATTGTGTGTTTTTTTTATCCTTCATTCTATTAATGTAAGGTATTACATAGATAGATCTCTTGTGTTGACCCACTCTTGAATTCCTGTGATAGACTCCATTTTATCATAGTGAATACTCCTTTCAATATTCTGTTGGATTTGATGTGTAATATTTTGTTGAGGATTTTTATAACTGCATTTACAAGGAATCTTGGTCTGTAATTTTATTTTCTTGGGATGTCCTCAGCTGGCTTCTGTATCAGGGTAAATTGGGCCTCACAGAACCATTTAGGAAGTGATTCCTCCTCCACAAATTTTTGGAAGAAATTGAAAGAGATTAGTTTAATTCTTTAATTCTTCTTTAAATGTTTGATTCAATTTACCAGTGAAGCTATCTGGTCCAAAACTTTTCTTTGTTGAGAGATTTTGGATTACTAATTCAATCTCTTAATTTGTTATAGGTCATTTGAAATATTCCATTTCTTCTTCAGTCAGTTTAAACAACTTGTATGTTTCAAATAATTTATTTTTTCTAGATTGTCCAATTTTTTGGAATATACTTGTTCATAATACCCTTATAATTCTTTTGATCTTTTAAAGTCAGTAGTGTTCTCCCCATATTCATTTCTGATTTTAGTTACTTTTTCTCTTTGCCACTTTAGCTAAAGTTTTGATAATTTGTTGATCTTTTCAAAGAACTAACTTTTGGTTTCATTACTTTTCTCTATTGTTTTTCTATTGTCTGATCTATTTATCTTTGCTCTAATCTTCATTATTTCCTTCCTTCTGGTTGCTTTGGGTTTAGTTTGCCATCTTTTTCTTATGCTTTATGATATAAATTAGGTTATTAATTTTAGATATTTCTTCTTTTTCAGTATAGGCATTACCGCTGTACATTTCCTTCTGAGAACTGCTTTCACTGCATCTCATAAGTTTCAGTCTGTTCAGTGTTCATTCATTTTACGTATTATTTAACTATCCTTGTGATTTATTCTTTGAGCATCTGGTTGTTAACTTCAATAGCATACAAAAACTCTACTCCTTTATAGCTCCATCCCCCTTTCTGTTAACGATGTCACAAATTACATATTTATACACTGTGTTCCTAATAATGCAGGTTAATAATTGTTTTTTATGCATTTTTCTTTTCAATCAGTGAGAAAGTGAAGATATGGAGTTACATCCAAAAGTGTAATACTGCTAGCTTTTATAATTGCCTTTGTAGTTACTTTTACTGCAGATCATTAGTTCTTATGGTTTTGTGTTGCTATCTAGTACCCTTTCATTTTAACCTGAGACTCCCCCTTGACTTTCTTGAAGTGCAGGTCTAGTGGTAATGATCTCCCCCAACTTTTATTTACCTGGGAATGTTTTAATTTATACTTAATTTTTGAGGAAATTTTTGCCTGATGTAAGATTCTCTGTTGAGAATTTTTTGTTAGCATTTTGAGAATATCAACCTACTGCCTTCTGACCTCTAAGGTTTCTGATGAGAAATTGGCTGATCATCTTATTGAAGGTCATTTCTGTGATTAGTTGCTTCTATCTTGTTGTTATCAAGATTCTACCATTCTCTCTGCTTTTGGAAAGCTTGATTGTAATGTGTCTTAGTGTGCGTCCCTGAGATTATCCTATTTAATGTTTTTTGATCTTCTTGGATTTCTATATTCATTTCTCCCATTAAATCTGGGACACTTGCAACCACTATTACTTAAAATATTATTTTTGACCATTTCCCTCTTTCTGGCACTTCCACAGAAGTGTATGTTCCTGGCACAGTGTGTATGTTCCTCCACTTGGTGGTGTCTCAGAAGTCCCTTAGGCTTTGTTCATTTGTCTTCATTTATTTTTCTTTCCGTTCCTCTGACTCAACAATTTGTGTCATCTTGTCTTTAAGTTTGCCAGTTTCTTCTGCCTGTTCATATCGGCTTTGCAATCCAGGAGAAATTTTTCATGTCAATTATTATACTTCTCAGCTCCAGATTTCTTTTTGTTCTTTTCGTAGTTTCTTTCTCTTTATTGATCTTTTCATTTTGTTCCTATATTGTGTTTTCTTTCTATCAATATCTTCCTTTAGGTCTTTGATCATCTTTAAGGCAATTATTTTAAAGTTTTTGTCTAATAATTCCAATATCTAAGCTTCCTGAGGGATACTTTCTCTCAATTTATTTTGGCCCTTTGAGTGAAAGATACTTTCATGTATCTTTGTATGCCTTGAGATTTTTGTAGAGAACCAGACATTTGATTCTTATAATGTATTAACTGTGGAATCAGATTCTCCTTTTTTGTTGTGGTTTGATTTTTCTTTTTTTTTTTTTTTTTTCGGTTGTTGAAGGGTATCTCTTTGCCAGGAATCAGCCTGAGGCGAAAGCTTTACATCTTCTCAGATTTTTTTGTAGCCTGTGTCTCTTGCTGGACATGCACATGGCTTTCTAAATTCTACTCTCTGTGAGGGTGTTTTAAAGTGGTCCAATTCTTTATTGTCTTTCTCCCAAATGGAGAAAAAAGAAAAAATGAAAAAAAAAAAAAGACAACGTTGCTCCTTTAATTCTCCTGAAAGCTGTTTTAGCTAGAGGGTTGTGGAAAAACTGACCAACTTCCATGCCTCTACCTCAGTGATGAAAGGCAGAAATCAACAATAGAATGCAGAAGCACAATATTTGTAGGATATGGTCCTTATTTTAAACCTTGGCTCCACAAAATCATGCAAGGAATACAGGCATTTAGCCTGCCTTGGGGCTGGGAGATGAGGAATTTGAAGCTGCTGCTCTGCTAAAAGCTGAATAAAAATTGACTAACTTTTCATTAATCACTATGTACCAGCCAAGCTCTCCCCTGGAAGTTGTGAGTGCTCTGATGGACTTCAGAGTTCTGGTATGGTGACTTCAGACAGTTTCTGCCAGTATAATTGTTTTTAGGTTAAGTGGCAGATCCTTGGTGCTGCCTACACCATCCTGATGTCACCTCTAATCATTGTATTTTAATGTAATAGAACATTGAATATTTTTATGAAGATCCTTTCTATCTCAAATATTTAAATGAGTACTACTGCAGCAAATAACCTGTGAAAGAAATTTGGTTATAAGTACAAGATTGTTACAATCATTTAGAACTTAAATGACATATATTCTGGTATTTTGACTAAAGCTAGAAAGGAAAATTATTCCTGCTAGTATAAGAAAAACATTACTCAGTTATAATCTAGAATGATATTAGTAAAAAAATCATATTTTAAAGGAGCATCATAGCGTGAACTGCACAAATCTTTTGCTATATTACTAAAAGCTTCTTTTTTTAAAGATTGGCACCTGAGTTCACAACTGCTGCCAATTTTGCTTTTCTTTTTCTGATTTTTCTCCCCCAATCCCCCCAGTATATAGCTGTGTATCTTTTAGGTGTGGGTCCTTCTAGTTGTGACATGTGGGACGCCACCTCAGCATGGCCTGACAAATGGTGCCATGTCCATGCCCAGGATCTGAACCAGTGAAACCCCTGGCTGTGGAAGTGGGGAATGCGAACTTAACCACTTGGCCACTGGGCCAGCCCCTACTAAAAGTTTTAACTGTTTAAACAGAAGAATCGCTATTTAGAAGTACTCCAAGAATCTAAGCTATCAGTACCAGGCTCAATCAAGGCCTTGTCCAAAATCATTAATTATAGTCCCAAGGACCTTGTGAATTGAGGCCGTGTTTTTGAAAATCTTTTCCTTTACTCTCTGTCATGCTAGTTGTACCTTGTATGCATGCCTCAGACTTAAAGAAAAAAAAAGAGGGGCTGGCCCCTTGGCCGAGTGGTAAAGTTTGCATGCTCCACTTCAGTGGCCCAGGGTTCACTGGTTCGGACCCTGGTTGCAGACCTACACACTGCTCATCAAGGCATGCTGTAGTGGCATCCCACAGAGAAGAACAAGAATGACTTACAACAAGGATATACAACGATGTGCTGGGGCTTTAGGGAGGGGAAAAAATCAACAATGAGGAAGATTGGCAACAAACGTTAGCTCAGGGTCAATCTTCCCAGGAAAGAAAAAACAGAACAACCAAACAAGATTAGATTACATGGAAACCTTAAAACCTAGCCATAAAGCTGATAGATTGTTTAAGATCAGTGAATGATTTAGTTGTAGTCCACTATTTAAAGAAAATACTGCAGCATGCTTTCCTGATAGCAATGCCAGATTTAAAGCAAGAGAGCAGTCAAATGCTTTTAGTTACCTTCTTCTGACATTTAATACTTTTTCTTTAAGGCTCAGTTAAATTGATGCTAACGATACCAATAGCTTTTTCTACACTTGTAAAGTACACTTTTAAGGAGACATTCATGGATTTTAGAATAGCTGCCCCTCAAAAATAAGATTATCTGACCTTCTGTGGAATCTGGGCGAGGGCTGATGCAATCATGTTAGACTTTTCTTCTGTGAGATTTTGGATCATTGACCCCAGAGTAAATACCACAACTCCATCTTTTCCAGAGCTCTGGACAAACTCTTCTACCTCCTGTAAAGAAAACAGTCTTTGTAATATGAAACTCTAGAGTTAAGAGAATACAATAGTCATACACTTTTCTCAATGAGCCTCAATTATTATACAGTTCTACCTGTTCGTACATTAACGATTTTAAAGTATGAAATATGACCTGAAATCACTGGTTATTAGGCAAATTAAAAATGGTTTAAATTGAAGTTTTCTATCAAGCATGTCTAAACATTTTTCAGGTGTGTCTTTGTGTTTACAAGTTATTGACTACTAGTTACCTTCTGCCAGGTGCTAAGCTCTTTACATGTATGATTGAACTTAAATATACAGTGATCTTAAGGGATATGTATACTTTTGCTGATTAGAAGGCTGTCTCAGAGAGATTAAGCACTTTCTTCAAGGATATACAGCAGTAGATGGCAGCACCAAATTTCTAAGTTAAGCTTGTTGACTGTAAAGCCAATGACCATATTTAATGCTCTCTTTTGCTGTCCAACTCTCTCCTCAATGCTCCAAATGAATACTTGACTCCTACTTTATAATAAATAGCTCTGGTACTTCACTTCATATTTAACCTTGGATACTTTGAAGATTATCATTAATTTTTATGCTGAGTCAGTCAGTATAATGACATGGGAATGGTATATTTACATTGTTTTTCTGTTTTTTAAATTTCTCTTTATTGTGGTTCCATTCGTGCTTTATATAAGTTTCCACAAACACACATAGGAATGAGGTAGCCATATAACTTACTGATTAAATAAGTGATGTAGAAATAGCTATGATGCACACTCAGGAGAGAACAGTAATATTATGGGAATGTATTGCTTTGCATTGAAAACAAAAATAGCATGTTTAATCATGTTGAAGTAAAAAGAAATTTTTCACCCTACGTTTAAGTACTAACCGAAATAATCCAATCAAATCAGACAAGAAAAAATGTGTTGGATTTAAATGAGAAGACATAAATTTTGTACACATGTACATGACAATATTGGGGAAATGGCAATAACCAATAATGCAAACCATTATAAATGATAGTTGGTCAGATTCATAATCACTACACAAAAATCAATAATATTTCTTCACAACAGCAATAACCAATGTGAACGTTTAAAATGAGTCATCATTCACAGTAGTAATTAAAAAATATAAACTGTTTAAGAGTATAAATATGTACTTTTATTGAAAAAAGTTTCAAATTCTAGTAAATGATGTAAAACAAGACCCTGATATATAGAGAGATGTATTGTGTGTATTAGTCAGTGTTCTCCAGAGAAATAGAACCAATACTATGTGTGTACACATATCGATCTATATCAATCTGTCTATCCATCTCTCTCTCTCTCTCCCTCCTCCCCTCTTTCTCTATCTATCTACCTACCTATCTATCAATCAAGAAAGATTTATTTTATGGAATTGGCTCATGTGATTATAGAGCCTGGTAACTCCAAAATCTGCAGGTAGGCCATCAGACTGGAGATCCAGAGAAGAGCCAATGTTGCTCAAATCGGAAGGCCTTGTGCTGTCAGACACTGCCTTAGCTTGAGAGAGGTCAGTCTTTTGTTCTATTCATGTCTTCATCTAATTGAGTGAGGCTCATTCACATAATGGAAAGCAATTTGTGTTACTCAAAGTGCACTAATTAAATGTTAATCTCGTCCAAAAATACCCTTGCAGAAGCATCCAGAAAATGTTGGAAATATATTTGGGTACCTGGCCCAGGCAAGTTGACACATAAAAGTAACCATCATACTGTGGTTATTGGTGGATTGACTTAATATATAAAACTATCAATTTTTTTATATTAATTTTCAATTATGGCATAATTTTCTTCATAAATTGGCAAACGTTTTAAAATTTATATAGAATATCTTTCTATAAATAATTAATGAAATTTGAAAAAGAAAAGGAAATACTAGGAACTTCTTAAATCGGATAATAATACATAATACATTTGGTGCTACTAACCTCCTAACAGACAAAGTGAACAAAAGAACAAAATAGTGAGACTAGAAAAAGAACCATGAGTATATAAAAGCCTGCTATATATAAAGGTGATATCACAAGTCATTGAGACAACCAGTGAGAAAAATTCATACTGAGTAGATTATTTACTATTAGGTAAAGCTATAAAAATATATTCACTACCTAGACATAAAAGGGAGGGGACTCTTTACCTCATATTATACATTAATATAAAATCTAAATGGGTTAAGTGAATCCATATTAAAGTACAATATTATAATTTTTAAAATAAAATATAAAACAGTAGCTTTATAATGTTAGAAATGAGAAAAATATTTTAAATGAGACTTGAAAAGTACAAACCATAAAGTACAAATGATGGATTTGATTACATCAAATTTAGTACTTTATTTTTAAAGAAGGAAGTCAGAGGTAACATAACACATATATGGATTCATAGAGGAAGATATTTGCAATGGCTAAAACAAGAATTAATACCTAGATATTCTAGACTATGGAAAGAATTTGTATTGCTTGGAAAGAAAAACAATAAATTATCTGAAAGAAAAACATACCAAGTATGTGAGTTTAACACAGAAAATCAGAATAACTAAGTTTCTGAAAGGATGTTCAACTGTGTTATTAATTGAAATTATCAATAAAAGACAACAATATGATACCACTTTACCCTTATGAAACTGACACGTATTAGAAAATAGAAAACTATCAAGGGCTAGATACGATATGGAAGATAGGACCACTCAAGCACTCCCGAAGAAACTATACATCTGTATGGCTTTTTAGTGAAATTAATGCAGAATGAAATTAAGTATGCATGTACACATGACTCCACAACCCCACTGTTGGATGTGTATCTGAAATATATGCAAGTACCATAAAGGAACACATTTGAAACTTTTCTTCACTCTACTCTTTGTTGTAGGATAGAGATGGAGACATCTAATTGCCCTTTATGGGAAATAAATATACAAAATGGTGTAAATACATGCACCAAAAATCTCTACAGCAGCCAGAATTAATGAAATATATTTAAAAATAGAAACTTGGATACACATTAAAAACTTAGAGGAGTAAAAGAAGGCAAATGTGAATTATAGCATAACCCCATTTACATAATTAAGCTCAAATCAATGCTATATATTTTCAAAGATCCACAGTTATCTGTATAAATTGGAATGGGAATAAATATTACGTGCGCTTGACTAACTGTCTACTGGTTGTGGGTAATGGAAAAGAGGACAAAGGAAACATGTAAGAAGATAAATCAAAAGGGGTGTTTGATATGGGCTGATTATGGAATGGCATGAGTTGAGGGTATGATTAACACATTCTGAGGACCTGAGGTTCAAGCGAACAAACAAAAACAAAACCTAAAATCCATGGTTCCTCAAACATAGATTTTAGCATTCAAAATCAAACTGACATTTTTTTCACATTGTAGTGGGAGGGAAATTATTCTTTCCTCTTCCTAACCTGTCTCTCTTAGAAGGAAGAAATGAAAGCCCGTTTGGTTCTTACTGTAGAACCCTGATTGGGTCACATTTCTAGGAGATTGTTTTACTGAGTGTGGCAAGAACACCTAGACATGGGTCAGTGTGGCTCTTTCCCTACTTCTTCTGTAGATGAGGCCAAAAGTTTAAGAAGAAAAGAAGTATTTCAAGACAGGCTTTAGATACTGTTTTCTTCTTTTCATGCTTAATTGATCTCATTACTCTGACATAGCTACCTGATTACTGATGACACTTTGATTTAAAGGAAGCTGAAGCTATGTACAGTTGAGTCTAAACAAAAGATCCAGAATAATTTACTACATAGAGATTAAGGCACGAATGTAGTTAATAAAAGAGCTTACACTTATTAATCATTTGCCATTGTACGTACACTAACTCAAACACAGCACACAAATATGGCTATTGTTTGTGGAAAGATTCAAATTGTACCAGGTTCTCCCACTTTGTTTCTACTAAAGCCTCAACCTCGTGATTACTTTGCTTTTCACCCTCAATATGAGTTACTTTGCACGTTCACATTTGTTCTTATATTTGTATGTAACGTAGATTTAGTGTCCTTAATCTACTTTTAATTATTAGGAATATTATTGAAAATCCTGAAACATTTTAATGCCAAAATTTAACATGAACTATTCAAAAAATTAAATATTATGAAAATACTTTCTATATTAAAGACACTTTACTGTCATCATTGACTTAGGAATCAATTTTTTCACAAGCGTGAGAGCCTGTGCATTATTTGAATAGAGATTGGGATTGTGCTTTGTAATGTCCTCAAGGGCCTACTGTACTTTGGTGAGAGGAGACAGGGGACATAAAATTCCACTGGAAATACGTTAAAGCTCTAGCTCTTTCTGGGTATCCCTTTTCTTTTAAGGAAGATCGGCCCTAGGCTAACTTCTGCTGCCAATCCTCCTCTTTTTTAGCCGAGGAAGACTGGCCCTGAGCTAACATCCATGCCCATCTTATCTACTTTATATGTGGGACACCTTCCACAGCATGGCTTGACAAGCGGTGTGTAGGTCCGCACCCAGGATCTGAATCCACCAACCCCAGGCTGCCAAAACAGAATGTGTGAACTTAACCTCTGTCCCACTGGGCCAGCCCCCCTTTCTGGGTATTCTTTTTTTTTTTTTTTTTTTTTTATTTTATTCCTTTTTCTCCCCAAAGCCCCCCAGTACATAGTTGTATATTCTTCGTTGTGGGTCCTTCTAGTTGTGGCATGTGGGACGCTGCCTCAGCGTGGTTTGATGAGCAGTGCCATGTCCGCACCCAGGATTCGAACCAACGAAACACTGGGCCGCCTGCAGCGGAGCGCGCGAACTTAACCACTCGGCCACGGGGCCAGCCCCCCTTTCTGGGTATTCTTAAAGCTCATATGAAAAACATCAGATAGACCCTCCATGCCACACTGTTGGTAAAATAAATAAATACATAAATACACACAAACACATAGGTGTGTTACTGGATGAATAATAAGGCAATAGCAGGCTTCTGAATATGTTTGAATTATTAAAATATGGCATATAGCATATAAGTAAGTCTCACACTATCCCAACAGTTGACTTCTTTGCTTTTAGAATTGAATCTTGGGGCTGAGCCCATGGCCAAATGGTTAAGTTCACCCACTCACATTGGGCGGGCCACAGTTTCACTGGTTAGGATTCTGGGCACTGACCTAGCATCGCTCATCAAGACATGCTGAGGTGGCATCCCACATAGCAGAGCCAGAATAACCTACCACTACAATATGAAATTATGTACTGGGGAGCTTTGGGGAGAAGAAGAGGAAAAAAAAAAAGATTGACAACAAATATTAGCTCAGATGCCAATAAAAAACAAAAAAAGAATTGAATCCTTACAGTGCTTAGATCTTTTATCCAAAAAGTATGAAGTAATATGAAGGTGGCTCAGAATATTTAAGTGACTACTTTCTGAGCAGGAGCAATGGTTTAGAACAATAAAGAATGAAATTCCAGTAATATTTAACTTGTCAAAATTAAATTACTGTGTTCATGTAACAAGATAAAGTAAAGATTTCTTACGTGATTTAAAATTCCCAAATATTTCAGACTCTTTAATGAGTATTTCATGTACTTCCTGGTCTTATCTGAAACTTAGGATTTGGCCTATAATCCTTTCACTATACTCTACTGATTTTATCCTACCTGCATCAGGGGCCAGACAGAGGCTTGATCTGTGTCCTTCCCTCTCCTGACTGAATTTCCAACCATTTCTTTCTCTATACTTTCAAAAAATATCCTTGTCTTTATGTGTTTAATCTGTATTATCAACTACCCGTGCTCAGTATGCCACCTGTCAGACTTTCAGCAACACCCCTGTTCACAGAAGCCTTTGCCATCTGGCTCACAGTCTTCTGGTCCATCCCAAATTCTACGTCTACCCAGGGTGACTTAACCAATACAAAATCATGTCTTCTTATTCCTTGACATCATTATTTTAAATCACTGCTTATGGAAAAGGCAAAACAATGTAGGGAGTAAAAGAATTAGTTATTTCCCAGGATTTAGGGGCAGAGAGGGATAAATAAGTGGAGCACAGGGGATTTTTAGGGCAAAGAAACTTTGCTATATGATACTATCAGTGTGGATGCATCTCATTTTACATTTATCAAAACCTATAGAAAGTACAACACAAACAGTTAACCTTAATGAAAACTGTGGCCTTTGGTGATGCTTATGTGTTAATGTTAGTCTATTGATTGTAACAAATGTGCCACACTGGTGTGGGATATTGATGGTAGGGGGAAGCTGTGAGTGGGAAGAAGACAGGAGATAGGTCAAACTCTCTGTACTTTCTGTTCAATTTTTCTGTGAATGTAAATGGATATAAAAAAAAGTTTATCACAAACAATACATAGACATATCCCTTGAGATTAAGAATGCTGAATTCAGTAACTGCAACTAGACACTGCATTGGCACATCAAATTCAGCATGCCCAAATATAAACACTATTTTCCCTCACAACTGTTCCTCACCTTAATAAATGCCAATGTGCTCAACTAAAGTGCCCATAAAAAGAAACAATAGGGGAAAGACATACAAAGAAATGGAAGCCAAGGATTTGTTCTTGAACTCTCTCCCTTAATCTCCACTTCCAGCCGATAACCAAATCCTATTGAATTTCTTTGTAAATACTTCTTAAATCTCTGCACTTCCACTCAAATCACTATCATATTGTAGTTTGGATCTCTATAATCTCTTTCAGGAAGCATTGCAACTGTATCTTAGCTTATTTCCCTTCTTCAAATCTTGCTCCATTCCAAAAAATTTAATAGCCAAGTTTTATGAAAGGGTAAGATGCATCATGTTACTGCTTAAAAATTTTGCATTGATCCTTCACTGACCTTAAATTTGAAGTAAAGAATACTTAGTAGTGCCCATTATTTTTTATAACCTATCCCCTGATTATCTCTCTAGTCTATTTTCTCTCCTTTATTAAAACAAAACTGTTCATCATCACTGCACTTCTGCCAGATCTTTTGGATAAACCTTCATATCTCAGTTTGATTGTTCTCAAATTATTATAATTCCTCACAGGTGTCCATTTCTAAGATGAAATGATGCTAAATAACATGCAACTACAAAAACTCAGTGCCTTAAAACAACACTTTCTTTCTCATGCTGTATGTCTATTTAATGAGCTGCAGTTGGTGCATATATCTTTTAATCCAGAACTCAGGTTGACAGAATAGCCCATATTTGAAACACAGCCTGTTGAGGTAACAAAGGAAAAGAAAATTCTGGAGTATCTGGACCCGCCAATTAGGTGTTGGTCCTTGAATGATCCAAGACACTTAGTTTATAGTCGTTGCCCAGAGAGTACTTCACGGTTCCACTAAACGCAGGGCTAGGAATTTCATTGGTATTAAATATTTGGTATACTTGATGAGGATAACTAATGATTGCCATGTTAATGTTAAAAGTTCCCTATGTCAGTATAATAGCCTAAGAGGATACTGTCCATTAATTCCTGTGTCTATGTTTTCAGTTTGACGTCAAATATTTTAAATAATAAACTAGAAATCATTCCAAAAGACAAATACTCAAGGAAGCAAACATAAGGACATTTAATTACCTTCGGGAGGGACTTTGCAGGCTTGCAGTGTAGTCCTCCAACAAATTCAAAGTGAGGTAAATAAGGGTAAGGAAATTCAAAATCCCAGGAAGTTCGAATCAACCACATTTCAGCTTTCCCCATAGTCTCACATATTGTGGTAGGTTTTCCTGAATAAAAAGGAAGGGTAATAGAGGAAAAACAAACTGATTTATTAAGTGCAAAATGTTTTACCATCCAATTTTCTAAGAAAAATTCATAAAGACCCAATTTGAGGCCTATGTAACGCATGAGAAATCAACTGGCCTCCCACTCATCAAAAGTATACCATAGTGAGATTATGAATAACCAAAGTAGGATTTCAGTCCAGAACAAGGAAAAAGTCTACTGATAATACAGTCTCTCTGCTTGAGCTAAGCCTGAGCCCTAGTCCCTGCTCAAAGTTGTCAAATGCTCCCAGCAGGAAAAACTCAGGCAGTGATCCTCAGCTCATGGTGGCAGTGTCTCCTCCTCTTCTCCAATTCCAGTTTGTCTCACCCTTGGTGCTCCAAAAGGCTTTTGATATCTTTGAAAAAGGACTTTTGTAATTTATCCATCTTTCTCTGGTGTTTCCAAGTGTGCTGCCATAACTAATTACATCTTACCAGGACTGGAAATCTTTTGACAAACTTTTCAAAAGTGATTATCCTCTTGCTATCCAAAATGAAATTTCCTGTTTCAGAAAACTTTGTTCTCTTTGACGAAGATATAGCACTGTATGATAATCTGGAGGCAAAATATTTGCTCTTCCGACATATTTAGTTGTTTAACAGTGCAAAGGTCACCTTTCAAAGAAGTGGCAACCATTAAGCATTAACACAACAAGAACTCAAATTAGGGACTCTGATTAAATCATTTTCCCTTAGTTAGGAGCCAGAGCTTCATTTCTAAATTCTGTTCAGTTATTGTGGAATAAGGAAGGTTACTCAGACATTTGGTGTCCTTCTGAAATATATATTCAGTATTATTGATAAGAGGAAATCATAATTACTACAAGGTTTCCCAACATATGGCTTTTTGAATATTCTCTTTGATGTTCTAAGTGCACTAAGGTTTGATCAAAAAATATAAGGGATTTTGAACTTACCAGGACAATCTATCTGTATAAGAGATCACAAGCAAATATCCATAATTTATGGGTTTGATCATGATAATGACAATGATATTTAAAATCCAGTTTTATACTCTGTATGTATCTCATTTTGGTACCTCATTGGAGTCGGCTATGGGTATAATCTTATTCTCTTCATGTGATATTTCACTCCCTCCTCATTTGTATGACAGTATTTTTTTTGAGATATAACTTATATACCATACAAGCCTTCCTTTTAAACACAACTGAGTAGTTTTTAGTATATTGGTAAAGTTGTACAACCATCACCACTATTTAATTTTAGAATATTTTCGTTTCCCTACAAAAAATCTCATGTCCGTTGGCAGTCAGCCTCTATTTCTCCCTCTTCACAGTCCCTGACAAACACTCATCTACACTCTGTTTTTATTGGCCTATTCCAGAATAATCTTACATCATTTCATATAAATGAAATTATACACTATGTATTCTTATTGCTACCTTCTTTCACTTAGCGTAATATTTTCAAGGTACGTCCATGTTGTAGTATCTATCAGTATTTCCCTACATTTTATTGCTGCATAATGTTTCTTTGTATGTCTATACTTCATTTTGTTTATTTATCAGTTGATGAACATTTGGGCTCTTTCCATTTTTGGCTACTATGAATAATGCTCCTATGAGCATTCATGTACATATTTGTGTGGGCATATGTTTTCATTTATCTTGTATGTATACATTGTATGTATGGAGTAGAATTACGGAATCATGTAGTTTATTGACTCTCTTTCTTAACAAGATGATATCTTTTTCATCTTAAATCTCTTCTCCTGAGATGATATCTAATGTGCTTAATGTATCTTATTGAAATGAAGACAATATAGTACAAGAGGAATAAAAAGTAATGGATTTGGATAAGACATTATGAGAAAATGTTCCAAATTTGGAAATCAAAAGAAATTATGGTATGCCCTTTTGATTCCATGCTGCAGAATTTTGAGCAAGCAAAGAAGGATTGTTTAAATTTTAGAAGATTGTGTCTATGGTTTACTCAGTCATTTGTTATTGATTTACTACAAACTTTTGAGTCCAGATACAGTAACATTGTGTTAACTTGTATATTTCTGTGTAGTAGAAAGGATCACCTCCTAAATTATGATTTTATTGTCCTATAGTATACTAACCACTGTTATGTGTAACCTAGTACTATTATCTTAACATTCCTTTTTTTCCCCAAAAATGTTTGTAAATAGTTCTTAAAAATATTTTTTGAACCTAATTTGCATCTTACTGATTTCTTCCTCAGTGATTTGGATTGATCTATGGTATAATTCACTTAATAACTATTTAAGAGTTACAAGTTATATTTTTAACACTAGAAAAATATATGTAGAGTGCATTTTTTTTGAGGAAGATTAGCCCTAAGCTAACATCCATGCCCATCTTCCTCTACTTTATATGTGGAATGCCTACCACAGCATGGCTTGCCCAGTGGTGCCATGTCCACACCCGGGACCTGAACCAGTGAACCGTGGGCCACCAAAGCAGAACATGCTCACTTAACTGCTGTGCCACCAGGTCGGCGTCTATGTAGAATACATTTTAAAGTGAGGGTCCTGAATTCTGAATAACCAAATGACAATCTATAGTTAACAGCATTTTTTTTTTTTTGAGGAAGATCAGCCCTGAGCTTTCTGCTGCCAATCCTCTCTTTTTGCTGAGGAAGACTGGCCCTGAGCGAACATCTGTGCCTATCTTCCTCCACTTTATGTGTGGGTTGCCTGCCACAGCATGGCTTTCCAAGTGCTGCCATGTCTGCACCCGGGATCCAAACTGGTGAACTCCGGACACTGAAGCGGAACGTGCGAACTTAACCACTGCGCCACCAGGCAGGCCCCGCTAACAGTACTTTTTTACTTTATGAAAGTCAAAGAAATATTTTCCTTCTATTTATCAAGTCTTAATTATTCTTTCTCAGATTATTGATATGCTCCCAAAAGAATATTCTAACGGGTCAAGAATTGGGAAAGAGTCAGAGACAGAGTCATACCTTATCTCTAATGCTTCACTGTGTAAGAGGTTCCAAAACTGAGTACCAAACTGTTAAAACCAGAAGTAAATAAACAATTTTGATCCAGCCGTTGATCAGTCACTCCCTAATCCATGACTCAGAAAATGTCTGCAAGATGAGATTCTAAGTTATCTTTTCTCAGTTTTGCCTTTTGCTGCTTGATTCTGACCATGGATAAGTGATGGGTGCAGCAGTCTCTGCCTACATTTCTTTTAGGGTCAAGTCTTGAAGAAATAAGCACCTGCTTCTGTCACAGAACACCTAGAAAAGTCTCAATGCAATGTGTCGGCCTTGATGAGGTCATATGCCTCTTTGAACATATGGCGTATTCCTTGACAGCGTATTTTATTGAAAACACTCATTTTTTTGTGTGAGTTGTGAGGAATGATTTCTCAGAGAAAAGTTAGAATAGATACCAGAAAAAACTAAAAGAGTTGCTGCTTTATAAAATAAGAGACCACAACTCTAAAGGAAAATTTTAATATTTTAAGGAATAAACTTAACCTTAATAATGATAAGGTATTAGAAATACTTCTGCTAAAATTAGCAACAAGGAGAAGATGGCTGCATAGAAAGACTCTGAACACACTTCCTCCCACTACACAACCAGGTTACAACTATTTTTGGAAAAATTATCCTGGAGAGAAAACTGAAAACTGGATGAAAAGAACCCCTACAAGAGACAGTCCTGACTGAGGCAGAAGAGACAGAAATTCTTTCTGAAGAGAAGAAAAGCCACATTCGTGAGCCACAAAGTTTCACAGCCAGCCAGGTGAGAGCCACACTCAGGTACACAGCCCTTCCTGGAGGAGTGGGGACCTGAGTAGCTGCCTGTTACCACTATAAGCACCCTTCAGACTCAGAACAACTGAGATGAGTGTCCTACTATCTTGCTTCACTGGTTGTTAACTGCAATAGGGAATACCCCAAGAAAAGCTATCAGATGAAAGCCAAAAAAAACCCAACTCTTAAAGCGCCCATGCACAAGTTCACCCATCTCAAAGAGCAGCCTAAATCACCAGAAAGAAGGCTGCACAGTCCTTTGGTGAAAAGGGACTCACCTGGTAGGCTCTGGGTGTATCACAGTGAGAGGTGAGCCCTCTCCAGAGACTGAGACTTTGACTGTAGTCATTGTTGTGACCTAGTGCAGGCATGTTGATGCAGATGCTGGCAGATGCCATTGAAGTTCTTCTCCTGACCTATTAGCCCAGGGGCCTGCCACAACCACTAGAGTGCAGATTTAATCCAATTCAGCCAGGCCAGGAAGCCTGACAGAAGAACAGGCACCACCCAACAGCAAGCCTTCAGGCTACTTGTCAGCCTGCCTAGATTGGGAGCCATGATCCTCTACAGGCAGGTGAGTGTGTCTGTCTCTTGTCTCTGTGGCACAGGGCCTGCATGAGGACCAGGTAAAGTGTGGGGGTCATTGGTGGAGAGGTGGGGGCTACTGCAGTGGGGCAACTGGGTATACTCCAGGGATTTTGGAAGTGTTCATGGACCAGGATTGTGATGATAGTGTGTGTGGACCTGTGGGTGGTGGGGCTTATCAGTGGCAGAAGACCTGTGCTTCACAAACAGCCACAAAGAGGATTGGCCTCACCTTCCAAAGCCTGGAACAACTGGGTGCTCCCATGTCTAGGGCCAGCCCTACTCAGCTGCAATCCTAAGAGAGCTGCCAAAAGTCTTGGAGGCATGAGACCTACAGCAACTTTAAGCACATAAGCCTAGTAATCAGCTACACTGGGTACCTGCCCAATCAACAGGAAAACTGCAACAAGAGTGCACTATTAGAACTTGCAGCCAATGGTTCTGGGGCTCCCCAAACCTGATTTAAAGTAGCTAGTCAAGAAGGGAAAGACTAGATTCTCTGAGTTCCTGAAGAAAAAGCAACCCTGTCACAGCAGAAAGACACTTGTAGCCCACACAGGGGTCACTCCTGGACCATTTGGACTGGAGATGAGAGGGAAGCACACTGCTGGTCCTCAAAAGGAATATCTTACATAAGCCCAGTTCTCCAAGATCAAGAGACATAACTGACTCACCTAATACATAGATATAAGCACAGACAAAGAAGCATAATGAGGAGGCAGAGGAATATGTTCAAAGCAAAGGAACAGGACAAAACTCCAGAAAAAGAACTAAATGAAATTGAAATAAGCAATCTATCTGACAAAGAGTTCAAACAGAAACTCATAAGGATGCTCACTGATATTGGGAGAAGACTGGATAAACACAGTGAGAACATCAAGAAAGCATTGGAAAATATAAAAAATAATCCATCAGAAATGAAGAATACAACACTGGAAATGAAAAATTCACTAGAGGAACTCAATAGCAGATTAGATGATACAGAAGAATGGATCAGTGCACTGGATGAAAGACTAGAGGAAATTACCCAAGCTGAACAGATGAAAGAAAAAAGAATGAGAACAGTCTGAGGGAACTCAGGGACAATATCAAACACACTAACATTCATATTATAGGTGTCCAAGAAGGAGAAGAGAGAGACAAATGGGCAGAGAATCTATTTGAAGAAATAATAGCTGAAAAGTTTCATAACCTAAGGAAGGAAACAGACATACAAGTACAGGAAGTACAGAGAGCATCAAACAAGATAAATGCAAAGAGGCCCACACCAAGACAGATTATAATTCAAATGTCCAAAGATGGAGAATCCTAAAAGGTGCCAGAGAAAGGCAACAAGTGACATACAAGGGAAACCCCATAAGACTATCAGCAGACTTCTCAGCTGAAACCCTGCAGTCTAGAAGAGTAGGATGACATATTTAAAGTGCCAAAAGGAAAAACCCTACAACCAAGAATACTCTATCCAGCAAGGTTATCATTCAGAATCGAAGGGGAGATAAAGAGCTTCCCAGACAAGCAAAAACTAAAGGAATTTATCACCAAGAAACCAGTTCTACAAGAAATGCTGAAGGGACTTATTTAAGTGAAAAGTGATGATCACAAATAGGGAAAAGAAAATTATCAAAAAAAGCTCCAGGCAATAAAATCCCTAAAAAAGGCAAAAATATGCTAAAGTAGCAGATCAACCAAGTATGAAGATAATATGAAGGTTAAAAGACAAAACTACTAAAAATACCTATTTCAATGATAAGAGGGTAATGGATAGGCACACACAAAACAAGAGAATAGATATGATTTAAAAAACATAAAATGTGGGAGGAGGGGAATAAAAGAGTAGAGCTTCTAGAAAGAAGTCAAGCTAAAGAGATTATCAACTCAATGTAGAATATTATATAGGAACCTCATGGTAATCACAAACCAGAAACCTATAATAAATAAACAAAGAAGTAAGATGAAAGATGTCAAACATATTATTAGAGAAAGTCATCAAATTTCAAGAGCAAGAGAGGAAGAAAGGAACAGAAAAGAACTACTAAAACACCTAGAAAAAAAGTAACAAAATGGCAATAAATACATGTTTATCAATAGCTACTTTAAATGTCATTGGACTAATTCTCCCAATCAAAAAGTGTAGGGTGGCTGACTTGATTAAAAAAACAAGCCCCAAATATATGCTGCACACAAGAGACACACTTCAAACCTAAAGACACTCACAAACTGAAAGCAAAAGGATAGAAAAAGATACTCCATGCAAATGACAAAGAAAAGAAAGGGGAGGTAGCAATACTTATATCAGACAAAATATACTTTAAAACAAAACTGTAACAAGAGACAAAGAAGGGCACTACATAATGATAAAGAGAACAATCCAACAAGAAGATATAATACTTGTAAATATGTATGCATGCAACATATGAGCACCTAAATATACAAAGCTATTATGAACAGACATAAAAGGAAATTTAGACAATAACAAAATAATAATAGGGAACTTTACACTCTACTTACACCAATGGTTAGATCATTCAAACATAAGATCAATAAGGAAACATTAGCCTTGAATGACACTTTGGACCAGATGGACTTAGTAGATACATGTAGAACATTCCATCCAAATTCACAGAATGCACATTCTTTTGAAATGCACATGGAACCTTCTCCAGGATTGATCACATATTAGGCCATAAAACAAGTCTCAATAAATGTAAAAGATTAAAAAAATACCAAGCATCTTTTGGGACCTCAATGGTATGAAACTAGAAATCAACCATAGGAATAAAATCAAAAAAGCCACAAAAATGTGGAGATTAAACAAAATGCTACTGAACAACAAGTGGGTGAATGAAGATATCAAAGGAGAAATAAAAAATTACCTAGAGACAAATGAAAATGAAAATATGACATGCCAAATTCTATGGGGTACAGCAAAAGCACTTCTGAAAGAGAAATTCATAGCAATTCAGGCCTACCTCAACAAATAAGAAAAATCCCAAATAAAGAATCTAACAGTGCACCAAAAGTAACTGGAAAAAGAAGGAGAAACAAAGCCCAAAATCAGCAGAAGTAAGGAAATAATAAAAATCAGAGCAGAAATAAACAAAAACAAGACTAAAAAAACAATAGGAAAAATCAACAAAAGCAAGAGATGGTTCATTGAAAAGATAAACAAAATTGACAAAGCTTAGCTAGACTCACCAAGAAAAAAAGAAAGAAGTCTCAAATAAATAAAATCAGAAATGAAAGAGGAGAAATTACAAGGGACACCTCAGAAATACAAAGGATTATAAGAGAATACTATGAAAACCTATATGCTAACCAATTGGATAATCTAGAAGAAATGGATAAATTATTAGAATCATACAATCTTCCAAAACTGGATCAAGAAGAAATAGAGAATTTGAATAGACCAATCCCCAGTAAGGAGATCAAAACAGCAATCAAAAACCTCCCCAAAAAATAAAAGTACAGGACCAGACGGCTTTCCTGGTGAATTCTACCAAACATTCAGAGAAGACTTAATGCTTATCCTTCTCAAATTGCTCCAAAAAGTTGAAGAGGAAGAGAGGACTCTTCACTCATTCTACAAAGACAATATAATCCTGATACCAAAACTAGACAAGGACAACACAAAAAAAGAAAATTATAGGCCAACATCACTGATGAACATCAGTGTAAAAATCTTCAACAAAACACCAGCAAATTGGATATAACCATACATTAAATAGATCATACATCATGATCATCTGGGTTTTACACTATGAATGCAGGGATGGTTCAACATCCACAAATCAATAATGGGATACACCACATTAACAAAATGAAGAATAAAAATCACATGATCATCCCAATAGATGTCAATAAAGCATTTGATAAGATACGGCACCAATTTATGTTAAAAACTCTAAATAAAATTGGTATAAAAGTAAAATATTTCAGCATAATAAATGCCATATATGACAAACCCACAGCAAATATCATTCTCAATGGAGAAAAACTGAAAATTATACCTCTATGAACAGGAATCAGAAAGGATGCTCACTTTCCCCACTCTTATTTAACATGCTATTGGAAGTCTTAGCCAGACCAATCAGGCAAGAAAAAGAAATAAAAATGATCCAAATCGTAAAAGAAGAAAAGAAAAGAAAGAAAAAAGAAATCATTATTTGCACACAACATGATTTTACATATAGAAAATCCTAAAGAATCCACTAAAAAAATTTAGAAGTGATAAATGAATACAGTCAATTTGCAGGATGCAAAGTCAACATACAAAAGTCAGCCGCATTTCTATACACTAACAGCCAAGCTGCAGAAAGAGAAGTTAAGACCAAAATCCCATTTACAAGTGCAACAAATAGAATAAAATACATAGGAATGAACTTAAGAAAACAGGTGAAAGATCTGTACACTGAAAACTATAAAACATTGTTGAAGAAATTTGAAGAAGACACAAAGAAATGGAAAGATATTCTGTGCTCTTGGATTGGAAGAATTAACATAGTTAAAATAACCAAACTTCCTAAAGCAATCTATAGATTCAATGCAATCCTCATCAATGTTCCAACAACATTTTTCACAGAAATAGAACAAAGAATCCTAAAATTTATATGGAACAACGAAAGACCATTAATAGCCAAAGCAATCCTGAGGAAAAAGAATAAAGCTGGAGGTATCACACTCCCTGATTTCAAAATATACTACAAAGCTATAGTAACCAAAACAGCATGGTACTGGCACAAAAACAGAAACACAAATCAATGGAACAGAAATGAGAGCCAAGAAATAAACCCACACATATATTGACAGCTAATTTTCGACAAGGGAGCCAAGAGCATACAATGAAGAAAGGAGAGTCTCTTCAGTAAATGGTGTTGGGAAAACTAGGCAGCCACATGTGAAAGAATGAAAGTAGACCATTACATTACACCATGCACAAAAATCAACTCAAAATGGATTAAAGACTGGAATGTAAGACCGGAAAGCATAAAATTTCTAGAAGAAAACCGGCAGTATTCTCTTTGACATCGGTCTTTGCAGCATATTTTCAAGTACCGTCTCTGATTTGGCAAGGGAAACAAAAGAAAGAATAAACAATTGGGACTACATCAAACTAAAAATTTTCTGCACAGCCAATGAAACCATCAACAAAATGAAAAGACAACTTAACAATTGGGAGAAGATATTTGCAAACCATATATCACATGGGTTAATATCCAAAATATACAAAGAACTCATATGTCTCAACAACAAAAAAACAACAACCCAATTTAAAAAATGGGCAAAAGAGCTGAACGGAGACTTCTCCAAAAAAGATATATGGATGGCCAACTGACACATTAAAAGATGTTCAACATAGCTATCATTAGCTATCAGCGAAATGAAAATCAAAACTACAATGAGGTATCACCTCACTCTGGTCACAATTGCTATAATTAGCAAGAAAGAAAACAGCAAGTATCGGAGAGGATGTAGAAGGAAGGCAACCCTCACACTGCTGGTGGGAGTGCAAACTGGTACAGCCACTATGGAAAGCAGTGCAGAGTTTCTTTAGAAACTTAAGAATAGAGCTACCATATGATCCAGCTATTCCACTGCTGGGTATTTATCCAAAGAACTTGAAAACACAAATGCATAAAGATACATGCACCCTTATGTTTATTGCAGCATTATTCACAATAGCCAAGACTTGGAAGCACCCTAGGTGCCCATGAAGGGACAAGTGGATAAAGAAGATGAGGCATATATACACAATGGAATACTACTCAGCCATAAGAAATAATGAAATCTGCCCATTTGTGACAACATGGATGGACCTTGAGGGTATTATGCTAAGTGAGATAAGTCAGAGGGAGAAAGTCAAATACCATATGATCTCACACATAAGTAGAAGATAAAAACAATGACAAACAGACACACAGCAACAGAGATTGGATTGGTGGTTACCAGAGGGAAGGGGAGGAGAGAGGAGCGTGAAAAGGGTGATTAGGCCCACATGTGAGGTGATGGATTATAATTAGTCTTTGAGTGGTGGACATGATGTAATCTTCACAGAATTTGAAATATATTAGGATATACACCTGAAATTTATATAATGTTATAATCCAATGTTACTGAAATAAAAACAAAATTTTTTAAATTTAAAAAAAGTTAGTTGCAAGGAAAACAATTCTAAAATTCACATGGAGCCACAAAAGACTACAAATAACCAAAGCTATCTTGAGAAAGAAAAACAAACCTGGAGGAATCACACTTCCTCATTTCAAACTATAGTATAAAGCTATAGTAATTAAAATCATTTGGTATTGGCATAAAAACAGACACATAGACCAATGGAACAGAATCAAGAGCCTCAAAATAAATCGATGCAAATATACTCAATTAATAATTGACAAGGGAACCAAGAATACTCAAGGGAAAAGAACATAGTCTCTTCAGTAAACAGTACTGGAAAATTGGATATTCAAATACAAAAGAATGAAACTAGACCAGAATCTCACTCCACTCACAAAAATTAACTCAAAATAGATTAATGACTTAAACGTAAGACCTAAAACTGTAAAAATCCTAGAGGAAAACATAGGAAAAATCTTCTTAATGTCAGTCTTGACATTAAATTTTGGATATGATGCCTAAAGCATAAGCAACAAAATTAAAAATAAACAAGTGGGATTACGTCAAGCTAAAAAGCTTCTGCAAAGCAAAAGAAATGATAAACAAAATAAGATAACCCATGACATTTCAGAAAATTTTTGCATACCATGTATCTGATGAGTTAAAATCCAAAATATATAAGAAATTCATACAACTCAATAGCAAAAAAAACAAATGCAATTAAAAAATGAGCAACAGACTTGAATATGTATTTATCCAAAGAAGATATTCAAATGGGCAACAAGTACATGAAATGATGCTCAAAATTACTCATCATCAGGGAAAAGCAAATCAAAACCTCTATGAGATATCGCCTCATACCTGTTATGATGGCTATCATCAGAAAGACAAGAGATAACAAAAGTTGGCAAGAATGTTGGGTAAAAAGGATCCTTGTGCGCTGTTGATGGGGATGTAAGTTGGAGCAACCACTATGGAAACCATTAGGGACCTTCCTCAAAAAATTAAAAATAGAACTACCATATGATCCAGCAATTCCACTTCTGGGTATATATACGAAGAAAAGGAAATCACTATCCTAAAGAGATGTCTGTACTTCCATGTTCATTGCAGCATTATTGGCAATAGCCAAGACAAGGAAACAATCGAAGTGTACATCTATGTATGAATGGATAATGAGAATGTCATTGTATATACAATGGAATATTATTCAGCCATGAGAAAAAAGGAAACCCTATCATTTCTGTCAATACGGATGAACCTAGGCAGAATTATGTAAGCGCAGTAAGTCAGACAGAGAAAGACAAATACAGTGTGATATCACTTGTAGGTGGAATCTAAAAAAACCCAACAAAACAAACTGATGGATACAGAGATTAGATTGTCATATTGGGTTGTGGTTGTCATATTGGGGTATGGAGGGTGGATACAACAGTTGAAGTTGTTCAAAAGATACGAATTTCATTTCTAAAGTAAGGAAGTCCATGCATGTAATGTACAGCATGGTGAGTATAGTTAGTAATACTATATTGTCTATTTGAAAGTTGTTAAGAAAGTCGATCCTAAAATTCTCATCTCAAGAAAAAACATTTGTAACTATATATGTTGTTGGATGTTAACCAGACTTACAGTGGTGATCATTTCAACATATATGCAAATATCAAATCATTATGATGTACACCTGAAATTAATATAATGTTAGGTGTCAATTATGTCTCACAAAAAGAAAAAAACCTAAATAACATAGGCAGGATACTATTTCCTCAAAGATTAATATATTATGCAAAATCATTCTTAATACAATTATACAAACACTTTCTTAAATAAAAAAATCAATTATGTGAAAGGAAAAAAGAAGGAGTAAAAGACTTGCTGAAATCGAGAAAATCATTGCACTCAGGACCAAAGCTCAGCAGATGCCCTCTCATTCATTTTTGAAAAGAACGAGAACAACAAAACAGCGAGATAAGTTAAAAAATCTGGAAAGAAGGTCCTTCAGAGAAAAATCTATTTTTTCCTCTTTGAGAGACAAGAGCAGATGAAACCAAGATATGCTTATTTATTTTCTAGTATTGTGCTCGCTTCATGACAATTTCTGCAATGAAGCAACCAAGCCTAGGTAGGACGAAAGAGAAAACCTAAGAAATAGCAAGTTAATTAGAAAGAAAGCAGAATGTCTAAAAGAAACAAACAAGAGAGAAAGAGATCAAGGTGTGGGAAATCACACTGTTAGATGTAGGTTTTCCCGATATTTAAAAAATTAGTAGCAGCAAGTAGGATTTATGTATAAATATAAAGAATATTCCTTTCTCTGATATAAGTACTCTAACATCGAAAACAAACAAACAAAAGAATCATTTCTTTGGCCTAAAACAGCACAGTCACTGTTTAACCCCAATTTTGCAATTCCAAGCCCCACAGGAGTTTGAGTCTTCACTTAGAAATACCTTTTTAAAGTTTTTATACACTCAGATAAATATTTACATTTTACGTACAAAATAAGAATCCTTACTACATGCAAATTTCTCTTACCTAAAACCTTGCTATAATACTCATCCCATTCCGGAAACAGATAATATAAGTACATCACATCACTCATTACATGCAATAACCAATTCTCCAGCCTCTGTACAAAAGTCATGTTGTCTGTCAGTCCTGTTGTGCTTCCAGGAACATATGAAGAAGGGGTGGGAAGCCCTCCACACAGTCTTTCAACAGCATTCCCCACAGAAAACCGAAAAGAGTATATAAATGGAATATTGAGAAGCTCAGCCAACAACTCCCCACAAAAGCTTAAAGGATCAGCAACACAGATATCAAACTTTGCTGCCTGAAGCCTGCTGAGTAACTCCGTATTTGTGATAACAGTGTCGCATACTCTTTTGTGTGTCCTTAAAAAACTCTTGAACATTTCTGGCAGTTTTACTTGCTTGTCCCACCAGGACATTTTCTGCAGTTCAGAAGTAGTTATATAGATAAAGGTATTGAGCTCTTCCATGTAAGTCTCTTTAGTTACTGAAACTTGAAGGACCTCTACATTAAAGGGAATCTTGGTATGATCCATCAGAAGGCTAAATGAGGGTACTAGGAGGGTTATTTCATGCCCACGAAGATGGAGTTCTTCCAGAATAACTTTTAAATTAATCCAATGACTAAAATCTGTGGGCCATACAAGTACTTTCCCAGTCCTTCCAGAGTCGAGGAAACACAGATGCAGCATGAAAAGGACACAGAAGCCTTTCACAGTCTTCATGATCAGCTCCCGCTCTGACGAAACCTGGACTTAAACCAAGTGCATGAAGTTCGCAATGCAGAGAACTCTTCTTTGACCCTCTCAACCTATTTATAGTAGATTGGGCTGAACTTTGAACAGCATGCTTTGTGTCATTGATTAAAATTAAAGCAACTGCTTTGATAAAGAAAAGGTCAGTAAAGTCAATAAAATGAGTTAGGAGGGAAATCCTCAGAACCAGAGATTCAAAACTCCTTGTAGAGGATGTGAAAATAAAAAGAGGCTTAAAGTTAATTACAGATCAAAAATAATTTGTAAATTCTATTAAGAAAATCCATTACCATGTGATGCGTATTCAATTAGGATTGCTCTTTATCTTTTTCTCTGGTTACATATGATTTTCATTTGAGCAGAATTATCCCTCTAGTATTTCTCTTAATCATAACACTGCTAGGTATTCTAGGTGGAAAGGAGGGTACCATCTACTACCAGAATGAGATAATATGTGCACCGTAAGAAGTATTAAGGCAGAGAGAAGATTTAAATCCAATATTCTACTGCTAAATTTACTGCTCTTTCTGCTAAATCACACCTATCTTCAAAAGAAAAAGTATTCTTTTTTTCTGTTACTGTAGATATGAGTTCAAGTTTTTATTCTAGTTTAGATTAATATTATAATGAGAAGAGCTATCTTAGAATAGAAAAAGCAAGTCATGAAGAAAATAAAAATAATTTTTTCCTTCCTTACGTCACATCTATTCTATTTTCTTTGCTTTTTCAATCTGAGAACTTTTGTGTGTGTGTGAGGATGATTCACCCTGAGCTAACATCTGGTGCCAATCCTCCTCTAATTTTTGCTTGCAGAAGATGAGCACTGAGCTAACATCTGTGTCAAACTTCCTCTACTTTGTATGTGGGATGTCTCCACAGCATGGCTAATGAATGGAGTAGGTCCACACCTGGGATCCAAACCCCCAAACCCAGGCCACTGAAGTGGAAGGCATGGAAACTTAACTAGCTTGCCATGGGACCAGCCCTTCTAAGAGACTTTATAAAGTAAAATTCCATTATTTCACTTGGATCCCCGTACATGGAAGCCACTACTCCATGTAGAAATGGATTCAATGGTATTTACAACAATAACTTCATCTATAATTTTTCCTTAAAAAGTTGATTTCAGCCTCAAATAATTAATCAATAGGAATATATGATGATAATATCATTATCCTTTTTATTATTATAAAATAATTGGATAATAAAAAATAGGATTGAACAATTATACAATCGATCATCATATCTATAAATTCTACCCCCAAGTTATATATCAATCTATTCCCTTTTATCAGTCTTCATGCACATCGATCAAATCCTAATCATTTTCATATCTAACCTAGACTAACTACAGCAGCCTCTGATCTTCGTGCTTTCACTTTAGCACATCTGAAACCCACTTTCTGCAAAGGAATTTTTCAGATTTTCAAAAAATCTACTTCAGAGAATGTCATTCCTGAGCAAAAAACTTTAATAGCTTTTGTTTTTATATATGTTAAAATGTACCCTGTCTGAAATGGCCCCTAAGAATCTGGCTAGTTTTCTAACCTTATGTTGTTCCACTTTTGTCCTCCAATCCATACCACCTTACTTTGAGCTTTGTGGTTATGAGAAATTATTTTGTGGAATAACGTCAGCAGATTGCAGAATTGGTGTTCTCTACTGTCATCCCCCTGACAGAAAATTGGTTTTCACAGTCACCCGGGATAATAGTACTTTGGGAATCTGGGAGTCCAATGGAGAAGTTTCAACCCAGCATGGAACAAATAATTCTAAAGAACAGATGCACTGAAGAGGGCAAAAGGAACAGTTTCACTGTGTCTGTGTTCTTCCTCCCCCAAGGCAGCATGACTCAGTGCCAGGAGACAACACACTGACCTGTGGTTTCTGCTATAGTAGAAACTGTGATCATGTGAGTGAATGCCTAGTTTCCTCAGTCAAGAAGGATGCTGTCCAAGAGGTGCACTTCTTTCTGCCTTACTCAGATTACTGAGGAGATCTGCAAGGCTGAGGGGCTAGAAGAGGCTAGGATCACAGCCAGAGCTCAGAAACCATCAAAGGGATGTTACAAACCACTTCATGGTTCCTCCTACTAAATAATTTATGGATTCCATTAGAAAACATGCCCACAAGCCACTAGGGACACCTTTCTTGCAGACCACCCTCAACTGGCCCACAGTTGCTCCATACACTCCGTACACTTCACTGCCATTACCCTGATCACTCCAGATGTGTGCTCCCACTGATGGTGAGAGTGAGCCTTTGGAGACAGCTAGTGAGCAAGTGCAGAAGGCCAGCCCAAATTTCCGAGCTTAGGAGAATTCTCATAAACGGGAACATTTCACACCTCTTCCCTGGGGAAAGCAAATGGCACACTCTCAAAATTTAGTGGGTCTTTGTGGGATTGAGAGAAGGCATATAATCTGATGTAATCTTGCTCAAGTGAGAACAAGAAGTGTGGAGCAGGGATATCCATGGAAAAGTTCTGAGAAAGCCTCAGAATTCCTAGCCAGACCGACAGATGAAGGTACCTCTCTCCCGAAACCAGTCAGTAGACTGAAGGAGGAGACTGCTTCTTTAAATGTGAACACCAATGCAAGACTTCAAGGGACACGAAAAATCAGGGAAATATGTCACCACCAAAGAAATACAATAATTTCCTAGTGACCAACAGCAAAGAAATGCAAATTGATGGATTGCTTGAAAAGATTTTAAATTAAATTGTTTAAAGGGAGCTGAGTGAGCTATAAAAGAACACAAATAAAGAACTCAATGAAATCAGGAAAACAATATATGTACGAAATGGGAAGTTAAAAAAAAGACAGAAGTCATAAAAAGAATCAAACATAAATCTGAAAAAATATTAAAGAGCCTATTTTGTTTAGATGAGGACAAACATACAGAAATCTTGGAGGTAAAGAATACAATGAGTGAAATAAAAATGAATACAGGTCATCAACAGCAGACTTAATCAAGCAGGAAAAGGAATCCATGAACTCAAAGACAAATCATTGAAATTATCCAGTCAGAGGAGACAAGAAAACCACAGACCAATATCCCTGATGAATATAGAAACAAAATTCTCAACAAAATATTAGCAAACCAAATTCAACAGTGTATTAAAAAGATCATACATTATGATCAGGTGAGATTTGTTTCTGGGATACAAAGATGGTTCAACATAAACGAATCAATAAATTTAATACACAACATTATTAGAATGAAAGTTTAGATAAAATGATCATCTCAATAAATGTGAGAAAAGTATTTGAAAACTACAACGTCCTTTCATGATAAAAATGCTCAACAAACTGGGTATAAAAGGAACATAACTCAACATATTAAAAGTAATATATGGCAAGCTCACAGCTAACATCATACTCAGTGGTGAAAAGCTGAAAGCTTTCTTCTAAAATCAGGAAGGAGGCACCTGCCTACTCTCACCATTTTATTCAACATAGTCTTGGAAGTCCTAGAAAGAACAATCAGGCAAGGAAAAGAAATAATAGGCATCCAAATTCGAAAGGAAGAAGTAAAATTATATTTATTTGTGGATTATATGTCTTACATACAGAAAATCCTAAAGGCTCCACCAAAAAATTGTTAGAATTAATCAATGGACTCAGTAAGTTTTCAGAATACAAAAATCAACATACAGAAATGAGATGTGTTTCTGTACACTAACAATGAAACCTCTAAAAAATAAATAAGTAGGGGGTTGACTCTGTGGCTGAGTGGTTGATGTTCTGTGTGCTCCACTTTGGTGGCCCTGGTTTGCAGGTTTGGATCCCAGGTGCAGACCTACTCCATTTGTCAGCAATGCTGTAGGCGCATCCCATAGGTAAGGTAGAGGAGGGTTGGCACAGATGTGGTCTCGGGGATATTCTTGCTCAAGCAAAAAAGAGGAGGTTTGGCAACAGATGTTAGCTCATAGCAAATGTTCTTCACAAAACAAAAAAAAAAAAGAAAGAAAGGAAGAAAGAAGGAAGGAAAACATTGCCATTCACAATGGCATCAAAAATGATAAATGCTTAGGAATAAATTTAACAAGGTACATGAAAGATCTGTATACAGTCATGCACCACATAACCACATTTTGATCAATAATGGACTGCATATATAACAATGGTGCCATAAGTTTAGTACCATATAGCTTAGGTGTGTAGTAGGCTGTACCATCTAAGTTTGTGTAAGTACGCTTTATGATGTTCGCATAACAACAGCATTGCCTAATGATGCATTTCTCAGAATGCATCTCATCATTAAGTGATGCATGTCTCTACTGAAAAATACAAGATTTTGATGAAAGAAATGGAAGAAGGCACAAAAGAAGAAATGATACATGGATCAGTAGAATTAATATTGCTAAAATGTCCATACCCAAAGCAATCTATGTTAAATACAATCCCTGTAAAAATTCCAAGGCATTTTCACAGAAATAGAAAAAACAATGCTAAAATTTGTATGGAGACAAAAAAACACCTTGACTAGCCAAAGAAATCCTAAGAAACAAGAACAAAGTTGAAGGCATCACACTTCCTGATTTAAAACTGTATCTCCATTCTATAGTGATCAAAAAGTATGGTACTGGTTTAACAATTATGCACATAAGCAAAAGGAATGGAATAGAGTCCAGGAAAAAAACAAGCCTCTAATCTATGGTCAACTAATATTAGACAAGGGTGCCAAGAATACTCAATGGGGAAAAGATAGTATCTTTAATAAATAGGGTTGGAAAATTGGATAACCACATGCAGAAGAATGAAACTGGACCCTATACTACACTACTCATGAAAATTAACACAAAGTGAATAAAAACTTAAATACAGCACCAAAAACTGGAAACCTCCTAGAGGAAACATAGAGAAAAGTTCTTTGAAATTTGTTTTGCCAATAATTTTTTGGGTGTGATGCAAAAAGCATAAGCAACAGAAGCAAAAACAAACAAGTAGAACTATGTTCTACTAATAAATTCTGCACAGCAAAAGAATTAATCAACAAAATGAAAAGGCAACACTTGGAAAGGGAGAAAATATTTGCAAATCATGTATCAGATAAGGTGTTAATATCCAAAATATATAAATATATAAATAAATATATTTCAAAATATATAAATAAATATATTTCAGTAAAGCTGAAAAAATTTTGAGATTTTAAAATAATGCTAGAATATTATTTTAAAAATCCCCTAAATCAAGCATTCTTCTCAATTGTAATTGTTATGCCACAGAAGAGATAAAGACCTTTGACCTACAGAAGTGAATTCATTCGTTATCAATATTACTTTCTCAATGGCTTTGGGTACATTCTGGCCTGAGTATTAACCATTTTGTTCTCATTAGGAAAAAAAGTGGTCCTTATTTTTGTTCTCATAGTTTTAGTAAGTCTGGAAAAATAAGATTTGCCGTCACTATGATGTGAGTTCGGTAGTCACTACATGTCTACATTATGAAAATTCCTCTTTTTACAAAGTTTCCTCAGTTTCTGCTTTAATTTGTCTACTCAAATAATGTTCCAAGTTGTTTGTACTGCTTAAGAATTAAGATATTGACTTCCATTTCTGGACATGATGATGTAACTGGAGCCAGATTAACCCTCTGTCATAAACAACTAGAAAACTAGACAAATTATATACAACGATTATTTTCAGATAATGAGCATTAGACATCACAGAAAGATGACAACCAAGAGAAGGGAAAATAATGAAGTGAATCCTAAAATCACTCCATCTTTGTGACCATAGCCACCTTTCAGATTACATTGCAAAGAATGGGACCTATCAGAAGCTGGGGGTGTCTCTGAATGAGGAAAAGAAAGTGGAGTTTGAGGAGACTATACATCTGGAATAGGATCTGCATAAATTAGAAATTCAAAATAGCTCACACTATTTTATGCTGAAAAATTAAGCTACTCAAAGAGTGCTTTGTTTTATATGTCAAAGTCAATTTTCAAGCATGGCCTTAAACTGTCTTCACTGTAGTACTGCTTGTATAACTTTCACCCTTGTCAACTATTTAAACTGCTAAAATTCCAGTTTAGCAGAATGTGACATTTTTGCAGAACCCATGCAAATAATAAGATAAAGTCATTCCCAAAATATGTGGCTATTCCTGTCAGGGTAAATATTCAGAGTGAAAGGGATCCAATTAGAAAACTGGCCGGTAGGTGTCCAGTTGGTCTATTCAAACAATGATGCCATATCAAGGACTCAGTGTTTGATTCTGTTGTTAGCAGATTTTTTTTTTTTTTTGAGGAAGATTAGCCCTGAGCTAACATCTACCGCCAACCCTCCTCTTTTTTACTGAGGAAGATAGGCCCTGAGCTAACATCAGTACCCATCTTCATCCACTTTATATGTAGGACACCTGCCACAGCACCTGGGATCCAAACCAGGGAACCATGGGCCACCGCAGCACCACTGGGCTGACCCCTGCTACTAGATTTGATACTCTAGATACTTGGTGTTGGCAGAGTTAGATCAGTTTTGGTAAATGGAATCCCATTCATTTAGGCCCATGCATAATGCCACTCTGCCACTATGACCACTTTTCTAATTGCTTTTGTGGCAAAAACTAAGATAACTGATGATAGAAGCTGGCTGAAGTAAACTGGCTGAACTATTTTGCATATATTGTTTATCATCTGTTCTGTGATGGATATTCTCTGGTGAGCATTAACATAGTGTCCCAGGATTGGGTATTTTATCTCTAACAGGCCCCTGTAGCATGCGAGGACTTGTTTTATCCAAATGCGTGTAATCCTCCAGTTCACATGGCATTGTCTTACTGTGCTGTGATTCTCTTATTATGCTGCCGTAAATCCACACAGCATCTTCTCTCACCACTGATATTTTTAATATCATAATGTCTATGTAGTAGTATAGTCCTTCACAGGCTAGACCCACTGGGGAGTCCTTTCTTGCTCTAGGCCCACTCAAAACTGGTAGTCTTCTGTGTTACCTGGTATATGAGCCAGAGTAAGGAATATACTTCGTTTGATTCCTGAGAAGGCCTACAGTTGACTGTCTTCCTTCTTTGTGGAGAGAAAGGCAAAATGTGAAAATCTATTCTCTATATGGAAATGATAACCTCAAATATCCCTGATGACTGGATCTCAATTTTATTGATGTGGTAAATACTTTAATATTCATGGAGTTTATTTCTCACTTTCTGGAGCTCATGTATCTTCACAGGCCTCCAAAATACTAGCCATTTCTTACTCATCTTTCCTGATTTGCATAATAACATCAACATGGTGGGTTAGTGCAATTTTCTGAAGAGTGTCCAGAAAATCTATATCTCTTTGGGCTATCATATGAGAGAAGATAAGAAAGTTTGTTTTATGTAGTCCTGAGGCAAAACTGTAAATGTCTTCCATTGTGTGCTCCAAGAGAATGAGAACTGTTTTTGATTATCTTTTCAGATAGGAACACAGTCACCAAAGTAATGGCCTCATACCATGTATGTCCATGAAAATGAATTAGTCTAGTTTAGCAGAGATCCTACATCCGGCACAGAGACTGAGAGTGGAGTGACTATGTGCTAGAGTTTTCAGGGGTATAATATCAGTCTCCAGAATCAGTTGGTTTTGCAGTGGCAAGACTGTTAATTAATGGAGATGTAATAGAGTCTATCATCCTATATACTTTAAATATTTAAGATCTTTAACTTCCACTGTCCTCAGAAATGTAATTTTATTTTCTATTTGCACTTTGGCTATGAAGTCAGAGAAGTGATAGGAGGCAGTTGTCTCAAGGATGTAGAGAGTTGAATAGTAGTATCCCCTCAAATACGTCCAAGTCTTAATCCTCAGAGCCTATGAAAGTGACCTTATTTGGAGAAAGAGCCTTTGCAGTATTCTAAAGCTGAAGATATCAAAATAAGTTCACTCTGGATTCAGGATAGACTCTAAACCCAATGGCACTTCTCCTAATAGAAGAAAAGTGGAGGCAGACTAGAGACACGCAAAGGAAAAGATGATGTGAAGACAGAGATTAGAGGGAAGTTACAGCCAAGGAACACCAAGGATTGTCAGCAGCCACCAGAAGGTGGGAGAGAGGCATGGAATGGATTCTTTTCCAAAGCCTCCAGAAGGAATTGATCCTGACAACACTTTGATTTCAGACTTCTTGCTTCCAGAACTATGAAACAATAAATTTCTACTGTTTTAAGCCACTGAGTTTGAGGTAATTTGATACAGCAGCCCTGAGAATCCAATGCAAAGTGCTTCTGTTTGGCCTTTCCCTCTGTGATAGGCTTTATCCCATAGGCCACGAATGCCTTTTGAGACTTATGTGAATGACAAAGAGTATCTATTCAGTTATGTGTGTTGGGGACTGAGACAATCATCAGATGTTCCAAAGATGCTAATGTCTCTTTGGGAAAGAATTGAGGGAATTATCAGCATATACATGTACTATGATGTTACAGGATTCTTCCTCTGTAGACCCATTCGCTTTATCAGTCATTGAGTTCCAGGTCTGAAAATGCTCAGGTCCAAAAACCTGGCAAGTAATTGTGATTTTATGGGAGATATTACTCTCAACCTTCAGATACCTATCCTGGAACTCTTCTGGTAGTATAGACTAAACAGTGCTCTTTTTAGTGGCTTATCTATTTGGTCCCTAGGGCTGCATGCTGTATGATGGTATCCATAGATTTCATGGATTTGGCCTGCCTGGCTGTCACTCTTACCTTACTGCTCATTGTGATCATTATGACAATTTGACTTCTGGTGATTGAGCATCATCACTTGGTCTCCTACTTCCAGTTAGAAGATCAATAATTTCTAGGAATTGTTGTACAGCATGGTGGTTAAAGCTAATAATATTGCAATATATAGTCAAAAGTTGTGAAGTGAGTAGATCCCAAATGTTCTTAATGCAAAAAAGAAATGGTAATTATGTGTTGTGATGCAGGTATTTAGCTAATGCTACAGTAGTAATCATATTGCAATATATAAATGTATACATCAAATCTATGTACAGTACATTTAAAGTTACACATTGTAGTATTTCAATTATATGTCAATAAAGCTGGAAAAATGGACCTACATACCACTCATCAAGCCATGCTGTGGCAGCATCCCACATACGAAATAGAGGAGGATTGGTAAGAATGTTAGCTCAGGCACAATCTTCCTCAAGCAAAAAGAGGAATATTGGCAACAGATGTCAGCTCAGGGACAATCTTCCTCCCAAAAAGAAAAAAAAAATATCTATTTAAATCACCTATATATCATTATATAAAATATATTAACATTCTGGTAATAATTTTTGGTATGCAGAGGCTAAACCTTTGTAAAACATTACATTTTTCCAGTTGAATACTTAATAAGAACAGGTCTTAAGAGTTTAATGATCTCTGGTTTCATAGTCAGTTAAAATAACACATTTCAAAATAGTTTATTTTTAAACTACTTATAATTCCTATGTGACTATATCATGAAGCACTGTTAAGTTTAGTCTGTATCATAACTTAATTTAAAATCTAATAGGTAGATGCAAATATTTTTTACATGCACACATGTGTATATATGTGAACAAAAAGCGATGTTTTATACGTTATGAATAAAAAGTGATTCATATTGCTGTATGTTTTGAGTTTTGAACTTGATTGCCTTTTACAATGAGAGAAGTATTTGTTTCTGTTAAGGTTTACATATTTTACCAAAAATAATGATTCACCTGCAGACCCGGATCTACCATAATCCCTAAATTAATGGAATAGTATCCATATTTAAACTATTATACAACTGGGATTGAGAAGAGTCTGCTGCCTATGGAATGGAGAACGTAAGTTCTGCAGTGCACACTGAATCACCACCAACCTTCTGCCTCTCACTTTCATTCTCTCCATGGGTTCTCGGCTTCTAAATGCCACTCTAGTTCTGCCATTGTTCTGGATTCTGGATCTAAACCTAGACAAAGAAGCTGAAATTCTAATCTCTCACTTTCAGTTCCTGCAAATCATTTCCCCCAAAGACAGTCCTTTCACCCAGTCAGATGAAATACTCTCATATTATGATACCACTTAATCCATATGACACCATGAAATGCAGGCACTTCTGTTTCACTCTTAAAGCAACTGTTAGATCATAAAAGCATGATTGTTCCATGAAGGGAAGCCACCCCATGGTCCTGGAGATCCTTTGCTCTAATTAGCATGACTAATTATAGTTCCCGTCTCTTTGCCAGGAACTCCTAGACATAAGATCTCATCACACAGGTAATGATGAAGGGGAGGCTTCCTAAACCTCTCTGAGAGTTTGCAATAGTAGGTCTTTCTTTGTTTCTTGATATAAAATTACGATTTCATCAGTAACTAGTACGAATTGAAGGAGGATTCACTTTCCAGGTGTCACGGTGGCATATTGCTTGTCTGAGAGATAGCAGAAACCACTTCTGTTATAATTACTCCTGCACCATCACTTTCCAGTTAGTGGCGAGTTTCCATTCCAGATCTTCACAAAATCTAATGCTATATGTCTGGAGAATCCTAAAATTTGGAATGTTAATTCATCTGTACTTTTATATGTTTACAAGACCAGATGATGATGCTCATCCCCAAGTAGTAGCTACTCTTCGAGCCTCAAAGCCATAATTTGAGTGTGTTATTTGCTAGAGTTTATTACAGAGCAATGGCTCCACTACCCAAACATGCCCATCCCAGAATGATTATGAAAGCAGACTTGATCTCGGACTTGATACTCATTCCTGGGTCCAGATGATAGCTTGCTATGAGGTACTATTCATTTTTTTTATTATTATTGGAAAATATAATGCAATCTTGACCTACATCTTCCACGTTCTTCCTCTGAGCATTTCTCCTGACATCTCTCTCCTTTTGCTTAGCTCCTTCGTGATGCAGCAATTTATCTCAACATAAATCAGAAGCTGATTCCAATTACAGTCTCAGATGAGATCTCTGTATTAAATTACATGGAGTCTATTTGCCATGGTACTCACAATGGGAGAAAGACAAATATCTAAAGATTTTTTGTTAATTACTTTGAACTGACACTAATCTCTGGAGACCTAGAATACTACTATGGTACAAAATGAAGAGTGAGAGTTCAAAAAGGTCAAATGATAGGTAAAAATTTATCTCAATTCTTCTTACAATGGATCCATGCAGATTGTGGAAGCATCTACATTATTTCTCTGATTCCTGAATGTAGATACACTTAGTAACTGACATAGTCTCCATGTGGGTCACCTCACTTAGATGGTGACAACTCTATGGTTATCTTTGTGGATGTCGAGAGTCTAGTACTAACTCTGGGCCACAATAAGGAAGAGTGGCTAACTAATGATTTATGACTTGTCATTTACAGTTTGAAAGTCTTCCCCTCCTTTTCCATTAGCCAACAATGCCAGTTTGTTTACTGATGGTTTACAACTGCAGTAATGAATGAGATAGGCTGGCTTAGGTAAAGGACTAGAGGAGCACAAAAGACTCCATTAGTCATTTTTGTCTTGTACAACCAATCAAAATTCATCATACAAATCCTGGTGTTTCCTATCCTGCGACAAAGTGTGTCCTGTACAAAGAAGAAAGGACTCTAGAGATCTTCCTGGACATCTCTTCTACCCTTGATGCTCACCTTTACTCTCTTTCTCCTACTGTAACCCAACAAGCTCTATTTTTTCTCTATTAAAAACATTACAAAAGTATTTTCTGTGGAGTTCTGTGAGTCGTTTCTATTGTCCCAAGCTAGAGATCTTCACAAAAGGCCAAGTGGAGGCCACTAGAATTGACTTCTCCACACCTTCCATAAAGATAATACATCACAAGCACTGTCATAACTCAGGGATTTTCAGATATTAGTGCTACCATCGCAGACTTGGAAGATAAAGAGCTGATGATCCCTATCACAATCTCATTTAACACACCTGTTTGGAGAACTAAAAGTTAGACGGGTTATCAAAATGACTGTAATTTATCACAAACTTAATTGGTTAGTGAAGCCAATCACAGGTTCAAGATCAGATGTGAAATCTTTTATTTTTTTTAATGATAAGATTGACCCTGGGCTAACATCTGTTACTAATCTTCCTCTTTTTTTCTTCTCCCTAAAGCCCCAGTATATAGTTGCATATACTACTTGTATGCCATTCTAGTTCTTCTATGTGGGATGCCGCAAAAGCATGGCTTGATGAGTGGTGTTCAGGTCAGCGCCCAAGATCTGAACCAATTAACCCCAGGCCACCAAAGCAGAACATGCGAACTTAACCACTTGGCCATGGGACTGGCCCTGGATGTGCTATCTTTAGTGAAGGAAATCCATACACCAGGTACTCAGGTGTTAATCTGGAAAATGCTTCTCTATCCTATCCCTATCAACAAAGATAATAAGTGTCTCTATTTCATGTGGCAATACATACCAATATACAATATTCAGAGGGTGAAGATATTTGTGATCCATGTAAATGCTTATCAGAGGACATCCACTACAAAAGAAACTCAGTTAGTAGATGGATGTGACAACTCATCCTGTGGATTTCAGTCAGCTTCTTTCCTGGGCTTCCCTGCTTCTTTCAGATAGGCCCACATACAAAATGGCAATGGGAACATGGGTTACATAATATGCACTTCCCCTTTTTAGATCTGAACTAGCTGCTGCCATTGCATATGTCTAATAGTTACAGCCAATATTGAGCTCCTAATGTTGATCATTATTTCCTGAGGAAACCAGCCATGCAGTGAGTATTAAACTCCTGTGAGTGAGTATTGGCCTCCTTTCCACCTGAAAGGGGCAGTGTTTGGTCCTCACAGGGTGATATACTTATTCTGAGTACATATTTTCCCTTCCCTACCTTCAGATTTTCTCCAAAGATCACTATTCATGAACTTAGTGACTGCCTTTTCCCTTGTGATGGTACACCACACATCACTTATGAATAGGGAGAACAGTTTACAACAAAGGAAGCATGAAAATGGACTAGCTAGTCTGAATACAAGTGGGGCATCGAGGTTCCAATTTTAATTTTATTCAGGTTGCAGCAAAAAATAAATTAATTGAGATGTAGCATAAAGCTGTAGATCTAGGAAACCACACAAACAACATAGTAAGCACTTACAGCTTAAGTATTTATTTCCTTAGAAAGATAAGTTACTAAGTAAACAAAAAACAGGACAGGGATGTAAGACTCAAATCTCAAATCTTTGAAACATCAGGAAGAGTATTGTGAATATGGTTTTGATTTACTGCGTGTGTGATTTAACAAAGCTAATTTTCCTCTTAAAACAAAGCAAATAATTGTAAGTTCTGTGGTTTTCATTATTTGGAGAGATATGTAAGGGGTACTCACCGAAAAAGTATCCTGAAAGTCTACCCAGAAGAAAAATAAATCAGTGTAATAATAATTTTGTTAGACATAGAATGGCCCACAAGTGATTCTAGGGTCCAGACTATGGACGATCTCTTGTCTCTGTTTTCAAGCATAAAGAACTCATCTTTATCTATACAGATGGCAAATAGACACACAAAAAGATGCTCAACATCACTAATATTCAGGGAAATGCAAATCAAACCTACGCTTAGATATCAGCTTACATCCGTTATAATGTCTATAATCACCAAGACAAAAAATAACAAATGCTGGTAAGGTTGTGGAGAAAAGGGGAACTTCATACACTCTGGTGAGAATGCAAACTGGCACAGCCACTATGGAAAACAGTATGGACATTTCTCAAAAAATTAAAAATAGAAATACCATATGACCCAGCTATCCCACTACTTGGGATTTATCCAAAGAACTTGAAATCAACAATTCAAAGAGACTTATGCACCTCTATGTTCATTGCAACATTATTCACAACCACATTGATGGACCTTGAGAGTATTATGTTAAGTGAAAAAGAGAGACAGAGGAAGACAAACATGGTATGATTTCACTCATTTGTGTAATATAAACAAACTTACAGACAAAGAGAACAGATTAGCGGTTACTAGTGGGAAGGGTGGGCACAAGAGGTGAAGGGGTACATTTATATGGTGTCTGACAAACAATATTATACAACTTAAATCTCACAATGTTATAACATTTTATGACCACAATAAGAAAAAACGAAGCCATCTTTATGAATTCCTGGTGAATATTGTTCATTTCCATAATTTTTCTACTAGCCTGGTTTATCCATAATTTGAGGGATACAGATTTGACATCAATCCTTTCAACTGAAGGTATTTAATGGTTTGGCATATTAGAAGGCAGGAATGTATTAACAATTTATCTCTATTTACAAGTGTAGCCATCAATTTTTTTTAAAAACCCTATAATGCATTTCTTTCATGGATGAGCAAATTGTTTCTATACAAGAAATGGAAGAATTTGTCCAGAGCTTAGGACAATATGGTATTGTATTGTTTTCATTAAGAACAATGATCAACAATCTCACAGAAGAAAGCACAAACAGGATCACAGTGGCCCTTGACCAGATCCCATAGAGAGTCAGATAAACTTTAATCTCTTTATCATATTTATAAATTGCCTTCCACAAAAGGAGGTAGAATTTCAAAATATATGTATATCCTAATATCTTATTTCCATTATTCATTATTTTATATATTTGCTTAAATTATGCAAATCTTGTTTTACATTGCTTTCAGAAAGTTATATGGATATAAATTAAGGATGAGATTTAGATACTATGGCCCAGAACAAAAGAATTTCTAGATTCACTCATCAACCAGGTTTCATTCCAATAGATTTTCTAAATTAAGTGTGGGAACTGCAAGTAGCATCAGGTGGGGTCATGTTATCATTCCAACCACTTGTTACCTAGTGTTGAATTGGTAAAGTTTGAGGTGACAAGCTCTGACTACAGGTATAAAATGATCTGTAACTCCTGTCCTTGCTCTGATTCCCTCTTTTTCCAAACTGACTACAGTGCACAATTTGAGAATAGAATATTTAAAGTATTTCCTGAGAGAAATGGCATGGGCTACCGTGAGTCTACTTACACTCTGCTGGTGGAGTAGAGGAGAGAGACCAAAAGCCAGTTGAAGTTTTCTAGTTTCAAGTGTGAAATAGCAAGGGAAACGTTGGGATATAGGTTCGTAAATTTGATATCTGTTTGTTTACTGGCACATTCAGAATGTGACAATGAATCTAATTGCTTCTAAATAATCAGATGAACAACTCAAACTTTCTCAGATGAGGTAAGAGTGGACAGGCATGCACTTGGGAAAAAAGTGAGCAGAATCAAGTCTAACCTAGAAAAAAAGTAAAGACTCTAAAATCTTATTTTTTTCTAAAAACATGGAGAAAGAATTATGCTCCATAATGGATCATATCCAGAGCCTTGTCCATATCTCATTTAGATGATACAGATGATGAGATTTTGGACTTTGAGCTGATGTTGCAATGCGTTGAGACTTTGAGGGACCTTAGGATGCAGTGAATGTATTTTGCATTTGTGATGGACATGAATCTTTGAGGTCCAGAGGATAGACTGTTACAAGCAGAATAATGGCTGTCACAGATATCCAAGGCCTAATTCTCAGAATCTGTGGCTGTGTGAGCATGCATGGCAAAAGGAATTTTGCAGATGTTACTGATTTCTAATTTCACACCATTGTGCTCAGAAAAGATGGCTGGAAATATTTTAAGGCATGAGGTTGGCACCAGGCCATTAAAAAAAACCTAAAAATAAATAAATGAAAGGATTTTGAAGGCCGAATTGTCTTGATTATTGAAGTATAAGTACTCTAATTAGTTTAACAATTTTTTTTCTTAATAAAGAACAAATTGATCAACACTCGGGACAGGAAGCACCCATTAACATTATGAGAATATTATTGATAATGTATGAATTTATTGGTTGTAGGTCAAAGGTGGTTAGCTCTTCTGTAAAATAACCAGTGTTTCCAATTGTGCCCTGTTATAAGGAGAACAAACAGATTCTTATTGAAATAACTATATTGCCATGAAAATAGCAATACTCAGTAAGATTTTCCAAATTCTGGAGGGATAATGTGGGAAGAAAGAGATAAATGTTTCAATTCTGCTCACAAAGGTTCAATTACCAAATTGCTACAAGTCATAGTTAGCTTGAGAGAAAAGAGAAAAAATAAGCAATAGTTCAAACAAAAATTCATTAGAATTATAATCATTCTCATCAGTTCATTTAGTCCCATGTAATCGATGCTTTATCTTGACCTTCTGTTAGCAGTTTCATGAAGTCAGTTTTTCTGTTAGAGTTTTGTAATTTTTTTTTTACCCAGTTTACATTTATGGATCTGAAACTTTATCAGAAACCTGTATTCTAGAGTAAGAGCCCTTTCCATGAACTTCTCTGAAGATGAAACACAGTTTGAAAAGGCATCAGAGTAAAACAGTAACTGCGTATAAATGACAAAAGACTTTGAAATGGCAATTAACAAAGAAATGTAGTTAATTTGTGACATAAAACATTTAAAAATAATAACTAGAAATATGACTGATAACCAGGACAGATCAGAATTTTAGGAATGATATATAATTTTAAAACACTTATATCAGTAACATTTACCAACAGAATATGATAGATCCCTTTGAAATAATGCTTACATGTCAATTTAACATGGTGACAATTAAAGATTTTCAGGCAAATGCAAATTAAATAGTTGTAGGAAAAACCTTAGTGCCTGTTATTAAAGACCTGATAAAAATACAGGAAATTTATTTTGATAAAACATAAAATCCCTACCCTTCTGGTAGATTACACAAAGATGAAACCCTTCATAATCTCTTTATCAAGAACAGACTAAAGATTCAAGTTCAAGAAAGTTATCTTTTAAGAGAGACAAGAACAAATTCTAATTTTGCACCAGCTTACTTTGGACATTGACACTTATTTACTTAATTGAACATAATTTACTTTTAGCTAACTTGACCATGCATAAAACTCCTCAGGGTTTTACTTTCACAAACTCTCTGTCACTTATTTTTTTTATATTCAGAATTTGTCCCCTGTTATTCTTTGTTTTTTCTTAGTACTTTAAGACAAATTTGTCTTTCTTTTCAAAGCAGACAAAAATATCTCTATTTCCTATACCTTCTTTACCAAAAAGATGCATGTGTACATAAAATTTCTAGAAATACATGCTTTCTTATAGAAAATTCCTCAGCATATACATAGCATGTCTATCAACCAACCTAAGCATTTTTTAGTTTCTCTGCAATAAGAAACCAAAGGTAGACAAATCTTTGCTTAATAACCAACTTCTAATATTTTATCTTATGTGGAAATGACCTAGATACTCAACAAATTTTTATCATTTACCTTAATTTAGCAAAAACCTAAAGTTTTAAATTACCAAAAGCAATTTAAAAGCTTCTTTTTAAGTATACAGTTTATAAAACATAATTATTGTACTCAAAAACTCTTACCCATTTTCATCTATCTAAATCATTTGTTTCCAACAATTATGTTGAGATTACCCACAAAAACTTCATGAGACATTGGACAAAATTAGCTATCATCTAAAGCTGTTATTTTACTGATGAATTTGTAACAGGGATAACATGAGCTTATTTGACCAGTAAACCCAGGCGGCATGTGTGCATCATATCCAAGCACTGACAGCTTTGAGGACATGTCTACTTCAGTCAAACCAACAAATTTAAGCAAGCTTTCATTTACCAAAGGCTAATTTATATCATGTTAACTTGAAAGACATTTGAGTTAGTTTCTATTTCATTTAGAAATAATATGTAGGCACTCACTTTAAGTCAATTTCGATAAAGCTCTTAATTTTGGCCATGTCATCCAGAGGTAGAGAAATATCTCACATTTACAACATATACGTATAGACATATAGGAGCACACAGGTAGACATAGAGACCTTATAGCTTCCATTAAGTTTTTATGAATCATGGTACAAAACTTACTAGTTTGAGAAACATTTGAATTTCAAACAATGGCTCTCAGGTCTAGAGAAAATGGGAGCAGAAAATTTACATCATAAAGACACAGAGAAAGCAGAAAAATTTTCTTCTAGTTGGAGTTTCTGGGGCACATTTCCCTTATCAGTTTCTAACATCCCAATATCTGGGAACAGGGGAGGCTTTGGGATTGGCAAAAGGACAAATGAACTTTGAACTGTTTTCTAGAGCCATACCTTCAACCTGACAGAGATTTACAAGATAAATATCATTGCTTCCAGTCACACAAAGATCTGGATTATAGTCTGAATGACAAATGAGGTTGACCCACCCTTCCAGCTATATTTTTTCAATTACTTCTTTATATAGGGAAATTTTTAACTTAAGAGGTGAATCAAAAGATTTTTATGTTCTAAAACTTCAGGACAATGTATTCACTCTTAAAAAGTCTGCCCAGAGTGTTTAATAACAAAGGTCCTCTTTCTAAGTATACAGTTTAACCCTATACAAATTTACTCTCTGGAGGGGGGAGTTTTTATTATCTTTTTATTAGCATCTGATATTAGCTTTACTTTGTATCTCATACTGTGTGGACTCAGGCAAGGTTATTGACTTCCCTTTAGCATGTTGAATTAACATTGTTTGAAGTGCATATTTACATGCTGTCTTACAATCAGGAAGGGGAAATATTCCCCAGTAGGACACAATGTCTACCCCTCCCCATACAATCTATAAAATAATGAGGCAAAAAAAGAGATGTAATTGCTTCACATAAGGCCCATAAATGTTGTCAATTTTCCTACAAAATTTCATCTGAATTCCATCAACTCTCACATCTCTAATCACAGCTTTCACTAGGACTTTATCAATAGGTCTTGGTCTTATAATATTGGATAGAGGAAGCATGTCCAGCCAAACATAATACACTTAGGCAAAGTTGGTATAACCTCTTTATGTAAAATTATCTCAAACATTCCAAACTCTGTAATCCTATCAACACTTATACTTTTACATTTTCTCAATTTAACTGTAGGCTGAGGTAGAGTCTTAAGGCTAGTGGTTATTTTTTTGTATTTCTTTTTTATTTTTATAGGTAGCAATAAAACAATTATGATGAGCACTCTTTAAAAATTTTGCCCAATGTAGAAGTTTTTCCAATTTAAATGATCCATCATCTGGCCACAATGATGAGTAGGATCTTAGAAGCCACTCAAATCAATAAGACTTTATGGCTTAACCATGGACATGAGAGATGTCCCCAAAAGAGAATGTAAAAGAAGAAGCTCTCACAAGATCCAGCAAGTTCACTCCCAAACATAGTCCAAGAGAACAAAGACTTCCACTGCACAGAAGGTAGTGCACCAACATGCAATGAAGGTTGAGACAACAAAGGCCTCTTATGAAAAAAACTAGGACTCCTTATGACAAACTCTCCTGAGAGGTGACATAGCCAGACAAAGAGAGTACCTCTAGGAAGCCCAGTCTTTTTGACTGACTACCAAGATGCACACCAGTACATGCATCCCCCAGATGGCAGAGACCAAAGAGTTCACAAAGCCAAGCTCTCAAGACATAGAAGACAAAACAGAAAACCTCATCTTATATGCACATTAACAGCATTAGCTAAACCTTGGGTAGCTCGGAGCCAGATTAATACATAAGTGGAAGGTCCCATAGGGTTGGGGATTGTGTTTGCTTTACAGAGTACCTCATCATTGAATGGACATTTTCTTGAGATTGGTAAGGGGACCTGTTGTCATCTAACCTGTTCCATGACCAACTTATCCTATCATGGGAGTCTTCTTGAGATGGCAAGTGCCTTAATGGATCTTAACTGCTTGACTCACACCCACCAATACTGCAACCTTTTTTGACTTCCATGATGTCTCTTAGTAACAGCTTTCACCTCTTGCACATATTCCCAGACAACAGGCTTATAGAGATGCCTTCTTCTTGCCCTACGATTTTTCCTTTTTATGACAAGTGATACAAAAGACAGAAACAGGAAACATAGTGACCATCTCTGGGAGGAAAAGGATCAATAAACCAAGGAGTACTCAGTAGCTCATACTACTTACTCACAGCTATAAATTTGCCAATTTCGGAATATGCAGCCTAAGGCACTACAGGTGGGAATAGAATTAGCATTTCCCATTGTTTCAGAATTTAGACATAGCCAGTCAAAAGTATATTTATACTGCAGCTATAACCAGATTGTGAAAATTACCAGATTGTGAAAATTTTGAGGTGTCCCTGAAACCAAGACTGTCACAATGAAGGCCAAACCAAGGCTTCCTTCTAATGGCCAATGTAATTTCCCTGAGACTGACAGCAGTTTGATAGGACTGTTAGCCACAAACAGGAGTGCAACCTGCATTTCTCCCCAACCACCTCCAACTGCAAAATGGAATGCAACTACATTTTTTTTCCCACTGTAGTTTTGGGATCCTCCAACCTGATGATGATCAAGCAAAGCCCTCAGGACAGCAAACAAGCGTGTTAAAGTTCTACTGTTCTCTTGTAATCATATACAGCTCCTGGAACCTTTAGGTTGAAAGGTAGAGCCTTTAGGTTGAAAGGTAGAACCTTTAGGTTGAAAGGTAGAGCCACGAGCAGGAATTAGTGTCCCACCAGAGTTGCCAAATTTGTTACCAACCCAGGGAGGTCATCTCCACACCTTAAGACATCCCAATAGTCGAGAGGCAAGGTGGTAGGAGAGAAAGGGTTTCATTATAGTTTGTTAGTAAGGGGGAAGATGGCTCACTAATGTCGGAAAAAACCGTCTTACAGAACAAAGATTGCAGGCCAGTTATATAGGGGGCTGGTCTCTGGGTCTAGGAGGCATCTGGTCTCCAGGTGGGGAAGACATCTTGTCTTAGTTCCCAATAATCTTTTGTTTTACTGGATATGCATCAGAGACTGGAGCGATGCCCCATACCCTGATCTTTCAGTTGTCATTGATGGTGGTTGTCAGCATAGACCCTTTGCCCTGGGGGTCATCACATTCCTAAGGAACTCAAAAGAGTTACAAAGTTATTGCCTTATAGCAGCTGAGAGAGGCCTTAAAATCTACAGAGCATGTACATCTCCTGGAGAGTGCATATCCAGCTAAATTAGTTAATCAGAGTCATTCAAAGTTAGAATATGGTTTCTTTTCTATAAGATGACTTCTCTTACATTAACCGCGTGTTGAACTGGTATCAATTCAACATGATCCAGAACATGATAACTAAGAGACAGGAAATTGAAAAGGCGAACTGTAAGATTTCTCTAGTTTCCTGAGTATAGTCATTTTCTAGATTACATTGCAAGGAACAGGATCTCTACCAGAAACTGGGGGTATCACTGCATAAGGGGAAAAAAAGGAGAATTTGAGAAGACTATACATTTGCAATTGAATGTGCAAAATTTGGCAATTCAAAGTTGCCCAAGCTATTTCTACTGAAAATTAAGCTACTCAGAGAAGACTTTGTTTTGACCTGCTAAAATCAGTTTTCACATATGCCTTAAACTATCTTGATGTTAATACCAATTTTACACCTCTCAGCCTTGTCAACTGTTCAAACTGCTTAAATTCCAGGTTAACAGAGTATGACCTTTTCTTTCTTATCTGCATATCTGATTTACGCAGAAAAGAAAGATAAAGAGATTCCCAGCATATGTGGTTAATCCTGTCAGAGTAAATAACCAGACAGAAAGGATCCAATTTGGAAAACTGCCCTTCAACCATCCAGTTGTTCTACTCAAACAATGGTGCCATATTAGGGACCCAGTGTTTGATTCTATTGCTAGCAGATTTGATAGTCTTGACATTCAGTTTTAGCCGTAGTTAGATCATGTTTGTTAAACAAGAGCACATACATTTGGGCCATGCATAGTCTCACTCTCTGCCACTATGGTCAATTTGCTAATTTACTTTTGGGGGTGAAAATGGGATGGCTGATGATAGAGGCTGGCTGATGTCAACTGGCTGAGTCATTTTGCCTACTGTATTGTTTAGCACCTATTCCATGATGGATGTTCTCTGGGGAACATTAACATGGTGTCCCGTGGTCAAATGTTCCATCTCTAACAGGGCCCTATAGTATACCAGGACTTGTTTTTCCAAATACATGTAGTTCCTCAGTCTAGATGGAATCATCTTGGTGTGTTGTGGTTCTCCCATTAGGCTTTCCACAGATTCCACACAGCTAGTATATGTTGTGTAATGCCCTTTTTTCGTGGCTTATTTTTTCCCTAGGGCTGCCTGTTCTATAACCATATCCATAGCTTTTCATGAGTTAGGCCTGCTGGCTGCAAATGTGATCTTATTTTTCTCTGTGATTATTGTGAACACCTGATTTCTGATGATTGATCACCATCATTTGGTCTCCTCCATTTTTGTATTTGATTATGATTAATATCAGTGAGCTGAGTTTTATAACTGCCTAAAAGCCTATCCCTCAGAGGCCAGCCACACTGAGCATTCCTTATAACTTCAGTAAACAATCATCTGGTGGATTTTCCAGACCTATATATCTATCTTAACATATGCACTGCTAAGCCTTTTGATTCTTTCTCCCACTGTTTGCCACAGCACTTCCAGCACATCAGTTTCACCCTGTGTGGGCCATCACTTTTCCATGATTCAGCAACATCCTAGTAGTCTGTTACCACGAGCTCCTGGAGTCTGAACACTGGTATTAAAGCCTATGTCCTGAGAGACATCTCCAAAATAAAACTATGCTTCCTTATGGAACTCTATGTTCTATTTTTCATAATTCAGTTGCTCAGTGTACAGTTCCCTATATAATCTCCCAGTTCTTGTTGTTAAATGTTGGCTAGATCATTCAGTTCCTTGAGTTTTAATATCTTTCCTCCCTTGTTTGAACAACTTATACCTGGTAGTATTACTATGCGACTCAACCCTAGTTATTGGCCTATGTCCAAGAAGGGAGATAAGAGCAGATCCTGAGAGGGGCACGTGATGTCCTGTGGGAAAAAGACCCTACACCATCCTCAAACAATGGAGAAGTGCTCTCCCTTAACAGAGAGGAATGGGCCACTTCTGAGGACTCAGAGGGTTCAGACAAATCTGGGATTTCAAAATTGTCATGTACAATTAACCATTTATAAGACCTCTTGGGATTCTGCTCTTTCTCAACTAGCATCCTGACCTTGGTAAGAGATCAGACTAGTTTGGGAATTTAAGTGGAACTGGAAATGTTTTACTTTTAGAATAATACAGATTTTTTTTGGCCTCTGAAAAGGATGAGAATCTCTTTCTTGCTGTGAAGAAGTCCTCTCTGGCTTTCATGATTAGCCTTAATTTGAAGGATATTTTTACCTTTACCTGCCATTTTTACCTGCCATTTTTACATTATAGTCTTCAAAATTTGAAATCAGCAAAAATAAAAATCCAGCCCCATTGTCATCATAATTTCTACTTTTCCCATATTTATCAAATACCTTCCCTTTCAACACTATATGGTCCCAATTCACCATCACTGAAACTAGTAAAAACTTCAGTTACCACACTTCCAAGGCTATTTGTATCCCATCTACCACCAGTGATAGAGTCATTACAACTGGTGGTGAACGATCCAACTCTGAAATCTGATCTCATGATGTACTCTCTTATTTCACCCTTGGTATCAGTTATCAAAGGTTGAATGCTGCCAGGAAGCAGAGCCTGAGCTGGATATGAGCTTGCAGGGAGATTACTAAGGAGTGTTGTTGGAAACAAAGTCTCTGAGTGTGAAGGGTAGGAAACAAGATTGGATAGTGAAAAAAATAGGGACATAATAATGCTTCAGCATAGGCCTCAACCACCCCACTGGGAGCTCTGAAGCTAAGATCACCTTTAAGAATAGGCACAAATTAAAATGAGGAAATCAGGCAATGGATATGAGCTTTCCCAGGAAGGAGATGTCACTATAGACTAGATAATTCTCTTCAGCTCAGGCAATCCTCAGAGAAACCTAGTAGATAAAAGGTGTCAGCAGACCGTCTTCTCATCGGCTGGGGAATAATTTCTATACTCCCAGAAGGAGAATCTGGGTAACACATCAAAACATCCACCAAAAGGCATAATGAAGATTCAAAAATATAGCAACTCTGCTGGCAATGTTTTACTTTGGATCTATGTTCTAATTCTTTTTAAGAGAGATTCTCTTCTCATTTCAGATCCACAGATTATTAATAGCATGAAAACAAAGCTTTCCCATGACAAGCATCTCTCCCTTCTTACTTCTAATTTGATAAGAATTCCTGGTAAATTTTTTTTTAAATACAATTTAACTGGATTACAAAGGCAATCTACAAAACAAAGTTGAAAAGAAGATTGTTAAAGGATAAATACTTTCTAAGATTAAATGTTGACGAAATAAGAGTAACATAAGGAGTATTGCAAATGTTTGGAAGATAAAATGATCACAATTTCGAGACAATACTTTCAAATAAAAGAAAGAAACCAAAGTGGTACTCAATAATCTCCCTTGTTTGGACAAAAATGAAAAAAGAGAAGGAGTATCTATAGTCAGAATAACAGAGCCAAGGGGGATGAAATGGAGCTAATATAACAGGTGTGAAATACAGAAGAGGAAATTCAGAAAGCCTGGCTGAAGTTGCTCAAATAAATCAGAATAGATCTGTGTTGACACAATGCTACTTTATTATCTGGAGACTCTGTACATGCAAGGTAATATCCTTTTAACCTGCAGGCAGTAGAATTTACAATAATACTGGGATTTATTATATGCACATATAAGCACAAGATCATTTACCCTTTTCTTTATGTAGTTGCTTTCCAACACTTCTACTGTGAGCTCTTTTAATCATAGTGAAATTGATATGTACTAGTTATATTTTAACTACTTAATTGATTCTTTCCTGGATAGAAATGAGAACCACATCAAATTTAAAAGAAATTTATAAGGAAAGATTGAATTTTACCAGGATGTCTAAGAAGTGAGCCTCTTTTCTTGCACTGTATTGTTATTTCAGCCGTCGGTTCTGTGGAAAGGTGCTTGTGTGGCCAGTGGAAGATAGTCATTGGATCAATTTATAGACAACCTCAGATGAACTTGCTCAGAGGAGCCATGAGGTGACTGTGCTGGTATCTTCAGCTTCCGTTCTCGTGGATCCCAACAAACAATCTGCTCTTAAATTTGAGGTTCATCCTACATCCTTTACTAAGAACGAACTTGATTTCCTTTTTATGAAATGAATCAGGATGTCATATGAGTCATCGAAGTGTATATTGTGGGCCTTTTCTTTTCTTTTTTTTTTCCAGAACTATATGAGTTTAATAACTGCAGATTAACAGAAATGACAATAAAACAGATACAATAGAGTAAAACAGGGTTTAGGTGGGAGTGGAGGGTGCAGAGGGCACTGGATATGATCACAGCAACCAAGAAGTGATTCCTACGGTTCCCTGAGAAGTCATGAGACACCTAATAAATGTCACCAAGAACTTCATGTTGAGGAAAGCACTAACTCCGAAAGATAAGTAGGGGCTCTATTGCTGAGCTTAGAACAATACATTCAATAAACTGCATAAAAAAATCGATTCAATGATGCAAAAATTAAATTATGAATATTCTGACTTTATTCCAAAGCTCTGTGAGGATGCAGTTTTGACCAAGATCTAATGAAGAAACTGCAAGAGCCAAATTTGATGTTCTTGGAGATGCCATTGTTCATTGTGGTGATCTACTGTCTGAACTACTTAACCTCCTTTGGTCTATACTCTTCAATTTACCACTGGCATTACATGTGAAAAACTCTGTGGAGGGCTTTCGTTACCTCCTTCCTATGTACCTGTTGTCCTATCAGAACTTAGCGACAAAATGACATTTATGGAGAGGGTGACAAATACGTTGCATTTCTTATATTTTGATTTTGCATTTGAGACCTTTAAAAAGAAGTGGGGTAAGTTTTGCGGAGAAGCATTAAGTGAGCCATTGGTTTATTTGTTACATTTTCCCTACAGTAGATGGAAAGAAACCTTATTTTCTTTGTGTGTTACAGAATATATGTATATATATATATACAACTAAAGAGAATTTATATTTTCTAAGGTTTAGTGTCAAAATGGACGTAAGATAATTTTTCAGTCAAAATTTACCACTCATTCAAGAAAGCTTGTGCAAACTATTCTAGAATTCTGTGACATTGTAGATGTAATTTCATTTGACGTTCATCTACCATACTAATATTTTTAGAGTTTGTTTATTTAAAGAGCTACATATGCAATATGTTTTCCATAAATCATAATGTCTCAGTTATTTATTGTTGTATAACCAACCATCTTAAGACTTAGAGTTTAAAACAGCAACCATATTATTTGCTCACGATCTTGCAGACCAGCAACTTGGGTTGGCCTCAGTTAAATGGCTCTTCTTTGGGCCTTGCTAGGGCTCACTCATTAGGCTACAAGTAGCTATCAGCTTAGCTGGGGCAGCATGGTCCAAGAAAGTGACACTCACGTGGCTGGGGTTTGGCAGATTAGCTAGACACATTAATTATCTCTTCCATGTGGCATCTCCAATAGACATGTTGTGCTTTTACAGATGATACCATAATTCCAGAAATGCTTGCATGAACGTTCCAGGCCTAGAACATGAATGTCATTTTTACCATTGTCTACTTGTAAAACAGGTTATGAGGCAAATCCAAACTCAAAGGATGGAAAAATAGCTTCCAGCTCTAGATAGGAGAAGTTGTGAAGAATACATAGCCACTTTTAATATACTTCAGAAACTTTATTAAATATATTCAAAAATCAGCCATGAAGAAATATGTTTTACTAATCTGGTTTTAGTAAAAACTCAACTTTATGTATAAGAAAGAATGATTACTTTGTGTAAACTTTCTGTTGACTTTTCTTTAAAATTAAGTACTTCTAGGAGCTCACAGCTAAGATTCCTTTCAGGTTTCAGAATCAAAGTCTTTGATCTCTCTCCTGGATTCAATTTTTATATTATATCTGAATTGTTTCTTTGATCTAATCATCTAATACATCTATTAAGAGGGCAAGTCCTTAGTTGTGGATGAGTTGTCTCTGAGCATTATCTAGCATTACTCCTCCCTTCTCAATGGATTAAAAATCATCAGCTAAGTAAATCTAAAATTTGGGGAATTACTTTAAAATTATTAATGCCTGTTTTCTGATTCTACAATTGCTACTTCCCCTCCATTTAAAAAATAAAAAAGCAAAATATGAGGGTCTAGTATACTTTACATATCTAAACGGTATCTAATCATGATTCTGTGACAACATTCATTCAATAACAAACATTTATTGAGCTTCTGCTATGATTTTTGTTTCCAGAAAAAAGAAGAAATTTAGGCAACATTTATTGAGAATTTACTTTTTTCCAGGAAATCTTCTACATTCTTTATATTTACTAACTCACAGAAGATACATGTAGAAATCCTTTTTATAGGTGCTACTATTCTCCTCATTTTACAGATGTGGAAACTGAAGGACAGAAAGTCCAGGTAACTTGCCCAAGTTCTCATGGGGAAGATGGGTTGGGGAGGGCACTGAAACACAGCCGTCAGGCCCGTGGACCTTACCCCTTTACATATTGCATTAACTCATAGAAAAGAGACAGGCTCTGACTTCAAAAACTCAATATATTACTTGAAGAGACATCTTGCTAAGCACCAAGTATCCTACAATAAAAAAGACCAAGAAAGTTAGTTTTTCTTGATCTGGGAGAACTTTTAAACCAACACTTCCCATTGCCAACACATATCTTTCAACTACCCAAACTTAGCTTTGACCAAAGGAGTCCTCCCGCTTCACCATTTACACATATATATAAAGCACCTTTTTGTTGAGCCTTGTAAAAATTTTGAATTCTAAAAAATATCCCTTTCAAATGGAACTTAAACATGCATAGCATAAATGTAATAATTATTATCAATGTATAAGAAGGTATATAAGGTTAATTTAAGATTACAGAGGAAATAAAGATCTGAGCTATAAAAACATTATCCTTTGACTATATATTATGTACTGTGTGAGAGTATGGGAGGCAGTGACTTGGAGAATAAAACTGAGACGAAAGTCTCCAAAGCAAAGCTCTTAAAAATTAATCAAGAATCACAGATCACAGAAAATAACTTCTTAGACGAGATTCCAGAGCAAGGGTATGGAAAGTAATGTGAAGGAAAGTAAGGCATCAAATGGCAAACAATCAAAGAAGAAAACTGATTGGTGAATGGGGGAGGGTGGGTAGGTCTGCCCGCAATAAAAGACTAAACAAATAATCTAAAGACCAAAGTTTCTAAGATTAATCTGCTAAAAATTAACCAGGAATCATAGGTCATAGAAAATAACCTCTTAGATGAGACTCCATAGTAAGAGCATGCACAGTAACGTGAAGGAAAACAGGGATCAAGTGGCAAACAAAGTAGAAAGCTGAACAGTGAGTGGGGTGAGTGATTCGGTTGGAGGGCCTGTGAGAATGTAAGACCAAGCAAATAATCCAAAGCCACAAAGAAGCTTAGGGATCATTGTAGGTAAATAAGAGGACACCGGTGCAAGAGGTTGGTGCAAATAAACTTTTACAGTAAAGTCAGTTTTCCATCCTGACTTTCCAGAGGTTTTATGTCATTCCTTGAACAGGCTCTCATCACAGCAGTGCTGATTTATTTTAGGGCTAGAAACTGACAAAGGAGTTTCCCGGCCAAGTTATAAATACTTAAAAGGGAGAATGTTTGACTTTTTGCAGATGAATCTTTCTTACCACCCATTCCTATATGCTTGGCAATACTTACTTTAGTTTTTCTATATTTATAACTTTTCTGTAGACTAGAGACACAAATTAGGTATGGGAAAATACTCAGTAGACTGAATGATGGGTTAGTACCTCAGGCTACCATTTCTTTCCTCGCAGTTTTCAAGCATCTTCTTTTTAGATTAAATAGTAATAATCTATCCATGTCAGAATATTTCAAATTCCTTCAGAAAGAAAAGATTGATGACATGGAGATGGAGGTGAAAGACATGGTTTCATTTTGTATCTCTCATTCATCATGTATTTTCCTGATCACGGATGATCCAGGACTTTGGTCCTGAAATAAAATTTCTGCTGTAAAATTTTCAAGGGAGAGTGAGACTTTAAGCCTTAGAAGGGAAGGTTTATTTTTTCCTGGTGAGATCTATATCATTAGGGAGGACTCTTGAGCCACTGGGGTTTCTCTGCTTGCCTTTCACTATCCTTGTAAAGGATACTCAGCTTCCCACGTGTAACCTGTTTATTCTTTGTGCAACTGGAGACCAGATTGAGACAAGTGTGAACAATGCAAATCCTCACGCTGCAGATCTGTATTTAATGTGGAGGATCATTATGATATTTAGAAAGCATTTTTCTCTTTTTCTGAGGAAGAGTAGCCTTGAGCTAACATCTGCTGCCAATCCTCCTCTTTTTGTTGAAGAAGACTGGCCCTGAGCTAACATCCATGCCCATCTTCCTCTACTTTATATGTGGGATGCCAGCCACAACATGGCTTGATAAGCAGTGCCATGTCCACACCCAGGATCTGAACCAGTGAACCCCGGGCTGCCAAAGTGGAACCTGGGAACTTAACCACTGTGCCACCAGGCGGGCCCCAGAAAGCAATTTCTTATTCAACCAACTTACATCAATCATAGGGCATTTCTTCACTTCAGTGAGCAGTAAAGTGGATTCTCAGTGGGTACCATGTCTCATGTGAAACCTTGTCACACGGGGTCTTCTGCAGAGATTGAGGGTCATCAGTTAGCAAAGAAAATAATACATTTAAAATGCCGCAGGATTCAGTAAAACTGTCACAAATATCATAAAAGATATAAACCTAAAACCTTGGAGATGGAAAACAAGAAGATGGTCATTTAGAATGTAACATTCACTATATAGTTAAACAATTACAGAGAAATATTGATTTAGACATATAATGTATCAGTTATCTTGAATTTGTAATACAGAAAAAGATGAAATAAGTCTTTAACAAATATTTGAACTTTGAAAACCTGCTGAGGTAAGAGTATCTTCTTAGCTATTAATTCTCTCACTTACATGGTTTTCGTTTTGCTATTTTTGTTGCTTAAACATTTGTTGCTTAAAGATTTTAAAACACAGTCATATTTTGAACATCTTCACCTACAGAGACCTGAAAATGTATTCCTATATTTTCTAAGAATAAATGGATATAAATTCACAAATATATCTGTTTTCCTTTCCCTACTTGCTTTCTCAGGGAGACTCACTACCTTGCGTGAACTGATGAGGAAAGCTGATATATGGCTGATACGAAACTACTGGGATTTTCAATTTCCTCATCCACTCTTACCTGGTTTTGAATTTGTTGGAGGACTCCAGTGCAAACCTACCAAACTCTTCCCCAAGGGAAAACTTTGGTGTCTTGAAATTCGTTTTCTTTCCCAATCCAGATATCATCTTATAGAAAAGACATGGGGGAATATACAAATTTCTTCACAGCATTCCCTCACATATTATGTTTTTCATTATCACAGAAGATTCTGGGATACAGATGGTTGTTCAAAAGATGAAAGAACTGCAGAATCTTGTGGATATAACCACTATAAAGCAGTCTTTCAGTGTCCAACACATAATAATGGGCAATTTTTTCAACAAATGAGCATACTCTGTCTACTAGATGCCAAATTCTACACTGTGCACTGGAGGAGAAGAAGAAGTGAATGAGACAGACACAGTTACCCTCGATGGGGAGCTTAGAGACTAGTTGGTCGAAAAACTATAAATGTGAAGTACATGAAATTATTTACAGTAAAGTATAAATCATGTTATAAGTAAGATGGAGGTGGTATGGGAGCTCTTGTCTTGTATTTTATTAAAGTAAATTGCAATCAGGTATTTAAAAGAATCAAATTCTGACAAAGTTAAATTGAAAGTGAAAATATGTGGTGGGATATGGTGCTTTAATACGTGATATGATAGCCAGCAAATATACAAAGGCTTCAATCTGGCCTTTAATACTCTTTTTACAAAATATGGATGTGCAAGAAAAAAGCAAAAAATAAAGGTTTTACTTACCTATCCCATTGAATTGATGTGAGGATAAAAAGTTCTAATTCAGTCATTCTTTATTATTTGCGAGTTCCATATTTTTGAATTTACCTACTCACTAAAATTTACTTGTAACTCAAAAATCAATACATGCAGTGCTTTCATAATCATTCATGGATGTGTACAGATTAGCAAAAACATTGATTCACCTGACAGGCATGTTCCCGGTTAAGGCCAAGGTGATGGTGTGCCTCGTTGTACAGCTATCATACTATAAATGTGTCACTTTCCCAGTCTATTTTTTTTTTGAGGAAGATTAGCCCTGAGCTAACTACTGCCACTCCTCCTCTTTTTGCTGAGAAAGCATGGCCCTCAGCTAACATCCGTGTCCATCTTCCTCTACTTTATATGTGGGACACCTACCACAGCATGGCTTGACAAGCAGTGCCATGTCCGCACCAGGATCCGAACCAGCGAACCCCGGGCCACTGAGAAGCAGAACATGCAAACTTAACCACTACGCCACCAGGCCGGCCCCTCCAAGTCTATTTAATGCCACATTTTTTGCATTTTTGTAATTTTTTGGTGATTGCACTGTTTGGAATGGCCCCCAAAGATGGTACTGAAGTGCTTTCTAGTGTTCCTCAGAGGAAGCAAGATGACTATGCCATGCCTTAGGGAGAAAATATGCTTGTTAGATAAGCTTCATTCAGTTCCATGAGTTATAGCACTGTTGGCTATGAGCTCAATGCTAATGAAGCAACAATATATATTAAACAAGGTGTCTGTAAGCAGAAACACACAGAAAACAAGGTTATGTGTTGATCAGTTGATGAAAATGTGTAACAAGAGGCTTCGGGAACCTAACCTCGTACATCCACTGGGAGCAATGATTTAATACTCACTAATGATGTTTGCAGCTACTTCACAGAATGTCACTGCCGGGAATAATAAGAATCAACTAAATATGCAAAGCCCTTGCACAGAGCTAAGCACGCAGTGTTTAATAAATATTAGCTATTGTGATTTCAATTTAACTAGTAACCTTTTTTAACAGAAAGAATCCATTTTAGTAAAAAATAAGCACACAAAAATGTCACAATCTATTTGAGGCTTTAAGCAATCTCACTAGTATCTAGACTGGAGGGATTCCCTCTGAGGTCTATGTAGGAGTATGGATGTATATGAGTGTGTACTGGCAAACTCCTGATATTGTTTCCAAAAACATATCTGAATGCACTCCAGCACTTGATCTGGTCTTATATGAGATCAAAAAACCTCACAGCACAAAACAGAGCAGTGATCATTGTAACCTGATAATACAATTTGTGGAAATCAGCCTCTTTCCAGAATTAGTTGTAGTGGTGCATTTAAAATCATTCAGTAGTGCATAAATAAGATATGATATAATTATGCTCAAACTTTTAAATTGCTTGATTTCACTAGCTGGCTTGAAACCAAATACAACAAATAAGACATCAGGAAATGCCTGGTTTAACATTAACCTTCACAACAGAGTTAGAAATACAAGTGAAAGTTTTCAGTAATTTTACATCTTGGATCCCAATTAGCTCATAGAAATATTGATTAGATGTTTTACCCTTTAAATCACATCCTCAAGTAGTAAAAACACCCAAAATAAATAGTTTGCAAGCAAAATTTGTCACATTCATTGTCAGTTAAGGTGTTAGTTGCCTTGAAATATCTGGGCCAGGATCAGATAGAATCAAGTTTGTACTCAAGTTTGAATCATTCTATATAAAAATACTGTTAATACATATTGCACTTTCTTTAGGACTTTGAATGAAAATTGGAAGAAACAAACTGCAGGAAGTTTTGAAAAGCTATGTCCTTAATATGAGATTTGATCAGCATCGCACGCCAAATAGTAGCAGAGCATGTGCCGGAAAGAAAATGGATATAAGAGTTTAAGAAGATTATTTCATAAATTCATAAATCTTTCAGTCAATTAATGTAATATCACCTAGAAAAAAATGTTAGTAGATCAGAGTCTTAGCTGAGGCTCAAATTTAGGGAGACTTTTGGTAGTGGGAATCTGAAACACCAGGAAAGGTTGTGGATCACAAATTGAGAGTTCTTATTTATGTACATTAAGGGGATTTAACTAGAACACTTCCTTTCTTTTACCAAAGCAAATATATGTAACCTCATAATCAGGTTATATCACATATAGCCTTTGTAATCAGGAAAGCCTACACACCAAAAAAGACCTGCCGAGAAACTGCCAAGAAGGAAAGTGGATCACTTCCATTTCAGTAACAAATATATTGGATGAAGAGTGACATACAAATTCAAGAAGCCTGATTGCAAAAGGCCTTTCACATTATTCAAGGAATTCTATTAGGAGTTTAGATCCTTTTCATTCATCATCATCTGTTACTTTCTCAAAAGAATAACAAAAAAGCCCCCCACAAAACCTGTTCATCAAACAAAGCTGGGTTTATTTGGCTCATTATGGGAAAGACAATAGCTCCTTGACAAGGTTTTATTACTGTTTCAGAAAAGGAAAGTGAGGGGAAGATAATTCCAAGGGATTGGGTTAGTGATATCACGGAGGGCTGTGTAAAGTAGGGAACTGGTTGCAAGTGAGCAAAGTTTATGATATAACTTCAGACTGCTGGACACAGTGAGGCAAGGTCTTGACTCTTGTCTTAGTAAGCAATCTATGTGTTTTAGTGAGTAAACTATTTTAGTTGGTCACAGTCCTGTAATCCTGAGACAACTAAGCTGTTGTTGCTAGGTCTCAGTGATGTTTAACATAGAACTAGGAAAAAAGTGCCTTGTCTTGGTAATGTTTAACACATGGAATGGAAATTATAACATTTTTAGTGCTCACTTAAGAAAATTAAACTTATGTTGCCACAGTGGGAAAAGTTCTCAAAGGACATTTTCTTTTTATTGTCATCTCTTGTTGAGAATTGATAATTAAAAACCATCTTTGCCTAGTAATCAGTGTTATATGTTGGTTAAAGAAAATGGATTTCATATCACACACCTCCTTCTAAAAGGATTTAATGCTTTGGAATGTTAGAAGGTGAGACTATTCTAACAATTCTTTTCTGTTTAGAAATGTATGTATTCACTTCCTTCAAACAAACTAAAAAAAAAAAGCAAATAAAATAAACAAAAATATCTCTCTGCACTGATGCCTTTCATATTATCATGACCTATCTCCTTTCCGGAAATTGAAGTTTGTCCGGAGCTCTGGAGAAGACGGCATTGTAGTATTTAGTTTGGGGTCAATGGTCCAAAACCTTCCAGAAGAAAAGGCTAACATGATTGCATCAGCCCTTGCTCCGATTCCACAGAAGTTCTGATAAATTGCCTTCATGATGAACAACTACTTGAATGAGTCTCTTTATAATCTCTAGAGTGGGTCCATTAAAACAGTTTCTGCAAATGAGTGAAAATTTCATAATACAATTAGATCAAAACGAACTCATGTATCTGTTTTGCTTTTTAAGTCGAATTCTAAAAGAGTGCAAGGGGGACACATTTGCTTCAATATTCCACTTTAACTTTTATTTTGCTCTCAGAGACATTTATGTATTAGAGACTCTGTGTGATGTTTTGCTGCTACTATGATAATAGTATACCAGTAACGCAGCAAGAATGCCCAAGTTTTACCCCACAAATCAAAGCATTTTCAAATGGGGATCCTGGGGGATTGTGAAGTTATGAGCAGCAGAGAGGCAACAAGTTATAGTTTAATTAGGAGCTGCATAAACACTCAATATTCAAAGCAGAATTCACAAAATAACTGAGCACGAGCATAAAGATTCAGACTCTTCCTCCTGTTCCTCCTTCCTCTTCTTCTAAGATGAAAACAGCCTATATCTTAAAGCTAGCCCTTTGTGAAAGACCAAGAGAGAGGCCTGGGCCTCTGGATTCCCCTTGGTGTTTAATAGTGGGGACAACTTAACAAGGAGGCCCAAAAAGGTCCAGGCTTTGTTTCCTGTTAAAGTAGAGAGGGCAATAGGAAGGAAGGGACATGGTCTCTGACTTTAAGTGCTCTTGGTCCTGCCCATCAGTAACTTGGCCTAATCAGTATACTGTTGTGACCAACTGGCTTATGCTGATTTGCTCCTTGATGATATCTGCTTAAATGTTCAGGGAATCCATATTTGTTTTACCTCATCCATTGTGTCTTTCATCTTCAATATTTTATTCTTTTGAGGAAATTAGCCCTGAGCTAACATGCATCGGCAATCTTCCTCTTTCTGCTGAGGAAGACTGTCCTTGAGCTAACATCTGTGCCCGTCTTCCTCCATTTTATATGTGGGACACCTGCCACAGCATGGCTCGATAAGCAGTGCTAGGTTTGGGCCTGGAATTTGAACCAGCAAACCCCAGCGTGCCAAAGCAGAGGACATGAACTTAACCACTACACTACTGGGCAAGCCCCTCCAATATTTCTGATTGGTTCTTTTTTATAATTTTAACCGCTTTTTTGAAGTAGCTCCTGAACTACATGAATTATTCCTCTACATTCTCTTTTAACTAGTTGGGCTTTTTGATGATGGCTATTTTGAATTATCTGTCATTAAGGTTACATATTTCTGGGTCTTCAGGATTGATTTCTGGGTATTTGTCATTTTGTTTCTGTTCTGGAGATTTAATATAATTTTTGATACTGCTAGAGGGCACGGCTCTGTTCTTACACATTGTGGTATTATTTGGTCATAGTTACCACTTATCGCCCCTGGGTGGGAGTCAAGAGCTGTGTATTCAGAGCCCTCTCTGTTCTGCTGGAATCCAAGGCACTGGGGCTGGTGCTGAGTAGTAGGGGGAGGGGTGCTCATTCTGTGTGCTCTTGGGATTTTCTTGCTCTACCCTCACTATCTGCTCTCCTGAGGTGTTGGCTTGATGAAGTTAGCACCACAATAGCTTTCCCCTCCATAGGGGGCTTTCCTCTAGGCTAAGAGGAACCTCAGGGATCTTTGATGTTCCTGCAAAGGGGCAACCCCTCCCCCTTCCTTCCCTCTCACAGGTGCTGGCAATCTCTAGATTGCAATCTTTCAAGGAGGGAGTAACACATTCTCTTACCCCATTCCACCTCTTCTGAGGGGGAATTCAGCCTCTCCACCTTCTGATGTATAGCTGTGTGGCACTCTCAGATGTCTTTTGTGTTGTGTGGATGTTCTCTGTTGGAATATGAATGTATTTTTCATTGTATTGTGGGAAAGACAATTCACTGAGAGAGCTCCCTATGACATGATGGTGATGTCATTCCCCTAATGTGAGTTTTTTAAAAAATGTTATCCCTCGTACTATTAATAATTCTGCAATTCCTACCTTTGTAAAAATATATATATAAAACTATGGATGGAAAATTCCATTGTTAATACCTTTGAGAGACAGACAAACTGGGATAATGCCTTGGAAAATTTCTGCCTAAAAGATTATAGGAAGCAGTGTTCTTCCAATATAAAATCTAAAATATTTCATATTCCCTCTATAAGAAGAAGGAACATTATCCCTTTGCCCTAAGTAGAAGAAAGTATAATATTATTGACAACATAAAATAGAAAGATATAATTTTCCATCAATATGCTTTATGGAGAAAATGAAAATAAGCAAATCCTCACATATACCCCTCAGAAAATGCTAAGCAAGCAAAGCTTTTTCTAGATTAAAACCACAAGTTTGTTACATGAGATAGTCACTTGAAATAAAATTTCAGAAATTGCAGTTAATATTGGGCTTACCTGACAGTTCTGATTTATTTCTTAATGCTTTTAATATTAAAGTGCATTAAATGCAAAGCCTTTTCTAGATTAAAACTGCAAATTTGTTATATGAGATTATCACTTGAAATAAAATTGCAGAAATTGCAGTTAATGTTGTGTTTACACTACAGTTCTGAGTGATTCCTTAATACTTTTAATATTAAAACATGTCATTTACAAACTAATTTCACTCAGTCCTTTAGGACTAACAATAGCAAAAAATAAACTAATAATTTGTAGTAAACTCTACAAAAAGATAGTTGATAAATAGTGTGGGGGCCTGGAATTGGCCACCCCAAGATATGTCTCTTTGGCATGAGGATTATTTGGGGCTGGTTGCTTTTAATACACTGCAGATAGGAAAGCAACTGAAAAGTAGAATTTACTTACCCTTTTGTTAAGAGACATTTGCATTTGTAAGGGAAATCTCCATCTGTAAAGTTGTCCCCCTCTCTATACCAGGAAGAACAAGGATGACCTTATCTCTAGAAACTCCTATCAATACAGAATGCAAGGACTTAAATCTGCATAATAATCTTATTCCTGTTTCTGGTAACCTCCTGTAACTGACTCTCCCTACCCCCGACATCCTCCTTTGTCTTTAGCTGGATATGATATTTAAGGTGGTGGCTTCAGCCATTTTGGCAAGTTGCTCAGCTTGCCTGAGCCTCTCCCATGTATACATGTCATAAAGCTTTGTTTAATTTTCTCCTATTATTCTGTCTCATGTGAATTTAATTCATTCTCCAGCCAGACAAACCCAGAGAGGGTAGAGGAAATGTCTTCCTCCCCTACAATAGTTACCCAGATTTTTGGTACTTCGATGTTTTAAACTATTTGATAGCACTCATATTTTAACATTTCTGGGAAAAAATATTCATATTTGTTAATGGGAGGAAGCTGGGGAAGACTTCTTAGTAGATTTTAATTTCAAAAATACTCTGTGCCTGTGTGATCTTATTCATGGAGTCGAACATTTTCTTCATGTTTGTGTGGAGATTCAGTGGAAAGAAAACAGATACATTAGGACGCAGTACTCAGGTCTTCAAGTGGATCCCATAGAATGATCTTCTTGATAAGACTGTGGCAAACAAATTAAATTTTAATTAAAAGAAAATCTAAAGAAAAATAGTGGAACAGCAATGTAATGCAAAATTGCTTTTGAAAACATCGACAACCAGGTAGTAATTATCTCTCATCCATAAATTTTCAATAACTTCTCGATTGGTCTTCTCACCTCCATGCCTTTGTACCTCAGATCTGTCTTTCTCACTGCTGTTATAATGCTTTTTTCCTAAAATATACAGGAAAACACCTCTACTTTTCTGTGTGAGTCATTGAAAGTTCACAGAAAAGTAGGAGTGATTTCATAATTCTGTAAACACAGTGAATTCATTTGAATTTTACATTTTAAAGAGGTGAATTTTATGGTAAGTAAATTTTGTCTCACTATATAATCTATTAAAATAGTGATATTAAAAAATAATTTTTTAGCAAAAATATTTTTATAATTTTAGAAATTTTAAGTAATGAATTGACGTATTTTCTGATATTTCTTTCACACTCATCAGTTTTTCCTTCTGTGAATTCCTCTTACAATAAGCTATATGGCTTTTAAAGTTTTTTGCACAGAAAATTGTTGTGCTAATGAGTTAACCATTAAATCTATAGGATTAAAATGCAATTTGGAAATAGCTGTCTGGTTGAATGTAAAAGTGAATTTTAGATTGGTTATAGCATTTTAATGATTTCAAAATCGGCCTCTTAATAATAGGAGAAAACTTATCCATGTCTGTTTTTTCTGATCTACAGTTATGCTTTCTCTTGATTTAAAAAATAAAGCAAAATATAGGGGTCTAGTATATTTTTCTTATCATCATATTAAGAATTAGAGTTTTCTAAATCTGACTGTATATCATTTACCTTTTCCAGTGTGTTGTATATTTTCATACGTTTTCTTGTTACTAATTAGTGCTTTTTCATTTTAGCTAAAGAAATCCTTTCAGCATTTCCTGTAATGTAGATACGGGGTAACAAACTCTCTTACCTTTTATTTGTCTACAAAAGTCTTTATTTTCCCTTCATTTCTGAAGGATAAACTTACAAGGTAGAGTATTCTTAGCTGGCAATTATTTTCTTTCATCACTCTGAATGTATCAATCCACTCTCTCCTGACCTGTAAGAATTATGCTGAAAAGTCTGCTGAGAGCCTAATGGGGGTTTCTTGGCAGGTTACAATTTTCTTTTCCCTTGATCCTTTTAGGATTCTCTCTTTGCCTTTGATTTTTGATGGTTTCATTAATATATGTCTTGGAGAAGATGGTTTTGAGTTTCAGTGTTGGGGTGATCTATTAGCTTTGTTAACTTGGATATCCAAATATGTCCCCAGGTTTGGAAGATCTTGGCTACTATTTCTTTAAACTTTCTGCCCCCTTTTCCCTCTCTTCTCATTCTAGAACTCCAATGATTCAGATATTGAGTTTTCTGATGATGTCCCAGGAATTACATAGAAATTCTTCAATCTTTTTCATTTTTTTTCTTTGTTGTCCTTTCACAGAGTTATTTCAAAGTTTCTATTCTCTAACACACTGATTCTGTCTTCTGTTGGACTATCCTGCTATGGATTCTATCACGTTTTTCAATTCATTCCTTCAGCTCCAGAGTTTCTATTTGGTTCTTTGTTAAGATTTCCTATCACTTTGTTAAATTTATCATTTTGTTCATATATTATTTTTCTAATTTCGTTGTATTATCTTTCTTTTAGCTCACTGAGTTTCCTAAAAACAACCGTTTTGAAATCCTTATTGGGTGAATCACAGAATTCTGAGTCTTTTCATTGGCTACTGGAAGATTATTGTTATCTTTGGTGATGTCATGTTTCCTTGATTCTTCATGTTTCTTGGAGTTTAGCATTGTTGTTTCTGCATTTGAAGTATCAGTCTCCTCTAATCTTTACAACTGCCTACAGGTGGGAAATACTTTTCATTGGTACCATTTATGTCTGAGGCTTTCTCAACCTTGTATAGATGCTACTGCTCCACATTTTTGCTCCATTTTATGGCAGAAATCTTAGGCTTGTATGTCCTCTCTTGATCTTACAACTCACTACAGCAGCTGTATGAAACTTCTCTTTTGTTTTCCAGAAGGTGGCACTGAAGCTCAAGATTTTGATTTCTGCCTTGCCCATGGAGCTTGGCTTGTTTTCTGTGCATAATCTTTGTTTACCAGAAGTTGCTCTCACTGCTGCCCTCAGGAGCATGCACAATGAGCTGGTTGCAGGGTTGGGGGAGGCGTAAGGTTGGCACTTGGAGCTTTAAAAAAATAACTAAAAATGAATAAATCAAAGGATTTCAAGGCTCAACTTGTCTTGATTATTGAAGTATAAATACTCTAATTAGTTTAAAAACATTTCTTGACAGGTGTTTGAAATATTTTAATTAAATTTGGCTTCATTTTCTATAGTTTCATCACTCATTGAAAGAAGAAGTTCTGGAGTTGAGTGTTAAGAGTCCAGCCTCCATTATGTTTACAGAGATTCATGGTGCTGCATCCCTCCTTGGAATCACTCTTTATCCGGGCAAATCCCTTCAAAGAGAATGGCCAGAATTTTGTGTTTAAAGAATAAATCACTTCCTCTGAAAATTTACATTGGATTTTAAATTTTATTATAGTACATGACTGCTTTTTAGAACAAACTAGAGGTATTTGGGAAGGTGATTTGTTTCACAACCTAAAGTAATTTTTCCTAAGGGCTTTGAAGATTTTTTCCTAAGGTTTTCTCCCTGTGTACATAACCTTTAATTGTGCATATTCTCAAATGTAGTTCGTCTAATCAGGTTGATGTCTTTGAATGCTTATTCTTTCAAAATATTTATGTACTTCTATCTTCCCATGCTAGAACAAGAGAAATGTCTAATTTCTTTAAGATTTGTTGTGTTATTGAAAGTGTTTTTGAAAGACAGTGGTATATGAAGCTATTACTTCCCATAAAGAAATTTAGATGATATTTTCTTGTTCTTTCGATATCTTCTCAAAGACCTTTCTTTCTTCTCTCTCATCTCTTTAATACATAGACATTGAGTCCTTCAGCAGAGGTGATATTAATATCTTTTCCCCTTCATTTTAATTTAGGAAACCATATATCTGTAATCAATAAAAAATAGAAACTTATAAATGTAGACTCCTAGTATGGAAAAAACTTAGAGACCATCTCACAAAGTTTTAACAATTCCTGACAAAAGTCATTTTATGGAGCCAGCCTGGTGGTGCAGCGGTTGAGTTCACACATTCTGCTTGGGCTGCCTGGGTTCCCAGTTTGGATCCCAGGTGTGGACCTATGTACTGCTTGTCAAACCATGCTGTGGCAGGTATCTCACATATAAAAGTAAAGGAAGAAGGGCATGGATGTTAGCTCAGGATCAGTCTTCCTCAGCAAAAAATGGAAGGATTAGTGGCAGATTTTAACTCAGGGCTAATCTTCCCCGCAAAAAAAAAATCATTTTATGATAAGAGAGTTTTATAATGAGAAAAATGTAAATATCTCAATTGATCAAGAAGTTCATAATCTAAAATCTAGGCTAACAGGACTGTCTTAATCTCCCAGAGCCATTCATTTTAAATATAACTCTAGTGAGATGTGTCTGCCAGGAAACTTTACAACAGGATTTGTATGAGTACCTCTAAAAATGATGGGATAATTTTAGAGAAAAATAACATATTTAAACTGCAAAAAATATTTGCTATATTTCCTAATTAAAATTGTCAGTAAAAATAATTTCATTCAAGCATGAACTATAATAAAATCCATAAGGTGCAGGATAGTTTCTTATTGTTTTCTTTGCAATTAAGATCATTAAAGATCTTTCTAATGACTATCCCTAAGAAAGTCTTCTAAATGTCAATTTGTCATTAGATTATTTCTTAACGAGTCATCCTTTAACATTTCTTGTCTTTCTAAAGTGATGAGACATTTGGCAAAATTCCAATTCCATGCTTTAAGAAATAGTTTTGAATGAGAAGTCTATGCAAAATTATTTTCTTTATTGAACAATATACACTCCAGGGGCCAGACTGGTAGCATAGTGGTTAGATTCATGTGCTCTGCCTCAGCAGCCTGGGGTTCACTGCTTCAGATCCTGGGTGTGGCCTTATACACTGCTCATAAAACCATACTGTGGTGGCATCCCACACACAAAGTGGAGGAGGATTGGCACAGATCTTAGCTCAGTGACAATCTTCCTCAAGGGAAAAAAAAAGAATATAAACTCCAAAATCAAAGGAACTAGCACATTTAATAAAAAATGTACTTACATTTGACAATATCTAACATAAGATTTTCCATATACAGGAGACAACAAAATAGGCATAAAACTCAGAAAAAAATAAGGTACCCTACTTACCTGTGTTCAACCACACACACACACACACACACACATCTCTGCATGGTATTGTGGTTTTGACTTCTTTCTCTTAGTCAGATAATCTGAAGAGCTCTAGAGGACCATGACCATGGATCTTACTGACCAGCCCGTACCTAACATGTCATAGCACTGTGCCATAAAACTGGGGTTAAAAAGGTGAAACAATTATTACTGTAATAATGAAGTGAAGCATTGCAAATCACCTATTTTATTTTTCCAACTTTGTGCTTTTGCTCACGCTATTTTTGTTGTTAGAAATAAGTTTATTTCCCCATTAATATAAAGTATTGCCTCATCTACAAGGAGAAGATGCGAAAATCATTCAAGAAAAGAATCATCTTTTTCTTCTTTCACATTTATATGTCTTTGTGCCAATTAAAATTTGTATGTAATGAAAGAGAGGAAAATAATGTATTTATTTCTACATGAAATTTTTTTATTTTAAAATACTACTACTATATTATTTTAAAAATCTCCTAAATCAAGCATTTTTTCTGAATTATATTTGTGATGAACCACAGAATAGCTGAAAACCTTTGACCCACAGCCAATGGATTCATCTCTTATCAATAATAGTCTCTCAATGTTATTGGGTGCTTCCTGGCTGAAGTGTTAATCATTTTGCTCTTTATCAGAAACAAAAAGGTGCTTACTTTATTCTTTGAATTTTGGTAAGTCTGGAAAAACAAGACGGTGTATTTTCTCTAAGATATAAGTTCAGCTAGTCACTAACATCTGTATTAAGAAGATTCAATTCTTGTTACAAAACTTCCTCACTTTCTGTTTTAATTTTTCTACTCAACTATTCCAAGATATTTGGAATTGAGTATTGAATTCCATTTCTAGACCTCATGGTGTGACTGTGGCCACACTAGCCGTATACCATAGACAACTAGAAAACTGGACAAATATTATATAACAACTTTTTTCAGACATTGAAGATTAGGTATCACAAGAACATGATAACTAAGGGACAGAAATTTGATGAGGTGAACCCTAAGATCACTCCAGCTTTCTAGGTATAGTCACTTTCCGGATTACACTGCAAGGAACAGGATATCCAGCAGGAACTGCGGGTATTGCTGCATAAGGAAAAAAAGATGGAATTTGATGATAAGTGAATTTTTGGAATTGAATGTGCATAATTTGGAAATTCAAAATGACCCGTACTATTTTCTACTGAAAATTAAGCTACTCAGAAAAGACTTTGTTTTGACCTGCTAGAACCAGTTTCCACATATGGCCTTAAACTGTCTTGATTTTAATACCAATCTTACATCTCTCAGCCCTGTCAAATGTTCAAACTGCTAAAATTCCAGGTTAATAGAATGTGACCTCTTCTTTATTATCTGCATATCTGATTTTTGAGGATAAGAAAGGTAAAGATATCCCCAGGATTCCTGGCTAATCCTGTCAGGGTAAAAAGCCAGATGGAAAAGATCCAATTTGGGAAATTGGCCCTAAAACTTTCAGTTGTTCTTTTTAAACAGTGGTGCCATATCAGAGACAGACTGTTTGATTCTATTGCTAACAGAGTTGATACATTTGACATTCAATTTTAGGAGTAATTACATGACCTTTGTTAAACAAGCACACAGATTTGGGCCCATGCACACAGCCTCACTCTCTGCCATTATGGCCACTTTACTAATTTACTCTTGGGACTAGAACTGGGGTGTTTGAAGACAGAGAGTGGCTGATGACAACTGGTTGAGTCATTTTGCCTGGTTTATTGTTTAGCACCTATTGCATGATGGATGCTCTCTAGTGAACATTAACATGGTGTCCTATGGTCACGTGTTCCATCCGTAACAGGGCCCCATAACATGCCAGGACTTGTTTTTGCAAGCACATGTAATTCTTCAGTCCAGATGATATTGGCTTGCTGTGTTGTGATTCCCCCATTAGGCTAGCCACAGATTCCACACAGCTAGTGTAGAATGTGCAGCGCCCTTTCTGGTGGCCTATTCTGTCCCTAGGGCTACCTGCTCTATAGCCAAATCCATAACTTTTCATGGGTTAGCCTGCTGGATGCTAATTTGATCCTATTGTTCACTGTGATCATTGTGCCCCCCGAATTCTGATGCTTGAGCACCATTCCTTGCTCTCTTTCATTTTTGGATTTGATTCTGATCTATATCAGTGACCTCAATTTTATAATGACCAAAAAACCTGTCCCTCAGAGGATAGCCACACTGAGCTCTCCTTATAACTTTAGTAAAGAACCATCTGGTAGATTTTCCAGACTGACTTATCTATCTTAAGATATCCACTGCTCAAAATCTTTTGATTCTTTCTCCCACCTTTTGCCATGGCAATTCTTGAACATCAGGTCACTTTGTGTGGCACATCACTTTTCCAAGTTTCTATGGCATCTTAGTAGTTTTTTACTGCCATCTCCTGGAGACTGAACACTGTGTATTAAATCCTATGTCCTGAGAGAGTGCTGCAAAATAAAACTATACTTCATTATGCAACTGTATATTCTATTTTCCATAATCCAGTTGCTCAGCATACAGTTCCCTAAATAATCTTCCAGTTCTTGGTGTTAAATATTGGTTAGATCGTTCAATTCTTTGTGTAATAATATCTTTCCTCCCTCGGTAGTCCAGGTTATTCCTGGCTGTATTACAATGTGATTCAACCCCCTAGTTATTGGCCTATGGCCAAGAAGGGAGGTAAGTGCATATACTGAGAGGGACACATGATGTCCTGTGGGTAGAAGATACCTCATCATTGGTTGAAGGTCATCCTCAAACAATGGAGAAGTGCTATCCCTTCACAGAGAGGAGTAGGCCACTTCTGGGGACTCAGAAATTTCAGGGGAATCTGGAATTTCAAAATCATCATGTACAATAAACCATTTATTAGATGTCTTGGAATTCTGTTCTTTCTCAACTAGGGCACTAATCTTGGTAAGAGATCAGACTAGGTTGGGAATTTAGGTATAATTGGAAAAGTTTTATTTTTAAAATGATACAGAATTTATTAGGCCTTCTGTAATAGATGAGAATCTCTTTATATGCTGCCAAGGAGGCATCTGTGGCTTTCACACTTAGCCTTAATTTGATGGTTAATACCTGCCATTTTTCCATAACATTCTCCAAAACACGAATTCAGCAGAAGCAATCATTTAGTTCCATTTTCCTCGTAATTTCTACTTTTCTGATATTTATCAAATACCTGATATATCATAACCGCTAGTGCCTTTCTTGCCAACAGTTTATGATCCCAATTCACCATCACTGGTGCAATCAGTAATAATTGCACAGTTACCACAGTTCTGAGGCTATTTGTGTCCCACCTACCACTAACGATAGAGTCCTCATTACAACTGGTAGTGAATGATAAGCGACAAAATCTGATCTCATTGTCTATTCTCTTATTTCACCCTTGGTATCCATTATCAAATGTTGAGTGCTCCCAAGAAGCAGACACTGAGCTGGAGATTAGTTTACAGAGAGATCATTAACGACTGCTCTTGGAAACAAAATCTGTGAGTGTGAAGGGTAAGAAACAAGATTGGAAAGTGGAAAAAACTAGGGACATAATAGTTTCAGCATAGGTCTCAACCAACACTCTGGGATATCTGAAGCTAAGATCACTTTTAAGGGTTGGCCCAAGTTGAAATGAGGAGACCAGGCATTGGATATGGGTTTCCCCAGGAAGGAGACAGCACTTTAGACTAGATAGATCTCTTCAGCAGAAGCACATCTTCTCCCAGTTGTTAAGTTTTCTCATTTTATTGATGGTTTCTTTTGTTACACACAAGCTTTTTAGTTTAATGTAGTCCTATTTGTTATTTTTTCTATTGTTTCCCTTGCCTGGTCAGACATGGTATTCGAAAAAATGCTGCTGAGACCAATGCTGAAAAGTGTATTGCCTATGTTTTCTTCTAGAAGTTTCATGGTTTCAGATCTTACATTAAAGTCTGTAATCCATTTTGAGTTGATTTTTGTGCCTGGAGTAAGATAATGGTCTACTTTCATTCTTTTGCATGTGGCTGGCCAGTTTTCCCAACACCATTAATTGAAGAGACTCTCCTTTCTCCATCATATGCTCTTGGCTCCCTTGTCGATAATTAGCTGTCCATATATGTGTGGGTTGATTTTGGGGTTCTCGATTCTGTTTCATTGATCTGTGTGTCTGTTTTTGTGCCAGTACAATGCTGTTTTGGTTACTATAGCTTTGTAGTATATTTTGAAATCAGGGAGTGTGATAACCCAAGCTTTGTTCTTTTTTCTTATGATTCCTTTGACTATTCAGGCTATTCTGTTGTTCCATATAAGTTGAAGGTTTCTTTGTTATATTTCTGTGAAAAGCATTGTTGGAATTTTGATAGAGAGTGCATTGAATCTATAGATAACTTTAGGGAGTGCATTGAACCTATAGACTGCTTTAGGAAGTATGGACATTTTAGCTATGTTAATTCTTCCAATCCAAGAGCACGGAACACCTTTCCATTTCTTTGTGTCTTATTCAATTTCTTTCAACAATGTTTTATAGTTTTCAGTGTACAGATCTTTCACCTCTTTGGTTAAGTCTATTCCTAGGTATTTTATTCTTTTTGTTGCAGTTGTAAATGGGAATGTATTCTTAATTTCTCTTTCTGCTACCTCATTGTTAGTGTATACAAACGCAACCAATTTTTGTATGTTGATTTTGTATCCTGTGACATGACTGTATTCATTTATTATTTCTAAGTTTTTTAGTGGACTCTTTAGGGTTTTGAACATATACAAGCCTATCTTCAAATAGTGATAGTTTCACTTCTTTTCCAATTTGGATCACTTTTCTTTCTTTCCCTTGCCTGATTGCTCTGTCTAGGACTTCCAATACTATGTTAAATAAAAGTGGTGAAAGTGAGTATCCTTGTCTGTTTCCTGTTCTTATATAGATAGCTTTCAGTTTTTCTGCATTGAGAATGATATTGACTGTTGGTTTGTCATATATAGATTTTATTATGTTGAGAAATTTTCCTTCTATACCCATTTTATTTAGAGTTTTTATCATAAATGGATGCTGTATCTTGTCAAATGCTTTCTCTGCATCTATTGGGATGATCATGTGATTTTATTCTTCATTTTGTTAATGTGATGTATCACAGTGATTGATTTGTGGATGTTGAACCATCTCTGCATCCCTGGAATAAAACCCACTTGACCATAGTATATGATCTTTTTAATGTATTATTGTATTCTATTTGCTACTGTTTTGTTGAGAATTTTTGCATCAATGTTTGTCAGTGATATTGGCCTGTAATTTTCTCTTTTTCTGTTGTTTTTGTCTGGTTTTGGTATCAGGATAATGTTGGCTTCGTAGAAGAGTTAGGAAGCCTCTCCTCCTCTTCAAATTTTTGGAATAGTTTGAGAAGGATAGGTATTAAGTCTTCTTTGAATGTTTCCTAGAATTCACCAGGGAAGCCATCTGGTCCTGGACTTTTACTTTTTCAGAGGTTTTGGATTACTGTTTCTATCTTCCTGCTGGTCATCGGTCTATTCAAGTTCTACACTTCTTCTTGATCCAGTTTTGGAAGGTTGTGTGATTCTAAGAATTTATCCATTTCTTCTAGATTATCCAGTTTGTTGACGTATAGCTTTTCCTAGTATTCTCTTATATTCGTTTGTATTTCTAAGGTGTCCATTGTAATTTCTCCTTTTTCATTTCTGATTTTATTTATTTGAGGCTTCTCACTTTTGTTCTTGGTGAGTCTAGCTAAGGGTTTGGCAGTTATGTTTACTTTATGTTTTCAAAGAACCAGCTCTTGGTTTCTTTGATTTTTTCTATTGATTTTTCAGTCTTATTTTCATTTATTTCTGCTCTGCTTTTCATTAATTTCTGCTCTGCTTTTCATTATTTCCTTCCTTATGCTGATTTTGGGCTTTGTTTGTTCTTCTTTTTTCAGTTCCTTTAAGTGCACTCTTAGATTGTTCATTTGGGATTCTTCTTGTTGTTGAGGTAGGCTTGAATTGCTATAAACTTCCCTCTTAGAACTGCTTTTTCCATACACATAGATTTTGCCATGTCATATTTTTATTTTCATTTGTCTCCAGTTATTTTTTGATTTCTCTTTGATTTCTTCATTGACCCAATAATTGTTCAGTAGCATTTTGTTTACTTTCCATATATTTTTGGCTTTTCTGATTTTCTTCCTCTAGTTGATTTCTAGTTTCATAGTTTTGTGGTCAGAAAAGATGCTTGATATTATCTCAATCTCCTTAAGTTTTTTGAGACTTATTTTGTGGCCTAATATTTGATTGATCCAGGAGAATGCTACATGTGCAATTGAAAATAATGTGTATTCTCTGGTTTTACATGGAATGTTCTATATACATCTACTAAATCCTTCTGGTCAAATGTATCATTTAAGGCCAATGTTTCCTTATTGAACTTCTGTTAGGATGACCTATCCATTCAGGTAAGTGGAGTATTAAAGTCCCCTACTCTTATTTTGTTACTGTCTATTTCTCTTTTTATGTCTGTTAATATTTTCTTTACATATTTAGGTTTTCCTATGTTGGGTGCATAGATATTTGCAACTGTTAAGTCCTCTTCTTGGATGTTCCTTTTATCATTATGTAATGCCCTTCTTTACCTCTTGTTTCAGTTTTTATTTCAAAGTCTTTTTGTCTGATATAAGTATTGCTACCTCAACTGTCTTTTCTTTGCCATTTGCATTGAGTATCTTTTTTCCATCCCTTCACTTTTAGGTTGTCAGTGTCTTTAGGTCTGAAGAGTGTCTCTTGTATGCAGCACATATATAGGTCTTGCTTTTGACCAGTTGGCCACTGTATGCCTTTTGATTGGAGCACGAAGTCTATTGACATTTAAGGTAGCTATTGATAAATATGCATTTAATGCCATTTTGTTACGTTTTTTCTGGCTGTTTTAGTAGTTCTTCTCTTTTCCTTTCTTCTGCTCTTGCTCTCTTCCCTTGTGTTTTGATGGCTTTCTTTATTAAAACGTTTGATTTCCTTTCTCTTACTCATTTGAGTATTTAGTATAGATTCTTGTTTGTGATTACTATGAGGTCCAGATAGAATCTTCTATGTATATAGCAATCTATTACGAGTTGATAGTCTCTTTAGTTTGACCTCTTGCTAAACGTCTTATTCTTTCACACTCTCCTCCTACATTTTGTGTTTTGAAATCATATCTATTTTTGGTCTTCTCTCTCCCACTTAAATACTTTTAGTATTTCTAGTAGACCTGGTTTCTTGGTGCTAAGCTCCTTTAATTTTTGCTTGTCTGGGAAACTCTTTATCTCTCCTTCCATTCTGAGTGATAAGCTTTTCTGGTAGAGTATTCTTGTCTGTAAGTTTTTTCCTTTCAGCACTTTAAGTATATCATGCCACTCTCTTCTAGGCTGTAGAGTTTCTGCTGAGAAGCCAGCTGATAGTCTTATGGGGTTTCCTTTGTATGTCACTTGTTGCCTTTCTCTTGCAGCTTTTAGGATTCTTTCTTTATCTTTAATTTTGGACATCTTAATTATAATGTGTCTTGGTGTGGGCATTTTGAGTTTATCTTATTTGGTGCTCTCTGTGCTTCCTGGACTTGGATGTCTGTTTCCTTCCTTAGGGTAAGAAAATTTTCAGCTATTATTTCTTCAAATATATTCTCTGCCCCTTTTTCTCTCTTATCCTCCTGGACACCTATATTACAAATGTTAGTGTGCTTAATATTGTCCCAGATTTCCCTTAGACTGTTCTTGTTCTTTCTAATTCGTTTTTCTTTTATCTTTTCAGCTTGGGTGATTTCCTGTAGTCTTTCATCTGGCTTGCTGATCTGTTCTTCTGTATTATCTACTCTGCTAGTGAGTCCCTCTAGTGATGTAGTCTTCATTTCTGATTGGTTCTTTTCTACATTTTCCACTTCTTTGTTGATGTTGTCACTGTGTTCATCCAGTCTTCTCCCAAGATCAGTGAGCATCCTTATGAGTTTTTGTTTGAACTCTTTGTCAAGTAGATTGCCTATTTGTGCTTCATTGAGTTCTTTTTCTGGAGTTTTGTCCTGGTTTCTTGCTCGAAATGTGTTCCTTTGCCTCCTCATTTTTCCTCTTTCTCTATGCTTATATCTATGTGTTAGATGGGTCAGCTATGTCTCTTGATTTGGAGATGTGGCCTTATGTCAGAAACGCTTTTTGAGGCCCAGCAGTGTGCTTCCCTCTCATCACCAGTAAAATGTTCCATGAGTGACCCCTGTGTGGGCTATGTGTGTCCTTCTGCTGCAGAAAGTTTGCTCTCACTGCAAGTATGCAGAGAGTCTAGGCTTTCCTGCACTGTTTGACAGTTTGTAAATAGGGCTGGGGAGCCACAGCACTATTGGCTAAAAGGTCTAATAGCACATTCCTGTTACATTTTTTCATTTTAAGTGAGTAGGCACCCAGTGTTGCTGCTTGCTAGGCAATGGGACATACAATTGCTATAGGCCTTAGACCTGCAAGGCTCTTGTCAGCTCTCTTAGGATTGCAGCTGATTGGGGCTTGGCCCAGACATGGAAGAACCCAATTGTTTCAGGCTTTATCATGTGGTTTCAATCCCCTTTGTGGCTGTTTGTGAAGCAGAGGTCGTTTGCTACTGATAAGCCCCAACCCCCTCACAGGTTCACACACACCTTCAGCACAGTCCTGTCCCATGTACACTTCCCGACCCCTTGAAGCATAGCCAGTCACCCCACTGCAGAGGCCCCACACTTTGCCTGCTCCTCGCACAGGTCCTGCCCCAGAAAGGAAGACATACCTGCCTGCAGAGGATCCAGGCACCCAATCTATGCAGGCTGACAAATAGCCTGAGGGCTTGCTGTTGGGTAGTCCCAGTCCCTATGGCAGGCTGCCTGCCCTGGCAGAGCTGGATGAAATCGGTGCCTTAGTGATTGTGGTAGATCCCTGGGCTAAGAGGCCAGGGGAAGAACGCCAATGGCATCTGTCAGCATTTGTGTCAGTATGCCTGTACAAAGTCACAACAATGGCTGCCACCAATGTCTCTGCCTCCCGAGAGGTTTCACTTCTCACTGAGATGTGCCAGAAACTGCTGGGTGAGTCCCTTTTCACCAAAGGACTGTCCACCTTTCTTTCTGATGTTTTTAGGCTGCTTTCTGAGAAGGGTAAGTTAGTGCATGGGCCCTTTATTAGCTAAGTTTTTCTACTTTTGTCAGATAGCTTTTCTGGAGGTATTCCTCATTGTAGTTAATAACCAGTAAAGCCAGGTATTATGACACTTGTCTCTGTTGTGCTGGGTCTGAAGTATGCTTATAGTGTTAACACACACTTGCTCTGGTCCCTGCTCCTCCAGGGAAGGCTTCCTACCTTAAGGTTGCTCTCACCTGGCAGTCAAGCTCTGTGGCTCACAAAGGTGGCTTTTTTCTCTCCAGAAGGATTTTTCTGCATCTTCTGCCTCAGTCAGGACTGTCCCTTGTGGTGGGGGTTCTTTTTATCCAGTTTTCAGTTCCCTCTCAAGGGTAATTTTTCCAAGAATAGTTGAACCTGGTTCTGTTCATGGGAGGAGGTGAGTTCAGAGTCCGCCTACATCATCATCTTGATGAGATCAAACAATATATATTAAATATGGTGCCTTTAAGCAGAAACACACATGAAAGAAGGCTGTGAGTTGATCAGATGGTAAAAATGTTGTAACAAGAAGCTTGCAGGAAACTAACCTTGTGTTCACTGACGGCAATGATTCAGTATTTGCTAATAACATGTTTGCAGCAACTTCATAAAACAACACTGCCTAGAATAATAAGAATCGACTAAATATGTAAAGCCCTTACACAGTGCCAGGAATATAGTACTTAATAGATATTAACCATTGTGATTTCAATTTTACTAGTGACTCTTTTAACTGAAGAAATTCATTTTAGAAAACAAAGTGAGCAGATGAAACTGCTAAAATCTATTTGAAACTTTACACAACCTCACCAGTATCTAGACTGGAGGGACTCCTTCTGAGATATGTATATGTATATATATGAGTGTACACTGGCAAACCCCTGAAATCATTTCCAAAGATATTTCTGAATGCTTTCTAGCATTTGATCTCATCATACATGAGATCAAATAACTTCATATCACAAAACAGAGCAGAGATCGTTGTACCATGATAACACAGTTTGTTGAAATCAGCCTTTCTCTGGAATTAGCTATAGTGGGCATTAAAAATCATTCAGTGGAGTATAAACTGGATTAGATATAATTCTATTTCAAAGTTTTAAATGGCCTAATCTCACAAGATGGCTTGAAAACAAATATATTAAGTAAGATATTAGAGAGGAAATGCCTGATTTAATATTAACCTGTACAACATGCCACAGATTTAGAAATATAAATGATGGTTTTCAATCATTTTGTGACATGGATCTCAATTAGTTCATATACACACTGATTAAATATGTTACCCATTAAATCACACTCTCAAGGAGTAAAAACCCATGAAATAAATAGTTTGCAAGCAAAATTGGTCACATTCATTAGCAGTCATGTCTTTAGTTCCCTTGAAATATCTGGGCCAGGATAAGATAGACACAAACTTGTACCCAGGCTGAAGAACTCTATATAAAAATAATGTTAATGCATGTCATTGCACTTTCATTAGGACTTTGAATGAAAATTGGAAGAAACAAACTGCAGGAAGTTTTGGAAAGCTATTTCCTTAATATGAGATGAAATTTAGTACAGCACACGCAATATTAGCAGAGCATGTGCCAGAAAAAAAAGGATATGAGACTTTATGAAAGGGAAAATTATTTCATAAATACATAAATCTTCCAGTCAGTTAATGAAATATCACCAGAAAAACAAGTAATAGATCAGAGTCTTAGCGGAGGCTCAAATTTAGGGATCCGTTATGTAGTGGGAATCTGAAACTCCAGGAAACTTTGTGGCTAATAAATTGAAGGTCTTATTTATGTACGTAAAACTGACTTAACAAAAGCACTTTCCTTCTTATACCAAAGCAAGCGTATATAACCTCATAATCAGGCCACATTACATGTAGCCTTTATCATCAGGAAAGCCTACACCAAAAGAGACTTCCTGAAAAACTGCCAAGATGAAAAGTGTAACAATTCAGTAACAAATATATTGGACATAGAATGACATACAAATTCATGAAGTCTAGTTGCAAATGGTCTTTCACTTTATTCAAGGAATTCTGATAGGAATTTAGATTCTTTTAATTCTTTAGTCATCTGTTGCTTCCTCAAACGAACACCAAAAACAAAACAAAACTGTTGATCAAACGAAGCTAGGTTTATTTGACTTATTACAGGAAGGGGGAACAACACCTTCCAGACTGGGTTTTATTATTGTTCCAGAAAAAGGAAGTCAAGATAATTCCGAGGTGTTGGGGCCTGGGTTTGTGATACATGGACGGCTTTGTAAAGTAAGCAGTTGGTTGTAAGTGAGCAAAGTTTATGATATAACTTTGGATTGCTGGACAAAGGTAGGTGAGGTGTTAATTCTTATCTTGGTAAGCAAGCTATGTGTTTTAATGAGTAAACTAATTTAGTTGGGCACGATCATGTAATCCTGGGACAAATAACTAAGATACTGTTGCTAGGTCTCAGTAACGTTTAACACAGAATTAGAAAAAAATGTCTCGCCCTGGTGACGTTTAATGCATGGAATAGAAATTATATGGTTTTTAGTACTCACATAAGAAAATTAAACCTATGTTGCCATAGTGGGAAAGGTTCTCAAAGGACACTTCCTCTGTATTGTAATCACTTGCTGGGAATTGATAAAAAAAAAGAACCATATTTGCCTAGAAATCAATGATATACATTTGGGAAAGAAATTGGATTTCATATCACACATCTCCTTCTAAAAGGATTTAATGGTTTAGCATGTTAGAAGATGAGACTATTCTAAGAATTCTACTCTGTTTAGGAATGTATGTATTCATTTCCTTCAAGCAAACTAAAAAAAAGAACAAATGAAATAAAAAAAATCTCTCTGCACTGATGCCCTTTCATATTACCATGAACTATCTCTTTTCAGGAAATTGAAGAGTTTGTGCAGAGCTCTGGAGAAGATGGCATTGTAGCATTTAGTTTATGGTCAATGGTCCAAAACCTTCCAGAAGAAAAGGCTAACATGATTGCATCGGCCCTTGCTCAGATTCCACAGAAGTTCTGATAAGTTGCATTTATGCTGAACAAGTAATTGAGTAAGTCTCTTTACAATCTGTAGAGTGGGTTCATTAAAATGGTTACTAGAAAGGAGTAAAAATTTCATAATGCAATTAGATCAAAATGAACTTGTATCTCTGTTTTTATTTGAAGTCAAATTCTAAAATAGTGCAGAGAGGACACATTTGCTTAAATATTCCACTTTAAGTTTCATTATGCTCTCTGAGATATTTATATATTAGAGACTCTGTGTAAGGTTTTGCTCCTATTATGATAATAGTATGCAGGTAACACAGCAAGAATGCCCAAATTTTACCCCACAAATCAAAGCTTCTCCAAAAACATCTCCTCAGAGATTATGAAATTATGAGCATCAGAGAGGCATCAAATCATAGTTCAATTGGTAGCTGCATAAACACTCAATAGTCAAAGTAGAATTTTCTAAAAGGTTGAGTTGGAGAATAAAGATTCAGACCCTTCCTCCTGTTCCTGCTCCCCCTTCTCCTAAGATAAATACAGTATATATCTTAAAACTAACCCTATGTGAACGAACAAGAGAGAAGCCTGGCCCTCCTGATTCCCCTTGGCATTGAATAGTGGGGATAGATTGAAGAGCAGGCCCAGAGGGCCAGGCTTTGTCTCCTGTTAAAGCAGAAAGGGCAATAGGAAGGAAGGGACACGGGCTCTGACTTTAAGTGCTCTTATTCCTGCCCATTAAAAACTTGGTCTAATCCAAATACTGTTCTGACAAACTGGATTATCAACTGCTTTCTCAAAGGTGGGGGGAAAGAGAGAGGCAAAAACTGGGAAAGCCTGCGCAGAGTCAGGTTTAACATAGAGATAAGTCCAGAAGTGCTCCCTCCTGTAAAATGCTATAGATATTTTAATGAAACTACAAGATCCATCTGAGCTCTCTCACTGGTTGTGGACTACTTTCCACCTTCAGGCATGATCTAAACTGGCCCCTAACAATCCACAATATTTTTATCGCAGAGAACCTGAGATCAGGCTGACTGCCATGACAGGTAATAGACAGCCACCTGCTATTCTTTTAAAAAGTTGCCCCACTAACCTAGGATTCCTTGGGATTTCATCTCACTTAGAAGTGAGAATTTCAGTATCAGTCACTATGTCTGGTTGCAGCATCTTTGATACATGAGGCATTCTAAATTAGTGTTTTCTATTTTATAAAATGCAAGTAGATCTCTTAACATCATAAGCTGCTAATTTGCCTATTTTAGCTTATTATGGTCAATGAAAATTAAAGACCTTTTAAAAAAATTTTATCCCTTGTCCTATTATTAATTCTGCAGTTCCTACTTTTGTAAAAAAAAATATGTAAAACTATGGATGGATAAGTCCATTGTTAATCCCTTTCTGGGGGAAAAAACTGAAATAAGGCCTTGGAAGATTCCTACTTCAAAGATTATAGCAAGCAATGTTCTTGCAATACGTAATCTAAATTATTTGATATTCCCTCTATAGAAGAAGGGACTTTAACCCTCTGTCCTAAGTAGAATAAAGTATGATATTGCTGACGATATAAAATAGAAAGGTATAACTTTCCATCAAAATGCTTTATGGAGAAAGTGAACATAAGCAAATCCTCATGTATTCTGCTCAGAAAATGCTAAGCAAGCAAAGCCTTTCCTAGATTAAAACCACAAGTTTCTTATATGAGATAGTCACTTGAAATAAAATTGCAGAAATTGCAGTTAATGTTGTGTTTACACTAAAGTCCTGAGTTATCCCTTAAAGCTTTTAATATTAAAGTGTCATTTACAAACTAATTTCCCTCAGCTCTTTATAACTAATAACAGTGAATAATAAACTAATAATTTGTAGCAAACTCTACAGAAAGATAGTTGATAAATAGGTACCCAGATTTTTGGTACTTTGATTTTTTAAACTATTTGATAGCACTCATATGTTAACATTTCTGGGCAAAAATATCCAAATTTGTTAATGGGAGGGAGCTGGAAAAGACTCCTTGCTAGACTTTAATTTCAAAAATACTCTATGCTTATGTGATCTTTCTCATGGTGTAGAGCATTTTCTTCATCTTAATAGGTTGTTTGGAGATTCAGTGGAAAGAAACCAGGTACCTTAGGACGCAATACTCAACTCTTCAATTGGATCCCACAGAATGATCTTCTTGGTAAGACTGTGGCAAACAAATAAAATCCTACTGAGAGGAAATATCAAGAAAAACAATGGAACACCAGTGTAATGCAACATTTGGTTTTGAAAACTTCAACAATCATGTGCTAATTCTCTCTTAACCATAAATTTTCTATTGCTTCTTGATAGGTCTTATCAGCTCCATGCTCTTCTTCTCCAGTCTATCTTTCTCATTGATGTTGTAATGCATTTCCTAAAAAATATAAGAAAACATTACTCCTTTCCTATGGACTTTCAGTGACTCACGCTGCCTACAAAATAAAGTACACCCAATAGGACACAAAACACCTTGTGTTCAACTCATTCATCATTTGTCCTTTATGTCCAAACACTTCCTGAGATTCTCCACACATTTTCAGATTGGATCCCTCTCTATACAATTGAGACAATGTTTCTTCACCGCCATGATTTTGAATGCAAAGTTCTTTGAATCTTCATTCACTTCCACACTTGTCTATCGGACAAACAACTCTACACTAACATCTCCTTCAATGTAACCCTTTTTCTCTTTTCCTTAGACAGACTTCCTTTGGAAATCCACAAATGTTTATACGATCCCATGAGCATAGTAATCCTGTGCAGAAAATGCTGCCTTCTTTACTGGCTTATACTGTCAATTTCTATTTTTACACATGGGACTCAGAATTTACTGTTTTCTTTGATCTCTTTCTTACATCATCCAAAAACCAAAGCTTTTGTCACTCACGGTGGTGGCAATGCACCTATGAAGCCATTTACCATTGGATTCCCATGGTGGGACTCCCCATGTTTGTTGATCAACCTGATAATATTGCTCACATGGTGGCCAAGGGAGCAGCTGTTAGATTGGACTTGAACACAATGTCAAGTACAGATTTGCTCAATGCATTAAAGACTGTCATTAATGACCCTTCATGAGTATAGCATTTTTTTTTAACCAGGCAGTATTTATAGATAGGTTCTCTTTTCAGCAGTGAATATATATATATGTCCTATTATTAAGAGGCTAATTTTAAATAATTAAAATGGCATCACCAATCTAAAATTCACTTTTACATTCAAGCAGTCAGTTATTTCAAAATTTCATTTTAATTCTATAGATTTAATGAGTAACCAATTAGTTCAACAATTTTCTAAGCAAAAAAAAATTTAAGTTATATAGCTTATTGTAAGAGGCACACATTTTTAAAAATGTGGCTGGGGGACAACCCTGTGGCTGAATGGTTAAGTTTGAGTGCTCCGCTGCAGCAGCCTACAGTTTCACTGGTTCAAATCCTGGGCACGGACATGGCACCACTCATCGGGCCATGCTGAGGCGGTATCCCACATAGCACAACTAGAAGGACCCACAACTAAGAATATACAACTATGTACTGGGGGTTTTGGGGAGAAAAAGGAAAAAAATACAATCTTTAAAAAAAAAATGTGACTGAATCCACAGAAGGAAAAACTGATGAATGTGAAAAAATATCTGGAAATATTTCAATTAATTACTTAAAAGTTTTAAAACTATAGAAATATTCCCCTAATTTTTTTATTAATATAATTATTTTAATACGTTATAAAAGGAGATAAAATTTACTTAACATAAAGTTGTCCTCCTTAAACTGTAAAATTCAAGTATATTCATTATGTTTGCAGAGTTATGAAACCTTCACCACATCATCATAATCTAATTTTAGAACTTTTTCATCACACCAAAAAGAAAGCTTATACTCCTTAGTCAGTCTCCATGACTTCATACCCCTAGGTAAGATAGATAGATGATAGATAGATAGATTGATTGATTGATAGATAGATAGATAGACAGATAAACTGGAAGTACACATTTTTCAAAAGCATATGTGGGGGTCAGCCCGGTGGTGCAGTGGTTAAGTGTGCATGTTCTGCGTCAGTGGCCCGGGGTTCACCAGTTCAGATCCTGAGTGTGGACGTGGCACCACGTGGCAAGCCATGCTGTGGTAGGCATCCCACATATAAAGGAGAGGAAGATGGACATGGATGCTATCTCAAGGCCAGCCTTCCTCAGAAAAAAGAGAAAGATTGGCAAATGTTAGCTCAGAGCTAATCTTCCTCAGGAAAAAAAAAAAAAGCATATGTAATAAAATACCAGAATTGGCCATATGTTTGTCTATAAAGCAAGACTCAGAAAATCTGAAAAGACTGAACTCATACAAAGTAAATTGTCTGGTTGTAGTGGAATTTGGTTAGAAATCACCAAAAAATTTTTAATCTAAATTTTGGAAATTAAGCAATTTTATTCTAATAATTCAGAGTCAATGACAAAAGCATAATGGAAATTTTAATACATCTAACAAAATGATCAGGAAAATTAAAGGTATCAAGGTTTGTGGAATGCAACAAAAGTTATACCCAAATGGAATCTTGGATCTTAAAATTCACATGTATGCCAAAGGTAAAAAGTCTAATAAACAATGATCTTAGCTTCTGTTTCAAGATCTGAGGTAAACAAGAGCAAATTAAACCAATGTATAAGGAAGAAATGAATACAATAGGGAAATGAATCAATATAATACAAACATAAAATGAGGACGATCAATGAGTCCAAAAACTGGCTCTTTAAATAGACCAACAAAATTTATAAAATCCTGGCAACTTGGATCAACAAAGAAATAAAGCAGGTACAAATTACCAATATCAAGAATAAAGAAATGACATTAATCTAGAGCTATTGGACATTAAAATTTCTCCTAACAGTGTATTAGGTGCAACTATATGAACAAAATTCTATATAATGAACAAAATATTATAAAACACAATTGTACAAAAAAATCACCCCAGGACAAATTGAAAATTTGATTTGCCTCATATCCATTAAAGAAATTGAGGGGCCAGTTCAGTGGCATAGTAGTTAAGTTTGTGCACTCTGGTTTGGTGCCCCAGAGTTTGCAGGTTCCGATCCTGGGCATGGACCTAGCACCACTTGTCAAGCCACCCTGTGGTAGCATCCTACATAAAATAGAGGAAGATTGGCACAGAAGTTAGCTCAGCAATAATCTTCATTAAGCAAAAAAAAGAAAAACTAGGAAAATTGGCAACAGATTTTAGCTCAGAGCCAATCTTCCTGACAAAAAAAAGAGAAAAGAAATTGAATGTTTGTTAAAGCTATTAAAACTTTCAATTTAGTCTTTGTTAAAACTTCCAACACAGGAAACTCCTAGCCCAGATGCCTTCACCTGTGAATACTTCCAAATACTTAAGAAAGAAATATCACCAAGTTTACGTAAACTCTTCTAGATAATGTCAAACATATTTAATACTTTTCAAGTCATTTTCTGAGGCCTATAAAAATAAGACAAGAACATTACAGGAAAAGAAAATTTGAAAAAAATTCCTTTCTGAAATCAAATATTGGGTCACTAAATAGAGTACATTTAAAAAAGAATAAAACATCGTGACCAAAATAGGTTTAGGTTTATTCCAGGATTGAAAGTTTGCTGAAATGTTTGAAAAATCAATCAGCATAATACAATAAATTTTCAACATGAAAGAGAAAAATATCATGACCATTTCAATGGTTAAAGAAATTTTTGATAAAAGTCAACATCTGTTCATCATATTCAAAAAGTTCAACCTTTTGCAAACTAGAAAGAAACTTCCTTAATCTGATAATGATTATCTAAAAAGAAACCTACAACGAATATTATATCACTGGCAAAAAATATACAGCTTTATGCTCTTAATTAGTCCTCAGGAAAATGTAAATTAGAACCTCCTATTAATTCATCAGAAGAGCTAAACTTTAGAAAGACTGATACAACCAAGTCTTTGACAAGGATGTGGAGAAATAGGAACTCTCGCGCACTACTGGTTGGAAGATGAATTAATAAAAAACTTTAAAAAACTGTTTAGTAATATCAATGAGACCCAAACATACATGCACTATTCTCTCAGCAATTCCAGTCCTAGATATATGACTAACAAAAATGTATAGGGGCCAGCCCCGAGGCCAAGTGGTTAAGTTTGCGCGCTCTGCCTTGGCAGCCCAGGGTTTTGCAAATTTGGATCCTGGGCACAGACATGGCACTGCTCATCAAGCCATTCTGAGGCAGTGTGTCACACAGCACGAACAGAAGGACCTACAACTAGAATATACAACTATGTACTGGGGGCCTTTGGGGAGAAGAAGAAGAAAGAAGGAAAAAAAGAGATTGGCAACAGATGTTAGCTCAGGCACAAATCTTTAAAAAGAAAAAAGTATAAGTATGCAAACCAAAAGACATATACAAGAATTATAACTGCATTAGTCATAATAGCCAGAAAACTGTTAACAGCCCAAATATCTATTGATCAAAGAATGAATAAATAATTTATGGTATTGTCACTCAAAGGAATACTATACAACAATGGAATTAACCAACGATTGCTACATAAAAGACAGACACGAATGAGTAGACACTATATGATTCCAGTATATACATGAGCAAAACTACTCTGGGACATTAGAAATCATGCTAGTGTTTAATTTGGGGAAGATAGCAGTGGCTGAAAGTGCCCACAAGGAGGAAGTGATTCTCGGGAGCTTATGATTGTCTAAGTGATGATCTGGAGAGCAGTTAGATTAGTGTTTTACCTTGTCATAATTTTCTAGCTAATTTTGAATTTGGAGCTGCTTACTTAGGAAATGTGCAGCTTTCATATGTTTCATACTTAAATGTTTATTTTAGAATATATAACATGTTTAAAAATACCTACATGGTAGAAAGCACAATTCACAAAAAACAATAGAAGAAATGCCCATGAGTGCTGTCAGAATGTGGCCAGGAAAAGCCTCCCTGAGATGGAACTCTGAGCCAAAGACTTCCCTCGAAAGGGAGAAGCAAGGCTTGGGGTGTTGCAGGGAAGAGTGCTCCAGCGGAGGGACAGAGGGGACACAAAGTGCAAAGGCACTGAGGTGGGAAAACTTTGGGCAGCTTCAGTGAACAGCTAGAAGGCCAATCAGTCTACAACAGAGTGTGCATGGGACAAAGTGATAGGAGAAGAGGGAGCCAGGGCTCTGTCCATGGAGGTCCTGAGGTCCAAAGAAGAGATTTAGAGTTTATTCAGAATGAGATGAGAAGCCAGGTTGAAATTCTGAGCAGGGAAGTGTAATAGGCTGACATGTGTTTGAAAAGAATCATTCTGGTTACACGATGGAAAATAGACAGTATAAGTAGAAGAGTAAAAACACAGGGACTAGTGAAGAGGCATTTCATCCTCCAAGATACTGGTCTCCTTGAAAAATTAAAAAAGCATCATGCTAAAATTGCATTTCCGCCCTCTGCCTTACAGCGCTTGGAATGGCTTGTATCATTTTTTCTGCTAGAAAAGATATAATTTTCTCACCTGCCCTTCCTTTTTTACTTTTTAAAATATTTTTCAATTGGAAAATTCCTATTTAAAAGCCAAACTTTCTATGCGATCCAAATAAAGATTTACTAACTTCTGCAATCCTATAGCATTTATTTTGAATAATATGTATGACACTTCAAAAATCATTAATGGGATTGGTATGCTTAGACAAACAAACTTCCTTTCAATGTTGCTATCTTTGTGTTTCTCGTTTAGATATAAAGAGAATGCTATGAAATTATCAAGAATTCAACATGATCAGCCAGTGAAGCCTCTAGATCGAGCAGTCTTCTGGATCGAGTTTGTCATGCGCCACAAAGGAGCCAAACACCTTCGGGTTGCAGCCCATGACCTCACGTGTTTCCAGTACCACTCTTTGGATGTGATTGGGTTCCTGCTGGCCTGTGTGGCAACTGCTATATTTGTCATCTCAAGAGGCTGTCTGTTTTGTTGCTAGAAGTTTACTAAAACAGCAAAGAAGAAAAAAAGGGCCAAGCTGTATCCTTGACCTAAAGCTGGTATGCTTCCAGTTTATTCCAGCAAGAAGTTGTGATGTAAAGGTCCCTTCCTCGTATATCCAAATGACTTCAAAATTTAGCTTCTCTGGGAATTTGTTTTCAAGGGATTTAATACACATTTAAGAGTTAGAAATATTTCATGCTAAGAGAAAGAAAATGGGGGGAAATAAAAATCAAATAAACCTATCTGGGTTTATATTGAAATTTACAGTTCGAATTCACAATTTATGCCAAAAAAATTTATTGAGCCTAACTGTGTTTCTAACTTTGTGCATGGAAACAAGAACATAAGGTGTCTACTCACAGTACCAGTAATATTTTACAAATATTCAGAGTATTTTCACTTCATGTGGGTACAGAAATGTGTAGCTTTATCTTTTGCTGAAGAAATGATTCAACAATTAGAATTGTGTAGAAAGACTCACCCTTTCATTTCCTTTTGGGAGCCCACTGATGCTGCTTGATTTTTACTGTGCATCAGCCTCAGTATCAGCATCGCTTTTTACCTAAGGACATGGCAAAACATTGCTCTCATTCAGCTTAAGTCGTTTCCCAGTAGAATGTATATGGGTTTAGAAAGATTACGACTACCAACTGCTTCCTCCTATAAATTTGAGCTGTTTGGGAACGTCTTTGGTTTCACTAGCTTATTCTCTTTACCTCACAGCCCTTTGAAAAGATTCACTTGGTTGCTTTCAAGCTCATTTTCAACCTTTGATAGTAGCTGTAAGATCTTAGTTGTAGGTTGTAATAATATAGAGCCCGTAGTCTAAAAGAATTATTAAATTTTCATTCTCTTCAAATGTGTGTACATACATATAGCTACTGGTTACAAAAAAGACACAAAATAAGCTAGTTACTTACAGTTACGGTGTGAATTCATTGTGTAAACTGTGTAAATTCATTGCGTTTGCTGAAGACAATTTGAAATAATGATTATTGTACTATATAAACATACTAGACCAGCATGTCTCATGCTTTCCATCTTTCCTCAGACGTCTGTTATCCTATCCCTCCCATTAACATAATATAAAAACATTACCTCATTTGTATGACAAAAAATAATACAATCACGGTTTTCTTTAAAACCTAGGCCTGATATGACTGACCGTAATCAATAACAATACAAAGAGCACGAAATTCTGCAAATTTGGGGGGAAATAGGTAAATCAAACCACCAGGAACCACAAGGCCCTCCAAAGACCAACAGATCAGAGAACCACTTTGTGATCAAAGTGGTCCAGCTTGAGAAAAACTGATCTGTCTTTATTGGCCAAGAAGACCATCATCAAAGTATCAAAACAAACAACCTAACACATGAATTTATTTTTAGAAAGAATTAAAACCTAGATGGTAAGGGAATTATAGAAAAAGTTTACAGCAGAATTTTCCACACAGCTAATCTAGATAACTGACATATTTTAAAAGGAAAATGCAAGTGATATTGTGCTATAGTATATAGTAATGTTAAAACATGCATATAGGCTTGAATTAATTTTCCTCAAATCTCTCCTACAACACACGTAAAAGAAAAAGGATTTTTTAGTGAGAAATCCTACAAATCACAAATAAAAAGTCCAAAATGAAGATAGATGAAGGATATGAAGAGGAAATTTACAGAAATAAAAATGGCCTTTAACGTTTGAAAGATGACAAATCACTGATAGTTACGGAAATGAAAATTAAATCAATTAATTATTTTCTCCCAGAATATCTGTCAAATATTAGAATCTGAAAAAACTATTTTGGAATAACACTTATAATTGGAATAACACTTTCAAATAAAATTCAAACACACTGCTTAACTCTGCAATTCTACGAGTAGAAATTTGTCATGCAGGAATAGGTAGACATGCACACATTAATGTGCGACACTTAAATGGCTGTCAGTCAATGAACACATTTACTTCCAGTGAAAGTCTTCAGATGTACAGCCATCACAGAGAACAGGTACATCACAGGCAACATTGTTGAATGCTCTCCATGTCACAGTGCTAAATAAACAGCAAGTTCTAGGAAAAAAATAGGCATTGTACTCTTCTTTGGAAATAAAACAAAATGCTTTGTACCAGGCACAAGTACTTAGCCTTCTTGTTAACTAGTGTTGGTGAGAAACCTGTACTCAACTTGAAGACCTAAGTTGAATTTTAATAGAAGTAAGCCTTCCTCTTCCTCAGGCTCTAGTTAGACTCATGATCTAGTCAATATTTTCTATATTATAAAGGGGCATTAGGTCACCTAATAGGATAACCTGATAATTTTCACATTTTAGCTAATGATGTTCAATTGACTATAATGTGGGATCTTCATTCTTGTGGGTATATCAATGATAATATTATGATGTCTGACAATTCTATGGGATTGTCTGCTTTATACATCAAATCTACAGAAAACAACTGACTAGACATCTAGTGGCAAAAATATATTCGACTCAAGTCAACTATTTCTGTCTACAATATTACAGGAAACAATGTTTCCCCCCTAATATATAGTAAAAATTAAGTTTAACTACCTCTCTAAGAATAAATGTTATTTCTTACTCCCAAGTCAATGAGACTATATTATTGACTCCATAACATAGAAAGATATAAATCTTCAGTGAAATGTCTTTGCTTAATAAAATATAGGCAAATCATTCCTTATTTCCTTTAAAATTATAACAAGGAACATGATAGAGAAATCTAAATTATATTAGAGAATATCTAAATTACAAAGAACAGACTGTAAGCAGAAATATAGGCACTAAAGTTGCTGCCAGCAAAGGCTCACAAGGAAATGAAAAATATGCTGTTGGAAACTGGAGGAAAGGCAATCATCGTTCTGCAGTTTCAGAAATCTTTGAGGAATTGTGTCCTATAATGACATGAAAAGCAGCATTTGTAAGTGACAAACTTATATATTTACCTGAGCATATTTCCCAGCAAAGTTTCAAGATATTATTTGGGTTTTATTCTGCTGCTTATAGTAAAATATGAGAGGTGAGAGATAAATTCATGGAAGAACTCTTAAACAATAAGGAACTTGGGCTTGATGATTTGTAAAATTTATAGTCTGTTAAAATTGCAAAAGAAGTTGATATTAAGAAATTCACTGTGAGAACAAGATATTCTAGAGGAAAAGTTGAGGGTGTTATTATTCAATATTTTGCTAACTCTTCAGAAAAATCAAAGGTTAGAGTATTCAGTCACACAAAAGACTGAAGGGATTGGGAGCATGACTCAATCAAGACAGAGAAATTCTAGGAAGTTAAGCCTCAGCGATCTCAGTAAAAGTCAAAAGATAGAGGATTAGCTCAGAAAGCATGAGCCTCTTATCAAAGGGAGTGAATCTCCATGACATACACAGGAGACCCACAGAGTTAGTGAGAATTTTGTTCCAGAAGAAACACTCTCTGTGTCGACCAAAAGAGAGTACAAAATGAAAGAAAACTGTCTGATCTCTAGATTTATACATGCAGGAAATGGGGATAATGAATCTACTTGGCTGCAAATACCTGCTACTTCCATGAAAAAGGAAGGACAGCCCAGAAGGGAGGGTCAAAAGGCCAGAGGGCAGAGCTGTGAAGTACAAAACCATCATCTCCAGGTCTTGAAATCTAGTGACATTTTCCCAGATGGATTTCACAATGACTTGAACCATCAACATGTTTTTAAAAATTTTCTCCTCTTTTGAACTAAAATATCTATAGCTATTATCCTGGATCTATCACGATCATATTTGGGGAGTAGATAAATTCTTGTTTAGTTTCAAAGCAAAGAAATTGTGCTCCATAATAGATCATTCCAAGAGCCTCTCCAATACCTAATTTAGATCATATGGATGATGAGATTTGGGACTTTGAGATGATGTAACAAAGGGTTGAGACTTTGTGGGACTTAATGATGTAGTGAACATATTTTGCACGGACATGAATCTTTTGATCCCAGAGGATGGACTCTTTCGAGCAGAATGATGGCTGTCAAAGATATCCAAGCCCCAGTCCTCAAAATCTGTGAATATCTGAGTATCCATAGCAAAAGGAACTTTGCAGATATTGTTACTGATTTACAATTTCGTACTATTGTGGTCATAAAAGAAGCTTGGAATGATATCAATCTTCTGAAATTTGCTAAGGCTTGTATTGTGGTCTATCATATTATCTACACTAGGAATGTTCATATGGATGTAACAATTTGTATTCTGCTGTTGTTGGATGGGGTGTTCTATATATGTTTGTTACATTCGTTTGGTCTAAGGTATAGTTCAATTCCAACGTTTTCTTGCTGATTTTCAGTCTGAATGATCTATCCAGTGCAGAAAGTGGGTTATTGAAATCCCTTACTGTTATTGTATTGTCCATTTCTTCCTTCAGCTCTGTCAGTATTTACTAAATATATTTGGATACTCTGAAGTTCGCTGCATATATATTTAAAATTGTTGCATCTTCTTGGTTAGCTCATCCCTTTATCACTATATAATGATCTTCTTTGTCTTTTCTTGCCACTTTTGGCTTAAAATCTATTTCATCTCTGTATATCTACCTCTGTTGTCTTTTGGTTTCCACTTGCATTGACTATCTTTTCCATCCCTTTGCTTTGAGCCCATGTGTGTCCTTGAAGCTTAGGTCAATTTCTTGTGGGAATCTAGACTTTGGTCTTGTCTATTTTTTTGTTTGTTTAATCTATCCATCCACTCTGTACCTTTTTATTGGAGAATTTGATCCATTTACATTTAGTGTAATTATGGATATGTGAAGGATTAGTAATGCCATCTTACTAATTTCTGTCTGTTTGTTTTGTAGTTTTATTGTTTCTTTTTCCTCTTTTTCTGCCTATCTTTATGAATTGGTTATTTTTCATGGTAGTGTACTCTGACTCCCTTCTCTTTATCTTTTCTGAATCTACTAGAGGTTTCTGCTTTCTTGTTACCATGAGGCTTCCATAAAACATCTTATAGATAAAACATTTCATTTAAACTGATAGCAACTTAACTTTGATTGCATAAAAAAACTATACCCTTTGAGACACATTTTTATTTATTTATTTATTTTTTTTTTTGAGGAAGATTAGCCCTGAGCTAACTACTACCAATCCTCCTCTTTTTGCTGAGGAAGACTGACCCTGAGCTAACATACATGCCCACCTTCCTCTACTTTATATATATCTACTTTATACATGCGACGTCTACCACAGCATGGCTTTTGTCAAGCATTGCCATGTCTACACCTGGGATCCAAACAGGCAAACCCCAGGCCACAGAGAAGTGGAACATGTGAACTTAACCACTGCACCACTGGGCCAGCCCCCCTGTTTATATTTTTGATGTCACAATTTACCTCGTTTCATTTTATCTTTTTGATAACAAATTATAGTAGTGGTATTTGTCTTTACTTCCCTTTTCCTTTAACCTTATACTATAGTTAAGTGTTTAACACATCATCATATTAAGAATTAGAGTTTTCTGGATCAGACTGTATAATTAAGTTTTCTAGTGTGTTGTGTATTTTCACATGTTTTTATATTACTTAGTAGTGTATTTTCATTTCAGCTAAAGAAATTCTTTCGACATTTCTTGTAATGTAGGTATGGGGTTCCAAACTCCCTTAGCTTTCATTTCTTTACAAAAGTCTTTTATTTCCTTGATTTCTGAAGGGGAAACTTACCAGATAGGGTATTCTTGCCTGGCAATTATTTTCTTTCATCACTCTGAATATATCCATCCACTCTCTCCTGATCTATAAAAATTATGCTGAAAAATCTGCTGAAAGCCTAGTGGGGGTTTCTTGGCAGGTTACAATTTTATTTTCCCTTGATGCTTTTAGATTCTCTCTTTGCCTTTGATTTTTGATGGTTTGCTTGTAATATGTCTTGGAGAAGATTGTTTTGAGTCACAGTATTGGGGTGATGTATTAGCTTTGTTAACTTGGATATCTAAATCTCTCCCCAGGTTTGGGAAATTCTCATGTATTATTTCTTTTATATACATATTTTATATATATTTATATATATGTTTTCTTCATATATATATATATATGAGTTTATAATAGTTTACATCATTGTGAAATTTCAGTCGTATATTATTTCTTGTCTGTCCCAACATAGGTGCTCCCATTCACCCCATGTGCCCATCCCCATTTCCCTGGTAACCACTGAGCTGTTTTCTTTGTCCATGTGCTTGTTTATATTCCACATATGAGTGAAATCATCTGGTGTTTGTCTTTCTCAGTCTGGCTTATTTGTCTAAGCATAAGTCATTCTAAGTCTATCCATGTTGTTGCAAAAGTGATGATTTTGTCTTTTTTTCTGCCTGAGTAGAATTCCATTGTGTATATATCCCACATCTTCTTTATCCAATCATCAGTTGATGGGCACTTGGATTATTTCCATGTCTTGGCTATTGTGAATAGTGCTGCGATGAACACAAGGATACATATATTAATTTGGATTTTTGATTTCAAGTTGTTTGGGTAGATACCCAGTAGTGGGACAGCTGGGTCATATGGTAGTTTGGTTTTTAGTTTTTTGAGGAATCTCCACACTGTTTTCCATAGTGACTGCACCTGTTTGCTTTCCCACCAGCAGTGTATGAGGGTTCCCTTCTCTCCACACCCTCTCCAACATTTGCTATTTTTGGTCTTAGTGATTATAGCCATTTTAACAGGTGCAAAGTTGTACCTTACTATAGTTTTGATTTGCATTTCCATGATGATTAGTGACATTGAACAACCTTTCATGTGTTTATTGGCCATCTGTATATCTTCTTTGGAAAAAATGTCTGTTCGTATTCTCTGCCCATTTTTTAATTGGACTGTTCCTTTTTGTTGTTCAAATGTGTGCATTTCTTTTATATTATGAAGATTAAACCCTTATCACATATATGACTTACAAAAATGTTCTCCCAATCAGTGTGTTGTCTTTTCATTTTGGTCCTAGTTTCTTTTGCCTTGCAGAAGCTCTTTAGCCTGATGAACTCCCACTTGTTTATTTTTTCTTTTATTTCCCTAAGAAGAAATAGTATTCGAAAAAATCCTTGTAAGTTCGATACCAAAGAGTACAATACCTATATTATCTTCCAGGAATTTTATCGTTTAAGGACTTATCTTCAAGTGTTTGATCCATTTTGAGGTTATTTTTGTGTATGGCATGAGATAATGGTCTGCATTCATTATTTGGCTTGTGGCTGTCCAGTTTTCCCAATATCATTCTTTGAAGAGACTGTCTTTTCTCCATTGTACATTCTTAGCACCTTTGTCAAAGATTAGCTGTCCGCATGTGTGCAGTTTTATTTCTGGGCTTTCAATTCTGTTCCTTTGATCTGTGTGTCTCTTTTTGTATCTGTACCAAGCTGTTTTGATCACTATGACTTTGTAATACATTTTTAAGTAGGGGATTGTGATATCTCCGGCTTTGCTCTTTTTTCTCAGTATTGCCTTAGCAATTTGGGGTCTTTGGTTGCCACAAATGAACTTTAGGATTCTTTGTTCTGTTTCCATGAAGAATGTCATTGGGATTCTGATTGGGATTGCATTGAATCTGTAGATTGCTTTAGGTAGTGTGGACATTTTGACTATCTTTATTCTTTCAATCCATGTGCATGGAATTTCGTTCCACCTCTTCATGTCCTTATCTATTTCTTTCAATAATTTCTTATAGTTTTCACTAAGTCCTTCACATTCTTAGTTAAATTTATTCCTAAGTACTTTATTCTTTGTTGCCATTGTAAATGGAATTGTATTCTTGAGCTCTCTTTCTGTAAGTTCATTATTAAAGTACAGAAATGCAACTGAATTTTCTAAGTTGATTTTGTACTCCAGAACTTTACTGTAGTTGTTAAATATTTCTAATAGTTTTCCAATGGATTATTTAGGGTTTTCTATATATAAGATCATGTCGTCTGTAAACAGTGAGAGTTCCACTTCTTCAGTGCCTATTTGGATTCCTTTTATTCCTTTCTCTTGACTAATTGCTCTAGCCAAAACCTCCAGTACTACGTTGAATAAAAGTGGTGAGAGTGGGCATCCTTGTCTTGTTCCTGTTCTCAGAGAGATGGCATTCAGTTTTTCTCCATTGAGTATGATGTTGGCTGTGGGTTTGTCATATATGGTCTTTACTATGTTGAGGTAATTTCCTTCTATCCCCATTTTGTTAAGAGTTTTTATCATAAATGGTTGTTGGATCTTGTAAAATGCTTTCTCTGCATCTATTGAGATGATTGTGTGCTTTTTATTCCTCATTTTCTTAATATGGTGTATCACATTGATGGATTTGAGGATGTCGAACCATTCCTGTGTCCCTGGTATAAATCCCACTTGACCATCCTGTATGATCTCTTTGATGTATTTCTGTACTCAGGTTGCTAATATTTTGTTGAGGTTTTTTGCATCAGTGAGGTTTTGTCCATTTTTGTCCATCAGTGATATTGGCCTGTAGTTTCCCTTTTTGTGTTGTTGTCATTAGGCTTTGGTATCAGAATGATGTTGGCCTCATAGAATGTGTTAGGAAGTGTTCAATCTTCCTTAATTTTTTGGAATAACTTGAGAAGGAATGATATTAAAGTCTCTCTGAAAATTTGGTAGAATTCCCTGGGAAAGCTATCTGGTCCTGGGCTTTTATTCTTTGGGGTGCTTTTGATTACTGTTTCAATTTCTTTACTTGTGATTGGTCTATTCAGATTCTCTATTTCTTTTTGATTAAGCTTTGGGTGGTTGTAAAAGTCTAAGAATTTATCCATTTCCTCTAGATTGTCCATTTTGTTGGCATATAGTTTTTTGTAGTATTCTCTTATAATCCGTTGTATTTCTGTTGTATCCATTGTTATTTCTCCTCTTTCATTTCTAATTTTACTTATCCAAGTTTTCTCTCTTTTTTTCTTTGATGGTCTGGCTATAGGTTTATCAGTTTTATTTATCTTCTCAAAGAACCAGTTCTTTGTTTCATTGATCCTTTATATTGCCTCTTTTCTTTCAATAGCATTTATTTCTGCTCTGATTTTTATGATTTCTCTCCTTCTATTGACTTTGGCTTTATTTATTCTTTTTCTAATTAAATTAGGTGTAGTTTGAGATTGCTTATTTGGGCTTTTTCTTGTTTGTTAAGGTGAACATGTATTGTGATGAATTTCCCTCTTAATATGGCTTTTGCTGCCTCCCATATGAGTTGGTTTCATATGTTTTCATTTTCATTTGTCTCCAGACATTTTTTGATTAGTCCTTTAATTTCTTCAATTATCCATTGCTTGTTCAATAGCATGTTGTTTAGCCTCCACATCTTTGTCCTTTTCTCAGCTTTTTTCTTTAATTAATTTCTAGCTTTAGAACATTGTGATCAGAAAAGATGCTTGTTATTATTTTGATCTTCTTTAATTTATTGAAGCTTTCCCTTTTTTCCAACATATGGTGTATTCTTGAGAATGGTCTGTGCACACTTGAGAAGAATGTGTATTCTGCTATTTTTTGATGGACTGTTCTATATATGTCTATTAAGTCCAAGTGGTCTAGCTTTTCATTTAATTCCATTGTTTCCTCATTGATTTTCTGTCTGGATGATCTATCTATTGGTGTTAGTACAGTATTGAGTTCCCCTACTGCTATTGTCTTATTATTGTCTTCTTTTGGGTTTGTTAATAGTTGCTTTATGTACTTTGGTGTTCCTGCTTTGGGTGTATAGATATTTATAAGTGTTATTTCTTCTTGATGGAATGTCTTTTTAATCGTAACATACTGCCCCTCTTTGTCTCTCTTTACCTCTCTTATCTTGAAGTCTTCTTTGTCTGATATAAATATTGCAACACCTGCTTTCTTTTGTTTGCCATTAGCTTAGAGTATCATTTTCCATCCCTTCATTCTGAGCCTGTGGTTATCATTGGAGCTGAGATGAGTTTCCTGGAGGCAGCATATTGTTAGGTCTTGTTCTTTAATCATCCCACCACTCTGTGTCTTTTTATTGGAGAATTCAATCCATTTACCTTTAGGTGATTATTGATATATGAGGGCATAATGCTACCATTTTAACACTCATTTGCTGGTTCTACTGCATTTCCTTTGTTTCTCATCCTGTGTGTTTTGGTCTGCCAATTGAGATATGTAGTTTTTTATGTTGTGTTTCTTTGTTTTCTCATTATTTATCATTTGTATCTTTGTTCTTATTTTTTATTTAGTGGTTATCCTGAAGTTTGTATTCAAAATATCATGGATAAGATAGTCCCTTTTCTGATGGCCTCTAATTTCCTTAGATTAAACCAATTCATTCCCTTTCCTCTTCCCCTCCTAAGTTGTTTTTCTTACATCTTATCCCATCTTACGTTATGAGTTTGTAGTTAAAACGACAAGATTATTTTTGTTTTTGGTGTTTTCTTTCCCTTTGTCTTTAATACTTACTTGAGTATTTGCTATCCTACTCTGATTCTGTCTACCTATTTATATACTTACTCCATGTTTTGCAACCCCTTTCCCCCTTTTACTTTTCAGGTTTGAAGGCCTTCTTGAGGATTTCCTTTAAGAGGAGTCCAGTGGCTACAAACTCACTTAGGTTATGTTTACCTGGGCAAGTTTTTTACTTCTCCATCATATCTGAAGGATATTTTTTTTCTGGTTAGAGTGTTCTTGGTTGAAAGTTTTTGTCCTTCAAAGATGTGAATATGTTATTCTAGTCTCTTCTAACCTGTAAGGTTTCTGCAAAGAAATCTGCTTAAAGCCTGATGGTAGTTCCTTTGTAGGTTATTTTCTTCTGCTTTCCTGCCCTAAGTATTCTTTCTTTGTCATTCAGTTTTTGCCAATTTCACTACTATATGCCTTGCAGTAGGTCTTTATACAGTGACATATGTAGATTGATGTATTTAGGAGATCTGGCAGCCTCTTCCACATGGATTTCCTTCCCTAAGTTTGGGAAATTCTCTGCTATTATTTCTTTGAATAACTTTCCTACTCTGTTCTCCTTCTCTTCTTCTTCTGAAATACCTATAATTCTTTTTTTTTTCAAAGATTTTATTTTTTACCTTTTTCTCCCCAAAGCCCCCCGGTACATAGTTGTATATTCTTCGTTGTGGGTCCTTCTAGTTGTGGCATGCGGGATGCTGCCTCAGCATGGTTTGATGAGCAGTGCCATGTCCGCGCCCAGGATTCAAACCAATGAAACACTGGGCCGCCTGCAGCGGAGCGCGCGAACTTAACCACTCGGCCACGGGGCCAGCCCCTGAAATACCTATAATTCTTATGTTGCATTTCCTAATTGAGTCTGATATTTCTTGGAGATTTTATTCATTTATTTTTAGTCTTATTTCTCCCTCCTCCTCTATCTAGAGCATTTCAACATGTCTATCTTCAATTATGCTGAAATGGTCCTCCACCATGTCTGTTCGAACGTTCAGGGAATCCATCTTTAGTTTTATATCTTCCACTGTGTCTTTCATCTCTAATATTTCTGATTTATTATAAGGAAAAATAAAGTGGAATTTGAGAAGACTGGACATTTGGAATTGAATGTGCATAATTTGAGAATTCAAAGTGACCTACACTATTTTCCATGGAAAATTAAGCAACCCAGAGAAGAATTTGTTTTTACCTGCTAAAATCAATTTTACATATGGCCTTAAATTGTCTTGATTTTAATGCTAATTTTACATCTCTCAGTCCTGTCAAATGTTCAAACTGCTACAATTCCAGGCTAATGGAATGTGACCTTGTCTTTCTTATCTCCATATCTGATTTATAAAAATAAGAAAGATAAAGGGATTCCCAGTATATGTGGCTAATCCTGTCAGCATAAAAAGCCACATAGAAAGGATCCAATATGGGAAATTGGTTCCCAAACTTCCAGTTGTTCTTTTTAAACAGTGGCACCATATCAGGGACAGACTGTTTGATTCTATTGCTAACAGACTTGATACTCTTGACTTCAGTTTTAGGAGTAATGAGACCATCTTTGCTGAAAAGAGCACATGCATTTGGGCCCATGCATTGCCTCACTCTCTGTCATTAGGGACACTTTACTAATTTACTCTTGGGACCAGAACTGGGATAGCTGATGCTAGAGAGTGGCTGATGACAACTGGTTGAGTCTTTCTGCCTACTTTGTTGTTTACCACCTATTGCATGATCATGCTTTCTGGTGAGCTTTAACATGGTGTCCCATGGTCATGTGTTCCATCCCTAACAGGGCTCCATAGCATGCCAGGATTTGTCTTTGCAAACACGTGTAATTCTTCAGTCAAGATGGCATTGGCCTGCTGTGTTGTGACTCCCCCATTAGGCTTACCACAGATTCCACACAGCTAGTGTAGATTGTGAAATACCCTTTTTGGTGGCCTATTCTCTCCCTATGGCTGCCTGTTCTATAACCATATCCATAGCTTTTCATGGGTCAGGCCTGCTGGATACAAATCTGATCCTATCAATCACTGTGATCATTGTGACTACCTGACTTCTGATGATTGAGCGCCATCCCTTGGTCTCTTTCATTTTTGGATCTGATTCTGATTAACATCAGTGATCTCAATATTGTAATTGCCTACAAACCTGTCCCTCAGAGGACAGCCACACTGAGCACTCCTTGTCACTTCAGTAAAGAACCATCTGTTAGATTTTCCAGACTTACATATATATCTTAACATATCCACTGTTCTAAGCCTTTTGATTCTTTCTTCCACTGTTTGCCATGGCACTACTAGCACATCAGGTCACTTTGTGTGGGACATCACTTTTCCAAGTTTCTATGGAATCTTAGTAGTTTTTACTGCCATCTCCTGGAGTCTGAACACCAGGTATTAAATCCTATTTCCTGAGAGAGTGCTGCAAAATAAAACTGTGCTTCCCTATGCAACTGAATGTTCTATTTTCCATAATCCAGTTGCTCAGCATAGGGTTCCCTAAATAATCTCCCTGTTCTTGCTGGTAAATATTGGTTAGACATTCAGTTCTTTGAGTAATAATATCATTCCTCCCTCCGTAGTCCAGCTTATTCCTGGCTGTAATACAGTGTGACTCAACCCTGGTTATTGGCCTATTGCCAAGAAAGGAGGTAAGAGCAGATGCTGAGAGGGACACATGATGTCCTGTGGGTAGAAGACACTACATCATCCTCAAACAATGGAGAAGGGCTATCCCTTTACAGTGAGAAGTGGGCCACTTCTGTGGACTCAGATGGTTCAAGGGAATCTGGGATTTCAAAATCGTCATGTACAATTAACCATGTCTCAGATGTCTTGTGGTTCTGCTCTTTCTCCAGTAAGGCCCTGACCTTGGTAAGAGATCAGACTAGGTTTGGAATTTAAGTAGAATTGGAAAAATTTTATTTTTAAAATGGTACGGTCTTTTTGGCTTTCTGTAATTGATGAGAATCTCTTTATATGTTGCCAAGGACTCCTCTGTGGCTTTCACAGTTAGTCTTCCTTTGACAGTTAATAGCTGTCATTTTTCCAGTGTATTCTCCAAAACATGAATTCAGTAGAAGCAATCATCTAATTCCATTATCTTCATAATTTCCTTTTTCCCATATTTATCAAATACCTGATATATCACAACTGCTAATGCCTTGCTTTCCAAAAATGTATGGTCCTAATTCACCGTCACTGGTGACATCAGTAATAATTTCACAGTTAACGTCGTTCTGAGACTATTTGTGTCCCACCTACCACTAACGATAGAGTCCTCATTACAACTGGTAGTGAATGATAAGCTACAAAATCTGATCTCATTGTCTTCTCTCATGTTACCCTTGGTATCCATTATCAAATGTTGAGTGCCCCCAAGAAGCAGACACTGAGCTGGAGATTAGTTCACAGAGAGATTATTAATGACTGCTCTTGGAAACAAAGTCTGTGAGTGTGAAGGGTAAGAAATAAGGTTGGACAGTGACATAAATAGGGACATAATAAAGTTTCAGCATAGGTCTCAACCAACCCACTAGGAGATCTGAAGCTAAGACCACCTTTAAGAGTTGTCCCAAATTGAAATCAGGAGACCAGGCATTGGATATGGGTTTCCCCAAGAAGGAGACATCATTTTAGACTAGATAGTTCTCTTCAGCAGAGGCAGCACTCAAAGAAACCTGATCAACAAGAGGTGTCAGTTGACAATTTTCTCATCAGCTGGGGAACAATTTTTATATGCCCAGAAGGAGAATCCAGGTAACACATCAGAAGATCCACCAAAAGGGTATTGCCAAAATCGAAGGATACAGCAATTCTGCTGGCAGTGCTTTCCTAGAATTTGTGTCCAAATTATTTTTCAGAAAGAATCACCTCTCATTTCAGGTCAACAGATTGTTAATAGTGTGAAAACAAATCTATCCCATGGTATTCATCTCACCTTCCCTACTTGTAATTTGATTAAGAATTCCTGGTAAAAACTTTTAAAAAAAATATGACGTAACTGGATTACGAAGGCATTCTACAAAGCAAAGTTCAAAAAAAAAAAGAAACTTTGAGAACATATACTTTCTATGAGTAAGTTTTGAGGGAGGAAGAGTAACATAAGGAATGTTGCAAATGTCTAGAAAGAAAAGGATCATAATTTAAAGGCACTGTTTTCAAATAAAGGAAGAAATTAAAGTGTGACTTGACAGTCACTCATATTTGGATGAAAAGGGAAAAAGGGAAGGAGTCCCTAAAGTCAGAAAAACAAAGGCAAAGATAATGAAATGGAGCTAATATAATAGGTCTGAAAATATGGAGGAGAGAATTCAGAAAGCATATTTGAAAATGCCAAAATAAATCAGAATAGATTTGTGTTGACACAATGCTGCTCTCTTGTCTGGAGACTTCCTACGTGAAAGGTAATGTCCTGTTAGTCTAGAGGCAGTAGAATTTACAATGATACTAGTGTTTATTATCCGTATTTAAAAGCACAAGATCATTTGTCTTTTTTTATCATCTTTTTTGTTTTAAGATTTTTTTATTTTTCCTTTTTCTCCCCAAAGCCCCCCGGTACACAGTTGTGCATTTTTAGTTGTGGGTCTTTGCCGGACGCCGTCCTGCAACTGCTGCAGCCCAGTGACACAGTCAGGGCTCACGAAGCACGGGAGTTGCAAAGCAACCCCTGCAGGAAAGGCCAAGGGTCCTCCTTGCTCAAACTCCTGTTACTAGTTGCTGTATTGGCTCTCTTCATAACGCTTGTGCTTACCCAGGGGAATCTGCTGGGAAAGGTGAATCCCACTGTAATAGACAAGAAAGACCCTCTTCTGACTAACTAACACTCCTTCAACATCCCCAGGGCCCTGCCGAAGAAAGAGGGTTAAAGGGTCAGATGTCTCAGTGTGAGAGTTATATAAAAGGATGTAGGGACCTGTATGTGCCTGGCCTAAACATACCTTGGCTCACCTTTGCCCCAAGGTTTGTTGTGTCCTCCAGCATAAACTGAGTCTCACCCCCTGCAAAGAATACTGTAAAGATCTATAAATATTAACTGCACTCACCCAGGAAATGAATAGAACTGTTGTTAATGTGATTAATATGTTTAGGCAAGCTGACTTCCTTTCAGTGTTGCTAACTTTGTGTTTCTGCTTTAGATATAAAGAGAATGCTATGAAACTATCAAGAATTCACCATGATCAGCCAGTGAAGCCTCTAGATCGAGTTGTTTTCTGGATCGAGTTTGTCATGCACCACACAGGAGCCAAACACCTTCGGGTTGCAGCCATGACCTCACCTGGTTCCAGTACCACTCTTTGGATGTGATTGGGTTCCTGCTGGCCTGTGTAGCAACTATTGTATTTGTCATCACAAAAGCCTGTCTGTTTTCTTACCAGAAGTTGGCTAAACTAGGAAAGAAGGAAAAAAGGGTATAGTTGTATCTGAGGGCTAAAGCTGATATGCCCCATAGATGGGACTGCTCCAGTTTACTCCAGCAAGAAGTTGTGATGTAAAGGTCCCTTCCTCGTATATCCAAATGACTTTTCTAAACTTAGCTTCTCAGAAAATTTGTTTTCAAGGGATTTAATACACATTTAAGAGTTAGAAATATTTCATGGCAAGAGAAAGAAAACTGGTGGAAAATAAAAATCAAATGCAACTATATGGGTTTATATTGAAATTTACAGTTCTAATTCACAATTTATACCAAAAAAATTTATTGAGCTTACTTATATTTCTAAAATTGTGCATGGACACAAGAACATAAGGTGTCTACTCACCATACTAATATTATTTTGCCAATACTCAGAATATTTTCACTTCATGTGGATACAGAAATTTGTAGCTTTACCTTTTGCTAAAGAAATGATTCAATAATTACAATTGTGTAGAAAGTCTCACCCTTTCATTTACTTTTGGGAGACCACTAATGCTACTTGACTTTACTGTGCATCCAGCCTCAGTATCAATTTCAGCCTAAAGACAAGGCACAACATTGCTTTCATTCAGCTTAAGTCGTTTCCCGGTAGAATGTACGTGGATTTAAAAATATGATGACTGCCAACTGCTTTCTACTATGAATTTAAGCTGTTTGGGAGAGCCTTTGGTTTCACTAGCTAACGCTCTTTACCTTACAGTCCTTTGAAAAGATTCACCTCATTACTTTCACTCTCACTTTCAATCTTTGATAATGAATGTAAAGTCTCATTTCTAGATTGTGATAATATAGAGACTATACTCTAAAGGGATTTATTAAATATTCATTCTCTTCAGATGTGTGTATGTACATATATCCACTGCCTTCAAAAAAAGACAGAATCACTTCGTTACTTACAGATATGTTATGAATTCATTGTGCAAATTAGTTGTTTGCTGAAGACAATTTGAAATAATAGTAACTGTACTCTATAACCATACTAGATCAGCATGTCTCATTCTTTCTTTCCTCAGAAGCCTATTGTCCTATCTCTGCCATTAACGTGATATAAAAACATTAAATCCTTTAGTATGACAAAAAATAATACAATCACCATTTTCTTTTAAACCTAGACCTCATATGACTGACCGTAATTGATAACAATACAAAGAATACAAAATTCTGCAATTTGGGGAGAAAATAGATAAATCAAACCACAAGGATTCTCAAGCCCCCCCCCACCCCAAACTAACACATCAGAGAATCACTTTGTGATTGAAATGGCCCAGGTTGAGAAAAACGTTTTTGTCTTTATTGACCAAGAAGGCCATCATCAAAGTATCATAACAAACAGTCTAACACATGAATTTATTTTTAGAAAGAATTCAAACTTTGACAGTAAGGAAACGACAGGAAAAGTTTACAGTAGACTTTTCCACACATCTCATTTAGAAAACTGACATATTTTCAAAGAAAAATATAAATAATATTGTACCGTGGTACATAATTATATTAAAACATGCATATAGGGTTGAATTAATTTTCCTCAAATCTATCCTGAAACACATGTAACAGAAAAAGGATTGGTATTCACTATATAGTGAGAAATCCTACAAATCAGAAACAAAAAGATAGTCCAAAATGAAAATAGATGAAGGATATGAAGGGGAAATTTACTGAAGTAAAAGTGACCTATCACATGTAAAAGATGGCAAATCACTGATAGTTAGGGAAATGAAAATTAAATCAATTAATTATTTTCCCACAGAAGATCTGTCAAACATCAGAATCTGAGAAAATTACTTTTGACGGAGCATAATGGGAATAACACTTTCAAATAAAATTCATACACACTACTTAACTCTGCAATTCTAGAGGAGAAATTCGTCATGCAGAAACAGTTGCACATGCACACATTTATGTTCAACACTTAAATGGCTGACAGTCAATGAACACATTTACTTCCAGTGAAAGCCTTAAGGTATACAACATCACAGAGAACAGATATACTACTGGAAGCATTGTTGAATGCTCTCCATGTCACAATGCTAAATAAACAAGTTCCAGGAAAAAAAATAGGCATTTTACTCTTCTTTGGAAATAAAACAAAATATATTTAATTTGTATAAACACAGAGGAAATAATCTGGAAGAAAACACTGAATTTCCAATGACAGGAATTTAAATTTTTACTCTATATATCGTCATTGTTTGACCTTTCACAATGCTGTTTTCATGTATTATTTATGTGATTTGAAAATGTATTAGTTGGCTGGAGAGTAGGATGAAGAGCTAGGAGGTGCCACCATTCATCTCCCCCACAAAAATAACAAAAATAATGACTAAAAGACTAAGACCTGGGGTTGGCCCATGGTGGAGGGGTTAAAGTTCCATGCGCTCTGCTTAGGCAGCCTAGGGTTGGAGGGTTCAGATCCTGGTGCAGACCTACTCCCCTCATCAGCCATACTGTGGAGACAAATCACGTACAAAGTAGAGGAAGATTGGCACAGCTGTTAGCTCAGGGCTGCTCTTCCTCAAGCAAAAAAAGAGGATTGGCAACGGTAATGGATGTTAGCTCACGGAGAATCTTCCTCACACACACACACACACAAACACAACTAGAAATTGAAAAAAGTAGCTCAGGAAAAGCTCTGACCTACAACATGTAAGCAGCAAAAACACTGAAGAGACAAGAAAACAAGGATGACTGTGTAGAAAAGCATAGGAAGCATTTTCCTGTATCACCCCACATCCCAGTCCAGAGCAGCTCCACACCAGGGTGCTTTCCCTCAGAGGAATCTCACCTCATCAGAAAAAGGAGATCAAGAAAACAGCAGCAAGCTTCACTATTGTAGCTTTTGGCACCTAGGACTCCCAGACAGTCTTTACCAATGCTTATCCTATCTGACAGTGAGACCTGTCCCCAGGGGTCCCTACCATTGATGTGCCCCACTCTGTAGGATTGGAACAACACAGTGCTTTGCTGTATAGAGGACCAGATCTGCTGCTACTCTGAGGTCCACTTTCAGTCCAGGTCATGGCTTTGTCCCACCATTACAATTACTGGGATAACCACTGCTGCTCTGAGCCCTTAGGGTTCCAACTCATACTTCGAATGTCACACTGCCACTGCTCTGAGCCCCACGCCCTGGTTCCTAGGTCACAGTTCTGACCCTCTTTGCTAGGGCTATGCTGTCACTGATCTGAAACCTGCCCCTGGGCCCCAACAGATGACTAAGTGGCCACCACTGGAGATATGATGCTGCTATTCTGAACTGCCTGCTGGAATCAGAGTTGGAACTTTGACCTACAACACCCAGGCTGTACTGCTACTGTACCCTGCCATGGACTCAAGCCACTGATGCACCCTGTCACCCCAGACCTTGTGCTGATACTGCATTCTATCTCCTCACCACTGTCAGAAGTCACTGTGGAGAGCCCCATACCCAGACCCTGGTTCCACAGAAGGTCTGCTCAGGTCACCACCTTAGATACCAGTGTCATCACTACAGCAAGTGCAGCTGTATCCCAAAACCCAGTCCCTGTAGTGGTTCTGCTTGCACCTGATCACAGGACCCTGGTTCTGCTACTGCTCTGAGTGCCAGTGCCCCAGACTAGGGGACAAGAGGGATCCCCTAGACTAGAACTTCCTACCACAGGTAAAATAGGAGAATAGGAAGAACCCAGCAGTCTTCATCTCCAAGGATCCCAATATCTCTAGTTGTCACTGCCACCCACTGGACGCTCATATCCTTGGCCACAGAAGATCCTTGCAATCTGCATCAAGGTTGGCCTCAGCTGACACAGTTTCACAGAGGCTATGCTGCTGTTCCCTCCCAGGAACCAAGACACTGCACTGCCAGCACTCTCACAGCCACCTTCAGGTGAAAATCTTCTCCCACTGAAGCCAGTCTGAAAAGGTTGGAAGAGGTGACTACTCCTTGAAGTGCATAGAAATCAATGCAATGCCATCAGAAACATAAAATAAAGCAAGAAAACATGACACAACCAAAGGAACAGAGTGATTTTACAGTAATTGATCCCAAAGAAGTGGATATCTGTAAGTCATCAGAAAAAGAATTCAAAACAATTACTTAAAGGAAATGCACTGAGATTTGAGAGAACACAAACATACAATTCAATGAAATCAGATAAATAATGCATGAACAAACAAGTAGTCCAAAAAAGAGGATAGAAATTCTAAAAAAAGAACCAAACAGAAATTCAAGAAATGAAGAATACAATGAATGATGAAAAGATGTTCAACATCACTAATTATCAGGGAAATTCAAATCAAAACTACAATTAGATATCACCTCACACTCGTCAGAATGGCTATAATTAACAAGACAGGAATAACAAGTGTCAAAGAAGCTGTGGAGAAAAGGAAACTCTCATACACTGCGGGTTGAAGTGCAAACTGGTGCAGTGACTATGGGAAACAATATGGATATTCCTCAAAAAACTTAAGAATAGAACTACCATAGGATCCAGCTATTCCACTCTTGAGTATTTATTCAAAGAATGTGAAAACACAAATGCATAAAGATACGTGCACCCCTATGTTCATTGCAGCATTATGCACAATAGCCAAGACTTGGAAGCCACCTAGGTGTCCATCAAGGGATGAATGGGTAGAGAAGAAGTGATATATATACACAGTGGAATAACAGCCACAAAAAAGGATGAAATCTTGCCATTTGGTACAATGTGGATGGAGCTTGAGAGTATTAGGTTAAGCGAAATAAGTCAGAGGGAGAAAGTCAAATACCGTATGATCTCACTCATAAATAGAAGACAAAAACAACAACAAACACATAGAGACAGAGAGTGGATTGGTGGTCACCAGAGGGGAAGGGCGGAGGGAGGAGGTTGAAAGGGGTGATTAGGCACATGTGTATGATGATGTATTATAGTTAGTCTTTAGGTGCTGAACATGATGTAATCTATACAGAGATGTTATATACCATTGTTACCACAATAAAAAATAAATAAATAAAATAATGTCTACTGCAAAAAGGAAATAGACTTGCTGTTTTAGGGGAAGGTATGCAAATTAGGATAGTCCTTAATTATAGACAATTGATAAAAATTTGAATGCTCATGGGTAGTTGTTTCCAGGGAAAGAAAGAGAAAAATCTAGACTTGAAGTAGATTGCCAAAATTTGTACAATTATCTATACCTCTGTTGACACAAATAATCCATAACCAATCTGCAAATCAAAATTGGGGTGAGTTTATTTCAAGCCAAAATATGAGGAAGGAAGGGCACCAAAGAAGTGGGGTGTACAGAGTGGTTATACACTCTCAAAGAGTATGTTTTAAATATAATTGAATTGTCCCTTTTACAATAGTCACAAAACTGCTCTGTGGCACAGTGATTGATGGGCACAGCAGGGAGTAGATCTGCTGTCTTAGTAGACACAGCAGGGTGGCAGATCTATTGTCTAGAACTGGGTGGTCACAGGTGAGCACAGCAATCAGTTCCTAGCCTAGAGAAAGATGCTTATCCTTAAGGAAATGCCAATTTGGGGGAAGTTGCACCCTTATCTTAAGGCCATTTGTTCTTGACTTTGGGACATATGAAATGCTTAAAGCAGATGTACAATGCATATTCAATGGCAATGTCAGACCTTTTTTGAAAAACAAAGTCAGGCCAAAGTAGGTTTACACCGAATTTCCTCATATACTCCAGTATATCCTATTGCTTGCCATTTTTATTTGTCACCTCTTTGTCAATGTGTTCCTTTGCAGTGAGACTTTGCAGTTCCTTCCATCAAAAGGAGGCCTATCTCTCTAGGCTTTATGACTTTCTTGGGGCAGCAGTCACACACAGGACTTGGTGTGTGTGGCAGTTCATGGGTATTCGTATAACTCCATCTAGACTCAAAGGAAATTGATACATTTATAATATACAAAGTGAAGATGATTTGCCACATTCCTCCATATAGCATTTACTCATCTGTTGAAATTCAGTTTCACTGATTTTCTTGTGGAAAATTCTGCCCATCCATAGCAAATTGGTATTTATGTCTTTTGGAGTTACTTATGCTTTTCCAAGGTCTTTTTTCTTAACACCAGCCTTAAAAGCTATAATTCTACTTTATGACCAATATGCTTTCTCTCATAAAGAAAAATAACTTAGGAAAACCTCATAATTTCTCTCCATAATTAGATGTTTTCATCTATCTCAATTTGGTTGGCTTCATCCTCCTGGCGAAAGTAAATCAGCAACTCTTACACCATGTGAATGTGGATGCCCATGGAAAAGATATAAGACCTCATAATCTTAAAGAATCCTGTTAAACACCCTCTGGCAAGAAATATCTTTTCTTGAAATTAATAAGAATTTGCAGAAAGTATGATTATCTGAACTTACTCTGTGCTTTGAACAAATTTATAAGCAATATTCCAAGTTTCTCAGGTTCCCACTTAAGAGGAATTGAGTGGTTCCATTGATTGTCCTTTTGAAGATGGAATCTCTGATTCATTCACTAGATTGCATCAAAATGCATATCACACACTGTTTAGGCCCCTCCTACACTCCCTTGGCCCACTCAAGTTCACTTGCTGCTGTAAAGCAAGAAAGCTTGTCAGTGTGCTAGTATCTTTACACATCCCAGGTATGGGCATCTCTTCTCTGCCTGAGGCTTTCTTTGTTCCATGTGAACTTACTTGACTGCACACAGACAGGTACTAGGGTTATGAAAATGATAGTTTCTGAGGGTACTCCTAAAACAACGGGGCATAGCAGTTGGTGGGTAAATGTTGCAGTCTCACATACTCAACAAGGTTGATTCTGAGTGTTCCACACAGCTTCTCAGAGATTCCCCCAGGAGTAGTGAGCATAACCTGCTCACTAATGCCCCTGTGGGTGGCTTTCCTACCTTCCTTGTCTCATTTCCCAACTCTCTCGTTTTTATTTTTTAGGTAGGCCCATGTTCCAAATAAAGCATGTGATTAAAAAATAATAATACATAAAATAAAATGGCCATCCTTAATCTTGCCCCTCCAGCAGGATTTGACAACCTCCTACCTGGATCCCAAAGCTTCCATAAGAGCCCTTTTGTCCATGGTTGGCTGTCAAATTATTTTTATTGTGGGTGGACATGAGTGAGAGACTTCTTATTCTGCCATCTTGCCAACATCACTTGCCTAGCTATGCATATTATGATAACTCTAAAATTCGAACAGAGTTTCTTAGATAGATCATTTTTTAATATAGCAAACAATAGCCCATTCTATTATGTATTGAGAAAACTACATCTCCAGAATCATGTTCACAGCTAAGTTCTACAATCAAAAATTATGTTTAAAAATAGAATTCTATGTAGATCAGAATTTCTTGCTGCAAAGAAGATTTAGAGTGAGAATTTATCTCAGATGAAAACTATTGGTAAAGATATATGAGACATTATCATGAAGAAAATAAGTGTTTGTGACTGAAGTTTGAAGCTTATCTGTCATGAGGATATGTTACAGAATGCATTTGGAGAAAAGTTGTTAACCAGCATAGGTGTACTTTATTCTCAAGCAATTTTTGTGATATTTATGGTTTGAAAAAATAAAGTTAATCTTTAAGAATGTGACAGCAGGTCAGCGTCATGGTGGAGTGAGTTTGCCCGGGACTCTTTCCCTTCCAACATACAACAATAAGGAGCAATAATACTCCAACAAAAAAATATCCTAATAGCACAGGAATCCTCGGAGACCCACAGCAGCCAAATGATGGAGGGCGGAGAGGCTGGACCTCCCCCTCAGAGGAACTGGAACGGGGTGAGAGAGAACTCCACTCCCTCTCCTAAAAACTGGGATCGCTGCCTTGGGAGGCTCCATCAGGGAAGGAGTGGGGGAGGGTCTGCCCATCTGAAGGATCACCCAGGACTCCCACTGCCATGCAGCCCAGACAGAATCCCTCTAATGGGGGAAAGCTTTCACATGGGGTGATCTCAGCAAGCCAAGATCCCGGGAGAGTAGATAGCAAGAGCTGATTGGGAAACCGGGTCTGTGTGCAAGAGAAGGTGCCCCTCCCTCCTCCAACCTTTGCTGTGCCAGGAATCTCGGCTGAAGGCAGAGGGCTCAGAATATGCAGCTCTTGACCCACGTATAGTGGTGACAGGCTGTAAATGCAACCAAATAATAGCACTATGTGCAAAAACTGTTCTTCTGGCATCAAACAATTCATAAAAACTCCAGACCAGAGGGAAAATAAACACCCAGAATTATGCCCTGAGGACTCAGAAATAAGTAAACTAAACAAAAATGAATTCAGAATAGCTATAGTCAAAAAACTCAGTGAGGTAAAGGAAAATATAGAGAAACAAGTCAATGAGTTCTGGAATTACTTTACAAAAGAGAATGAAACTATAGAGAAAAATCAATCAGAGATACTAGAGATGAAAAATACAATGAATCAGATAGAACAGAATACAGATTCCCTGAGTGCCCGTGTGGATATCATAGAGAAGAAAATCAGCATAATTGAAGATAGACAGGTTGAATGGCTCCAGACGGAGGAAAAGAGAGAATTAAGAATAAAAAGGATGAAGAAAATCTCCAAGAAATAGCCAACTCAATGAAGAAATGCAATATAAGAATAATCGGAGTCCCTGAGGACATCGAAAAGGAGAATGGAGAAGAAAATGTGCTCAAAGGAATAATAAAGAACTTCCCAAATCTAGAGAATGAGAGAGAAATATGTGTGGAGGAAGTTTTCAGGTCTCCTAGATATGTCAGTGTAAAAAGACCTACTGCAAGGCATACAGTAGTAAAACTGGCAAAAGAGAATGACAAAGAAAGAATACCCACGGCAGCAAGGCAGAAGAAAATAACCTACAAAGGAACCCCTATCAGACTTTCAGTGGATTTCTCTGCAGAAACCTTACAAGCTAGGAGAGATTGGAATGACATATTCAAAACTTTAAAAGATAACAATCTTCAGCCAAGAATTCTCTATCCAGCAAAAATATCCTTCAGATATGTGGGAGAAATTAAATCTTTCCCGGACAAACAAAAGCTAAGGGACTTTGCAGCCACGAGGCCCGCCCCCCACAAGAAATTCTCAAGAAGGCTCTCATACTTGAAAAAAGGAAAAAAGGGAGAAAGGGGTTCATCTTTTTTCTTTTATTTGATTTCTGGTTTCATACATTGTGGTCGGAAAAGGTACTTAATATTATTTCAATCTTCTTTCATTTATTGAGGCTTGTTTTGTTTCCCAAAATATAGCCTATGCTTGAGAATGTTCCATGAGCATTTGAGAAAATATTCTGCTGATTTTGGATGGAATTTTATATATTTATTAGGGCCATCTGGTTTAATGCTTCATTTAAGGTCACTGTTTCCTTGCTAACTTTCTGATTGATCTATCCATTGATGTAAGTGGAATGTTAAAGTTCCCTATTATTATTGTGCTGCTATCAATTTCTCCCTTTAGTTCTGTTAATAGTTACTTTATATACTTTGGCGCTCCTGGGTTATGTGCATATATATTCATAAGTGTTGTCTTCTTATTGTAATGTCTCTTTTATCATTATATAATGCCTATCTTTTTCTCTTGTTATCTTTTTTCTCTTGAAATCTGTTCTGTCTGATATAAGGGTGACCACATCCACTCTCATTTGTTTGGAGTATCATCTTCTCTCTGAGCCTACGCTTGTCTAGAGCTGAGGTGTGTGTCTTGGAGGCAGCACATTGTTGTGTCTTTTTTTAATCCATTCAGCCATTCTGTGTCTTTTGATTGGTGAATTTAAACTATTTGCATTTACAGTAATTATTGACATAGGAGAGCTTAATAATGCCATTTTATCTTTTTTTTTTCTGGATGCTCTACATTTTCATTTTCCTTGTGTTTCTATCTGCCATTTCAATTTGTTGGTTTTCTGTGATGGATTTCTCAGTTTTCTTTTCATTTATGGTTTGTGACTCTGCTCTTACTTGTTGTGTGGTTACCATGAGGTTTGTATAAAAGATCTCAGGGATGAGATAGTCCTTTTTTTGATAGCCTCTTATCTCCATTATCCTTAGCAGATTCCATCCTTTCCCTCTTTTCCTTCTATGTTATTCTTGTCACAAATTATTATTTTGTATGTTGTGAGTTTGTGTCCAAATTGAAGTGCTTATAGTTATTTTTGATGCTTTTTCCCCTTTATCCTTATGTTAGAATTAAGTGTTTCCTAACCTATTCTAATAAAGGGTTTTAATTTTCTAATTCTATTTATCTCCTTGCTCAGAGCTTTGTTAACCTTTGCCTTTTTGTTTCAGGTAGGAGGGCTTCTTTTAACATTTCTTGTAAGGCAGGTCTAGTGGCAATGAACTCCCTCAGGTTGTGTTTGTCTAGGACAGCTTTTATTTCTCTGGAGGGTAATTTTGCTGGATAGAATATTCTTGGCAGATAGTTTTTGTCTTTCCATATTTTGAATATATCACCCCACTCTCTCCTAGATTGCAGGGTTTCTGTTGAGAAATCCACTTAAAGCCTGAGGAAGTTACTTTGTCAGCTATTTTCTTGTCTCTTGCTGCTCTTAATAATTTTTCTTTTTCATTGACTTTTGACAATTTCAATATTATATGCCTTGGAGAAATTGTTTTTGAATTGATGTCATTAGGTGTTCTGTTAGCTTCATGTACTTGCATGTCTAGTTTTTTCACCAGGTTTGAGAAGTCCTCAGCTATTATTTCTTGAATAAGCCCTCAATCCATTTCTACCTTTCTTCTCCTTCTGGAATACTTATAATCCTTATGTTACTTTTCCTAATTGAGTGGAATATTTCTTGAAGAATTCCTTCTTTTTTAAAAAATTTTAGTGCTCTCTCCTCCTCTATCTGAATTATTTCTATGTTTCTACCTTTGTGCTCACAAGGTAGGCTTTTTTTAATATGCCAGAATTTAAGGGATAAGTGCCTCTTGATATATCTCAGGAAATCAAGGAAACAACAACAACAAAAACTCCAAAATGCATAAACAAAATATTTGTCAGAGAACAAAATGATAAAAACAAAACCACTTAGGAATATATAGACTGAGGTAAAACACAAATGACATCATTATATCCATATCATTACCAATCAAAAGCTGCATGGCACTAGAAATTGTGGTCATAGACAAGATATGTATGTTACAAGACTTAAAAATGTAATAATGATAATACATTAAGCAAAAGTTAAGATGTGAGGTTTAAGAAACATGGATGGGAGGTTGAGATGCGACTTGCAAGTGAGAAGTCATTCTATAGAGACAAAAATTGGAAACATTGTACAAATAATTATTCTATTTTCTAATGTCACTATTTATTGATGGATTTACATTTAATAATGAGTAAGTGACTTTTCAATTAAAGAAATATTTATCCAAAGCCTGACAATTCTTTTAGTCTTATTCCTATTTTCTCTAAATATATTTATTTTGTTTATTTAAAATAAAACAACACAATTGATGTAATCATTTATTGTTGAAAATTTGTTTATTTATTTATGATCACTGTTATTTTTATTTGAAATGAAACAGTATTACCAAGTAACATCAAAATGAAAATATTTTTTCTGGCATTAGTGAGATATAATTGAAATATAATAATGTGTAAGTTTAAGGTGTGCAATGTGTAGAGTTGATATACATATATTGTACTATGATTACCACTGTAACATTACCTAGTATCTCCATCATGTAACACAGTTACTGTTTCCTTTTTGTGGTGAGAACACTTATGATCTATTCACTTAGCAACTTTTAAGTATTTAATACAGTTTTATTAGCTTTAATCACCATGCTGTACAGAGATCCTTAGAACTTATTAATCTTTTAATTGGAAGTTTGAGACCAAGTGATGGTACTCAATAATCAGAAGTCAAGTCATCACAATGATCACAATGAGCAGTAAGATCAGAGTGTCAGCCAGTCAGGCCAAACCCTTGAGAAACTGCAGATATGGTTATAGAGGCTAGGACTTAGACATATTTTGGAGGAGACCACTATTCAACCCACTATATCCTTGAAACAGCTTAGTCACAGCACTCCCCTGACTTTTCAGCCAAAGTGCAAATAGAAAATAATATCACAGTTCTGAAGATAGTGGAATTTAAAGATATTAAAGATTTAAAAGATGCAGGATGATAGACTCTATTATATCTCCAATAATTAACAGTCTGGCCACTGTAAAACCAACAGATCCTGGAGACTGATAATAGACTCTCGAAAACTCTACCTAGTTGTTGCTCCACTCTCACCCTCTATGCCAGATGTAGTATCTTTGCTAAAGCAGATTAACTCATCCTAATGCACATACCTGGTATGAGGCCATTGTTTTGGTGAATGCGTTCTCTTCCATTCCTATGTAAAAGGAGAATCACAAACAGTTCTCATTCTCTTGAAGCACACAATGGCATACATTTACAGATTTGCCTCAGGACTATATGAAATAAACTTTCTTCTCTTCCTTCCTAAGATAACCCAAAGACATATAGATTCTCTGGATATCCTTAATAAAATCACACTAACCCACTGCGTTGTTGATATCATGCAAATCAGAAAAGATGAACAAGAAGTGGCTAGTATTTTGGAGGCTTGTGAAGACACATGAACTCCAGAAAGTGAGAGATAAAGTCTATGAATATTAAACTATCTGCCACATCAATAAAACTGAGATCCAGTTGGTCAGGGGTATCTATCACTTCCAAATAGAGAATAGGTTTTCACATTTTGCCTGTCTCTCCACAAAGAAAGAAGTTAGTGAATTGTAGGCCTTTTCAGGAATCAAAGGAAGTATATTCCATACTGTGGCTCATATACCAGGTAACACAAAAGACTACCAGCTTTGAGTGGGCCTAGAGCAAGAAAAGAATCTGCAGTAGATCTAGACTGTGAAAGGCTGCGTTACCAGGTAGATATTATGGTATTAAAAATGTCAGTGGTGAGAGAAGATGTTGTGTGGAATTTATGGCAAGCATAATAAGAAAATTATAACTCAACAAGACAATGCCATCTGGAGTGCATTTGGAAAAGCACATCTTGGCATGCTACTGTCCATGTTAGAGATGAAACAGTCAATCATGGGACACCATGTTAATGCTCACCAGAGAACATCCATCACAGGATAGGCTATAAACAATATATTACTAAACAACAATAAACTGACTCAACCAGTTGACATTAGCTAGCCTCTATCATCAGCCATCCCAGTTCTGGCCCCAAGGGAAAATTAACAAAGTGTCCACTGTGGCAGAGAGTGGGGCTGTGTATGGACTTCCATTTATCAAAGCTGATCTAAGTACTCCCAATGCATGTATCTAGAATATCAAGTCTGCTAGCAATAGAATCAAACACTGAGTTCTTGGTATGGTACCATTGTTTGGGTACACCAACTGGACACTTGGGGGCACAGTTTCCTAAATTGGAGCTCTTTCACTCTGGATATTTACCCTGACAAGAATAGACACATATACTGGGAATGCCTTATTATCTGCATGGGCTCTGTGAAAAGGTCACATTGCTGGAATTATAGCAGTTTAAACAGATGACGAGGCTGAAGGATATAAAAGCAATATTAAAGAGAAAATAGTTTAAGACCATGTGTGAAAATTGATTTTAACCTGTCAAAACAAAGCACTCTCTGAGTAGCTTAATTTTTCAGTAGAAAATATTGTGGGCTATTTTGAATTTTTAAATTATGCAGATCCTATTCTAGAAATGTAGTCTCTTCAAACTCCACTTTCTTTTCCTCATACAGCAATACCCTCAGTGTCTAATGGAGACCTGTTCCTTGCAATATAACCTGAGAAGTGGCTATAGTCAGAAAGCTGGAGTGATCTTAGGATTCACTTCATTAGTTTCCCCTCTCTTAGTTATCATATTTCTGTGATGTCTAATGTTCATTATCTGAAAACAATGTTTACATATAATTTGTCTAATTTTCCAGTTGTTTACGGTAGAGGATTAGTCTGGCTCCAGTTACATGATAATGGCCAGAAATGGAAGTCAAAAACTTAATTCTTAAGCATTCCAAACAACTTTAAACATTCTTTGGGTAGACAAACTAAAGAGGAAATTTCGGCCAGCTCAGTGGAATAGTGGTTGAGTTCAGTATACTTCACTTTAGCAGCCCGGGTTCCTGGTTATGGATCCCCAGCTTGGACCTAAACCACACCTCAGCCATGCTATGGTAGTGACCCACATGCAAAACAGGAAGATTGGCACAGATGTTAGCTCAGGGCTAATCTTTCTCACCAAAAAGAAAAGATAAAAAGAAGCAGAAACTGAGAAAGCTTTGTAAAAAGAAAGGAATTTTCATAATGTAGACATATAGTGAGTACTAAGGTCATATCGAAGACACAGTAAACCCTCTTATATTACCAGACTTACTAAAATTATGAGAACAAAAATAAGCACCATTTTTTTCTAATGAACAACAAAATGGTTAACACCCAGACCAGAATGTACTCAATAACATTGAGAGAGTGAGTGTCAAAATTCTTTAGCACTTCTGACGTGCATAACAAATATAATTTAGAAGAATGCTTGACTTAGGAAATTTTTTAAATATTCTGGCATTATTTTATAATCTCAATTTTTTTCCAGCTTTATTGAAATATAATTAGAAATGCCATCGTGTTATTTTGAAGCTATTTGATATATATTTCAAATAATTTCTACCCTAGCATTATTTAACATCTCTATTATGTCACATAAATACATTTCTTTTTTGTAGTGAGAAAATCTAAAATCTATTCACTTAGCAACTTTCAAATATGATATAGTATTATTAACAATAATCATTATGCTTTGCATTATATCTCCTGAATTTATTCATCTTATAACTGAAAGTTTGTACCGTTTGACCAGTATCTCATTTCCACAAACCCCAGTCCCTGAAAACCGCTATTCTATTATATATTTTCTGTGAGTTTGGCTTTTTTAGATTCACATATATGTGAAATCATACAGTATTTGTCTTTTTTTGTACGAGTTATTTCACTTACTGTAATGTCCTTAAGGTTCATCCATCTTGAGGCAAATAGCAAGATTTTCATCTTTCTCATGGCTGATTAATATGCTATTGTATACACATATCATATCAATTTTACCCATTCATGTGTTGATGGACACTTAGGTTGTTTCCATATCTTGGCCATTGTGAATAATGTAATGCTGTAATGGACATGGGAGTCCAGATATTTCTTCCATATCCTGTTTCATTTCCTTTGGATAAATACCCAGAAGTGGGATTGCTGGATAGTAGATTTAGTTTTAATTTTTTCAGGAAACTCTATACTATTTTCAATGGTTGCTGTACCAATTTATATTCCCAACAACAGTGCACAAGTGTTCTCTTTTCTCCACATCCATATTAACACTTGTTATATCTTTTCTTTTGATGATAGCCATTTTAACAAGTGTGAGTTGACATATCATTGTGATTTTGAGTTACATTCCTGTGATGATTAGTGATGTCAACCACATTTTCATGTATCTGTAGGCCATTTTTACATATCCTTTGGAAAATGTCTATTCAATTCCTCAGTCCATTTTTTAATCAGATTTTTTCTTTTTGGCTATGGAATTGATATGAGTTCTTTATATATTTTGGCTATTAACACCTTATCAGATATAAGGTTTGCGAAAATTTCCTCCATTCCATAAGTTCCCTTTTCATTTTGTCGATTATTTCTTTTACTATGTAGAACTAATTAATCTGATGTAGTTCTGCTTGTTTCTTCTTGCTTCTGTCACTTGTGGTTTGGCGTCATATCCAAAAACTGATTGGCAAGACAAATGTCAAGAAGATTTTTTTTCTGTTTCTCCCTAGGAGGTTTCCAGTTTTTGGTGTTACATTTAAGTCTTTATCCATTTTGTGTCAATTTTGTGAGTGGTGTAGTATAGGGTCCAGTTTCTTCAACATGCGGTTATCCCATTTTCCAACCCCATTTATTAAAGATACTATCCTTTCCCCATTGAGTATTCTTGACTCCCTCGTCAAATATTAGTTGGCTGTATAGTCTAGGGTTTTTTTTCTGGGCTCTCTATTCTGTTCCATTGGCTTATGTGCATATTTTTATGCCAGCACCGTACTTTTTGATCACTATAGATTTGAAGTATGGTTTGAAATCAGGAAATGTGATGCATTCAACCTTATTCTTGTTTCTCAGGATTCCATGGTTATTTGAAGTGTTGTTTGTCTCCATACAAATTTTGGTGTTGTTTTTCCTATTTCTGTGAAAACAGCTTGGAATTTTTATAGGGATTGCATTTAATTAGATGGCTTTGGGTAGTATGGGCATTCTAACAATATTAATTCTACTGATCCATGTATATAGACTATCATTTCATCTTTTCTGTCTTCTTTCATTTCTTTTTAATGAGGCAATATATTCTGAGAAATGCATCATTCTGTGATTTTGTCATTGTTCACAAACATCACAGAGTGTACTTACACAAACCTCGATGGTATAGTCAACTACACATCTAGGCCATATGGTACTAATCTTATGGGACCATCATAGTATATGTGGTCTATCATTGACCAAAATGTTATGGGGTGCATGACTGTATGCAGGTCTTTCATGTTACTTGTTAAATTTATTCCTAAGCATTTTATTGTTTTTGATGCTATCATGAATGGGAAGGTTTTCCTTATTTTTTTCTTAGATGTTTCATTAGCATACAGAAATGCAACTCATTTCCACATTGGATTTTTTTTTTGCTGAAAATTTACTGAATCCACTGATAAATTTTAACAATTTTTTGGTGGAGACTTTAGTATTTTCTGTATGTAAGACATATCATCTGCCAACAAAATAATTTTACTCTTCCTTTCCAATTTGGATGCCTATTATTTCTTTTCTTTGCCAGATTGCCCTGGCTGCACTTCCAACACTATGTTGAATAAAGTAGAAAGAGTGGGCGGATGCTTTCTTTCTAGTTTTAGAGGAAAAGCTTTCAGCTTTTCAACATTAAGTATGATGTTAGCGGTGGGCTTCTCATACACGGCCTTTATTATGTTGAAATATGTTCCTTTTATACCCAAATTGTTGAGCATTTTTATCATGAAAGGATGTTTTATTTCTCAATTATTTTTTCTGCATATATTGAAATGATCATACGATTCTTAAAATTCATTCTAATAATGTGGTGTATCAAATTTATTGTTTGCTTCTGTTGAGCCATCTTAGTATCCCAGGAACAAATCTCACCTGATCATAGTGTATGATCCTCTTAATACGCTGTTGAATTCTGTTTGCTAATATTTTGTTGAGAATTTTACTTCTATATTCATCAAGGATATTGGTCTGTAGTATTTTTTTCTCCTCTGACTGGATAATTTCAAATGACTTGTCTTTGAGTTCACAGATTCTTTCTACTGCTTGACTGAGTCTGCTGTTGATGATCTGTATTCATTTTTTATTTAATTCATTGTATTCTTTATCTCTAAGATTTCTGTTTGTTTATTTGCTTATCCTCATTAAAAAAATAGTCTTTAATATTTCTTCAGCTTTATGTTTGATTCTTTTTATGATTTCTGTCTCTGTTGAACCTCCCATTTTGTACATATATCATTTTCCTGATTTCATTGAGTTGTCTATCAGTGTTCTTTTATAGCTCACTCAGCCGCCTTGAAACAATTTAATTTAAATTCATTTCAATTTAATGATTTGCATTTCCCTGCTGTTGGTCACTAGGAAATTATTATACTCCTTTGGCGATGTCATTTTCCTTAATTTTTCATGTTCCTTGAAGTCTTGCATTGGTGTTCACATTTAAAGAAGCAGTCAATTCTTCCAGTCTTTACTGACTGTCTTTGTGAGAGAGATAGCTTCACTTGTCAGTCTGACTAGGAGATCTGAGGCTTTCTCAGAACTTTTCTATGGATATCCCTGCTCCACATATCTTTTTTCCACTTGAGTGGGATTTCTTCAGATTATATGCCTTCTCTCGATCTCACAAGGCTGGATCAAGTTTTGAGAGCATCTCACTTACTTTCCTTAGAGCAGAGCTTTCCTTAGAGCACAAACTCCAGTTTGTGAGAATTCTCCTAAACTTCCAAATTAGTCGCAGCCTTCTGCACTTGCTTACTATCTGTCTACAAAGGCTCACTCTCACCACCAATGGGAGCACACATCTGGAGCCATCGGAGTAATGGGAGTGAAGTGCATGAAGCGTGGGGGCCAGTTGGGGGTAGTCTGCAGGCTAGGTGTCCCCAGTGCCTTATGGGTAGACTTTCTAATGGAGTCCACAAATTGTTTAGTAGGAAGAATCATGAAGTGGTTTGTAGCATCCATTTGATGAGTTCTGAGCTCTGGCTGTGGCCCCAGTCCCTTCTAGCCCCTCAACTTTGCAGATCTCCTCAGTAATCCAAGTAAGACAGAAAGAAGTGGGCCTCTTGGGTAACATCTTGCATGGCTGGGGAGGTTAGGCACTCATTCACGGGATCAAGTTTTCTGCTGTAGCAGAAATCACAGGTCACTGTGTTCTCTCCTGGCACTGAATCATGCTGCCTTGGGAGAGGAGGAACACAGACAAAGAGAAACTGTTCCTTTTACCCTCTTCAATGCAACTATTCTTGGAATTATTTGCTCCATGGTGGGTTGAAACCTTTACATTGGACTCCTAGATTCCTAAATATATTTTCATCCCTGAGTGTCTGTCAAAATCAATTTTCTGTTGTTAGGATGACAGCAGAGAACTCCTAGTCTGCAATCTGCTGATATTACTCCAGAAAGAATTTCTTATAATCAAAAAGCTCAACGGAAGCTAGTATGGATTAGAAGAGGAAAGTTGAACAACATTTGATTAGAAAACTACTCAGGATCTTGGAGACCATTTCATACAGTGTAGATTTTAACATATAAAAAGGAAAGTTATTAAAGTATTTTGCTCAAGAATGACATTCTCTGAAGTAGAGTTTTTTGAAAATCATAAAAGTTCCTGTGTGGAAATTGGGTTGCAGGTGTGCAAAAGTGAAGGCAGGAATATCTGAAGGCTATTGCAGTTAGTCTAGGTTAGATACAAAAATGCCCAGGATTAGATCAATTATAATGAAGACTGATAAAGGAGAATAGATTGATGTATAATTTGTGGGTAGAATCTATACATAGAGTGATCAGTTGAATAATTAATCCTATTTCTTATTAGCCAATTATTATAATAATAATAAAAATGATAGTGTTATCATATATTCCTATTGATTAATTGATTGAGGAAAAATCAACTTTTTAAGCAAAAAAATTATAGATGACGTTATTCTTCTAAATATAGTTGGACCCATTCATACTTGGTATAGTGGCTTCTAGGTGTGAGGATCCAAGTAAAAGAATGGAATTTTACACTATAAAAAGTCTCTTAGATCGATAGAGAAAAGAAATTAGAATAAATGTACTGGAAGGAAGGATAAGACTATTGTTATCTTCTTCATGACTTGCCTTTTCTATTCCAAGGTATCTTTTCTCAAAATAACTTTAATCTAACCTAGAATCAGAATTTGAACTCATGTCTGCATTAACAGTAAACAAAAAATATTCTTTTTCTCTTAAAGATAGATATGATTTAGCAGAAAGAGGGCTAAATTTAGCAGTAGAATATTTAGATTTAAATCTTCTCTCTGCCTTAACCACTCTTACAGAGCACATATTCTCTCCTGGCAGTAGATGATAGCCTTCTTCTTGTCTAGAATTTCTAGCAGACTTATCAATAAGAAAAATGCTAGAGAAACAATTCTGTTCAAATGAAACCAGAGAAAAATATACAAAAAATGCCAATCTTAATTGAATATGCATCACATGGTGATGGCTTTTCTTAACATCACTTAGAAATTACTTTAGATTTGTGTTTAACTTTAATCCTCTTTATTTTCATAACCTCTAAAAGAAGTTTTGAAACTCTGACTTTGAGTATTTTCTTCCTAATTTCTCTTGTTGACTTTATTGAACTTTTTCTTATCAAAGCAATTGCATTTAATTTTAATCAATAATACAAAGTATGCTGTTCAAAGTTCAGCCCGACCTACTATAAATTGTTGAGAGGGCCAAGGAAGAGATCTCTGCATTGTGAACTTCACACACTTGATTTAAGCCTATGTTTTGTTAGAGCAGGAGCTGATGATGAAGACTGCAAAAGGCTTCTGTGTCCTTTTCATGCTGCATCTGTGTTTCTTTGACTCTGGGAGGACTGGGAAAGTACTTGTATGGCCCATGGATTTTAGTCACTGGATCAATTTAAAAGTTATTCTGGAAGAGCTCCATCTTCGTGGGCATGAAATAACCATTCTGGTACCTTCACCAAGCCTTCTAATGGATCACACCAAGATTCCCTTTAATGTAGAGATCCTTCAACTTCCAGTAACTAAGGAAACTCTCCTGGAAGAGCTCAATACTGTTCTCTATGTAGCTGCTTTTGAACTGCCAAAACTTTCATGGTGGGACATGCAAGTAAAACTAACAGAAATGAGCAACCGTTTTTCAAGGACAGCCAAAAGAGTATGTGACAGTGCTATCACAAATAAGGAGTTACTCAGCAGGCTACAGGCAGCTAAGTTTGATATCTGCATTTCTGATCCTTTAAGTTTTTGTGGGGAGTTGTTGGCTGAGCTTCTCGATATTCCATTTGTATACTCTTTTAGGTTTTCTTTCGGTAATTTCATTGAAAGACTGTGTGCTGGGCTTCCAACTTCTTCTTCTTATGTTCCTGGTAGCACATCAGGGCTGACAGACAACATGACTTTTGTACAGAGGCTGAGGAATTGGTTCTTGTATGTAATGAGTGGCGTGATCTATTCGTATTTTCTACTTCCGGAATGGAATGAGTATTATAGCAAGGCTTTAGGTAAGAGAAATTTGTATGTAATAAGGATTTTTATTTTGTATGTAAAATGTAAATATTTATCTGAGTATATAAAAACTTTAAAAAGGTATTTTTAAGTGAGGACACAAACCCCTGTGGGTCTTGGAGTATCGAAACTGTGGCTAAAGAGTGGCTAAGATGTTCTAAGCCAAAGTAAAGGATTCTTTTGTTTGTTTGTTTTAGATGTTAGAGTGCTTACAATATATCAGAGAAGGAATAGTCTTTATATTTATACACAAAACCTGCTTGCTGCTACTAGTTTTTTCAGGTATCTGGAAAACCTACATCTAACAGTGTGATTTCCAACACTTTGGCCTCTTTCTCTCTTCTTTGTTTCTTTTGTACACCCTGTTTTATTTCTGATTAACTTGCTATTTCTTAGGCTTTCTGTTTGCATCCTATCCAGGCTTGGTGGCTTGGTTGCAGGGCTTGTCACATGGTGAGTAAAAAACTAGAAAATAAACGTATGTATGTTAGCTTCATCTGCTCTTGTCTCCCAAAGAGGGAAAAATTGGAAGATTTTTTTTGTGAAGGAACTTGTTTACAGATTTTTTTAACTTATCTCACTGTTTTGTTGTTCTCATTCTATTCAAGAATGAATTAGAGGTCAACTAGTGAGCTTTGACCCTTTGCACAATGTTTCTCTCTATTTCAGCAAGTCCGTTTACCCCTTCTTTTTTCCTTTTACAGAATTGATTTTTTCACTTCAAAAAAGTGTTCATATAATTGTCTTAAGAATAATTTTGCATAATCAATTAGTTATCTTTCAGGAATCAGTACCATATTTACATTTTTAGGGTTTTTTTGAGATATAATTGACATATATTACATTACTTTCAGGTGTAAAACAGTGATTTGATATTTGTATATATTGTGAAATAATGAGCACAATCAGTCTAGTTAACATCCATAACCGCACACAGTTACAAATTTTTTTTCTTGAGATGGGAAGTTTTAAGATGACTTTACTAGTAACTTTAATACAGTATTAATCAGTCTAGTCACCATGCTGTACATCATATCCTTAGGGCTTATTTTAGAACAAAAATTTTGTACCTTTTGAATACCTTCACCTATTATACCCACCGTCCAACTCCCATATGTGACAAGCACTAATGTATTCGCTGTATCCATAAGTTTTATTTTGTTTTGTTTTGTGTTTTTAGATTGCACATTTAAGTGAAATTATGCAGTGTTTGTCTTTCTCTGTCTGACTTACCGCACTTACCATAATTCCCTCAAGGTTCATCCATATTGAGGCAAATGGCAGGATTTCCTTTTTTCTCATGGCCTCATAATACTCCATTGTATATATACCATGTTTTCTTCACACATTCATCCATTAATGTATACTTATGTTGTTTCCCTGTCTTGGCTATTTTAAATAATGCTGCAATAAAAATGAGAATGCAGACATTTCTTTGAGATAATGATTGTGGAATTGTTGGATCATTTGGTAGTTATATTTTTAATCTTTTGAGGAAGCTCCATACTGTTTTCCATAGTGGTCACACCAATTTACATTCCCACCAATAGTGCACAAGGGTTCGTTTTTCTCCATGTTCTTGCCATCATCTGTTATGTCTTGTATTTTTGATGATAGCCATCCTAATGGGTGTGAGGTGATAGCTCATTGTGATTTGGATTTGCTTTACCTTGATGATTAGTAAGGTTGAGCATCTTTTCATGTACTTGTTGGCAATTTGAATATCTTCTTTGGATAAATATCTATTCAGGGCTTTTGCTCATTTTTTCATTGGATTATTTGCTTTTTCACTATTGAGTTGTATGAGTTGCTTATATATTTTTGGATATTAACCAATTATGAGATATACGGTTTACAAATACTTTCCCCTATTTCGTCATAAGTTGTCTTTTCATTTTGTTGATCATTTCTTTTGATATGCAGAAGCTTTTTAATTTTGTGTAATCCCACTTGTTGATTTTTAATTTTGTTGCTTATGCTTTAGACATCATGTCGAAAAAATTATTGTTGGGAACAAATTCAAGAAGAATTTTTGCTATGTTTTCTTCTAGGAGTTTTACAGTTTCAGGTCTTACATTTAAGTCTTTAATCTATTTTGAGTTAATCTTTTTGAGTGCAGTAAGATTGAGCCTAGTTTCATTCTTTTGCATGTGAATGTCCAATTTTCCTAGCACTGTTTACAGAAGAGACTGTGTTTTTTCCATTGAGTATTCTTGGTTCCCTTGTAAGTTATTAGTTCACTGAATAAGCAATGATTTCCTTGGGGCTCTCAATTCTGTTCCATTGGTCTGTGTCTGTTTTTAAGCCAGTCCCATATGATTTTGATTACTGTAGCTTTATAATACAATTTGAAATCATATAGTGTGATTCCTCCAGGTTTGTTTTTCTTTCTCGGGAATGCTTTGGCTATTTGGATTCTTTTGTGGTCCCATATGAATTTTAGGATTGCTTTCTGTGTTGCCAATTTTAACAGAAGTATCTCTAATAGCTTATCATTAGTAAAGTCTTTATCCTAAAATGTATTAACATTTTCCTTTGTAGTTGTGATCCTTTATTTTCTAAAGCAGCAACCCTTCTCCTTTCTTCTGGTATGTGTTCTAAATTTTCTCTGAGAAATTATTTCCTCACCAACTCACAAGAAATATGAGTGCTTCTAATGAAGTATGTTGCCCAGGAATATGACAGATGTTCAGGAAGGCATACTACCTAATGAAGGCCGACACATTGCACTGAGACTTTTTCTGGATGTTCTGTGAAGGAGCAGGTGCTTATTCCTTCTAGACTTGACCCTAAAAAAATGCGGGTGGAGAACGCTGCATCCATCACTTATCCATGGTCAGAGTTCAAGTAGCAAAAGGCAAAAGTGAGAAAAGATAACTTAAAATCTCATCCTGGAGACGTTTTCTGAGTCCTGGATTAGGCAGTGACTGATCTACCACTGGATCTAAATTCTTTGTTTACTTCTGTTCTAGCAGTTTCCTAGTCAGTTTTGGAACCTCTTACATAGTGAAGCATGAATGATAGGGTATGACTCTGTCTCTGATTCTTTCCTAACTCTTGGCACTCTAGAATATTCTTTCTAGGAATATATCAATAATCTTAGAAAGAAAAATGAAGGCTTGATAAATAGAAGGAAAACATTTCTTGACTCTCATAAATTTAAAAATCCTATTAACTATATGTTATCATTCAGTTATTCAGAAAATAGAATCTTCTCTTGCTAATGTATTCTAAGTATATTTTTCAAATTTTTAAAAATATAACTCATATCTCTTATAGAATTATTAAGTGAAGCATGCCATAGATATGTTCCACTCATCGAGGAGGAAATCAAGAGATGGCAAATATGGTTCAAAAATATTTTGAGGAACTATTTATAAACATTTTGGGAAAAATAAGGAATGTTAAGCTAATACTACTAGGTTAGACACAAAACTGCTTAATGTCCTATAGGCAATAAAATCATAATTTGGAGGGTGATCTTTTCTACCAGACAGAAATATGCAAGTTAACACTTAATGTTACTGTATCTAGATTCAGAAGTCCATAGTAAATCAATACTAAACAACAAAGTAAAATATAAGCACATTTTCCTAAAGAATTGAAAAAGTCCTTCATTTGTTGTTCAACAATGCCCCTGCCTGGTATCAAATAAGCATGCTGTGGTTTCTTTTGATTTCCAAATTTGGAACATAGTCTCATAGGCTCTTTATCAAAAACCATTATGTTTTATTCTTCTTGTACTATGTTGTCTTCATTTCAATAAGATGCATTAAGCACAGTAGATTATTACTAAGTAAAGATTTAACAGGAAAAAGATATTATCTTGCTATGAAAGAGGGTGAATCAACTATGTAACTCTGCAATTCTACTCCTAGGTACATATCCAAGATAAATAAAAACAAATGTCCCTAAAAATATATACATGAATGCTCATAGGAGCACTATTCATAGTAGTGAAAGATGGAAACCCAAAAGTTCATCGACTGATGAATGGATAAACAAAATGAAGTATATCCATACAAAGAAATATTATTCGGCAATGAAAAATAATGAAGTAATGATAGATACTACAACATGGATGAACCTTGAAAATATTATGCTAAGTAAAAGAAGGTAGCACCTAAGACCATATAGTATATGATTTCATTTATGTGAAATCAAATAAGATTATTCTGGAATAGGGAAATAGAAACAGAAAGTAGATTAGTAGTTATCATGGGCTGGGAAGAGGGGGAAATGGAGAATGATTGCCAATGGACATGGGATTTCTTCTGGGGGTAAGAAAATATTCTAAAATTAAATTGTGGTGAGGGTTGCACAACTTTATGAATATACTAAAAACTACTCAATTGTGTATTTAAAAGGAAGACTTATATGGTATATAAATTATGTCTCAATAAAACTGTCATAAAAAGAGTGATGGAGCAAAGCATCACACAAAGAGAATAAGATTATACCCATGGCCGACACCAATAAGACACCAAAATGGGATAAGTATTGAATACAAAACTGAATTATGAATACATTTGTTGTTAGCAGGCTCAAACTCATAAAGTATTGATACTTGCCTGTGACCTCTTATACAGGTAGATTGTCCTGGTCATTTCAAAATCCCTCATATTTTCTGATCAAAACTTTACTGCACTTAGAACACCAAAGAGAATATTCAAAAAGCCATATGGTGGGAAACTGTACAGTAGTTACAATTTCCTCATGTCGGTAATCCTGAATATATATTTTGAAAGGACGCTAAATCTCTGGGTAAGCTTTCTTATACCACGATAATTGAATGGAATTTAGAAAGAAGCACTGGCTGCAAACTAAGGAAAAAGATTTCATTCAGCATTCTTTTTCTGTTAATGTTTAATAGCTACCATGTCATTTGAAAAGTACCCCTTTTGTACTGTTTTACAAATAAATGTGTCAGAATAGCAAATATTTTGCCCGCAGATTATTATGCAGTGCTATATCTTCTCCAAAGAAGACAAAGTCTTGTGCAACAGGAACTTTCATTTTCTATAGCAAAGGAGATAAGCACTTTCAAAATTTATTAAAAGATTTCCATTCCTGGTAAGATGTAATTAGTTATGGAAGCACACTTGAAAACACTATAAAAAGCTAGATAAATTGCAAAAGTCATTTTTCAAAGATATCAAAAGGCTTTTGGAGCACCAAGGGTGAGATAACTTGGAATTGGAGAAGAGGAGGAGACAGAGCCACCGTGAGCTGAGGATCACTGCCTGAGTTCCCTGTTCCTGCTGGGAGCATTTGCCAACTCTGAGCAGGGACTAGGGCTCAGGCTTAGCTCAGGTAGGAAGACAATATTCCTGGCAGGCGTTTGGCCTTGTTCTAGACTGAAATCCTTGTTTGGTTATTCATAATCTCATTATTGTTTACTTTTCATTGGGGGGACGTCAATTGATTTCACATGGGTTACATAGGCCCAATATTGGTTCTTTAAGGATTTTTCTTAGAAAATTGGATGGTAAAATATTTTCCAGTTAACAAATCAGTTTCTTTGTCCTCTATCACTCTTCATTTTTATTCAGGAAAACCTACCACAGTATGTGAGACTATGGGGAAAGCTGAAATGTGGTTGATTCGAACTTCCTGGGAATTTGAATTTCCTTACCCTTATCTACCTCACTTTGAATTTGTTGGAGGACTACACTGCAAGCCTGCAAAGCCCCTCCCGAAGGTAATTAAATGCCTTATGTTTGCTTCCTTGAGTATTTGTCTTGGGGAATGATTTCTGGTTTGTTATTTATAGTATTTGACACTCAAACTGACAACATGGACATAGGAAATAGTGGACATTATCCTCTTGGACTATTATGCTGCCATAGGTATCTTATAACATTATCATGGCAATCATTAGTGATGTTCATCAAGTATGCCAGATATTGGATAGAAATGAAATTCCTAGCCCTGAGTTTAGTGGAACTGTGAAGTATTCTCTGGACAATGACTATGAGCTAAAGTGTCCTGGAGCACTTCCAGGCCCAACACTTAATTGGCAAGTCCATATACTCCAGAATTCTCTTTTCCTTTGTTACATCAACAGGCTGTGTTCCAAATACTGGCTACTCTGTCAACCTGAGTTCTGGATTAAAGAATATATGTACCAACTGCAGCTCAATAGATGGACTTATGGCATGAGGAAGAAAGAAAATGCTGTTTTAAGCCACTGAGATTTTGTAGTTGCATGTTATTTAGCATCACCCTGTCTTAGAAATGGACAATAGTGAGGAAATTATAATAATTTGAAAAGAGATCAAATAGAGATATGATGGTTTGTCAAAAAAATATGGCCGAAGTGCAGTAATAATGAACTGTTTGATTTGAATAGAAGGGAGAAATTATACTGGAGAAATAATCAGGGAATAGGTTGTGGAAAAAAAAGTGTGCAATACTAAATATTCTTTACTTCAAATTTAAGCTGAGTGAAGGACCAATGCATAATTTTAAGCAGTAATTAGATATGGCTTTCCCTTTCATAAATCTTTGCTACTGAATTTTTTGTAATGGAATAAGATTTAAAGCAGGAAATGAGCTAAGATACAGATGCGATATTTCCTGCACGAAACTATATAGAAATTCAAACTACAATACGATAACAATTTTGTGTAGAAGTCGAAAGATTTAAGATGTATTTCAAAGAAAGTTAATAGGATTTGGTGATTGGCTGGAGATGGAGGTTAAGGGAGAGAGTTCAAGAACGAATCCTTGGCTTTTTGTTTCTTGGTATGTCTTTCTTCTATTTCTTTCTTTGTATAGGCAATTTAGTAGAAAATTTGGGCATTTATTAAGGCAAGGAACTAAAGAGGAACAATTGTGAAGGAAAATGATGCGTTCATATTTGGGCATGCTGAATTGGAAGTGCCAATGCAGCGCCTAGTCAGCGACTACTGAACACAAGTGTCCTCATCTCAGGGGACAGGTCTATGTGGTTTTTTTAACTTTTTAATTAATAGAGTTTTTTCCAGATCCATTTGCATTCATAGAAAAATTGAATAGAAAGTGCAGAGAGTTTCCACCTGTCTCCTGTCCCCCTCCCACACACAGCTCCCCCACCATCAATACCCCACGCCAGTGTGGCACATTTGTTACAATCAGTGGACCAACAATTACACATCAATATCAACCAAAGTCCATGATTTACATTAAGGTTAACTCTTTGTGATGTACATTCTATATGTTTTGATAAATGTATAATGACTTGTATCCACCCTGATAGTATCATACAGAATAGTTTCTCGGCTCTAAAATTCCCTTGTGCTCCACTCATTCATCACTCCCTGTCCCTAAATGCTGTGAAATCACCAATTTTTTTACTCCCTCAACAGTTTTTCCTTTTCCATAAGAAGTGGTTTTAAATTAATGATGTCAAGGATTAAAAAGACGTGATTTTGTACAGATTAAGTCACCCTAGGTAAAAACAGAAATTGCAGAGGAGCAGAAGACTATGAGCGAGATGCCAAAGGCTTCTGTGAACAGGGGTGTTCCTGAAAGTCTGACAGGTGGCATAGTGAGCATGAGTAGTTGATAATACAGATTAAACACATAAGGACAAGGATATTTTTTAGAAGCAGAGGGAAGAAAATGGTTGAAAATGCAGGCAGAAAAGGGGAGGACGCAGATCAAGCCTCTGTCTGGACCCTGATGCAGGTAGGATAAAATGAGTAGAGTATAGTGAAAGGATTATAGGGCAAGACCCAAGTTTGTGGTAAGACAAGGAAGTATGTGAAATGTTCATTGAAGAGGCTGAAAATATTTGGTAATTTTTAAATCATGTAACAGAAAGTTTTACATTATCTTGTTATATGAATGCAATAATTTAATTTTGACAAGTTGAATAATACTGGATATCCATTCTATATTTTCTAAACCATAGCTTCTGCTCAGAAAGTTATCCCTTACATATTTTGAGCCTTCTTCGTATTATTTCATACTTCTGGATAAAATATCTGTGTACCTCAAAGATTCTATTCTAAAAGCATAGAAGTAAATAGTTAGGACAGTGTGAGACTTACTTTTATGCATATATACTACATCTTAATAATTCAAATATATTCCAAACCCTCCTACTCCCTTATTGATCCAATAACACACACATATATCTATATATAACATAAGTCTGTGTGTATCTATTTATTTTACCAATGATGTAGCATGAAGGATATATTTAATGTTTCTTGTATGACCTTTAAGAATACCCAGAAAAAGTCAGAGCTTTAAGGTATTTCCGGTGAAATCTTATGTCCCCTGTCTCCTCTCTCCTCCCACCAAAGCACAGTGGAGCCTTGCAGACACTACAAAAGCAAAATCACCATCTCTGCATTCAAATAATGCACAGGCTTTCACACTCATGAAACAATTTATTCCCAACTCTACGACGGCAGTAAAGTTTCATTAATATAGAAAGCATTTTTACAACATTTGATTTTTTGAATAATTCATGTTAAATTTTGGCATTAGAATATTTCAAGATTTTCAACAATATTCCTAAATCAAAAAAGCAGGCGAAGGACAGCAGATCTTCATCTTAGATACAAATACAACAGCCAATGTGATGTGCAAAGTAACCCATATTAAGAGTGAAAAGTAAAGTAATCATGAGGTTTGAGGCTTTAATAGACAGAAACATGATGACAGAACCTGGTAAAACTTGAATCTTTCCACAAACAATAACCATATTTGTGTGCTGTGTTTGAGTTAGTGTCTGTACAATTTCATATGATAAATAAGTGGAAGCCCTTTTGTCAACTACATTTGTGCTATAATTTCTATGCAGTAAATTAGTCTGGATCATTTGTTTAGTCTCAACTGTCCACAGCTGCTTCTTCCCTTGAGTCAAAACCTTATCAGTAATCAGGCAGCTATGTCAGAGTAGTAAGATTCATTTAAACAGTATCTAAGGAATATCTTTGGAACAGGCTATTTTTTTCTTAAACTTTTGACCCCATCTACAGAAGTAGAGGAAGAGCCACACTCACCCGTGTCTAGGTGTTCTTCTCACACTCAGCTAAATAATCTGCTAGAATATGTGGCCTAATCAGGGTTCTACAGTAAGACTCAAATGGACTTTCATCTCTTCCTTCTAAGGGAGACATAGGGAAAGGTTGGGAAGAAAAGGGAAAAATTTCCCTCCCACTACAACATGAAAAAAAATGTCACTTTGATTTTGAATGCTAAAACATATGTTTGTGGAATCATGGAATTTAAGTTTTGTTTTTGTTTGCTTTGATTGAACCTCAGGTCCTCAGAATGTGTTAATCATACTCTCAACTCACACCTTTCCATAACCAGCCCATAGCAGACACTCCTTTTGATTTATTTTCCTACATTTTTCCTTTATGCTCTTCTCCAACATTACCCTACAATCAGTAGACACCTGGTCAAGTGCACCTAATATTTATTCTTTCATTCCAATTTATATAGGTAACTGTGAGTCTTTGAACAATATATAGCATTGATTTGAGTTTATGTAAGTGATGTTATGCTGTAATTCACATATTCTTTCTTTTATTACTCTATATGTTTTTTAAATATGTATCCAAGTTTCTATTTGTAAATGTATTTCATTCATTCTTGATGTTGCAGAGAATTTTGGTGTATGAATTTACCACATTTTGTTCTTTTGTTTCCCATAAAGGACAATTAGGTAATTTTATAATTACCTATATTTATAATTAGGTAATAAAAAATAATTTTAAAAAGATTGGTATCCTTACATATTAAGTCAATCCATCTATAACCAGAGTGTGATGGTCGATTTTATCTGTCAATTTGCCTGGTACCCAGAGATTTAGTCAAACATTTTCTGAATGTTTCTGCAAGGGTATTTTTAGATGAGATTAACATTCAAATAGTGGACTTTGAGTAAAGCAAATTTCTTTCCAGTATGTGAGTGAGTCTCACTCAGTTAGGTGAAGGCCTGAATAGAACAAAAGACTGACCTTTCCAAAGTAAGAGAAGAGTCTGCCAGCAGATGGCTTTCAGACTTGAACTATATTGGCTCTTCTCTGGATCTCCAGCCTGATGGTCTACCATGAAGATTTTGGACTTGTCAGGCACCATAATCACATGAGCCAATTCCTTAGATCTCTCTTGAATGATAGATAGATAGACAGACAGTAGATAGAATAGAGAGATATACACACATCCTGTTGGATCTATTTCTCTGGAGGACACCGACCAGTACACACAATATACCTCTCTATCTATTAGGATCTTCTTCGATGTCTTTTACCAGAATTTTAAACTTATTTCAATAAAAGTGCATGTATCTGTTCTCTTAAGCAGTTTATATTTTTAATTATTACAGTGAATGATGACATTTTAAACTTTCAGGTTGATCATTGTTATTGTGAAAAAATATTATTAATTTTTGTGTAGTGATTATAAATCCAGCCAACTATTATTTGTAATAGTTTGCATATTGGTTATTTTTGTTTCCCCAATATTGTCAAGTATATATGTTCAAAATTTGTCTTGCCTGTTCAACCCTCAGATACGTTTTTTTTTTTCAATTTTTGATTGGCTTAGTTTGGATAGTACTTAAAATGTGGGGTGAAAAGATTTTTTTTTTTTACTTCAACATGGTTAAATATGCAATTTGAATTTTGAATTCAAAGCCATACATATTTGGTCAGAAAATTATATGGTTACCTCATTCTTAAATGTGTTTCTAGAAGCTTATATAAAGTACAAATGGAACAAAAATGAAAGAAAATTTAAATTTACAAAACAGAAAAAAAAAGTAAACATACCTTTAGCATGTCATTATAATGGCTGATTCAACATAAAAATTAATGATAATCTTCTCAGTATCCAAGGCTAAATATGAAATGAAGTACCAGAGCTATTTATCTTAAGTAAGAGTCAAATGTTCTTCATTTGGAGCATTGTGGAGAGGATGTTAGAAGACAGTAGAGAATATTAAATGTGGTCATTGGCTTTTCAATCAACAAGCTTAACTTAGAAATTTGACTCTGCCACCTACTGCTGTGTGGCCTTGAAGAAAGTACTTAATCTCTCTGAGACAACCTTCTCATCAGCAAACGTACACATATCCCTTAAGATGACTGTGTACTTAAGTTAAATGATACATGTAAAGAGCTCAGCATCTGGTAGAAGATAACTAGTAGTCAATAATTTGTAAACACAAAGACATACCTCCAAAATGTTTGGACCATGCTTGATAGGAAACTTCAATTTAAATCATTTTTAATTTGCCTAATAACCAGTGATTTCAGGTCATATTACATACTTCAAAATGGTTACTTATTGAAAAGGCAGAACTGTTTTAATAAGTGAGATACATTGAAAAAAGTGTGTGATTATTGTATTCTCATAACTCTAGACTTTATATTACAAGGACTGTTTTCTTTACAGGAGTTAGAAGAGTTTGTCCAGAGCTCTGGAAAAGATGGAGTTGTAATATTTACCCTGGGGTCAATGATCCACAATCTCACAGAAGAAAAGTCTAACATGATTGCATCAGCCCTTGCCCAGATTCCACAGAAGGTCAGATAATCTTATTTTTTGAAAAGTAGCTTTTGTGAAATCCCTGAAGGTTTCCTTAAAAGTGTACTTAACCAGGCTGGCCCTGTGGTGTAGTGATTAAATTCACGCACTCCACTTAGGAGGCCTGGGGTTTGCCTATTTGGGTCCCGGGTGCAGACCTGTGCACCGCTCATCAAGCCACTCTGTGGCAGGCATCCCACATATAAAATAGAGGAAGATGGGCACAGATATTAGCTCAGGACCAATCTTCCTCAGTGAAAAGAAGATTGGCGGTGGATGTTAGCTCAGGGCTAATATTCCTCAAAAAAGAAAAAGTGTACTTCACAAATGTAGGAAGTTATTGCTATTGTTACTGTTGATTTAACTGAGCCTTAAAGAAAGAGTTAGAAGAGAGAGAGTAAATGTTAGAAGAGAGTAGCTGAACACATTTGACTGTCTCTTGCTTTAAAACTGGAAATACTATCAGGAAAGCATATTGCAGTATTTTCTTTAAATAATGGCCTAAAACTAAATCATACACTGATCTTAAACAATCTGTCAGGTTTATGGCTAGGTTTTAAGACTTCCATATCATCTATCTTGTAATCTAATCTTGTTTTGTTGTTCTTGCTTATTTTATAAATCTAAGGCATACACACAAAGTGCAACTAACATGACAGAGAATAAAGGAAAAGATATTCAAAAACATGGCCTTAATTTACAGGTTCCTTGGAACTATATTTCCTCATAATTAATGGTTTTGGACCAGGCTCTGGTTGAGCCTGGAACTGACAGCTTAGGTTCCTGGAATACTCCTAAATAATGATTCTTCTATTTAAACAGTTAAATATTTTCAGTAAAATAGTAAAAGTTTAGTGCAGTTCACTCTATGATATTCCTACACGATATGATTTTTTTATTAACATTTTTCTTCATTATAACTGGGTAATGTTATTCTTATACTACCAGGGATACTTTCCTTTTCAGTTTTAGTTAAAATAGACAACATTAAAACAAATGACATTTTTAAGTTCTAAATGATCATAGCAATACTTGTGTTGATAACCAGATTTCTTTCAAAAGTTGTTTGTGGATCAGCACTCATTTAAATATTAATCTAAACAGGATCATCATGCAAATATTGAATTTTCTATTACATTAAAATATGATGCTTAGAGGTGCCATCAGGGTGAAGTAGGAAGGACCAAGGATTTATCTCTTCATGTAAACAACAATTATACAAGAAGAAACTGTTTGAAGTAACTGTTTGAAGTAAAATCGGAACAAAGAGGTCTAGCTGAGCACTTGCACCTTCCAGAGGAACATATGGCTGGTAAATAGTGATGAGCTAAAATTGGTCAATTTTAGCCTTCAGCATAGCAGCAGCTTCACATCTTCCATCATCCAAGCCCAGGGCAGGCAAAACGCCTGTATTTCAGGTATGATTTGGTGGAGCTAAGGTTGGCAGGAGACCATATACTCCAAATATTGAGGTTCTGTATTCCGATTGTTAATTGTTGCTTTTAATCACTGAGGTAGAGGCATGGAAGTTGGCCACAGTTGTGTCAAGCCTTACTAGCTGAAGCAGCTCTCAGGAAATTTAAAGGAGCAGCACTTTCTTTTTTCCTTTTTTCCCTCTTTCTCAATTGGGGAGCCAGATACCTAAGAAATAGGCCAGTCTAAAACAACCGCACATATGGTCAAATTTAGAAAGCCATGTGCATGTCCAGGGAGAGACACTGGCTCAGAAAATGTCAGATATGATGTAATATTTAACCTCAGGCTGATTATTGGCAAATAAAACCCATTCAACAATCAAAAAAGAAAAGAAAAATCAAGCCATAAGGAAAGGGAAGAATCATATTCCAGAGTTAATGTGTTATAAGAATCAAATGTCCAGGACTCTACAAAAATCATAAGGTGTACAAAAATATATGAAAGTATGGCTCACTCAAAGGACCAAAATAAATTAAGAGAAGGTATCCCTGAGAAAGCTTAGAAGTTGAAGTTACTAGAAAAAACTTTAAAACAATTGTCTTAAAGATGCTTAAAGAATTAAAGGAAGACATTGATAAAGAGAAGACGCAATATAGGAAAAGAATGAAAATATCAATAAAGAGAAAGAAATTATAAAAAGAACCAAAGCCCAAAAAAATTATTGGAGCTGAGAAGCACAATAACTGAAATGAAAAATTCACCTTAGGGATTGAAAAGCAGATATGTGCAGGCACAAGAAAGAATTGGCAAACTTGAAGAAAGGATGATTGAAATTGTTGAGTCAGAGGAACAGAAAGAAAAACAAATGGGGGAAAGTGAGCAAAGTCTAACAGACTTGTGAGATGCCATCATGGTTGAAATGTCCTAAATTTAATGAGAGACATGAATCTAGAAATCCAAGAAGGTTAACAAACTTCAAGTAGGATAAACTCAGGGATCCACACCAAGACACATCATATTCAAGCTGTTGAAATGCAAAGACAATGAGAGAATCTTGAAAGCAGCAAGAGAGCTGCAACTCATCACATAAATGATCTTCAAAAAGATGATCAACCAATCTCTCATCAGAAACCTTGGAGACCAGAAAGCAGCGGGTTGATAATCTCAAAATGCTGAAAGAAAAAATTGCCAACGGAGGATTCTGTATCAGGCAAAATTTTCATCAAAAACGAAGTAGAAATTAAGACATTCCCAGATAAACAAAAGTTGGGGTAGATTGTTACCACTAAACCTGCCTTGCAAGAAATGCAAAAGGGACTCTTTTAAATTGAAATGAAAGATTGCTAGAGAGTGACACAAAACTATATGGAATTAAAAATCTGCAGTAAAGGTAACGACTAAGGCAATTATTAAAGCTAGTATTTCTGCACTTTTGAATGTAACTCCATTTTTTTACTTTCTCAGTGATAGAAAAGAAAAATGCATGGAAAACAATTACTAATCTTTGTTATTAGGAAAACAATGTATAAATATGTATTTTGTGATATTATTAACAAAAAGGGGGTGGAGGTATAAAGGAGAAGAGTTTTTGTATGCTATTGAATTTAATAACCAAAGGGTCAAAGAATAAATCACAGGGATAATGAAAAAATACTTTAAAAATGAATGAAAACACAACAAACCAAAACTTATGAAATGCAGTGAAAACAGTTCTCAGAGGAAATTTGTAGCTGCAAATGCCTATATTGAAAAAGAAGAAAGATCTAAAATCAATAACCTAATTTTACATCTTAAAGAATTAGAAAAAGAAGGCAAACTAAACCCAAAACTAGCAGAAGGAAGGAAATAATGAAGACTAGAGCAAAGATAAATAAAACAGAGAATAGAAAACCAATGGAGAAAATTAGTGAACCCAAAAGTTGAGTCTGAAAAGATCAACAAAATTATCAAACATTTAGCTAAGCTGGCAAAGAGAAAGAAGAAGATGCAAGTAAGTAAAATCAGAAATGAACATAGGACAACACTGCTAACTTTACAGAGATAAAAAGGATTATAAGGAGGATATTATGAATAATTGTACACCAATAAGTTAGACAATCTAGAAGAAATAGATAATTCCTTGAAACACACAAGTTTAAACTGACTGAAGAAGAAATAGAACATTTCAACAGACCTATAATAAATTAAGAGATGGAATTAGTAATCAAAAAATTCTCAACAAGGAAAAGTCACTGGTAAATTGTATCAAACATTTAAAGAAGAATTAAAGAACTGAACTAATCCTTTTCAAAGTCTTCCAAACATTTGCAGAAGAGGGAACACTTCCTAAATGGTTCTGTGAGGCCATATTTACCTTGATACAGAAGACAGATAAAGACGTCACAAGAAAATAAAATTGCACAGCAAAGTGCCTTGCAAATATAGTTGTAAAAGTCCTCAACAAAATATTAGAATATTGAAAGGAGTATTCACCATGATAAAATGGAATTCATCCAAGGAAATCAACGGTGTGTCAACATAAGAAATCAATGCAATGCATTACATTAATAGAATGAAGAAAAAAAAAAACACACACAATGATTTCAACTTACATACAAAAAATGAATTTGACAAAATCCAATATTCTTTCATGATAAAATGCTCAAAAAACTAGGAATACAGGGAAAATTCCTCAAGATGACGAAAAATACTTTTGGAAAACCCACAGTTAACATCTTACTTCATGGGAGAAACTGAAAGCTTTCTCTCTAAGACAGGGAACAACACAAGGATGCCTGCTTTGACTGTGGCTATTTAACACTGTACTAGAAGTTCTAGCCTAGGATATTGAACAAGATAAAGAAATAACAGACATCCAAATTGGAAAGGGAATGGTAAAACTATTTCTATTTGCAGATGACATCATCCTATGTAAGAAAATCTCCAAGAATCCACAAAAAGGCACTAGAACTAATAACCAAATTCAACGAAGTTTCAGGATGCAAGATTGATACACAATAATCAGTTGTTCTTATATACACCATCAATGGACAATCTGAATGTGAAATTAAGAAAGCAATTCCATTTACAAGAGCAACTAAATGAATTAAATTCTTAAGAATAAATCTAACCAAGGAGGCAAAATATTTGTATATTAAAACTGCAAAACATTATTCCTGCAAGACCTGAAAGAAGACCTAAATAAATGAAAAGTCATCCCATGTTCATGGATAGGAAGACTTAACATGGTTAAGATACGAACAATATCCAAATGAATCTACAGACTCAATGCAATGCCTATCAAAATTCCAACAGCCTTTTGTGTAGAAATGGAAAATCCAATCCTCAACCTCATATGGAACTGCAAGAGCCACAAATAGACAAAACAATCTTGAAAAAGAATTAAGTTAGAGGACTCACATTTTCCAACGTTAAAATTTAATATAAAGCTACAATAAATTAAACAGTGTGCTATTGGCAGAAGAACAGACATATAAACCAATGGACTAGAAGACAAAGTCAGAAATTAACCCTCGCATATATGGTCAATTGATTTTCAAAAAGATTTAAGACTATTCAGTGGAAAAAGACAGTCTGTTAAACAAATAGTGCGGGTAAAGTCTTGATAGTCACATGCAAAAGAATGAAGTTGGACCCTTACCTTACACTATATGCAAAAATTAACTCAACATAGGTCCAAGACCTAAACTTTGGAGGTAAAACTATGAAATTTCAGAAGAAAATATTGTAGAAAATTTTTCTCACATTGGATTTGGCCGTGATTTCATACATAATGACATCAAAATCACAGGCAACAAAAGAAAAAATAGATAAATTGGACTTCATCAAATGAAGAACTTTTGTGCATTGAAGATACTACTAAGAAAACAAAGTACAATGTCTACAGATTGGGAAAGATTTTGCAAATCATATGTTTGATAAGGGATTAATGTCACCAATATGTAAATAACTCCTTTAACTCAACAGTAACAACAAAAATCCAAAAATGGGAAAAGATTTGAATAGACACTTCTCCAAAGAAGATATACAATTGGCCAATAGGTAGGTCAAAAGATACTCAACATCATTAATCATTAGGGAAATGCAAATCAAAAGCACAATGAGATACCACTCTACATTCACGATGGTGGTCATTAATAAAAAAACGGAAAATAACAGGTATTAGTAAGATGTGGAGAAATTGGAACATTTGTGCATTGCTGGTAGAAGTGCAAAATGACGTAGCCACTGTGGAAACAGTTTTGTGGTTACTGAAAAATTTAAACATAGAACTAACATATGACCCAGTAACTCCTATCTTAGCTATAAATCAAAAAGAATTGAGGCAGGAACTCAAACAGATTTTGTACACAATGGTCATGGCAGCATCATTCACAATAGAAAATGAATGGATACACAAAATGTAGTATATACACAGTTGGAAATATTATTCAGTCTTAAAAAGGAAGGAAAATCTAATACGTTCGACATGAATGAAGCTTGAGGACAAATGCTAAGTGAAATAAGCCCCTCAGAACAAGAAAAATACTGTATGATTTCACTTATATGAGTACATAGAGTAGTCAAATTCATAGAGACAGCAAGTAAAATAGAGGCTATCAGGAACTGAAGAGCAGGGAAATAGGGAGTTATTGTTTAACCACAGAGAGTTTATATTTGGGATGATGAAAATGTTTGAGGTGTCGACAGTGGGGATGGTTACACAACACTGTGCTTATATTTAGTACTACCAAATTGTTTACTTAGAGTAAAATAATAAATATCATTATGTATATATTACCATAATAACAAAAAAGGCAATGTTGCTTCTATGTGACTACCAAGTATGTAACAAAGTTCAAAACACTAGCAAATTCTTAAAGTGATTGTAAGTAACATCCTTCCCCTATGCTTCTGAAAACTCCATTTAAAAAATTTCCTTTACCAAGGGGGCCAGCCTGATGATGCAGTGATTAAGTTTGCCTGCTCCGCTTTGGCAGCCTGAGGTTCACTGGTTCGGATGCGGGAGCGGACCTATGCACCACTTGTTGAGCCATGCTGTTGCAGGCTTCCCATACATCATGTAGAGGAGGATGGGCATAGATGTTAGCTCAGGGCTAATCTACCTCAAAAAAAAAAAATTCTCTTTATCAGAATGGCTTAATAACACAAATATGTAATTATTTCAGATAAGACTGTCTTTGTTTTTCTTTATCTACTAAATGAGAATTCCTCCAATGATGATAGCCTATTTATAAGGATTATTGCAAATATTTGAAAACATAGCTGTAGTTTCAAAGCTTTAAAAACAACGATTACTTAATCACTTAAGGCCTCAGTTTACTCATCTGTTACATGGAAACATTGAACTAGATTAATTCTAAGTAACTGAATCACGTGATTCTGAAAATCTTCTATTAGAGTAAAGGTATTTATCTTAACAGGTTCTGTGGAGATACACAGGAAAGAAACCAGATACATTAGGACCCAATACACGGCTGTATGACTGGATTCCACAGAATGATCTTCTCGGTAAGATCAAAGAGAAGCAAAACTAAACACAATTGAATGACGGATAACCTGAATGATTACTCAATTACAAGTAAATCCAACAAACTTGTCTTCAAAACAAGCAGAAAAATCCCTTAATGTGATCTTCTTCACATTTATTCTGGAGCTTGTTAAAGAAAAAATTATTCATCACAGTTGTTAAAGACTGTAAGGCACAATTTATTCAAGACCATCGTGATGAGTATAAGTACTACTGCGATGGACTTTTGCAGTGAGGCAGAGAGATTGGACACAACTCTGAATACAACAAAAAATAGTAAGGATTTTATAGCCAAGCAGCAGAGTTGGGGGCAGGTCACTGGATGGAAAATTACACTTGGGAAACCTCAGGGGCATGGGGAGACCCTGGCTAAACTGACTTACCCAGATTCTTGCTGAAGGCAGGTCAGGGTGATCAGACATCACCTGAGGGATGCTGACAGATTAGGAAACTGATCAGATATAAAGAGTGATCAGATATTGAGGCTGGGAAATACTAACTAAACTGACTTAGTAGGATTCTTGCTAAAATTAGACAATGCAGAGCCCACACACAGAAGCCCAAAAATCATGGCCTCGTTGAGAGGAGAGTTCAGAGGAGCCTGAATAGAGTTTTGTCAAGGAGAAAATCTTTGTCAGGCTCTAACATTAATATGGAAGTTGTAATTCTCCCACTTATGATCCAATCTCTCCCTCCTCAGAATCAGAATCAACATACCTTTAGATCAGGCTCTCATTAACTTTGGCATAGAATATTTCAACACTTCTTGATTCTCTGCATCCATTTTCAACCACCTGTCTTCTCTCTGCCTCACTATAACTATTTGAAAATAAAAATATGACAAGTGTATTCATCATTTGTAATATTATAAAGGGCTCCTTATTACTATAAAATCAAGTGGAAAATCCAATTTTCTTAAACACAGTACTTCAGGATCTTGCCCAAGTCTATCTTTCTAGCTTGTTATGCCAACATTCTCCCACTGAAACCCTGAACATCCTACCTTCTCTTCCCCATTCACACAAGACTTTAGTTTCTTCAATCCCTCCATTCCTTATTATTAATGTATTCCTTAACCCAAAAACTTGTCTACCTGGCAACTACTCTCCATCATTTAAATGCCACAGAAACCTTCTCAGAGGTTTTTTGGAATGAATTAATTGCTGGAATAACTAATTACTGCTTTCTTTAGAGTGTATAGGACTTTATATATGGCCTCATGGCACAGAATTCTATATTAGATGCTGCCTAATTGAATCAATGATTTATACAGGTGTCATGATTTTTCTGTTTCTGAAACTCTCACAACTTAGAATAATGATATATTTTTTTCCTGTTAGGTCATCCCAAAACCAGAGCTTTTATCACTCACTGCGGAACCAACGGGATCTATGAAGCTATTTACCATGGGGTCCCTATGGTGGGAATTCCTATGTTTGGTGATCAGGTTGATAATATTGCTCGTATAAAGGCCAAAGGGGCAGCTGTTGACGTAGACATGCGTACAATGACCAGTGCTGATCTGCTTAACGCTTTGAAGGCAGTCATTAACAACCCTTCGTGAGTACAGAATATATTCTTTACTGAGAAGTATCTAGTATTTTTAAAGAAATAAATTGTTTCATTCAATTTTAAATTGATTTCTTTTAAGTAATCACCAGCACATAAATAATATCAAATACAATTGTCTTTTACTTCTCAAATTCTATGGAGGCGTTTTGGTTGACCTGTTGTTAATGGGTAATAGATTACAACCTAATAGAAACACTAAATTTACTTAAAGAAAATAAGCTATTGTTTAATAGACACAAATCTTTATTTTTTTAATAATAATAATTATTTCTTAAAAACTGCCGAAATTACCATTATAAAGAATTTAGGCAATATAACAAAAAAACAGAGAAACAAAAATTGAAAATCACTTATCTCTCCTCATGCAGCTATAACCATTTACCAATAGAGAAATAATACTTCAGATATTTCCTTTTGAAAATTTATAAATAAAAAACAAAAAAGAACTAATTTTATAAAACTTGGATCATGCTGCTTTTTAACAAAAAATATTCTATATTGCTATATTTTAATATAAAACAAGAGAAAGAAAATAGAGTAAAATTGTGAGGTCCAAATGGTGACCAAGAAGACCCAGCTTCTCTGTCCCCTGACAAAGTCAATAATTGGAAAGCTATTCATGAACAAAATCAGCTCCAGGAGAGCTCTAGAGTCCATTCAAGAAATTTTAGCAAAGAAGTGAAAGAAGAGAACTGAGAACAATCTCCCAAGAAGAGAAGGAATACAGCTTTATTTTGCCTATATCATTCCATACCCAAGGCAGCATTGCTCAGTGCCAAGGGGGAACTTCCCAGCTAGAAAGAGTTCCTCACTGGGAAAGGAAGAATGAGTTGAGCAATCAGCTTCTCAGGCCTTTTGGGGCACAGAAATAGAAAGAAAAATCTTCAATTTATATGAAGATACTAAACACCCTAAATAGCCCAAGGAGTTCTGGGAAAGAACAAAGCCAGAGGCATCACACTTCCTAATTTCAAATAGTAATAAAAAAAAAAAGTGATGGTTCTGGCAAAAAAATAAAAGACGCAAAGACCAATAGACAGAATTAAGGGCCCAGAAATAAACCCTTGCATACACAGTCAACTAATTTTGAGAAGGTAGCCAAGAATATTCAGTTGTATTAGAATAGTCTCCTCAAAAAATTGTGCTGAGACAACTGGATATCACATGCAGGAGAATGAAACTATACATCTTACACCACTCACAACAATTCATTAGAAATGGATTAAAGAACCAACTATAAGGTCCCAAACTGTAGAATTCCTAGAAGAAAACATAGAGGAAAAGCTCTGTGTCATGAGTCTTGGCAATGATTTTTTGGATATGACACAAACAGCACAAGGAGCAGAAGCAAAAATCAACAAATGGGACTATGTGAAAGAGGAAGCTTCTGTATGGCAAAAGAAATGATTACCAAAGGAAAGGCAGCCTATGGAATGGGAGAAAATATTTGAAATTATATATCTGATAAGGAGTTAACATCCAAATATATAAATAACACATATAACTCAATAACAAAACAAATAAACAAAAAAAAAAAACACACAGAAAAATGAGAAGTACTGAAAGGACATTTTTCCAAAGCATACACATAAATGGCCAAGAGGTACACTACAGGGGGCTTAACATCACTAATTGTCAGGAAATGAAAATCAAAACCACAATGAGATATCACTTCACATCTGTTAGAATGGCTGTCAAGAAAAGATGGGGTATAACAAGTGCTGGTGAGGATGTGGAGAAAAAGAGAACACATACCCACTGAGAATGTAAATTGCTACAGCCTCTATGGAAAACAGTAAGGAGTTTCTTCAAAGAATTAAAAATATGACTACTATATGATTCAGCAATCCTACTCTGGGTATATGTCCAGAGGAAATGGCAACAGGATATGGAAGAAATATCTGCACTCCCATGTTCATTGCAGCATTATTCACAATGGCCAAGATATGGATACAACCTAAGTGTCTGTCAATGGGTGAACAGATAAAGAAGACGTGGTATATGAATACAATGGAATATTATTCACTCGTGGGAAAGAAGGAACTCCTGCCATTGGTGACAACATAGATGACATTAAAGCCATTATGCTAAGTGAAATGTCAGGCAGAGGAAGACAAATACTTTATAGTATCACTTATATGTGTAATCTAAAAACACAAACCCACAGAAACAGAGAGTTGACCCTGGTGGTTACCAGGACCTAGGGTTGCAGGGCGTGGAGATATATTGGTCAAAGGGTGCAAACATAAATGTGTAGGTTGAATAAGTTCCAGGGATCTTTGTACAGCATGGTGATTATAGCTAATAATACTCTATTACATAGCTGAAAGTTGCTAAGTGTTTAAATCCTAAATGTTCTCACCACAAAAAAGAAATGGTAATTATGTAATGTGATGGAAGTATTAGCTGATGCTACATTGGTAGTCATATTGCTATATATAAATGTAACAAATGAATGCATTGTATACTTTAAACTTACACATTATTATATTTCAATTATATCTCAGTAAGGCTGGAAAAAATCCTTTCATTTTGATGTTACTTGGTGATACTATTTAATTTCAAATAAAATAAGCGAGCATAAATAAATAAATAAATTCTCAAGAATAAATGATTACATTAATTATGCTATGTTAGTTCAAATAAATCAAATAAATATATTCAGGGAAAGAAAGAAAGAAACTTTAGTCAAGTTAAAAGAATTGCCAGACTTTGGATAAATATTTCTGCAATAAAATAGATTCATTACTTACTAAGAATTACATACACACCCATGAACAAAAATTGACTTTAGAGAATAGAATAATTATTTCTTAAATGTTTCCAATTTTCATCAATATAGAATGACCTCTCCCTATAAAATCATTTCTCAACCTACCGCCCACGTCTCTTAAACCTCACATCTTAATTTTTGTTTGACATATTATCAACATTACATAGTTAAGGCATATAATGTACACATCTTGTCAATGACCACAATTTCTAGTACTCAACCATTCTTTGGTATTTAAATGGACTTAATGGTGCCATTTGTGTTTTACCTCAGTCTTTCTACTCCTGAAGGGTTTTGTTTTTATTAATTTGTTCTCTGACATGTATTTTATTTATGTCTTGGAGCTTTTGTTGTTTTTGTTTCCTTGTTTTCCTGAGATATATCAAGAGGTACTTATTCTGTAAATTCTTGCATATTAAGAAAAGCCTACTCTGTTTTTTAAAAAACAAAAGCCAAGAGGGCTTTGTATAGATTTTTTTGCTCACAATTCTCTTCCTCAGAACTTTTTACATGTTGCTCGACTATTTTCTACAATTTAATGTTCTATATTCTCCTCAAATGATGATTGCACTTCAGTGTAGAAGAATAACCTCCCTCCTTCACCTCCTTCACAAATCCATGGAAATCCTTCTTCTAGATCAGCCACCCAAAACCTTAAACTAAAACCCCTCTCTGGTATTTTGTTCCTTGAGTGAAGTTAGAAGGGTTAGTGTTCTCGCTATTGCCCTTGTCCCTTCTCACCACTGGCACTTGCAACCATCTGTAGCTTGAAGCAGATTTCAGCATCTACTGACTCTCAGGCCCTACTTTTTGCCTGTAGGCTCACATTAAGCTATTTAGTGTGGTGTGAAATATAGGGGTCATGAAGACCACAGACAGAAGCCAGTACCTGCTACTGTTGAGACTAGCTTATCATGAACACTAACACTCCAGAACAAATCTAGCGGGATGTAGGAGGTCTCTTTATCATAGACCTGCTACTCAATGCTACTTCCTATCACTGTCTTGTTCCTAAAATTACACTGAGCAAGTGAGATCAAAATTCTGTATTCTCAATCGACACAGTCTACATTCCTGTTTCTAATTAGAAATTATTTTCTCCCCTACCTCCAATTATTACTTAGAATATGAAACATCCAACGAATTCCAGCTGATAGGCCACCATATCTAGAAATATCTCAAGAGGAAATTTACTGTCATATGCATTCTGTGCTCTTGGTTATATCACCTATGACATATTTATTATATAATCATGTAATATACTTAATAATACATAATTTGAAAAATATGTTCTTAATGAATTTTTCAACTTATTGTCTATGTATCTAAACTTTAGCTATAAAGAGAATGCTATGAGGTTATCAAGAATTCACCACGATCAGCCTGTGAAGCCCCTGGATCGAGCAGTCTTCTGGATTGAGTTTGTCATGCGCCACAAAGGAGCCAAACACCTGCGGCCAGCCTCCTACGATCTCACCTGGTACCAGTACCATTCTTTGGATGTGATTGGGTTCCTGCTAGCCTGTGTGGCAACTATTATCTTTCTGGTCACAAAATGTTGCCTGTTCTGTTGCTGGAAGTTTGGGAAGACAGGAAAGAAGAGAAAGAGAGAGTAGCTTCCCATGAGTTTGTCTGGAAATCTTGATAGGGTCCATCCAAATTAATCTAGCCAGTCACCTGAACAGATTCCTTTACCACTCTTCCAAGTTCTTGTCCGTTCCTTGGCTTATCAAGTCAGAGATCATAGAGTCCCCTAAGGAGTTTGCCACATAATTTAGAATTAAGGTTTAAAATAATTTAGTCTTTAAAAAGAGGAGATAAACATATAAAAGCATGGGAGTTGCTACTATTGAGATCTTAGTGCTTTACTTTATTCATTTCAGTTCAGCAAATTGAGATGCTATTTGAGGTCTTAAGAACATAATGATTAATTCTATGTTCAATATCAATCATATTGAACATTTTCTAAATGTTTAACATCATTTTCATACCCATATGTTATAATTACTGCATATTCTCGAAAACAAGAAGACAAGGAGTAGGATGGAGCAAGCTGTAACCAGAGTGTCCCTTCCAATAACAAATATCAGGAGACTGTCAGGGTTTCTACTCTGCTGTGAAGTATGTTTTATGTCACCAATTTACTTTCATATTACACGTCTGACTTTGTCCTCCTTGGAATATAAAACATTATTTTTTGTCTTCGATTTGAAGATTGCCTTTGATTTGGAAACTAATAGTGACATTACTTGATTTGTATTGTAACACTTTGTGGCTCCAGAAAACTAGCTGATTTTGACAAGTTGGCATGATTGATGGTATGGTGGAACAAAAGGAAATTATTGAAATTCAATACATACCTTTTAAAGTCACTTAAATTTAAAAAAGAATTCTTTCCTACGTTAGTTTTACCTATGATATCCATATTTGGAAAGAAGAGACAAAACTCCTAACTATACTGCAGATACTTGGGTGGGAAAAATGCGTTTCTCAGAGATGCTATTTGTTATGGGGATGATTTGGTAAAACGCAGTGAGTTCCTGATTAGATGGAGAAATCATCTAATCAGGAACTCACTGAGTTTTACCATTTCTTCATCTTCCTTTCCTCTATCACTTCTGCTCCTCTCATGAACTCTACTGTGACCACTATACCAGGCACAAGTAATTAGGCTTCTTGTTAGCTAGCATTAGCAGAAATCTGCAGTCAACTTAGAGACATAAATTGAATTTTACTAGAAGTAAGGCTTTCTCTTCCTTTCTTTTCTAAAAAGACCCTCTTCAAATATATTTTCCAATTCTTCGCCCTTGAGTTCAAAGAATTATTCAATCTAGCTGTGATAGCATGATCTATTAAGCGAGTTCAGTAAGTGATTTACCACAGAGTTTAATATTTATAACCCAAAGCTTAGTAGACCTACAATTATAGCTCTGTCTTAGAGCAATATGAATTTATTAGGAGGATGCCTGTTTTTTACATGAATACTAGCAGAAATAAGAGGCAGATAAAAAATGTATTCTCAGGAAATTAAGTATAAAGAAATATAGGAGAAAAAAGATATTTTCTCAATTTATGAAGATTTGAAATAATTGAATAATTATAATGTTTTCAAGTATAGAGTTAAAAAGTTTAAACACTAATGTTGCTTGGTTTAATATCTAATTAATGTAATCAAAGCAATAACTTACAATGTTGCTGAAATATTAATTCTGGCAATAAGATAATGTTCTTTAATATAATAGTCTTTAAAATCATAGCTTAATCTTTAGTTATTTTATGTCAAAGTCTAGATATCCTTTCACTTTTTCATTACTTTAAAATAATGTAACATAAAAGAATTAAAGTAAACTCGAGATTTGATACTTTGTTAGCAATTTCTGAGTTTGTTCAAAAGAACTACCCTAAAAATAGATGATATACCTTATCTTGTAGAGACAAAAGCTTTTCTTAAAAACAAATATTTACCTATTTAATCATCTACGCATCATTATATTAAATATATTAACATTCTAGTAATAATTTTTGATATACCGAGGCTAAACCTTTGTAGTGTATTATATTTTATCCAGTTTAAGTTTTAATAAAAACACAATTTTCAGGAGTTTAATGACTTCTGACTTTCCTATTCAGTTAAAATAACATTTTAAATACTTTATCTTTGAACTACTTACAATTCCTATGTGACTGTATTATAAAATTCTACTCAAGTTTCTTCTGCATCATAAAGTAACTGAAAATATAACAAGTAGATGTAAATATTTTGTACACACTCACATGAAAATATATGTGAACAAAAAGTCATGTTCTGCATGTTATGAATAAAAACTGATTTGTATTGTTGTGTGTTTGGACTTTTTAACTTCCTTGGCTTTTACAATGAGGGAAATATTTGTTTCTGTCATGTGTTACATATTTTACCACAAATAATGATTCTCCTGTAGACCCAGATCTACCACACTCGCTAAATCAGTGGAGTGGTATCCATGATATTTAAAGTATTATACAGCTGGGACTGAGAGGAGTCTTCTGCCTATGGAACAGAGAACCTAAGTTCTGCAGTGGGCACTGAATCACTGCCTACCTTCTACTTCTCACTTTCATTTTCTCCCTGGGTTCTTTGCTTCTAAATCCCACTCCAGTTCTGCCATTGTTCTGGATTATGGCTATAAACCCAGCCAAAGAAGCTGAAATCCTAATCTCTCACTCTCAGTGCCTGCAAATCATTTCCCCCAAAGACGATCCTTTCATCCACTCTGATGAAATCCCCTCATAAATGATACCAGTAACCCATATGATATCATGAAATGAAGGCATCTTTCACCATTAAAGCAACTGTCAGATAATAAAATCATGATCATTCCATGAAGCAAAGCCACCCAACTGTCCTAGAGATACATTGTGCTAATTAAAATGCCTCATTGGAGCTCCTATCTCCTTTCGAGGAAACTCTAGACATAGGGTCTCAGCTGCAGGTAACGGTGGAGTCGGTGGGGGGAGTATTAAAAATCTCCTACAGAGTTGGAAGAAAGTAGATCTTTCTTCTTTTTTAATATAAAACTGATATTTTATGAGTAATTAGTATGAACTGGAGGAGGATTCACTTTCCAGGTGTCATGAGGGTGTTGCGAGAGAGGTAGAAGAAACAACCTCTGTTAGTATTCCTCCTGCACCATCACTTTCCAGTTAGTGGTGACTTTCCATTCCAGATGTTCATAAAACCCAATGCCAAACACCTGGAGAATCCTTAAACTTAAAATGTGATTTCATCCATGCCTTTATATGTTTAGAAGACTAGAAGAGGAGGACGCTGGTCCACAACTAGTTACTACTCTTAGGTCTCAAAGACATAAATTAAGCAGATTATCTGCCAGATTTTTTTACATAGCAATGACCCCACTACCAAATCATGTCAATCCTAAAAACGTTATGAATGCAGACCTGACCATGGACTTGTCCCTCATTCCTGAGTCCATATAACAGATTGCTATGAGGTGTTATTCATTTTTTCTTCTTACTGGAAAATACAATGCTTATGAACCACATGTTCCAAGTTCTTCCACTGAGCACGTCTTAAGACATTGCTCCTCTAATTGCTTAGCTGCTTTGTGATTTACTATTTTATATCAACATAGATCAGAATTTGATTCCAATTAGAATCCCAGATGAGATCTCTTTACTAGATTAAATTAAGCAGGGCCTATTAACGATTGTGCTTGCATTTGGGAGAAAGAAAAATATTTAGATCTTCTAAAGGTTATTTGATAATCACTTCAAATTGACTAATCTCTGTAGACCCAAAACACCACTATGGTACAAAAGAAAGAGTGAGAACTCATAAGGGTCAAACAAATAGTAAAGATTTCCCCTAAGTGCTTCTTACAATGGATTTAGTAGAACCATGAAATCATCTTATATTATTTCTCTGATCCCACAATGTAGATACACTTGATACCTGACAGAATGTCTTTTTGGATCACCTCACTTGCGTGGTAGCAGCCTCGTGGTTATCTTCGTGGAGGTCTAGAGTCTAGCACCAACTCTGGGCCAATATAAGGGTAGTGACTAACTAATGATTTATGATTTGTTGTTTAAGTTTGAAGGTCTTCCCTCTCTTTTCCCATTAGCCTCCAAGGCCAGTTTGTTTATTGATGGCTTACAGCAACTGATGCAACCTACGAGATGGGCTGGTTTGGTAAAAGGACTAGAGGAGCACAAAGGACCAAATTAGCCATTTTTTCTTGTACAATCAAGAAAATTCATCAAACAAATCTTGGTGGTTCATATCCTAATGCAAAGTGTGTCCTGTAAAAATAATAGAGAAGCCTGAAGATCTGTGCCTGGAAGTCCCTTCAACCCTTGGGTTCACCTTTACTCTCTTTCTCTAACTAACTCTATAAGCTCTAATTTTCCTGCATTTAAAGCATTACGTGAGTATTCTTTATAGAGTCCTGTGAGTCCTTTCAATTATCCAAGCTAGAGATCTTCATGAAAGGCCAAGTGGAGGCCACTGGAATATCCTGCCACTCACCTTCCATCAAGATAATAAATCACAAGCACTGGCATAAGTCTCAAGTGTTTTCAGCTATTCATGCTACTATCAAAGACTAGGAAGATACAGAGGATATGATCCCTGTCTTTTAACACACCTATTATGAGAACTAAAAGTTAGACAGGTCATGGAAACAACTATGATTTATTACAAACCTAATTAGTTAGTGATGCCAATCACAGGTGCAAGTTCAGATGTGATATTTTTAGTGAGGCAAATCAAAACAGCTCCTGGCATCAGGTATTTAGCTATTAATCTGGAAAACGCTTTTCTCACCTATACCTACCAACAAAGATAATCAATGCCTGTATTTACTGTGGCAATAGATACCAGTTTACAATATTCAAAGTGTGAAGATATTTTGGACCTACATAAATGCGTATCAGAGGTCATTCACTACAAAAGAAACACTTAGTCATCCGAAGGACATGACAGCCTATTCTGTGGATTTCAGTCAGCTTCTTCCTCTAGCCTACCTGCTTCTCACAATTACAAAATGGCCCTGGTAACATGGGCTACATAAATGTACATCCATTTTTAGAAGCAAATTTGCTTTTGCCACTGCGTGTGTTTAATATTCTAATAGATAAAGCCAATATTGAGCCCCCAATTGCCGAGCATCATTTCCTGAGGGGACCAGCCATGCTGTGAGTATTAAAGTGATACATTGGACCCTTTCCAGCCTGCATAGGGAGTTTTTGGTCCTCATAGGGTGATACACATATTCATAGTACAAATTTGCCCTTTCCTACCTTCAGTTTTTCTTCCAGGACCACTGCTCACTAACTTAGTGACTGCCTTTTCCCTTGTGATGGTATACCACACATCACCTCTGAATAGGGAGCACAGTTTACAACAAAGGAAGCATGAAAATAGACTAACTGGCCTTAATATTAGTGTTGTACTGAGTTTTTGATTTTAATTTTACTCAGATTGTAGCAAAACTCAATTAATTGAGAGGTAACATAAAGCAGTATATCTAAGAAATCACACAAACCACATATTAAGCACTTACAGTTAAAAATTTCTTGCCTTCAAATGATAAGTTGATAAACAAACAAAAAATATGGGACAAGGGTGTAAGACTCAAAAATCTCCAAGTTGGTCTCACTGCCATGAATGAGAACAGGTGTTTTCTGCTTACTGATGTTTCTTAGGGAGACACAGAGAGCCAAGCACCTGGACTGCTAGATGGGAATGGCTTCATGATGGTATGGCAGGTTGGGCTTTTGTACTAGTTAGGCACTATATGTTCTTGTATGTTCTTGTGACATTTCACATTCTTTGGTTCAAAATTTTTTAATTGAATTAGCTCATTAGAGTTTCTTCGTTATTCTTAAATGTGCTTGTCATATTCCTAACTGTTCAGTGAGAGGTAGTTACTTATTTATCAGGATATTCAGATTCACTTGGGGTAACATAAATCAGTAAATGAGCTTAAGGCCAAATTAAGTTTACTCCTAAGGAATATTCCACATAAGGCAATTATAAATAAGATCCTTTTGCTTGAAGAAGGAATGCATTCATCAGCAAACAGTCCTGTAGTTTTAGAAGTTGAACCTGGACTCTGTCCTCTACCTGAACCAACAGACAAAGAAAGAAATTTAGGATGTTGCTAAGCAATGAACAAAGAGCACTATTTTGGGAATCCAGGAGATTCATTTGGGATGTCTGTTAATAATACCATGCCCAATAGTACCAAACAATGGGAAGCCACAACACCCAAAAAGGCCAGTATCACTAAGAACTGGGCACTTATAACTGCTACCTTCTCTTGACTTTAGATTGGGTTGGTATCAGCTCTTTCAGTTGTGAGTCCAAAATTTCTGCACTATCCTTTGATGATTCCCCTAAATTCTGATTCCATGTACAGAAACAGCTACAGATTTGATATTAAATTTTGAAGTATGTTTGCAATGAAACTGCTGAAAAGAAGCAAATATTGAAGAAGACATTAAAATATTATGTGAGGCTGTGCCATTTACACAAAATATGTATCTGTAGTTAAAGGCACTACTACAGATAATCAGTGTGTTTAAAGAATAAATCTCCTCCTAAGAAAATTTATATTTTAAATTTTATTACAGTACATTTCTGCTGTTCACAACAAAATAATGCTATTTGGGAAAGTCACTTGTTTCACAACTTAACGTATTTTTTTGTAATGGCTTTAATGATGCCTTACTTAGATGTTCTCCCTCCATACGAAGCCTTTAATTATGCATGTTACCAATCTAGTTTATCCAATGAGATTAAAGTCTTTGAGTGTTTATTCTTTCAAAATATATATTTTACTTATATCTTCCCAAGTTGAAACAATAAAAATATCTAACTTCCTTTAAGAAATGTTGTGTTATTGAAAGAATTTTTGAAAGACAGTTGTATATGAAGCTATTATTCCACATAAAAAAAGATTTCTCATTCTTTCTATATTTTCTCAAATACCTTTCTTTCTTCTCTCTCATATCTTTAATGCATAAACATTGAGTCTTTCAGCAGAGGTGATATTAATAATATATTTTCCTCTACATTCAAGTTTAGAGAATATATTTTTGTAATCTATAACAAAATATAAAATTATAAATGTAGATGCTCTGTATTGGGAAGAATTAGAAATCATCTCACAAAGATTTAACAATTTCTCACAAAAATCATTTTATGCTAGGAAAGTTCTATAATGAGGAAACTGTAAATATCTCAATTGATCAAGAAGTTCATAATCTAAGATCTACAATGACAAAATAGTCTACTTCTAGCAGCCCAAATTTATTTCAAAATAAAACTCTAATGATATGTAACTGTCAGGAAAGTTTACAACAGGATTTGCATGAATTCATCTAAAAACTATGGAGCAATTTTAGACAAAAATAATATCTTTAAACTGAAACACATAAGTTTGATATATTTCCTAATTAAAATTATTAGTAAAAATTATTTCATTCAAACATAAACTATAATAAAATCCAGAAGATAGAGGACGGCTTTTTAATACTTCTTTGCAATATTTGTTAAATCTTTGTTAAAAATCTTTGTTAAAGATTTTTCCAATGATTATCCTTAAGCACATCTTTTTTTTTTTTTTATTAAAGATTGGCACCTGAGCTAACAACTGTTGCCAACCTTTTTTTTTTTTTTTTTTTGCTTTTTTTTCCCAACTCCCCTCCCGCCCGCCCCCCGTACATAGCTGTATATCTTAGTTGCGGGTCCTTCTAGTTGTGGCTCATGGGACGCCACCTCAACGTGGCCTGACGCGCAGTGCCACATCCATGCCCAGGATCCAAACCCTGGGCCGCGGCAGCAGAGCACGCGAACTTAGCCACTCGGCCACGGAGCCAGCCCCTAAGCACGTCTTCTAAACATCAATGTGTTATTAGGTTGTTTCTTTTTTTTTTTTTTTGAGGAAGATCAGCCCTGAGGTTAACATCTGCTGCCAATCCTCCTCTTTTTGCTGAGGAAGACTGGCCTTAACACCCATGCCCATCTTCCTCCACTTTATATATGGGACGCTTACCACAGCATTACCATGCTTTACTTGCCAAGTGGTGCCATGTCCGCACCCAGGATCCAAACCAGCAAACCCTGAACCGTAGAAGCAGAACATGGGAACTTAACTGCTGCGCCACCGGGACGGCCCCCATTAGGTTATTTCTCAACCAGTCATCCTTTAACATTTCTTGCCTCTCTAAAGTGGTGAGGAATTTGGCAAAATTCCATTCCATGCTGCAAGAGAGAGTTTTGAATGAGAAGTATATGTAAAATTACTGACCTTATTAAAGAATATAGAAGAACTAGCATATTTAATGAAAAAATGTACTTACACTTGAACATACCTCATATAAAATTTTCCATAGACAAAAAAACCCAACAAAATAGGCATAAAATCCAGAAAAAAATAAAGAACCCTACTTAGGTCTTTTCAACTACACACACACACACACATCACTACATGATATTGTGGTTTTGATTTCTTTCTCTTAATCAGATATTCTAAAGAGCTCTAGAGGACCATGACCATGTATGTGATTGACTAGCCACCATCTAACATACCGTACACTATTCCCTAAAACTGGGGTTAAAAATGTGAAACAATCATTACTCAAATAATCAAGTGAAGCATTTCAAATAATCTATTCTATTTTCCTACCTTTGTGCTTTTGCTCACATTATTTTTGTTGTTAGCAATTTTATTTCCCTGTTTATGTACAATATTGCCTCATCTCACAGGAAAAGATGCTAAAATCATTCAAGAAAAAAATCATCCTTTTCTTCTTTCACATTTATATGTCTCAGTTTGTACCATTTAAAACTGACACGTAATGAAGAAGAAAACAATGTATTTCTTTCTATGTTCTTTTTCCTTAAGATTTTAAATTAATGCTAGTATATTACTTTAAAAATTCCCTAAAACAATCATTCTTCTTAATCATATTTGTTATGAACCACAGAAGAGCTAAAGACATTTGACCTACAGCCAATGAATTCATCCGTTATCAATAATAGTCTCCCAATATTGTTGGGTGCTTCCTGGCCTAAATGTTAATCATTTTGTTCTTTGTTAGAAAAAAAAAAGTACTCATTTTGTTCTCTTAATTTTACTAAGTCTGGAAAAACAAGAGGGTGCATTTTTTCTAATATATATGTTCAATAAGTCACTAAATATCTATATTAAGATCCTCTTCTTGTTACAAAATTTCCTCAGATTCTGCTTTAATTTATCTACTCAAGAGTAGTCCAAGATGTTTGGACTGCTTAAGAATAGGTATTAACTTCCATTTCTGGCCCTCACTGTGTAACTGTGGCCAGGCTAACTCTCTACCATAAACAACTAGACAAGTGGACAAATTACATACAACAGCTATTTTCAGACATTGAACATTAGGCATCACAAAACATGATAACTAAGAGACAGGAAATTGATGAGGTGAACCTTAAGATCACTCCAGCTTTCTGAGTATAGTCACTTTCCAGATTACATTGTGAACAACAGCAGGATCTTCATCAGAAACTGGGGGGATCATGGCACGAGGAGAAAGAAAGTAGAGTTTGAGGAGACTAGACATCTGGAGTAGGATCTGGGTAATTTGGAAATTCAAAAACCCTGCACTATTTTCTACTGAAAATTAAGCTGCTCAGAGAGGACTTTGTTTTGACCTGCAAAAATCAATTTTCACATATGACCTTAAACTATCTGGATTTTTAACACCGATTTTACATCTCTCAGCCTCCTCAACTGTTTAAACTGCTAAAATTCCAGGTTAATGGAAAGTGACCTTTTCTTTCTTATCTGTATATCTGACTTATGCAGATAAGAAAGATAAAGAAATTCTCAGTATGCGTGGTTATTCTTGTCAGGGTAAATAGCTGGATGGAAGATATCCAGTTTTGGAAACTGGCCCTAACTGTCCAGACAATGGTGCCATATAAGGGACACAGTGTTTGATTCTATTGCTAGCAGATTTGAAAACTTGACATTCAGTTTAAGGAGTAGTTAGATCAGCTTTGTTAAACAACAGCACATACATTTGGGTCCATGCATAGTCTCACCCTTTGCCGCTATGGCCACTTGCTAAATTGCTCTTGGGGTTGAAACTGGGATGGTTGATGATAGAAGCTGGCTGAGGTCAACTGGCTGAATCATTTTGCCTACTTTATTGTTTAGCACCTGTTTCGTGGTGAATTCTCTCTGGTGAGCATTAGCATGGTGTCCCATGGTCAAGTGTTCCATCTCTAACAGGGCCCCACAGCATGTGAGGATTTGTTTTTCCAAATGCATGTAATTATTCAGTCTAGATGGCATCATCTTGCTGTGTTGTGGTTCTCCCATTAGGCTTGCCACAGACTCCACACAGCTAGTGTCGATCGTTCAATGCCCTTTTCATGGCCTATTTTGTCCCTAGGGCTGTGTGCTCTATTACTGTATCCATAGCTTTTCATTGGTTAGAGGTGCTGACTGCAAATCTGATCTTGTTGTTCACTGTGATCATTGTGACCACTTGAGTTCTGATGATTGAGTACTGTCACTTGGTCACTTGTATTTTTGGATTGGATTCTGATTAACATCAGTGAGCTCAGTTTTATCACTACCAAAAAGCCTGTGCCTCAGAGGACAGCCACACTGAGCGTTCCTGATAAAGTCTGTAGACAATCATCTGGTAGATTTTTCAGACTAACATAGCATACATATCTAATATATCAGACTGGGCCACTTCTGAGGACTCGAAGGGTTCAGGAGAATCTGGGATTACGAGATTCTCATGTACAATTAATGATTTATCAGACGCCTTAGGATTCTGCTCCTTCTCAACCAGAGTCTTGATCTTGGTAAGAGATGAAACTAGGTTGGGAATTTAAGTACAATTGGAAATGGTTTATCTTTAAATGATACAGCATTTCTGGGGGCCTTCTGTAAGAAATGAGAATCTCTTTATATGCTGCCAAGGGGGCTTCTATGACTTTCACATTTAGGCTTAGGTTGTTGGTTAATAGTTTTCATTTTTCCATTACACAAACGTCTCCAAACACGAACTCAGCAGAAACAATCATCTACCTCCATTTTCCTCATAATTTCTACTTTTCCCATATTTATCAAATACCTGATATATTACAACCACTAGTGATTTTCCTCCCAACAGTATATAGTCCCAATTCACTATCACTCAAAGTAGTAAAAATTTCATAGTTACCACAGTTCCAAGGCTAACTGTGTTCCACCTACTACCAGTGAGTCCTTACTACAACTTGTGGTTAATGATCCAGCTCCGAAATCTGATCTCAGTGTCTGCTTTCTTTTTTCACCCTTGATATTCATGATCAAAGTTTGAATGCCCTCAAGAAGCAGACTCTGAGCTGGAGAATAGCTTGTAGGGAGATTACTAAGGAGCGCTCTTGGAAACAAAGTCTGTCAGAGTGAAGGGTAGGAAGACTGACAGTGAAAAAAATTGGAACATAATAAAGTTTCGGCATAGGTCTCAACCAACACTCTGGGAGCTCTGAAGCTAAAGTCACCTTTAAGAGTTGGCCCAAAGTGAAATGAGGAAACCAGGCATCAGACATGAACTTCCCTAGGAAGGGGATATCGCTTTAGACTAGATAGTTCTCTTCAGCAGAGGCAGCCCTCAAGGACAGCTGGTAGATGAGGGACGCCAGCTGACAATCTTCTTATCAATTTGGGAATAATTTCTATATTCCAAAAAGGGGAATCTGGGTAACACATCAAAACATCCACCAAAAGACATTACCAAGATTGAAGAACATAGCAACTTTGCTGGCAATGTTCTGCTTAGAATCAATGATCAAATTCATTTTAAGAGACATTCCCTCTCATTTTAGGTCAACAGATTATTAACAGCATGAAAACAAATCTATCCCATGACATGCATCTATCCCTTCCTACTTCTAATTTGATGGGAGTTTCTGGTAAGATTTTTTGTAGATGAAATTTACCTGGATTACAAAGGCAATCTACAAAACAAAATTCAAAATAAGGTGCTTAGAGGATAAATACTTTCTAAGAGTAAGAGTCGAAGAAGGAAGAGTGACATAAGGAATATTGCAAATGTTCAGAAGAGAAAAAGATCATAATTTGGAGGCAATATCTTCAAATAAAGGAAAGAATCTAAAGTGGTACTCGACAGTCTCCGTTGCTTGGGTAAAAAGGAAAAAAGAGAAGGAGTGTATACAGTCAGAAAAACAAAGACTAGAGAAATGAAATAGAGTTAATATAACAGGTTTAAAAACATGGAGGAGTAAGTTCAGAAAGCTTGCTTGGAAATGCTCAAATAAATCAGAATAGACTTGTGCTGACACAATGCTGCTTTCTTATCTGGAGACTCTGTACTTGCAAGATAATGTCCTCTTAGCCTAGAGGCAGTAGAGTTTACAATGATGTAGGGATTTTTTATATGCAGATACAAGCTCAAGATCATTTACTCTTTTCTTTATTTGCTTTGCAAAACCTCTACTGTGAGCTCTTTTAATCATTGTGAACTTGATATGTACCAGTTATATTTTAACTACTTAATTGGTTCTTTCCCAGATGTAGATGAGAGCCACATTGAAGTTCTGAGACGTTTATAAAGAAAGAGTAAACTTTACCAGGATGTCTATGAAATGAGCCTCACTTTTTGCACTGTATTATTGTTTAACTTGTGGGTTCTGTGGAAAGGTGCTGGTGTGGCCAATGGAATATAGTCATTGGATCAATTTAAAGATGATCCTGGACAAAGTTGCTCAGAGGGGCCATGAGATGACTGTTCTGGTATGTTCAGCTTCTAGCCTCATGCATCCCAATAATCTACTCTTAAATTTTGAGCAAATTTACCAAAGGGGACATTGTGGGCCTATGATTCAAAGATGAAAAAATAAATTATGAATATTCTGATTATATTCAAAAGTTCTGTGAAGGATGCAGTTTTGAACAAGAAATTGCAAGAATCCAAATTTGATATTGTTCTTGGAGATGTCATTGCTCCCTGTGGTGAGCTGCTGTCTGAACTTCTTAACTTACCTTTGGTCTACTCTCTTCGATTTACCACTGGCGATACATATGAAAAAGTCTGTGGACAGCTTTCATTACCGCCTTCCTACATACTTGTCATATCAGAACTTAGTGACAAATGCCATGTATGGAGAGTGTGACAAATATGCTGTATTTCCTATTTGTCCACTTTACATTTGAGATCTTTAACAAGAAGCAGTGCGATAAATTTTGCAGTAAAATATTAGGTAAGTCAGTGGTTTCTTTACTACATTTTCCCTACAGTAGATGGAAAGGCACCTTACTTTCTTCGTGTGTGTAAGAGTGTATATGTGTATATTGTCGACGAAAATAATCCATAACCAATCTATAAATGAAAATTTGGGTGAGTTTATTCTGAGCTGAAAGCTGAGGACCATAGCCCAGGGCCTTCTTCCCAAAGGAAGAAAGGGCACCGAAGAAGTGAGGTGCACAGAGTGGTTATCTACCCCCAAACAGGGTGTTTCACATATGATTGAAATGTCCCTCCCACAATAGTCACAAGATTGCCCTGTCGGCACAGTACTTGATGGACACAGAAGGTAGTGGATCTGCTATCTTGGTGGGCATAGCAGGAGGCAAGTCTATTGTCTCAAGCTGGGCGGTCACAGGTGAGGGCAGCAATCAGCTTCTAGCCTAAGGAAAGATGCTTAATCCTTAAAGAAACGCCAACATTGGGAGGGTGAGGAAAGTTGCACCTTTATCTCAAGGGCCTTTGTTCTGGTCATAGGGAATATCTAAAGCAGATACACAATGCATGCTCAACAGCCACGGTCAGGCCCTTTTGGAAAGACCAGGTCAGGCAGAATTAGCTTTATACCAAATGGCTTCCTCATATTCTCCAATATATCCTATTGCTTGCCATTTTTATTTGTCTATATATATATATATATATATATATATATATACAAAATTAAAGCAAATTTATATTTTCTTAGTTTGAGCACCAAAAGGGACATGTAATAATTTTTCAGTCAAAATTTATCAATCATTGAAGAAAGCTTGTGCAAATTATTCTAGAATTCTGTAACACTGGAGATGTAACTCCAATTGACATTGACCTACTGTATTAATATTCTTAGGATTTGTTTATTTAAAGAGCTATACATGAACTATGTTTTTCACAAATCATAATCTCTCTGTTATTTGTTGTTGTATATCCATCCACCCTAAAATTTAGAGTTTGAAACGGTAACCATAGTTTTTGCTCATGAACCTGTGGACCAGCAATTTGGGCGGGGCTCAGTGAATTGTTGCTTCTTTGGGTCTTGCTTGGGCTCACTCATTAGGCTACAGGTAGCTATCAGTTTAGCTGGGTCAGAATGGTCTAAGAAAGTATCACTCAATTGGCTGGGGTTTGGCAGATTAGCAGGACACCTTGTCTCCTTCATGTGACCTCTCCTATAGTCAAGTTAGTGCTTTTTCAGATAATAGCAGAATTCCAAAACAGCTTGCACGAATGTTCTAGGCCTAGAACATGAATTTCACTTCTGTTACCTTCCACTGGGGAAACAGGTCATGAGACAAGTTAAAATTCAAAGGATGGAAAAATAGCCTCTGCCTCTTGATAGAAGAAGCTGCAAAGAATAGGGAGCCATTTTTAATACATTACAGTAAGAAACTTCATTAAATATATTTAAAAATTAAGAGAAGGTCAGTTGTGATGAAATACATTTTCCAATCTGGCTTTAGTAAAAAATATACTTTATGTATAAGAAACAATGACTAATTGTATAAACTTTATGTTTACTTGTCTTTAAAATTAAATATTTCTATGAACTTACAGCTAAGTACCTTTCACCTTTCAGAATCAAAGTCTCCGATACCCTTCTTCTAGATTCAATTTTTCTATTATTTTGTTTTTGAAGATTGGCACCTAAGCTAAAAACTGTTGCCAATCGTTTTTGTTTTCTCTGCTTTATCTCCCCAAATCCCCCCTGCATACAGTTGTATATCCTAGTTGCAGGTTCTTCCAGTTGTGGCATGTGGGATGCCACCTCAATGTGCCTGACAAGTGGTGTCATGTCTGCGCCCAGGATCCGAACCAGCAAAACCCTGGGCTGCCGCAGGTTGGGTTAGAGTGCATTAACCCAACCACTCGGCCACGGGGCCAGCCCCGACAATTTTTCTGTTATTATATCTGAATTGTTTCGTCTGTCTAATCATCTAATATCTCTATTAAAAGGGAAAATCCTTAGTTGTGGATGAGTCGTCCCTGAGCATTATCTAGCATTACTCCTCCCTTCTCAATGAATTAAAAATCATCTGCTAAGTAAACCTAAAACTTTGGGAATTACTTTAGAATTATCAATGTCTATTTTCTGATTCTACAATTAATATTTCCCCTCATCTCAAAAAATAAAACAAAATATGAGGGTATAGTATATTTTTCATATCTGAATGGTATCTAATCACGATTCTGTGAGCACATTAATTCAGTAACAAACATTTATTGAGCTTCTGCTATGACTTTGGTTTCCAGGAGTCAGAAGGAAATATGGCAACATTTACTGAGAATTTGCTCTTTTCCAGGAAATCTTCTACATCCTTTATATTTATTAACTCACAGAAGACACACATAGAAATTCTTTTAATAGGCACTACTGTTATCCTCATTTTACAGATGTGGAAACTGAAATATAGAAAGTTCAGGTAACTTATCCAAGTTCTCATGGGAAGAAGTGTTGGGGATGGGATTGAAACATAGCAGTCTGGCCCCTGGACCTAAATCCATTTGCATATTGCATTAATTGATAGAAAAGAAAGAGACTTCCTTTAAAAATTCACATGTTAATTGAAGAGACATTGTGCTAAGCATCAAGCATCCTACAATAAAAAGACCAAGAAAGTTAGTTTTTCTTGCTATGGATGGTCTTTTAATCATTTTCCATTGCCAGTGTATATCTTTCAACTACACAAACTTTGCTTTGCCTCGAGGGGTGCTCCATCATCACTATATACTCATATATATAAAGCATGTTTGTTGGGCCCTTTTGTAAAAAATTTGAAACCCAAAAAAAATCCCTTTAAAATGGAACTTAAATATACTTAGCATTAATGTAATAATTATTATCAATGAATAAGAAGGTATGAAAGGTTAATTTAAGATTACAGGGGAAATAAGGATCTGAGTTATAAAAACACTAACTTTTGACTATATATATATTGTATGAGGGTATGGAAGGCAGTGGCTTGGAGAATAAAACCAAAGAACAAAGTCTCAAAGTGAAATTTGCTAAAAATTAATCAAGGATCATGAGTCATAGAAAATACGCTCTTACATGATATCCCAGAGCAAAGGTATGCAAAGTTATGTGAAGGAAAACGAGGCATCAAATGGCAAAAGATCAAAGAAGAAAACTGGTTGGTAAGTGGAGTGAGAGGGTGGGTAGGTCTGCCCGCAATGAAAGACTAAACAAATAATCCAAAGACCAAAGTTTCTAAGATTAATCTGCTAAAAAGTAATCAGGAATCATAGGTCATAGAAAATAAGCTCTTAGATGAGGTTCCATAGTCAGGGCATGCACAGTAATGTGAAGGAAAACAGGGATCAAATGGCAAACAATCAAAGTAGAAAGCTGGGTGGTGGATGGGGCAGGTGAGTGGGTTGGAGGGTCTGTGGGAACGTAAGACCAAGCAAATAATCCAAAGCCACAAAGAAGCTCGGGGAACATTTTAGGTAAATAAGGGGACACTGGGGCAAGAGACTGATACAAATAAGCTTTTCCAACAAAGTCAGTTTTCCATCCTGACTTTTCAGAAGTTTTATGTCATTCCTTGAACAGGCACCACCACAGAAGTGCTGATTTACTGTAGAGATAGAACTTGACACAGGAGATCCCCTGGCCATAAACACTTAAAAGAGAATTTTTAGGTTTGGCTGGTGAATCTCCCTTACCACCCATTCCCACATGCTTGATAATGCTTACTTTAGTCTTTCCATATAAATAACTTTTCTGTATAACTTTTCTGTGTAGAGGCACGAATTAGGTATAGGAACACACTTGATAGACTGCATGATGGTATAGTGCCTCAGAGCCCCATTCTTTCCTTGTAGTTATCAAGCAGCCCTCCCTTTACATTAAATCACAAAAATCTATCCACGTCAGAATGTTTCAAGTTTCTTCAGAAATAAAATATAAATGACATGGAGATGGAGGTGAAAGACATCATTTCATTCAGTACATCTCATTCATCATGCACTTTCCTGATCACAGATGGTCCGGGACTTTGGTCCTGAAGGAAGCTTTCTTCCGCAAAACATACAAGGGAAAGTGAGTCTTTAAGCTGTGGAAGGGAAAGTTCATTGTTTCCTGGTGAGATCTGTATCATTAGGGAGAACACTTGAGACACTGGGGTTTCTCTGCTTTCCTTTCCGTATACCCCTAAAGGATACTCAGCTTCCCACGTGTAACCTGTTTATTCTCTGGTGCAACTGGAGACCAGATTGAGATGAGTGTGAACAACGCAAATCCTCACGCTGCAGATCCACATTTAATGTGGGAGATCATTATGATGTTTAGAAAGCGATTTCTTATTTAACCAATTTACTTCAATCCTAGGGGATTTCCTTACTTCAATGAGCAGCAAAGTGGATTCTTAGCTGGGCCCATGTCCCATGTGAAACTGTCACATGGGCCTTACCCAGAGACTCAGAATCATCAGTTAGTGAAGAAAATAAAACATTTTTAAGACACAGGATTCAGTAAAGCTGTCACAAATATCATAAAAGAGGTGCAAATCTAATGCTATGGACATGGAAAATGAGATGATGGTCATTTAGAACATAATATTCATCATATATACTTAATTACAGAGAAATATTGACTTTAGAATGTAATGTCTCAGTTATCTTGAATTTGTAATGCATGAAAAGGAATCAATCTTTAATGAATATTTGAACTTAGAAAGGCTGTAGAGATGAGAGTATATTAGCTATTCAGTCACTTACATGGTCTTCTTTTTGCTTTTTTTGGTTGTTTAAATATTTGTTCATATTTTAAATCACTGGCATATTTTGAACATCTTGACCTACAGAGACCTGAAACTTTATTCCTATATTTCCTAAACAAAAGGATATAAATTCACAGATATAAGTAATTTTCTTTCCCTATTTTCCAGGAAGATCCACTACATTGTGTGAACTGATGGGGAAAGCTGATATATGGCTGATAAGAAACTATTGGGATTTTGAATTTCCTCGTCCACTCTTACCTAATTTTGAGTTTGCTGGAGGACTCCAGTGCAAACGTGCCAAATCCTTGCCTAAGATAAAACATTGGTCTCTGGAAAAGAGCTTTTCTTTCCCATTCCAGATATTGTCTTATAGAAAAGACACGGGGCAATACATAAAATTGCTTCATCCCATTCCCTCACATATTATGCATTTCATTTTTCATTATCACGGAAGATTCTGGGCTACATAACAGTTGTTACAAGGATGAGAGAAATGCAGGATCATGTGGATAGAGCCACTATAAAGCAGTCTTTCAGTGTCCAACACATAAAAAAGGATAGCTTTTTCAACGAATGTATATTCTGTGTCTACATTAGATGCTAGATTCTGCACTCTGCACTGAAGAAGAGGCGAAAGACAGAGGCACAGTTAATCCCCACGTGAGCTTATAGACTGGTCAGAAAAACTATAAATTTTAAGCAATTATATGCAATTCATAATAAAGTACAAAATAAATGTTACAAGTAAGACTGAGGTGATATGGGAGCTCTTGTCGTATATTATTCATGTAAATCACAATCAGGTGTTTAAAAGAATCAAATTCTGATAATGTTAAATTAAAGGTGATGCTCTGCCTTGTTGTATGGTTCTCATACTGTAAACAAGTGTTCCTTTCCCAGTCTATTTAATGCCACATTTTTTAATTTGTGTGGTTTATTTGATGATTGCACTGTTTAGAATGGCCCCCAAGGATGGTGCTGAAGTGCTTTCTAGTGTTCCTCAGAGGAAGCAAGAAGACTACGATATGCTTTAGGGAGAAAATATGTTTGTTAGATAAGCTTCATGCAGTTCCATGAGTTATAGCACTATTTGCTAGGATCTCAATGCTATCAAATCAACAATATATATTAAATAAGGTGTCTTTAAGCAGAAACACACATAAAACAAGGTTATGTGTTGATCAGTTGATGAAAATGCTATAACAAGAGGCTTGCGGAACCTAGCCCTGTTTCCGCTGGGAGCAATGATTCAGTATTCACTAATGATGTGTTTGCAGCAACTTCACAGAAGATAACTGCTGGGAATAATAAGAATCTACTACATATGCAAAGCCCCTACACAGAGCCAAGCACACAGTGCTTAATAAATATTAGCTATTGTGATTTCAATTTGACTAGTGATCCTTTTAATAAAAAGAAATCATTTTACAAAACAAAGCAGATGAAAACGTTAAAACCTATTTGATACTTTAAGCAGTATCACCAGTATCTAGCCTGGAGTGTTTCCTTCTGAGATATATATTTGAATACGTACATATATGAGTGCGTACTGGCGAATTCCTGATGCTGTTTCCAAAAGCATTTCTGAATGCACTCCAGCATTTGATTTGGTCTTATATGAGATCAAATAACTTCATGGCTCAAAATAGAGCAGAGAAGATTGTAGGCTGCTAATACAGTTTGTGAAAATCAGCCTCTCTCCGGAAGTAGCCATAGTGGGGCATTCAGTAGTAGATAAATTACATATGATATAATTCCATTTCAAACATTTAAATTGCCTGATCTCACTAGCTGGCTTGGAAATAAATATAGTAAGTAAGATATCAGGGAGGAAATGCCTAGTGTAATATTAACCTGCACAATAGGTCACAGAGTTAGACATATAAATGGAAGTTTTCAATAATTTTATGTCATAGTCTCCAATTAGTTCATACACAACTGATTTTATGTCTCACCCATTTAAATCACACTCTCAAGGAGTAAAATCCACCTGAAATAAACAATATAGAAGCAAAATTTGTCACATTCCTTATCAGTATGGGTTTAGTTCCCTCGAAATATCTGAGCCAAGATCAGATAGAATCAAATATATACTCAAGATTGAAGCATTCTATATAAAAATAATATTAATACCTGTCGTTGCACCTTCATTAGGACTTTGAATGAAAATAGGAAGAAACAAACTGCAAGAAGTTTTGAAAAGCTGTCTCCTTACTATGAGATGAGATTAGTGTAACACGCCAATATTAGCAGAGCATGTGCCAGAAAGCAAAAGGATATGAGACATTAAGAAAAGGAAAATTATTTCATAAATTCATAAATCTTTGTGTCTTTCAGTTAATGTAATGTCACCAGAAAAAAAAGGTTAATAACATCAGTGTCTCATCTGAGGATTCATGTAGGGGATCTTTTGGTAGTAGGAATCTGAAACAGCTGGAAAGGTTGTGGCAAATAAATTGAAGGTCTTATTTATGTGCATATAGATGATTTAACAGGAACAATTTCCTTCTTTTACCAAAGCAAGTATATGTAGCCTGCAGAATCAGATCACATTACATGTAGCCTTTGTAATCTGGAAAGCCTACACACCAAAAGAGACTTCCTGAAAGACTGCCAAGGACAGTGGATCAATTCTGTAACAAATATATTGGACATGAAGCGACATATAAGTTCAAGAAGGCTTTTCACTTTATTCAAGGAATTCTGTTAGGAGTTTAGATCCTTTTAAATTCTTAAGTCAACTCTTTATTCCTCGAAAGAACATCAGGGCCAGGCCAGTGTTATAGTGGTTAAGTTCTCATGCTCCACTTCAGATGCCTGAGGTACGTGGGTTCAGATCCTGGCATGGACCCATACACTGCTCATCAAACCATGCTGTGGCAGTATCCCACATATAAAGTAGAGGAAGATTGGCACAGATGTTAGCTCAGCAACAATCTCCCTCAAGCAAAAAGAGGAAGATTGGCAACAGATGTTAGCTCAGGGCCAGTCTTCCTCACCAAAAAAAAGAAGAAAAAAAAAAGAACATCAAAAAAACCCCAACCTGTTGATTGAAGAAAGATAAGTTTATTTGACTTATTACAGGAAGGGGGAACAGCACCTTGACAGGGTTTCATTTCTGTTCCAGAAAAGGGAAGTCAGAGGAAGATAATTCTAAGATGTTGGGGCCTATGTTGGTGATATCAAGGAGGGCTTTGAAAGTAGGGAATGGTTATAACTGAGCAAAGTCTATGACATAAATTTGGATTGCTGGACACAGCAAGGTCAGGTCTGGAATCTTGTGTAGTGAGAAAGCTATGTGTTTTAATCAGTACACTATAAAATAGCTGATCACATCTTGTCATCCTGGGACTAATTACTAAGCTATTTTTGCTGGGTGTTATCTAATGCAGGACTAGGAAAAAAATTCCTAGTCCCAGTGTTTTTTGACACATGGAATGCTCTTTTATGCACTCATTTAAGAAAATTAACCATGTGTGCCACAATGGTCACCGTTTATTCAATGAAGTCTTTCTCTTTACTAACATCTCTTCTTGAGAATGGATAAATCATCATACTTATCAGGTGCTAATTATACCTCGCCTACAAATTTGCAATAGTTTCTTGATTAGTTTTCTCCCATTTTCCCCTATGTCAAACTACCTTCTTTGCTTCTCTGTCAGAGAGTTTTTTCCAAAGATGATATAGGAAATCCTCACTACTTTTCTTTGGTATAGTATCTATTTTATCAAATTGGGCTCTTTTTTAGGGCAACTATTTTTTATTCAAAATATCTAGGAATAATTATATAACAATGTTAATTAAAACTTTCAATAGTTGTAAAAATCTAAATTCTCATAATTCTTAACAGGTTTACTGTACTTTTAATGTCATATTTAGTGAATTTCATAGTAGCTTAATGACCTCTGGTGGCTTAATGGTATGAGTAATATTTGCGGTAATGTTGAGACATGACTATAAACACGTTTACAAGCCCTGTTGTGTCTCCTCCCCTTGAGTTTTGGCAGGCCTTACAGCTGTCTCAGCAAAAAGGATGGAGTTGAAGTGATGCAGCTTCAATTCCAAGCTTGGTTAGAAAATGTGATCCATTCTGCCACTGTCTCTTTCTCTCTCTGTCCACTCACTTTGGAGTGCTGTGCCACACCCAAAGTTTCTGGGTCTAAGAGATTATGTGATGGAGAGATTGCACAGAGATGCCTAAGGAGTCCGTTGTTGTTTCAGTCCCCAGCAGTCTGAGTCTTCTCAAACCAATCTTAAGGGATCTCTTGCACATACACAAAAAGAAAACTATGCAAGGTGATAGATTAATTAAATTGATTGTGCTCAATACTTAACAATATGTAATATATCAAATCATCACATCATACACTTTAAATATAGACCATTTTATTTGTCAACTACACCTCAATAAAGGTGGGGGAAGAAAGAAATTCTTCTCTCAGTTCCCTCCAACTGCTTTTTTCTCTTTCAACAGTAAATGGTTAAGTCAGCAGTACCTTGTTTTACTGTCGAGTGTCAGAGAAATACTTGATATCATTTGTTGGTTCCTGTAATTTTAAGTAAGTTACATGACAAAAAACTACCTACATAAATTTATCAATCTAACTACACATTTGTAGCTTTTACAGTAGTCCCAGCCCTTTCATAACTTTATCTCCTTGTGCCCTTTAAACCAGCCTTGCAAATTCGCCCAGAAAACAACCAATCCTCATTTTTCCTTTATAACACCATTCTTCCCCATTCCCAGAAATTAGATTAAGGGAATCTACATTCCTTGCTAGATTCTTGGCCTGAGTTTTTAATCCATCACCGGGAAAGGAACTACTGGCAAGTCTGCTTTAAACACTGTTTGACGTGGCTTGAAAGTCACTGTGATGAACCCATCATGGCAGTTGTATCTCAAATGTGCAAGCACTTACTTGAAGCAGGCACACTGAGGATAGTCCTAAGATAATTAAAAGTTCCTAGTGTTTTTGAGACCCACAATCACCTGTAATTTAGTAGTAAAATCTAAAACTTAAAAACACTAAAAAAGGCATTATCTTAACCTAGAATTAGTTAACTCATTAATATTCATAACATACAAAATGTTTTATTTCAATTTAGGAACTGCTCCTGTTATTAAGAACTCTGTTGTAAAGAAATATAAAAAAATAAATTAACTAACCCTAAAAAACTCAAAATATTTTCCACTAAATCCTGATATAAACATAACAAAGACTATAAAAAGTTATTCATTTAAATATATGACGACTTTTTAAACTCAAATCTTGTTTTAACACTCATCAAGAATTTAGATGAGATGAAGAAGGTACATTGAAAGAGCATATATTGCAATAGCCTAGACAGTGCTATTAACTCTATTATGCTGCATATGTTTTGTGATAAAAATGCCTTTTTCATTCCAATGTGGACAGAGATTTTGCTTATGGCCATCTGTAGCTAATTCTCAGCTGAACTCATTCTTTTGTATTTAATGAAGGCCATGCCATGTGTCCACATGTGAGTATTTAAGGCAACGCAGTTACAAAAGTTTTTGTGCACACTTTGCATTTTCTGTTTGACACATCATCAGATGAGTTGTCCTTGTGCCTGGGTTTGTTCTCATGCTCTTTATCTTCCCCAGACCCGTTCTGCTTGGGCACTGGCTGAGGTCCCTTCCTTCTGCTTGTGTACACTGAAGAGGTATCTGGACAGAGAGGCTTGGGACATATAACAGACAGAGGCCACATTTGGGCTCTGGCAGGAAGAACCATATGATTTGTGCTGCAGGATGTACTCATAGAACTGCGGGAGATCTTTTGTGGTGAAGCAGCACACAGCACATTCGTGAACCCTACAAACACTTCTCTTTGGCTTTTCCACTGATAGGGTAATGCTTCCTCTGGGAGATGTGAACTTTAAAACTCTTTCTTCCACCTTCCCATTTAGACTGGTAAGCTTGGCATCTTCTTTTGTTTCTGTTTTTTCATCATTTGTTGCTACTCTTGGTTATTATTTTTCAGAGTTTTTTGTTATTAGCTTTTAGAATACTTACCAAAATTTATAATTTTGTATTAGAATGATAATGCGTTTATTTTAAAATCTTCAACAGCAATTATTGATAATTGTTATACACTGTGTATGTTGCCCAAAATCAGAGAACTTTTCACATGCTGGGCCATCTGATTGGAGAGTGGAGGTGTGTGACCAAGATAATTAATCATTAGAGGTAATGGTTTTATAAAATTAGATTTATTCAGCATTTAATACTATTCTTACTTCAATCCTGCTCTATTTACTATGTACACTGGCTTCTCCACTTAAATTTCACATTCAAATGTACATGCATAATTGCCTTTGTATGTGTTTAATTTTCCCAAAATAAGTATTTAAAAAAACACTTCAATTCAGTCACGGTATTGAAATTATTCTGTTATCCAAAGATTATATTGTGAGTTACCCTCTAACAACTTGTATATGAAATAAAATGCAAAGGAGAGACTAGAAATCACGTATATGAGGAACGCATGCATGTGACAAGCAAAGAAAAAATATCAAAGCTACTACAGTCCTCATTTCTGTAAATTGGTCATGATGTCATTGTTGATATGTGTGGCTTCCTTCTTTAGTTTCCATCTAATATTTTCCCTTGCCTTCAACCAGAAATTTTTCTGGGTTCTTTATCTGGGGAGGTAACCCATATCTTCCTTCCTAAAAGGTCTGAGTCTTTAATCATCCTGACTTTCTGGTAGCTGTTGGTGTTCCATTAACATTTAAATTTGCATGGAAGTAAAAGAGGCATTCCAGAGAATCCCCTGGGTTCCAGACATAGTCCTACTTACCTCCACTGTGGAGCAACAACTAAGCTTTGCCTTAGTAATCAGAATGAATCATCCATACAGTATATTGACATAGATTAACTGATTTTTTTTTCTTTTTTGTCTATTGTTTCAGTGGCATAAAAAGCCCTAAATAGCTAAAAGGTGGCTTTATCTTTCAATTCAATGGAACCATTATTGTATCCTCTGGTGGAAGCATTCTACAGTGAAGATTAAGATGAGTTGCTGGAATGCGAAGGCCTAGAATAGTGTGTTCCAAGGACATTTGAGCCTACTAATGTCATCTTCACAAGGCAATAATGACACCCACCATGTGGAATTGCTGATAAGTACAAGTTAGTGTATGAAAATCATGTAATACGATTCTTGGTAAATTGCTGTGCATAGGAAATGGAAGATATTGTTATATCACTAATGCAGTATTAGTAGTATATTTGTTAATTAAATAGAAAAACAAATAATGATGTTAAATCATAAGTTATTTTCTTTTGCAGAAAGCAGAAATGGGGGAAAATAAAGATAGATGTTAAAGAGAAGATGGCCATTCATGAATAAGATTTTTGAGGTGGATACAAGACATACAGTGGAATATAAGGGCAAAGTAGGGAGCAAGACATTAACAATATTGTCTTCTTACCTCCACTTTATCACAGAAAACTGTTTCTGAGAAAGAGACATTAAATAAACTGGTTCCTGAACAGGCCAATAGATGACATCATTGGACTAGATAAGATTAACAAAATAAGGACCTGGTGAATGTAGAAACAGAGTGTGACTAAATTAATTTGCACTAGTTAATGACATGGAACCAAGGGATGCCACTCTTTTCATAGTATAAATATTTTGGAAGGAATCTTTTAAAATTTATTTATTTTGCACCAATTTAATTAAACTGTAAGTAGGTTTTAAAGACACAGATAGTTAACATTTAATTTAGACAATGAGTAACAGAATGGCTGATACTTAATATATGGATCTTGATGCCATGTCTTCTTCAGGCTCTGTGTTAACTCCCTTGCCCATTCACCATCAAACTGTTTACTTCCTAACCTGAATGCTACTTTTGGAGCATTGTCTACAGATTTTGTCTTAGTTCGTGTGTCGCATTTTATAATCTAGTCTCTGCCCTCATTATTTCACTGAAATAGCTCATACCAGGTTTAGCAATAAAATCTTAATTCAGATAAAAATGTATCAGTTGTTTTGCTTACATGACCTAGAATTTAATACTATTTTCCTTCCTCCACTGAATTTCTTACTTGGTTCCTGGTTTAGCATACCCTCCAGGTTTTTCGCCTACCTTCTATTTGCTTTACTCAGTGTTTTGTTGCCTTTTTTTTTTCTTTTATGGCAGCCTTTGTTGATCTAGTAAACGTGAGTATTCTTTACTTATTCACTAATTTATTTAGGAATTACCAGGCACCTTTTGTGTCTTTCACTGGTGTTAGTCTCTATATGCCTCATCATTTTTGTTGTTCCCTTCACTATCCACACATTTTGTAAGTATTCTCTTTGTTAAAATCTCCTTACTGGAATCATTTGGAGAGAATTTTATTATCCACAGGGAAACTGAGTTATTCTGAGTTGGAATAATCACTTCAGCGTGATTAACATTGAACTGACCGTCATGTTAAAAGAGGGTTCAAAGCTTACTAGGCTCTTCTTGAATATTGGGAGCATCAATTCCACATATGTGTATGTGACCATAACCTATTTAAGAAGTAACCTGTAAATTACCAATTTTTAGTGCATCTAGGGCATGAGTGCTCTCTACTATGTATCCAGGCTGCATTAGAAACTATTCTGTGACAATCCTTATGATTCAGAAAATATGATTTTATATACTGTATCTGTGGCAAATAGAAATGCTAAATCTCTGACAAACCTTAAAAAGGGAATTGTAGGATTTTGGAGCAAAACCATGCCATATTCTCCTGACTGCCCTTCTACATTTGGGAAACAGCTCTTGGGTTTTTACTGAGCTCTAGTAGAAATTGAATGAATGGTGATACAGATTAGTAGGGCTCCTTTTTAATACTCTGATGTCCAATCATAAAAGTCATCATAAAGGTATAATAAACCAGTAAAAACAGATCATCCCTTTGATCCTGAGTGAATAAACTTTTGGATCATACCGCTAATTGACAAACATTGAGCAATGGAGGAGCTGCCCAGGATAGAGAGCAAATGGAATTTTATGGACAAAAAAAAAAGTTAAATTATAAGCTTCAATCTGCTGAGCAACTCTAGGAGCTGGTACTGTCAAGGCTGTGCCAAAGTAATGAGGCTAATGGTGCCCAGTCTCTGCTTTGTTAGAGATGAGAGTTTCCTTCTCTGAACAACTATAAGAATGACTGCTAAGGGAAGTCCATTCTCAGCCTTTTTTACCTTAGTCTATTCTCCAAGGACTCTGACTAATGCAGTTTGCATCGCCCAGGAGTTTTACCAGCTGAGTTTGATGAGATTGAACCAAAGGTGAGACCTACAGATAATCATGGCAGGAGGAAAGTAATCAGGTATTATCTTACCTGCTCCTTCTCTGCTTTGGCCTCATCTCACTGTAGTAACTGTGTCCCTCTACAACACCAGGTCGGCGATGCGATCCTGCAACCACGCTCTATATTTCCTGGGGTATAATATTTCTCTTGTCCTTTCCACACTATGGTTAATAGAGAGTTTCTTCTGTACACTGATAATTCCTTGTTTATAACCTTGGCTATGCCAGAATTTCTGGAAGTTGTCAAATCTAAAGTCTCTAGAGTTGAATTGTCTTAAGTAAATACTGTTTTCTGTTGGGATCATAATCGATGTACAGACCTTCTTAATTTCTCTAAACATATGATTTCTTCCAGTCCCATGGAGGAATTTATCAAGGCTATATATTATGGATATGCAATTTGAGATTTCTGGACCAGAGTGCCTCCCTGAATTCTAGACGTGATCTATCTTCTTGGACTTCCAATAGGCATATAAAACTCAGTACATAGCAAAAGGAGTTCTTAAATACCTTCAATGGCAGATAGTTAATTTGGTGGAAAAAAGAGGGTACTACAAGCCTAAATCAAGTCTGATTAAAATACAAATAGTAATCTTTCACTAGAGCACTGCATTGATAAATATTTAATATACCATATCTTGATGAGGCAGTCTTCTAATATCCTGTATTCTTAAATAACAATTAATTGATGAATTAAAACTTGTAGAAAATGGCAACTGTAAAAATTATAATGATCTTAATTATAGAGTAAATATTTCTCTTTTGCTGTAGGAAACTATTTCTTTGATTATATAGAATTATTAGGTTATAAATACTGGTGATTTTTAAATACAATGAATTGACATTGAACTTTAAGGTTATCGATTGCACTGGTCTTTCAAAAATCTCATTAAAGTTACGAAATATTTTTTCTATATTTCTTACATTTATTCCTCTTAAAATAATCTGTTTACCTTTAGAACATTGCTATATCTTCACTTACTAATAGAAAGAAATCATTCCATTGATTCTCTTTATTGTTTTAAGTCAATGCTCAGAATTGTCCCTTATAAATAAAGGACACACAAGAAATATTTGTTGATTAAAGGCAGAAACAGGCCAAAGTTGTCTGGTAGAGCTTGTTAGGGACTGAATTGTGTACGCCCACAATTTATATGTTGATTCCAGCCCTAACCCCCAGTATGACTCCATTTAGAGACAGGGCCTTTAATAAGGAAATTAAGGTTAAATTAGGTCATGAGGGTGAGACTCTAATCCCACAAGATTGATGCCCTTATCAGTAGAGGAAGAAATACTAGATATCTTTTTCTGTCCATGAGCACACAGAGGAAAGACCAGGTGAGGACAAAGGGCAACAGTGGCCATACACAAGTCAGGAAGGGAGGCCTCACCAAAAACCAACCCTGCTGGCACCTTGATCTTGGACTTCTGGTCTCTAGATTTGTGAAAAAATAAGTTTCTGTTGTTTATGCCACTGAGTCTGCAGTATCTTGTTATGGCACTTAGAGTAATATGGAGCTCTATGGAAATTTTGTACACTTTCCCAAGTATGATGTCCCATTACCATTATTTTCAATTTTTGTCCTAATCCCAATAACATTGGGTAAGTAAAGAGGTTTATTTTTATTAAAAAAGGAAATTATATTTTTCATAGCAAGTTAAGCTCCAAAGATTCATATGGTCCATTGCAACTTGTGAATTATACTATTCTGAGCACCCTATATCCATGAAATTTAGTTCATATTTTATTCTCTCCAGCAATCAATGTACTGTGAATCAGCATGTTGTGAGTCAACACTTAAGGTTATAAAATGAAAATAATGATATCATGAATAGAACTTTTAGAGTTACTAGTGTCCCTGTGTCAGAAAGTAGGCAAAGAGAAAGAAGGTAAAGACATCTGGGACTAGAAAAAGGAAGAATGGGACATGTTCACTAGTTAATGATCTTGTTGAATTCTAGGCTTTCTCTGAAGGCTGAGGTAAAAGAAAGGAAAATTTGAAAATGTAAGGGAGTGCTGTGTTCTCACTAAGCTCTTTGTGGCTAGAATGAACGGAATCGTCCTCTCAGGCCTTTGCTGAACTTGGAAAGATCTGTTCCCTCTTTACCTTCTTTCCTGCTTTACCTAGTTTTTGACAAGAAAACAAAAAACATCTTGCGACCAAGAATACAGCAGTTGCTACACAGGCCAGCAGGAACCCAATCACATCCAAAGAGTGGTACTGAAACCAGGTGAGGTCGTGGGAGGCTGGCCGCAGGTGTTTGGCTCCTTTATGGCACATGACAAACTCGATCCAGAAGACTGCTCAATCCAGGGGCTTTACAGGCTGATCATGGTGAATCCTTCATAACTTCATAGCGTTCTCCTTACAACTGGATAGTAAATACAAAGAAAAATTAATGAAATTTTGTTTCTGTAAAAGCTCGTTATGTGATACATATTATAAAAATTAATCTAAGAGCCATAGAAATTATTATTATAAGAACTTTGTTCTCTCCGTAGGATTTTAACAGGCACAGTAGGGAGATTGAAAAAATATATATTTTTAGCAGAATGTGGTTAAATACAGACAAATAAAAAATTGGAATTAACTAGTTGTTAATTCAAGTCTAATTTTTCCTAGAAGGAAGTTTGACTCTATATGAACTACAGTTTCGAGGAGATGTCCAGCACCAAGATGGTGAATGACTCAGGACTGTGGGAAACGATCTATTAAAAGGTCCATAAGCATGATTTTTAACATTTTTCTCATATGGTGCATAACACAACCAGTGGTAATCCTTTAGAGAGCAGTAGTACTTACAAAGGATCATTAATGACTGCTCTCAAAGTGCTGAGCAAATCTGCACTTGTCATCGTGTTCATGTTCCACTCTACAGCTACTCCTTTGGCTTTCATGTGAATGATAGTGTCATCCTGATCACCAACCATGGCAATCCCTACCATAGGGACTCCATGATAAATAGCTTCATAGATTCCATTTATTCCACCATGAGTGAGAAAAGCGTTGGTTTGGGGATGACCTAGTTTGGGGATAGAATGAGAAGTAGGGTAAAGATTTCATTATAATATTGTAACAGAATTTCAGAGGCAGAAGAAGAAAATCTATGGGATAAGTCACTGAAGAAGGCAGTATTTTTGGGGCCAGCCAGGTGGTGCAGTGGTTAAATTCACACGTTCTGTTTCAGTGGCCTGGGATTGGCTTGTTTGGATCCCAGGTGGGGACCTACGCACCGCTTACCAAGCCATGCTGTGGCAGGCATCCACATATAAAAAGAATAGAGGAATATGGGCATAGATGTTAGCTTAGGGCCAATCTTCCTCAGCAAAAAGAGGAGGATTGTTGGCAGATGTTAGCTCAGGGCTAATCTTCCTCGAAGCTGACCACATCGGGTATGTCCACCATAGAAAATTGCTATCTCAGAAAAGGAGGCATTAATTCCTCCTGTGTTGCCTTAAACTCTTATCTGAATCATAACAACTATGCATCTATAAAATTAATGGTCAAATCTTTAGTTATATATTTTAAAATTGAAGGTTAAATGAGAAACATTTACAATTATTAAATATTTGTTGTATTTATTAGCTGTTAAACAATTATTCCACTTGTCCATAACCCAAATATACAGCTTTTCTTCCCCGTAGTCTTACCAAGAAGATCATTCTGGGGTATCCAATCCTAGAGGTGAGTATTGGCTCCTAATGTGGCTGGTTTCTTTCCTTTGTATTTCCATAAAACCTGTGCAAGATGGTACATATATTTCACAAGTAAAACCATAGGATAATAACATTTTAAGGTTGTAGAGTTATTTATAAATCATGAATTCACCTTACTGTAGGTGATAGTTGAAAGGGGAGTACATAGGTGTACTTTGTAAACATTGAAAGAAATAGTAGGACTATTTACAAACACCTTTCTAAATGGGCTTGTGCTAGTTGTCTATGAGGTTTACTATTATCATTTTGACTATTATCACTTACAAGCTTCTAGAAGTGAGATTACAGGTGAAGAATCAGAAAATAAAGCAGTACTAGTCTAATCAATCAGAGTGTCAGAGTTAAAAATTGTTATGGACCCATGATTTCTGTATAAATTTAAGTCACTGATCATCCTAGCTCTATCTTAAAATTAGTTTTTCTCAACAATGTAATTTGCTTTATATTTTATCTACTTGTCTTTGGATAATTGCTTATCTTTTCTTTCTTCTTTTCTTCCTACATCCTTCTTTCTTTCCTCAACTTCTTTCTTTTACTACTGTTCCTTTTTTTTTTAAAGTAAGAATGAGATAATGTGTTTCTTATAGGCCATTATTCAATGAAGTATCTTATTTGGTTTTGTTTTTGTAGTTAGCATATTTGCCTACATGGAATTTAACCAATATAAAAAGAGCTCTTGGGTATTTTATAAATAGCAATAAATAAAATCGCTAAAATTTGTATACAAAATCTATAATTGTGGTGATAAAATTAAAATTAATTAAATATCATAAATTAGGTCATGAAAATTGCCAGACTATCACATTAAAATTCCAATTATCTTTTAATTCTAGAAAATTCTAATTAATTAGAAAGACTAAATGAATCAAGGCTTGTAATTCTATGCTCAACTATAATGCATCAAGTCCTAATTCAACCAAAAATGTGGAGGGCATTCTTTAGCATGATCCATCTCTATCTTTTTTTATTTCAGTTCTCCTTTTTCCTGGTCCTTGGAGTGAATATGCTTAAGAACTACATCGAAAATAATCAGCATAGGCCTTAAGATTTCAAAAACTAAAATATGAGCAAAGGGCTTAATGTTTTCATCTCTATTTCATTAAAAACAAATGATTCCAAAAAGGTGTGTTTCCATAGTAATGGTAATGCCCAGTAGGCAAATGATCAAATGTGCCTAAACACACGATTGTAACGTTTTACAAGTTTTTGTTTAATACTGGTGCCTGTTATGTTAAGCATAAAATGAGATTCAGCTTTCAAATGGAAAGACAATTGGAAAATAACTGCCTACAAGATCAAAGGTTGTATAGTAGTCCCCCCATGCGCCCCATCCGTGGTTTCACTTTCTGAAGTTTCAGTTACCCAAATTCAACTGCAGTCTGAAATTATTAAATGGAAAATTCCAGAGATAAATAAATCGTAAGTTTTAAATTGCATGCTGTTTTAAGTAGCATGATAAAATCTCACTTCATTCTGCTCCATCCTGCCTGGATTGTGAATCATCACTTTGTTCAGGGTCTCCATACTGCATATGCTACCCACCTATTAGCCACTTAAAGTAGTACCCCCTTATCCATGAGGGGTACATTCTAAGACTCCTTGTGGATGTCTGAAACTGAGGACAATATTGAACCCTATATTTAGTATGTTTTTGCCTATACACACATACATATGATAAAGTTTAATTTATAAATTAGGCACTGTAAGAGATTAACAATAATAACTAATAACAAAATAGAATTACAGCAATATACTTTGATAAAAGTTATGTGAATGTGGTCTCTCTCTCTCAAAATCTTATTGTAAAGCACTCATCCTTCTTGTGATGATGTGAGATGATACAATGCCTATGTGATGAGATGAAGTGAGATGAAAGATGTGAGCATTGTGACAGGAGCATTAGGCTGCTACTGACTTTCTGATGATATGTCAAAAGGAGAATCGTTGAGTCTGATGATGTTGATGGTTGGATGTCAGGAGCAGATGATGTCAATTTTTTTTTCTTTCCTTATTAAGCTGAGAATTTTCACCTTTTCATTTAAATGAAGCACTTTACGGCTCCTCTTTGGCAGATCTGAATTGCCAGCAATCTCTACTCTTGCTCTTTGGAGCCCTTATTAAGTAAAATAATGGTTACTTGAACACAAGTACTTCAATACTGTGACAGTCAATCTGATAATTAAGAGGGCTACTGAGTGACTAACAGGTGGGTAGGGCACAGAGCATGCATAAGATGGACAAAGGGGCAATTCACATCCAGGGCTGGACAGAGCAGGAAGGTGTGAGATTTCACCAGGGTACCAAGAACAACAACAATTTAAAACTTATAAATTGTTTATTTCTGGAATTTTTTATTTAATATGTTTGGATGGCAGTTGATTGCAGGTAACTGAAGTAGCAGAAAGTGAAATTGAGGATAAGAGAGGACTACTGTAGTAGCTTTCTACCAGATAGACATAAATCGGTATGTATGTGTATTGGAAAAAACAGTATATATTGTGTTCGATACTATCTGTGGTTTCAGGCATCCGCTGGGAGTCTTGGAATGTATCTTCTACAAATAAGAAAATTTACTGGGCTTACTTCCTGTGGAATCTGGGCAAGGGCTGAGGCAATAAGATTGGTCTTTTCTTCTGTGAGATTTTGGATTATTGTACCCAAAGAAAACACTACAATACCATCCGAGTTTTGGACAAATTCTTCCATTTCCTGCAGAGAAAAAATCCCTCTGTTACAAAGGTGCAGCATCACGGGAAATAAAATAAAGCTTGCTTACACTACTAAAATGAAGATTCATGGGAATTGGAGGCATGGCTAGACCGTTTTTATCTTTTGACACCTAGAACCATCTAGTCTTTTTAGGAGTAAGTATGTGTCTAAAACATATGGCTTAAATACATAACCATTGATTTCTAAATAGTCATGGAACAAAACATTATACAAAAAGATAAGGTGATAAGAATACAATGTTTTCCATGGCTGATGGACATGGTTTCCTACCAGGTTTAATTTTGTTAAAAACTGAGTGGCTTGCAAACTCATCAAAGGATTTCTCAAAAGAAAGTCTCAAAGTGGGTCTGATTTATGCTTCTGAAATTATTATTATGACAGTTTACATCTAACAAATCATTACTGTGTTGATCTACCTTTTCTTTTAGATATGGCTTCCATGGTAATTTTCCCATGTTTAGGTCTTCCCTTATTAATAGGGCTAAGAAGATATCTGTTAGAATTGTGATATATAGTAATGTAGTGTAAAAGGAGAGAACATTTAAACTATCACTATAAATTACTTATAAGAGACAGTGATTATCTGGCATGCTGATGTATAAAAGTCCCACCTCAGCAAATGCTATCTGCATGTTCTTAACTTGAGCCCTAGCACAGAATTGGTATGTAGTTTCCTCTGTAAATTAAATCCCCTGCCTCACCATTTACCATTGTGCACCTTGGCCGTGGTAAACGCTGGGTTTTTGGGCTTAGTCACATCATATTGTATGAGAATGACATCCTCTAGACATGTGTCATGTATTTGTTGTGAAACCTTTTGTGGCACCTCTAGAATCACCATATTCTCCAACTAAATGTTGTTAAATGATCAGAGAAGAGACGATGTCAAAGTTGAAAGTAAACTTGTATTTTCAGCTTCATTAATGTAAGAAGAATGTCTCCCACGCCTCAGAAAATATCGTCTTATTTTGGTTTATCTCCCCAGACACAAGGAGTTTGAATAAAATTTATGTATGTATGTATGTATGTAAATATATGTGTACCTATGTATTTATATATGTGTATATATGTGTTCATATATCTGTGAATGTATGTATAGGCATATATACAGAACCATATATATATATACACACATATATACATATATACTAAATTCATTGGGTTCTTGATTGGAGAACCTCTAATTGCTTTTTAATCTGTGTATCCAGTGACTAGAATAATTCTTACATAACAGCCATAAGCTATGATTGTTACTCATACCATATAAACTTCTTATAGTAAATTGATGAACAGGTAAGTTGAATTTAGAAGCGGATAATTTCCCCCTTCTCTCATCATTTTATCTAAGATGATTTTGTGAACTTACATGACTTATTATTGTATATGTGTGAGTGTGTGTGTGTGTGTGTGTGTGTGTGTAAAAACGAGAATGTAAGGATAAAAAAAAATTTGGCATGGTAGGTTGTCTAGAGAATAGAATCTATCACTATCAAATAAATATTTAAAATGGAAATCCAGGAGTCTTCCTTAATTTTTTCTCTTCCCCCAGCTCTTACTTTCTCTCAATCACTAAATGCTGTTAAACTCACCCCAAAGTGTTTCCTGAAAGCATTTTTATCTCTCTACCATCATGATGAATGCCCTGTTCATGACCCCATCATGCTTGTAAGGAAGACTATAGCAGTCTGCTTAGTGACTTTTATGGTTTTAGTCACTTCAATTATTATCCACACGATAAAGGTTTGGTGGGTTTGCGTGCAATCCTCCAACAAATTCAAAATTAGGTAAGTATGGAAGAGGAAACTCAAAATCCCAATACGTTTGAATTAGCCAAATTTCAGCTTTACCCAGAGTTTCACATAATGTAGTGGGTCTTCCTGGAGAAAACAAAAGGGTTGGGTGGAGGGAATTAGCCTATAAGTTAAATGGGAAAATTGCAACACAAATTTACTGATAAACTGCAAGTGAAAAATGAGTTTAGATCCTCTGGAATAATATGGCTTCTAGCTGTGAAATGAAAAGGGGCATTAATGCAATAACGTGGATTAATAGAAAGAAAGAAGTAAAAATGAAAGAATGAATGAAAACAAAAAAGAAGAGTTAAATGTAAATTTATTTTCACAACATGAAATAAATAAAAAATTTAACCACAACTCCAAACTACAAATAAATGTACTACTCATTTTTCTCCAATTGAATGGCAGATTAGCCCCACAATACCTACACCAAATCACCTCAATGGTTTCTAGTCTTCCAGACAAGGATATGTCCATGCCACCCAACTTGTTGTAATCTCAATATTAATTATGTTATTTTAAGATCCATCAGTATCATTCCACCTTATCCTTGTAAGTTCTGTCTCATCACTTCAATTGATGGGCCATTATTTTATTAGTAAGGACTCCTGGAATAATTCATACTCATGATGATCCTCTTTTTGGGACATGAGGTACCCAAGTATATACTATGATTATCACATACTTACTTTATTGTTGTCTTTAAATGATGTGTTTTAAAGTGGACACATCCTAAGTAATCTTAGGATTTTTATGCAGAAGAATTGTTAATTGCAAATAGCCAAGTCAATCATTTCTATTTACAAAAAAAATGTTTTTTATGTTTAATGTTTGAAATTATGTCCGAGGTCATACAGTTCAATGCCTATCACATCCTGCCTTGATTAAAAACCCCTCAGTGATTTTTTTTAAATTAGTCATTCTCTTGTTTCATTTAATTGTTTTTTCTACCTAAGTAATTTTGTTTACATGACCTTAGGCTTCATTTTAGAAAGATAGAGCTTAACACAGTTAGAGAAATGATATATTTAAAGCAATGATTCATGATAACAAGTATAGAAGAGATGAAAGGAAAGAGAAAGAAAGTGAATTTAAGTACAAAAAGTAAATAATCTTGTGTTTTCTTTGAAATATTACACGAGGAATTACAGACATAAAATTGACCAATACCTCCTTTCCTTTAGTTATATCATTCACATACAATTGAGTTATAATCAGAATGGATAATTCTATAAAATATGTATAATTAATTTATTATTAAACTTCAGCTACCAAGTAGATATTATTATCAAATGCATCTATTATTTTAAGCTACCCAGTGAGTCAAGTGAAATGGTTTGTAATTTTAAAGAATTCTTAGGGGTTGCCTAAATGCATGGCCAGTATAGCTTTTGCTTAATAGAACATGCCCTTTTCGCCTTCTTCATTGATAATGTTTTTATTCTCTTGTTGTCAGCTGGAGACTTTCCAGTGGTCTTTACTCATAATCCTATTACAGCAAAGTGTGGGAGTGACCTATTATAGTTCTATCTCTTCAGTTTATCTCTGAGAGTAGGCTTGAGGCCAAGATTCTTGTCTTTTTTACCTAAATCTATAGAGCTTAGCATGTAGTCTGCATCCAGGCAATGCATACTGATTTTGAAATTAATTAATTATAGCAGATAAAGCCAAATCATGTCTGAATCAAAGGAATTTTCAAGTGGATTCCTTCGAACATTGGTTCTGTGAAAAATAAATGTATTCAGTGAATTAAATCAGACCATACTTTTAGTGTCTAACATGATCCTTTGTTAGTTCATGTCTGTGCATACGTCTCAAAGATAGCTCAAGTAGAAGACCATCTAAATCGACTGATTCAGATCACAGCCAAGTGTGTGAAATTGCAAAGCAAACTTTTTAGTAGAAAAGTCAAGGAATTAAAAATAGGTAGAATAAATGTATATCAGCAAAGTAAAAAATAAAAGTAAAATCTACTCTTTTACCGCTCAAGACACGAAGTCTTTTGGAATTTTCTAATTACTTTTTCAGGTTTTTGTGTAGCACTCCCCCAAGAAGTATAAAACAACCTAGTAATTTTTTCAGTGACCAAGCATGATGAATCTGGTTTCCGAAGTTTCATCTAAAATTGATGATAGGGATAATGGTGGGCACCCCGTTCCAAGAGCAATGACATAAGATTGAGAATAATCACAATCAATTATCAAACATTTTTTGAGCAGATTCAGGTGAATTAAATACATTTTCTTTGTTATTTCAGCTTACTACTGGTATCAGGCAAGTAGGTTATCTTACTCTTAGAATAAACCTTATCCTCTCTTTATCAGGAATAGCTACAACTTCCTCTAATATGGAAACTCATTGTACTGGACTTATATGTAATATCCAAATATAACAAATGAACTTCTAGAAGATTAATATTTTTTGTGTTTTGTATTATTTTGCATGAATCTAACAAGTATCAAGGTATCTTATGGGAAATGGTTTGACTACTGTAAAGAAAAAGTAACCATGGCAAGATATTTTTTGTCCCCATTTCCACTTAATTTTTGATAACTAATTCATTGCCATCACTTGTAGAGTTTAAATGGAAGACAGATATTTTAAAATGTTTTCCTTTCATTTACCTAGATTTCACTTAAATCTTTCTAAGTTTCATTTGATAACAAGTTTAAAATGAAAAGCAGAATCTCTTACCTAATGCTTCACTATAAAACTGGTCCCAAAGATGGATATCACAATCCCAGATCCAGAAGTCAAAGAAAACTGAAAGCATTGTATTTTTCACTCTTTCTAGAAAGGTCATTCTATCTGTTAGTCCCAGCATGTGAACAGGTGCATAAGAAGACGGAGCTGGCAGTTTCCCACAGTGTTTCTCCTTCATGCCTCCTACAGAGTCTCTCAGTGTGAGGACAAAAGGGACTGCTAGCAATTCAGCCACCCGCTCTCCACAGGGTATCACAGGATCTATAATCATGACACTAGAGTTGGTTTCCTGGAGCTTCTTCGTGAGTGTCTGATTGTAGACTACACACTCACACATGATTTTCAAACTTCCAGTTATTTCAAAGAAGTAGTCTGTCAGTTTTATAGCTGATTGCCAGGGTGCTATGCTTGGCAAAACATTCAAAATTAGGTCCAGAAATTTATCATTTAAGTTCTCAGATGATTCTTTGTCATATGGCAAATAATACCTCAAAGTTCAGTGCAGAAGGCTTCTTGTAGTCAATGAGTTTAGTATATGAATGAGTCAACACTGTTACCTCATGGCTTCTCTCTGTGAGTTCCTCCAGAATGGTCTTTACAGTAAGCCAATGGCTCATGTCACAGGGCCACACAAGAACTTTCCCACAGAATCCACAGCCAGTGCAACAGAGCTACAGCAGCACAACTGCCAGAGCCCACTTCTCAGACACCATGACGAGAGCTCCCTCACACACTGCTCTGCAGAAGTTTCAGCCGAGCACAAAGGTGAAATGGCAATGGAGACACAGGACAAATTAAACACTAATTTTTAAAGATAAGCTTTTCAGTTGCTAGCAAATTTATTGTTTGTTGAGTGAATAAAACAGAAATGCAAAAATATCTGGGGAAAAATATTCCAAACTTCTAGAACTTAAAAGTAAAATACATGAAATAGAGATGCATTCATTCTCTAGATTGACAATGAGGGCAATAATAAATAAAAATCCCCTAAGTTAATATTTCACACCCAGACACACCCACACCCATATACACAAACACACACTAACACTCATTCCACCCTATATTCAAAGGTTCCAGGTGATTTAAGTGAATACATATTCCACATCGTTTTCGCTATGTGGAATAGCAACTAAATTGCTTAAATACATTTGGATATCCATGGGGAATATTTTGATAAAAGTCATATGAATAGTACAAGGTGTTCAGAATTCTGGAGAAAAAAATACAATTACTCCTATATGGAATAATTAGGAACAGTTTTAGCAAGGCAGATAACAAACAAAGTGAGATGAAATCTTTGGTAGGATATAAGCAGAGTGTGGCAAAGGACATATTTCACAATAAATAGAAGAATGAGAAAAGTTCATGGATATATGGAAAGCATTTCAGTGTATATAAATCACAGAGAAGTCATGGGAAGTAGGTTGTAGAAGAAAGTTAGATTGAAATAGGAGAAATTAGGCAGTCTTGATTAATATATTATGGGCTTGGATTTTAATTTACAGGCAAAATTATTTACTCAAGTTTTAAAGAAAAGTAATCTAAAGATCAAAATTTTCCTTTAGCAAACAACTCTGGCAGTGAAACATAGACTGGCATACAAAGACAAGAGTTTAAAAAAAGGAGAAAATGGTTGAAAATGTGAATTAGTAAATTAAATGTAGGATCATGGCAGCCTGAAACAAGGACTGATAATAGTAAATGTGAGAAATACAGTTGAAATTTGTGATGACTGATTAAATATAAGACTGGGAAAAAAATGTATAAGAGTGAGGATATATGGCTTTGTACAAAGATGTAAGAAACGTGATTTTCGTGTAAATGAACAAAATGTTGATAATATAATTAGGTAAAATATGATACACAAAATTAGCAGCAGATTTAGCAGTTAATATGATCTATCTGAGATTTTTTTTTTCTGCAGCAATTGAATTAATAAAACAACGCTATGTAAATGTTTATATGCCCCTTGGATATTCAAATTTAGGCAGCTAGTAATGTTTCAGAATATGAAGTAGGTAATCATTCGTCTATCTGCTCATCTATCTACCCCTCTACATCAATAATTAATGAACATCAATGTAATTCTTTTTGCATTAACTCACTCAATAAACATATTCTACCCCCTACTAAATCTAAATTTTTACAGAAGAGTTATAAGCCGTGATGGATATTCACACCACACAAACTTTTACATTACTAGACAAATCTTTGTGGAAGAGAACAGTTTTTCCCATCTTATATCACTTACATGAGATGACTTTGTGAAAAATTTTGACTCATTGTGTGGTATGTGTGTGCACATGCACGTATGTGCATGTTTATGTGTGAAAAGTGGTATTAGAAGGATAAATACAATATTACAGAATGGAACATTATCTGGGGAGCCATGAAAAATGTCATATGTCATTCAGTATGTCTAAGAAATGTTGATTCATTATCCTCTATAATTACAACTCTCAAAAGAGATTGGATTGCAGCTATCTCTAGACTAGAAAAAAAAGAGGATGTTCTAAATCTTGAAGTGAAATTTCAAACTTCAATTTTCAAACACAATTTTCCATAAATAGAAATAAAGAGCTCTCCTGGAAAGCTATTTACCTTGCAACTTTCCTAAAGAGATTTTTCTCCTGTTCCTACAACCCAAGTAAAATGTACCCCCTTGCCTTAGTCCCTGTTAGATAAATACCGTATTTTTAATCACATTTATTTATTACTGTCTTTTCCTTCTCATTACTATTTCCTTCCAAAATCCCTAACACTCGACATTTCTTCTCTGAAGAATTGAAATGTGTTATACAATTTTCCTTTTTATTTAAAAAAATCTACCATTATGCTGGTAAAGAACCAACCCAACGTTTGTTTCGCTTATTTCCGTAAACTCTCCTTTATGCTATTGACCCTCAATCTATTTCTTTTTCTGTTTGCTGAGACTGAGAATTTGTGTTATCCAAATGACTTCTAAAAATCCCCACTTAAATATTGCTTTGACTCCTCAAAGTGAATAAATCCAAAAGAGAACACAACATATTAATCTCAAAGAAGTTATTCCTCCTATTGTTTACTATTCCAGTAAAAGCCATCACTATCCAAATAAACACACAATATAGAAATGCAGGATTCCACCTTAATTCCTTCTCTTCTCTGAACATTGAACTCCTTGAAATCTTTGAATTTACCCCATAGTGTCTCATGAACGTATCTTTATCTCTCTACCATAATAGTAAATACTCTTGTTCTGATCTCAATCTCACTTGTTAGGATTACTAAAGCAGTCTCTCTAGTGATTTATATGGTTCTACTTTCCTACACCTACAATCCAGTATCTACACTTTAATTCCACTGACATTTTAAGATGCCACTTCATTCATGCCATATTTCACCTAAAATTCTCAATGCTATTTCTAAAAGAGCTCATATCACTTATAAGATCTCCTGTGATGTGGAAAATGAATTAGGAGGCACGTCACCATTATTGAGGCGGTAAGTTTTAGGGAATGCCGGGTGTCGTATCATAAGGTATATAAAAACTCCACGATAATAGGCTTACCTTAAGTAAAATGTTGGTGGGTTTGCAGTGCAACCCTCCAACAAACTCAAAAGTAAGTATGGATGAGGAATTCAAAATCCCAATATGTTCAGATTAACTAAATTTCCACTTTCTCCAAGTCTTAACATAATGTACTGGGTCTTCCTGACAAAAATAAAGGGTTTGGTGGACCCAGTTAGCATATAAGTTAAAATGGGAAAATTGCACCAGTAATTTATTGATAAAGCTACTAAGGAAAACATAAGCTTAGGTCCTCTGGAATAATTATGGCTTATAGATATAAAAAGAAAGGGGATATCAAATCAATAATACAAAGGAAGGAAGTAAGGAGAGAGAGAGAGAATGAAAGAGAGAAAAAGAGAAAGGAAGAGAGAAAGGAAGATGGAGTAAGGTAGAGAAGGAACAGTTATATGGTAGCGTACTTTTGCTATAATGAAATCAACTAAAAATTTAACCACAACTCCAAACTATTGATGAATTTATGACTCATTATTTTCATCCAATTAAACTGAAAATGTTAAATTAGTTCCACCATATCTGCAACAAATCACTATCAATGATTTTCTAGGCTGCAGCCAGGGATGTATTCCTGTCCTCAGCTTGTTATTGTCTCTGGTTCTCTCAAATGCTCGAAGGATCTTTTGAATATCAGTCCATCTCAACTCCCTGAGTCTAATCTCACTATTTCTCTCTCTTTTTGGGGGGTGGGGGGGGGGGGGAAGATTGACCCTGAGCTGACTACTGCCAATCCTCCTCTTTTTGCTTTAGGAAGCCTGGCCCTGAGCTAACATCCGTGCCCATCTTCCTCTACTTTATATGTGGGACGCCTACCACAGCATGGCATGCCAAGTGGTGCCATGTCCGCACCCGGGATCCAAACCAGCTAACCCTGGGTCGCCAAGAAGCGGAACGTATGCACTTAACCACTGCACCACCAGGCCTGCCCCTCACTACTTCTGTTGATGGGCCACTATATTCATAACAAGAATTCCAAGAGTATTTTACAATTTTCCTTTTTACTTAAAAAGGAAAACCCACAACTACCAGCCTTTTTGGATTTGAGGAATTCATGTATGTCCTGAACTGCTGCACACTTGCTTTGATGTTGATTTCAATTGATGTTTTTTGAAGGAAGATCCAGATGAGGTATTAATTTTAGGATTAACGATGTTCAAATTACTGGGGAAATCATTTAGATGCAAAAAAATCCATGCTTTTCAACTGAACTAAAGAGAAAAATTCAAATGAGAGTACTTTTCTCTTTAGGATTCTAAAGAAAATTGGTGGTGATACACACCCCAAGGTGAAAGTCTCCTTTTAGAGTCATCACATTTTAGTGTCCAAAGTTAAGTCTGAGGTCGTACAGTTCAATGCCTTTAATTTAATGGTGGAGAAGTTTTTCCTGAGGACACTCAGAATGAAATCGCCAGAGGTTGATGAGAACTGCATCTCACAGCTTCTAAGCCAACGTGTTTATGTTTTCTAGATGCCTCATTCCACATGCCTCACATTCTGCCTTCACTACCAATTCCATTAGTGATTTTGGTTTGCAAGAACTCTAGGCCACATTTTGAGAATGACAGAGCTTATAACACTTACCAAAATTCTATATTTAAAGGGGTGACTCACAATTATAAATATAGAGCATATCTAATAAAATAATAAAATTGAGTGAAACTATACAAAAATTAGTTAATTTCATAAGGCTTATTTGAAATGTTACATGTGAGGTATTGTGGATCAAAAGAGTGAATTAGATGTGATTAATAATCTTTTTCCTTCAGTTATATTATGCACATACACTGAAGTTATAAACACAGTGTACTAATATAGAACATATTTAATAATCAGTAGTTTGTTAAATTTGAGCTACTAAGTATACATTTTTAGTTAACGACTATGTTTTCCAAGACCATATAGTAAATCAAATGAGATGGTTTTAATTTCAAAGAATTCTTGGAGATAGCCTGAACACAAGACCAAATGCTTTACTTTGGATGAGGCAAAAGGGAGCGGGTCTTCAGTGGTTAGCAACTACCAATATTTCAGATACAAGTCATATTAGGTAGGTAGATATCTAGGGACAACTTTTACTAGGCTGTTTATGTAGGATCAAGTTATTAAGTTCTTGCTAAACGCATGTGAGCAACCTGTGTACAATCTCTTGATTATGTGATTTAAACAGGAAAATATTTGTTCTTCACTTCCTTAATATCCCGAGTTCAGATTCTAGGTGTCCTTACCTAAGTATATGGGCAAGAACAGCAGCCCAAGTGATGAAGAGATGCCAAAGCAATGAGATGATCAGTGCCTTTATGCCTGGATGGATCCTTCAGTACAGCTTCCTTCCTTCCTTCAGACATTTATAGTAGAGAGAAATAAGCTTCTATGCAACATCAAGCATGATATTTTACCTCTCATTTTACTGAAGCTTGTAGTGCTGTGTCTATTATTTTAATCCAGATGAGAGACAATGGCACTTTGAATGAGGGAAAGCAAATGTAGGTGATGAGAATGGTGCAAATTCTAGATATACTGGGAGGTAATGCTGACAGATATTCCTGGCCAATTGTGAAAGAAAAAGAGAGAGATAAATAATGAGCCCAGTATTTTTCACCTGAGTACTTGAAGGGACTAAGTTGATTTTTACTGAAATAAGGAAGATTCCAGGATCTCTTGTTTGGGGCAGGGTAAAAGTAGGAGCTCAGTTTTAAATAGCAAATATGTAACACGCATGTGAACATTCAAAAGTAGTTGTGGAGATGGCAGTTGGACTTTAAGTCTGCAGTACAGGGTAGATAAACCATAAATTTCATAGTCAGTGACATACAAATAATAATAAAAACCAGATAGTTGGGTGAGACCATCAAAGGAGTTAGTAATATTAAAAACATAATGATTAAAAACAAAAAAGAAAACTGAGCCAATTCAAACTTAAGAGACACACAAACTTGAAATGTGGCATGGTCCTAATACACACTAATGTTCTTATATTATTAAGCAATGTGGTAAAGAAATTAATCATCTTCTTGATTTTTAAAAATATGTCACTAAAATAATACATGATTGAAGAAAAATAAATAAAAGAATTTCATGAAAAATAATAAAAACTTCAACTGTTCCTTAACAATGTAATAAAAAAACAAAAAAGAAAAAAGAATTGAAAAAATCAGAGAAATAGAAACACGTAAAATGATTGCAAAAATAAAATATATCAGTTATCTTAGCAAATGCAATTGGATGAAAATTTCCAAGTAAAACATGTAAAACCTAAATTAGATTATAAAAATTCAGTTACATAATTGTTCAAAGAGGCACACCTAAATATTAGTACAGTGTGTAATTTCCAAATAACTAGAAGAAAAAATTGGAAAAGTTCAGCAAAACAAAAACCAGTCTATCAGTTATAAAGACCAAAATAAAGATGGGGAAATATAAACACTAAACCAGAAAATCCATGAAAAGATATTGAACATGAAATACAGTGGTTTCCAAATAAATAAAACTAGTTGAAAATCTTGTGTTTAGAAAATACCCATAAATAGTAGATTTTAAAAAGACTAATTATATTCTGGATAAAAAGAATCTAAAACATTAAAGCATATAAACATTTAAAGTAAGTATATAAGAAATATATCACATAGATACTTGACAAAATAACACAGATGTTGTTATACTGATATTAAAAAATAATTGATTTTAGTTAAAAATCATTACCAAAATTAAAAGTCATTTAAAAATAAAATTTTCAATTCACTAGGAAATTATAATAATTCTATGTCAATGCATAGAATATCACCACCTTAAACTCTATAAAGCGAACATTGACAGAACTATAAGGAGAATTTAAAAACCCACCATCATGGGGAGAGCATTTATCACAGATCTTTCAGAAACTGACATAACAAGTGACATGTCAGCTGTAGAATATGATAGATTTGAGCAGCAAAGCTAACACATTTGATCTAATATGTATATATAGCATTTTGAATCAACAATCAGAGACTACACATTCTTAGGTAAAATATTATTGATTGGTTGCAAGTATAACTAACTCTCTTGCGTAATGAAAAAAATTCAAAAATATTTGAGAAAAATTGTTCCAGCCTTCTAGAACTTGAAACCTAAAATACACAAAATAGAGGTGCATTCAATATCCAGGTTGGTAATGAGGAAAATAAGAAATTAGAAACTTTGAAAGTTCATTTTCTTCACATACCAACACTCACACATGCACTCACACACACATTCTGCACAACCTAAGTTGGAATGTGTTAGGTGTTTAGGAGAATGTAAATCCCCAACTGTTTCTCCCAGGAGGACAATCAAATAGTTTAGTGATAACATCCCTGAACAATGTACTCTGAGCAATATTGTGATGGTCATATAAATGGTGCAATGTGCTCATAAATCCAGAGAAAAACACTATTATAGGAGCAATGAGGAAAAGCTAGTGCCACGGCTCATAAAGGCTGAGGCTTAGTTTGATAGTAGTAAATATGAAGAACAGAGTTGAAATTTGTAATTACTGACTACCTCTGAGACTGGAGAAATGCATAAGAGCAAAGGCACTGATGTGATTTCTACTTGAATGAGTAAGAGACTGATAATATCATTAGGTAAAATGTGATACACAGGATGAGCAGCAAGTTTGGAAAAAATATGCTCCATCTGTGATTTTTAGCCCTGCAGTGATTGATATAATGATAAGACTTCTCTATGGAAATGTTTGTATATTTATGGAGACTCCTTTTTAGGCAAAGTGATGGAGTTTCAAGGAACAGATTGGATAATTATAGATCAGCAAGGATATAATAGGATTTTTGGTGGAACTGGTAGGGAACGTGGTACTTCACAGAGAAAGGAAAAAAGTTGCCTAAAAAGATGATGAGAGAACCTAATTTCTCAGAAGAACGTGAAGCATTTTTCAAATCTTGGGTAGGAAACATTCTTTCCAAGTTGGATACAGCCCAGAAATGATAGGAATATAGACTATATCACTACTGGGAAAAACGTAATTGGATGAAAGCACCTTTAATAATACCAAAGACTGAAGTCAGGCTGGAAGATTACATCTGGAATATGTATGACAAATAAAGGGTTAATTTCTAATAATAATGTAAGAACTTGTAATAATGTGTAAGAAACTTGACCCTATCCAGGGAGGTCAAGCAGGCACTCACATATGATTTGGTGAGATAATACCATTTTTTTTCAAATTTTCTGGAGACTAGGTTGCCAATATAGACCAAATTTGAAAATGTGTTCTTTCCCAGGAAGTTACTGGAAGACACAGGAGAAAGAAAAACAAGAGGAAAATACCGGGCACCAAAAATTGTGCACCCAACCAAGAACAGTGGCAAAAATATATTGCAGGTTTAGAAATGTGTATAATGGCTAGAATGTAAAAATCCCAGATGGGAGATTGTACTTTGAGGATTCTAAGAAAAATAACTGTGGAAAATAGGGAATCTTATTGAATTGATCTACAGGTGCTCCTCGAAATAAAATAAGATTAAGGTACAGTGTATAAGTAAAAAGATAGGCAATAAGGAATTCAATGAAGAACAAGCAAAAAATAGTTAAAGTTGCAAGACAGAAGTGTAATCAAAATGAAATACTAGACTGCAGTGAAAAAAATTTGCAATGATTTGCTGACAGTGGAGATTTAAGATAATTTAAGGAATGAGTGGAAAATAGATGGAGAGATTTAAGGGAAGTAAAAGTCAGGTATGAAAATACAATATAATTGGCAATATGTGAACTTAATAAATCCAGAAAAACAGCTTATATTATGATTCATTATGGAAAATGGATATGACTCTATTTTAGAAGTCTGAGATATTTAATAGTGTTTGTCTCTGTGGATGAGTCCTTCAATACTCTTCAATTAAATTAACAGTCAACATGTATCACTATATTAAACAATAAGAACAAATTCTAACAATATTCAAATCTTTCAACTAGAAATCACACTGTCAGAAATGTACTCTAGAATTTATTTAAAAATATGTCCACCAGTGATGTTCACTGAACCATTATCATTGATAATACCCATGTCAAATGACTAATATGTCCATGAGGTGTTCCTGATTAAGAATATTATGATACAACTATATGGTGAAATGTTCTCCTTCATTAAATAATAACAGAGGAATCGTGCTTGTGCTCATATAGTCAAGGAGTCCATAGACAGTATTAAGAAAAATATTGAGGTGAATTTTTTGATTATATCTGCTGTGTTGTAGTAAAGAAAATTGGGTATTGAAATCCATTTTAGATTTACTATGCAGACATATGCACAAATTTGGGCAAATTATTGTGGTATATTGATGTAATGGGATGTTACAAAAGTAAAAATGAACAAAATACAGTTTTGTATGCAAAAATGTAAATAAATCAGGAAACATATTGAAGACGTTAGATGTGAGATATTTTATAATCAAATTGCTTTATTGACACGGTTGCAAAACCACACAGACTTTGCCTCATTAGCCAGAGGTGGGGAGAAGGGATCAGGGGTCACATCTGATGAGTAATTATATGGTTAATTATTCTCCAAATGAGTAACTCCAAAGCAAGATTTAAAGACTTCCAGTTTATAGTCTCTGATGTAGTGATATTTGTTCTTCTATGGCCTGTGCAAGTACTGAATTTGCTTTTCCAAAAGTGAATCGGTAGGACCAGCAGTTAATCCAAGAAAACAAACAGGATAGACAGCAGGTAGGACGAAGGACAATTAAGGTGTTAATGAAAGAGTTTTAGAAAGGTCATGTTAATTTTAAGAAAATTTCCCTGGATTAATACTGAAGCAAGTATGGAATTATATTGATATTTTAGGAAAATTATAGGAAATAGACAAGCTTATGTGAAAAGGACTTATTTTCTTTGCTTTGATAAGTATTTGGTATTTATCTCTGAAGCTGGAAATCAAGAATAATTCCCCTGCTGCTTAGGGTCACTACTCATTTGCCATGAATGATGACTGCAAGTTAAAGAAGTGTCTCCCCCGACCATGTGGGATGGCTGAACATGGAGAAAGAGAAGTGTTACCGCAGATGGAGAAGAGGGAATACAAAGTGGTTCACAAAGTCTGGACACACTCCTAGTAAAACAGGAGGGGAGTCACTGCCTAGAGCCGGGACAGGACGTGGAGTTCACCAGGAGTGCCAAAAGGTTTTTGAAGTGCCGCCAGGTGTAGTGTGGTGGCAGAAAAGATGAATCAAGTGTTTCTCAGTCTATGGAAGAACATGTGTGTAGCTTGAGTCTACAACACTTGAGTGCACATGAAACTTGAAGAAAATGTGAAAAAAAACATACTTTATCTTATCTTTGCAAGAAATCAAACTGTTTACTTCCTAAACTGAATACTACAAACTTGCCTACAAGAGTAACTTCCTTTCCTCCTCCTCCACTTTACATTGAATGAATGTCTATGATGAGACTCATTCCTGTTAAGGTTACGCTTCCTGACATCCTCACCTTGTCTACATTATCCCTCTCCTTTCCTATATCTTCAACTTGTCCTCCATAACGGCTTTTTTTTTTTTCATTGAAGAGCTATACATTCATAACTCAGAAATATCTAATGTAATATCTAATGTAATTTTTAACAGTATTGATTCTGGGCTCCAAGTGTTTATGCTAAACCCTCTCCAAACTCTAACCAGTAATATCACACTGGAAAAATTATTTAATCTATTTGTGCCTCAATTTCCTCATCTGTAAAAATGATATCATCTTCCTATAATGTTGTAAGAATTAATGAAGCTAATACGCTTAAAGCACTTAGAATAATGCCACGTGTTTACATGTTAACTTTTTTCAATCCACAGCTTTATTTTATGAAATTTGTCTATACATTTCCTCTTATTACCTTACTTTCTATTTTGTAATCCATTTTCTGTTTCTATTATTTCATGGAAATAGCTCATGCCCAGAATGAGCAACAAAATCCGTAAATCAGATAAACGAAACTTTTGGTGATTTTGTTTACATGACCTAGAATTCAGTACTATCTAATTTCATATACTGAAATTCTAATTTTGGCTTCTGATTCACCACTTCTCTAGGTTTTCTTTTATCTTGTATTTACCCTATCTCAATCTCTTTTTCTGATATGGCAGCCTCTGTCTACCAATAAACGGGAATGTTCTTTATTTATTCACTAAATCAGTTAATATTTACCAGATACCTTCTGTATACCCAGGTGACTGACCATGAGACACTGGGGATTTGGTTACAAACAAGATAGATGAAGGACCTTGCTTTTCATTACCTATATTTTATTGGTCAATACATATTTAAGAAAAAATAAACAAGATAAATAGAGTAGTTTTAGAAAGGAATTATATGTGGTGGGAAAAGATTACTTTAGGTAAGAGGAAATTTAAGCTGAAATTTGAATAATTAGACAAGAACTGGAAAAAGCATTCAAGAGAAAGGGGACAAAATGTGAAAAGAGCCTGAGTGTGAGCTTTTTTCTGGCTGGGCAGTACAGGAAGGGTCCATATATCAGGAGCACAGTGTGCCAGAGAAACAGTAGTGGGGCAAAAGGATGAGGTGGACCAGAGTTTCCTCATTCAGGAGGGTGCCTAAAGGACATGGTATTGAAGTGTAGTTAATGATTAAAGAGTTTGGAATTGAACAGCAACAAATTTGATTTAAGGTTTAAAAGATCACTCTGGTTGCTGGCTGAAGAACGGATTGTGGAAAAAGAGGGGCAAATGTGGTAGCAAGAAGTATAGTCAGGAGACTGAAGAAATCCACTTAAGAGTTGATGATGAATTCAAAGAATGCTGTTGAGAAGGAACCAAAAGGACTTGAGGCTGCTGGAATGCAGGTGCAAGCTTGAAGGAACAAATGGAAACCAGAGTCATCATAAAGTTTTGATGCTAACCTCTAATGGAATGTGCTGCCTTTTGGTATGAGAACTTCAAAGAATGGAAATGTTGATTACGTGACTTGCAGAGAGGTGAGAACTAGGCATCATGTTTTTGTTTCCATTATTAAATAAGTTAAAATCTCCAAAAAATGAAACAGACACCTATGTCCTTATGTAGTCACTGTCTGCTAAGTCTTGCATCCACTGTGTGGGTAAACTTATTCATCCTTAAAGATTTTAGTCAAGCGTTATGAAGCTGAAATGTCCTCCTTTAATTTTCTTTCCCTCCTCTCATCTCCATTCAACCTCCCCATCCTCCCACAGGGAAAAAAGTTTTATGAGCTTCCATAATATCACTTGCTTCACTGTATATTGCTTGTAATTTTCCTTGGTCTGAGCAAGTAAGCCCTTGTAAAATTTAAAGTCAGATTTGTGGATTCTAACAGCATTTCATGTATGCTATTTGATTGAATGTCTTCAAAATAAGAAATTAACACCTCAGGAAAAGTTTCCTGGGTTAGTAATAACTTCTACTTTTGCTAGTCTCTGGATGCCTCACCCTTTTTTTCAGTTCCCTTCACACTGTCCAGATATTTTCGAAGTATTCTTTCCATTAAAGTGTCCCTGTTTGAAACATCTGAGGTGAATTTTGTTATCTGAATGGAAACTGAGTTATTCTCAGTTTGATATAATCATCGCCCCAGGAAAGAGACTATGTAGTTAGACTCTGAGGTTGTTATCGTATTTGACTAATATGGATACCTTCCCTGACAGAACAAAATAAGATAATTGTAATGTTTTCGTACAGTGGTGTGTTAGTCTCCTCAGGCTGCCATAACAAAATACTGTAGACTGGATGGCTTAAACAGCAGGGATTTCTATTTTCTCACAGTTCTGGAATCTGGGATGTCCAAGCTCAAGATAGTGGCTGATTCTGTTTCTGGTGAGAGCTGTCTTTCTGGCTTGCAGACAGCCACCTTTTTGCTATGTCCTCACATAGTGTTGAGAGAGAGAGCTCTATGGTGCCTATTCTTATAAGGAAACTAATCCTATTGGATTAAGGCTCCACCTTTGTGACCTCATTTAACCTTAATTATCTCCAGATAGTCCCTGTCTCCAAATACAGTCATATAGTGGGTTACAGCTTCAATAAAGAAAATTTAGGGGTGCACAATTCAGTCCATAGCAAGTGGTATCATGACTCCTCAAATCATCTTAGATTGAAATGTGTTATGATTTGAAATCTGTTGAAATGTTTTTAGTGGGAAAGTTTTGTAAGTTCAAATTAGCTCAATATGATGTTAATGGAAGTTTCAGATGTTTCTGACTAAGTTTGAAAGCAAAAATAGAAAAACAGATTAGATTAGGCCGCTGAACTCACAACTCATTGATGGAGAAATAAAAACCTGTATGGAAGTTGTAAAATGATACCTATGTCATGTAGCTGAATTGAAATCATGACTATCAGGCCCCAAATCTAAACGTGGTGGTGAATTACAATGCCTGTTGTATTTGTTTTCAGGGACTGCCATAACAGAGTACCACAGATTGGGTGGGTTAAACCATAGAAATTTGTTTTTTCAGAGTTCTGAAGTCAAGAAGTCTAGGATCAAAGTGTTGCCATGGTTGGTTTCTTCTGAGGCCTCTCTTCTCAGCATTTATGTGGTTATCTTCCCGTTTACATGGTGTTCTTACTCTATATATGTTTGTATTGACTACATTTTCTTGTTTCATGTATACTTGATTCTCTGGTATTTGGGGCCTTGATCCTGAAGGGATCCTGGAGCTAGCCCTTCCAAGGTCCAGCTAATTTCTAGAGATAGCAAATGACTGCCTTATGAGTGTACCTTAGATATACAAACCAACAATTCCAGAGCCCACATAAGCAAACATCTCCTTATATCAAGTTTCCCCACACTAAGCCAATATTCTCCTGCCTTAAATTACTCCAGGGCCAGGTACCAGACAATTAGGGACCACCTCTATAGCCCAGAGCTTGCTGAAATTATTCAAATTATCCAGTCATAAACTCACACAGGCTACCTACCTCGCCTAGGCCATTCCTTCCTGAAAAACTCCAGTAAAGGCTCTGGGCCATGCTCTGCCCTCTCCTCCTCCTGCCTTCTGATCAATCCTGATCCTTTCCTATGTGGTGCTGCATGATGTATCATACCTCGTGTTTCTAGAGATCGGTAAGTGTAAGTACTTCCTTCATAACATTTCTATATGTTCTGTCTTACCACTTCTGATTAAAACAAATCCTGGATACATTTGAACACAAGTATGTGTTCAAATTTCTTTCTTAAAAGGAAACAAGTCATATTGTCAGCCCATAAAACGTGTTAAATGTGTAACCTCACAAATTTCCCTGATCTCATATCAGGGTACTGATTAGGAATGAATGAGATCCTGAGTTTTAGAAAGTGATATTTCATCAGTCACAGATATAACTGAGAAAACTGTTTTTTAAAAACACCTTGAGCTTCTCTTAATGGCACAAGTTTATTCTCCTTCCCTAGCTGAAGAAACTACCTTATAAAGACTTTTTATTGACTTCTCTTGGAATAGATACCCAACAAGAGCATCTATACTTTTCTCATGACCCAACTCTACCATTCCTTATTGCTTCAGCTCGGGTGGAGAATAATAAAGTTTGCTTTGAGAGAAGCTCACCTACACAGCAAAAAGAATCAATATTTTATCAGTTTGATGGAATGAACTAGAGGCCTATTTTTCAAGGTGTTAGATCAAAACAATAAAAAAAAAGTAAGACTGAATCATGCCAACTTCACATAAGTTTACTCTTATCCCTGAGTTTGAAGTTAATGTGTTGATCCAAGCAAATAGTGATGCCAAATCAGTCTGTTGGGTTGAATATTTGAAGCTGGGACATAATTGTGGCTTTTAGTGAATAAAATTGAAATGCCAGAACCTCTTTGATATACTATATGAGAAAGACTCTATAGGCTGAGGGAGATTGGAATGTTAGAGAGGCTCTATCAGGTAGAAGCTGCTCAGATGTCATTTCACTATACCACGGAAATGCATTGGTGAGAGGCACAGCAGCTTCCTTGAAAACCATTGTCATGGTTTTCTTTTGTAAAAGATGAACATGAGAAATGCAGCAATGGAATTGGAGTCCCCAGTTTCACTGGGAATTGCTGGAACTCATAATGGTGGAGGCTGAATGGATTTCTTTACCATCAAAGATATAATTCAGAAAAATTACCAAGTCTAGCCACAAGACCAAAATTGTAGAGTGATTTAACATTCAGGTAATTGTGACATTGACTAATTAATCATATTATCTTTGGCACAAATTATATGAGGCGGCTACTATGGTATTGCTTTACCCTTTATTAATATATAGGATATATCCTACGTATAAGCATATATATATGAAATAAGAAATGCCTATATGTAAGAAATAATAAATAGGTATATAGATAATATAACTTTAGATGAGATTTTCCATGGTCACTGTGTGATATTCATCTTATAACTCAGAAAATCCATAGGGATGCTGACCTCAGAAAGATAATAGGATAGGAAGCCCTGGACCCTCCTTCTCCAAATAGGTGCACTGACTCAACAACAATACACGGATGAATTCCCTTTGTGAGAAATTCAGAGACCAGCTGAGCTCTTACACTCTGGGAAATCCTGAGACCAACCACATTAAAGCTGGAAGAAAAGTATGTGGTGCCTTTTGCCATAATCTCTCTCTTGTGCTGGGGGGATTGGGGGGAGGACTGAATCATATGTCCAATGTTCTCAATTATCGGGTAGCTGCCGAAGGACTGGTTTTTGTCTTGCCTGAGTCTGAGCACTACAGGAAAAAACCCCAGGGTGGGACCTGCTGAAAGCAAAGGCAACGGTTTGGACTAATGTGCACTTCACATTTGACAATATTCAGACAAACAATCCTAGGATTTTGGAGAAAACTATAACCCATTTTCCTGACATCTCTTTCCATTAAAAAAAAAAAAAAAACAGTCCTGAGTTATTATTGAGTTCTCTTTGAGACCAAACACCTGACCATGGGCACCAAGTGCTACTTATGATGGTTGTTATGTTGTGATAATAACAGAATATGACTGAATGTTAGCAATAACATTCTATAATTAAATAGATATAGTGTATAGTACAGTAGATCAGAGCAAGTCCAGAAAAACGGGTAGGGATATTGTCTTTGCAGGTGGCTTATACTGTCATGGAACCTACTAATGTCTTTAAATAAATCTCAGTCAATCCCCAACTTCAGATTTATGGTGAAATTAGCAATTGAAAGCAGGAAACAGATCCTCAGTGGCAATTTATGTATGCTTATGCATGATATTCTTGCAGCAGTATGAAGTAGCCATTGTTATAACCTCAGTGAAAGGCATTTTTGAAAGATGGTGAAACAAACCCTTCCTAGGGGGAAGAATTTCAAGTAGTATATCTGGATAACTCCTTTCTATGGAGGAAAAAATGACCTGCTTTACAGATCTACAGATTCATGGGCATTAACTAATGGATTGATTGGTTGACCAAAGACATAGGAAGAATCAGAAGGAAGATTAAAGGCAAGAAGATCTAAGGTAGAATTATGTGGATATACCTCATGGAATTTGCATATATTGTGAAGATACTCATATTCTATGGGAATTCCCTCCAGAATTCAAGTGATGTTGACAACTGTCTCAATAATAAGGTGTTCTGCATTAGCAATTCTGTGGATGTCAGTGTCTTTTTCCAACCCTCCAGATTTTGATCGTAAAGCTTATATACAGAGGAGCAGTGGAGAATGGGATGGCTGCACAACATAGACTTCACCTCACCAAGGCTGTCTGGCTACTCCAACTGTTATATGGTCAATCTGTTAATAGAGGATATCTCCTCACCTCCTTCCCAATATGGCACAACTCCCTAGAGTTTTAGCCAGTCAGAAGGTAGAAGATTGCATTGGTCACCTTCCATCCTAGAGGATGCATTTGTTTTCCTTCATAGAAGTAGTTCTAATTTCCAAATAACAGATTTCCCCCTCCTAACCTCTCTGTAGTATTTCTGTCAGCATCACAAACCATGGACATGCAGTCTTAGTAAAAGTCACAGTATTGATATTAACATTGTGTATGACTAGGAAATGTATTTTACAGCTAAGGAAATGCAACAAAATCTAATGTCCGTGGAATATGCTGATTTTATCAAGTTTCCCAGTAGCTGTTAAAAGCTTTTTAGGGTTTTAGCTGGGAAACAATACCCTATATATTTCAAGTGCTGTCTTAATGGACGCAGTGTACGTTTTAAATCAAGATTTTAGTTTGAATACATGGGTTCAGATCTCAAGGGGTTGAAAGTGAGAATGGGTCCTCTAACAAGTGTGCTTCACTATTTCCTCAGACAAGTTTGTCTTCCGTTATTACAACTTGGAGTCAAGCAGTTTGGAAGGTGCATTTCTCAAGAGAAGAATATTTCCACCCAATGATACAGCCATAATTTACTTATATTGGAAACTGTGCATGCTTCTTGATTATTTAGAGCTCCTCTGCTTCAGAATTCAATCAGAGAAGGTGTTACTCACCTGGCTGTGGTAAATAGTCCAAAACACCAATGATAAACCAGGTTACTGACACATGATAAGTGTAGGCAAAATTATGTCTAGTATCTAGTAGACTACCAGGACACATCTTAATACTCTAATGCCCAATAGTAAAGGTCAGTGGAGAGCTGTGGTAAATGATTCAGACAGGGCATATTATCACATTCATTTGGAGTGGATGAAGATTTGGATCATTCTACCAGGTGAAGAACTCTGACTAGAGGAGATGCTGGCAAAGGATAAGGGGCACATGGAATGTTTATAAACAAAATAAGTAAAAGCATTAAGTTCAGCCTCCTGAGCATCTCTATGATCTGAGAATGTAAGAGCTGTGGAAAAATACCCTGGATGACGAGGCTTGATTTCTGCTTTTTAGGGATGAGAGTTTCCTCATCCGAACAGTTAAGAATAATTGCTAGGAAAGTCCATTCTCAGCTTACTTTTTAATCCAAGTATATGCTGCCGTTACACTAACTAACGCAGTTGGTATCACCCAGGAATTTTTGCCAGCTGGCTTCTGATAATATTCAGGCAAAGGAAGAAACCTATAGATAATCAGAGAGCAGTAGGTGAGAGACCAGGTGAGCAACAACTATTAAGCAGAAGCAAGTCTAGTGTGCAATGGGTGTCCAGTTTCAGAACCCAAATGGGTGCAGAACATAGGTAGTGTCCTGCCCCAGGGATGGCCAGCCCACCTCTCATTAGATCTTAGCCATTTCCTGCATTCTAACTGCAGAAATTTGGTGTAGAGCAAGCATAAACAGCTCTTCCGAAAACAAAATAAAATTACAAAAGTCAAAATACATCAACATGAATCACCTTTTAAAAATGTTAACATTTAACAAATACATTTTCAGCCTTCACAAAAAATTGTAGAATTTATTTGCGTTTTCAATAATATACATATTCAAAAGAAGCACTTGTATGTTTCCACTATACTGTCAAATTGGAAGTAATTTTTAATATACCAGAATGAAATGAATAAGAATTTCAAAATTTTCAATAAGCCAATGGATGTAATTTATTGCCTCAATTATATATCAAATATGAAATTAAAATTTTAGTTAGACATATGATTTATAAATAATAAAGCAAGAACAATCTTTAATCTACTTTTAAATTAGTTACATTAATGAAAGCTGATTCAAACATGATCATTTGCCTTTAATTAGTGCTTTGGGTAAATACTTACTATAACATATCCTTGACTGAGCAGATCTGTTAACATCTTATATCCATAACATAACAATTAATTGATGAATTTAAATTTGTAGAAGATACACACTGGAAAATAATATAATGATCTTATATTTTAGGTAAATATTTGTTTTTTGACAGAAAACTGAATTTGATTTTAAATAGTGATTATGGATTATGAGTATTAATGATTTTTAAATATAATGAATTGACATTTAACTTTAAGGTTATCAGTTGTACTGTTAATTAAAAATTTCATAAAAGTACTAAATTTTTTTCTATATTTCCTATTATTTCCTCTAAAAATGATTTCTTCACCTTTAACATATTGCTAACATTCTCTTTCCCTGAGAAAAAACAATGACTCAATCCATCTCTTTTGTTTGAAGGAAATGCCCAGACTCTTGCACTAAATGGCACTCGAGAACACTTGTTGACTGAAGGCAGGGGCGTAGGTCATGATTATCTATGAGTTCAATGGAAATTTATAGACCTTTCCTAGTGCGATGTGCCATCACAGTTATTATCAATTCATGCTCTGACCCCAGTAACATTAGGCAAGCAGAGAGCTTATTTTTATGAAATATCAAATCATTACTCTTTTTATAACATATTAATATCCCGTGATAATTTCCTAAGTTGCACGTTCTAGGAGAACTTATGAATTTTATTCTTCTGTGTTCTCTACATCCATCAGCTTCAGCATATATTTGTCAGGAAAGTTTGAGGAAGAAGGTAAAGCCACCTGGGAAAAGACAAAGGAAGAAAAGAGCATGCTCACTAGTTAATGATCTTGTTGAATTCCGGGCTTTATCTCTAAGCTAAGGTGGAGTGGGAATTTTGAAAACAGGATGGAGATGATGTGTTTTTATTAAGGTCATTGTGGCTAGAATGAACAGGATTGCCCTTTCAGGCCTTTACAAAACTTAGAAAGATCTATTCCTTCTTTTTCTTCTTTCCTGTTTTACCTAATTTTCGACAAGAAAACAAAAAACATTTTGCAACCAGGAATATAGCAGCTGCTGCACAGACCAGCAGGAACCCAATCACATCCAAAGAGTGGTACTGGAACCAAGTGAGGTCATGGGCGGCTGGCCGCAGGTGTTTGGCTCCTTTGTGGCGCATGACAAACTCGATCCAGAAGACCGCTCGATCCAGAGGCTTCATTGGCTGATCATGGTGAATTCTTGATAATCTCATAGCATTCTCTTTATAACTGGTAGACAAAAACATAGACAGAAATTAGAGCTTTTGTTTTCATTAAAGATAAGTATGTGATATACATTATATACGATGTAAGCCAAAAGCCATAGATGTGTTAAGGAAAAATTTAATTCTTTTTTTTTTTATTTCTTTAATTGCAGTAACATTGGATTATAACATTATATAGCTCTCAGATGTACATTGTAATATATTTCAGATTGTGTAGATTACATCATGTTCACCAACCAAAAACTAATTATAGAACATCTCCTCACATGTGAGCCTAATCACCACTTTTGCCCTCCCCTCCCTTCCCCTATGGTAACCACCAATCCAATCTCCATTGCTATGTGTTTGTTTGTCATTGTTTTTGTCTTCTACTTATGAGTGAGATCATACGGTATTTGACTTTCTCCCTCTGACTTATTTCACTTAGCATAATACCCTCAAGGACCATCCATGTTGTCACAAATGGCCGGATTTCATCATTTCTTATGGCTGAGTAGTATTCCATTGTGTATAAATACCACATCTTCTTTATCCATTCGTCCCTTGATGGGCACCTAGGTTGCTTCCAAGTCTTGGCTATTGTGAATAATGCTGCAATGAACACAGGGGTGCATGTATCTTTATGCCTTTGTGTAGGAAAAATTTAATTGTTGCTGTGACATGAACTTAGCTGGTTGCATAGCGTTTTAAGAGTTGTTAAGGGAAAAGCACGGAAGAAATATATTCTTAACAGCATGTGATCAAATGCAAGCAAAACAAAATGAAATAAGCCCAATTTTTCTATGAAGAAATTTTAATATTGTGTAAAGTTAATTTCCAAGATTGTTCCAAGACCAAGATTATGACTAACCCAATACTGTGGGAAAATATCCATTAAAAACTCCATAAGCATGGTTTCTAATGTCTGGCTAGTTAAGCACAGGAAATTGGTAGTCAATATCAGCAAGTCATTTTTGCAGCATCTGAGATCTTGGCACTGTGAGAATCCCTCCATTGCAGACACTTTTATGTTTGTGATGCAACAGACATTGTCTATATTGGCAATGTCAAAGTTGGATGGAGATGCTAGGGTAATTTTAGAAATGGCAAGAAGATGAACTTTAGGCTTTTAGGGTAAATAGAAATATCTCACTCGAATTAGAGCCCCTAATCAATGTGGCATCACAGTACCAAAAGTTATAGAGTTAATAGCTCTAATGGTCTCTGAAACAACAATGGGCATAAGTATGTATTTGAAAGACAAGTTATGTTTTCACTTGACATTTCTCAGTGGCTGAGCCAGAATCAGTGTGTTTCCCTTTGGTTTTGTGTTAAATACGATTTCCAACATGGAAACATGAAGATGACAGAAGGTAAGTGATTCGTGAATAAATGTCCTAGTGTGAGCAGGACATTATTGGAATTAGGGAAAGAGAAATGTGGCCATCAATCACCAGTGAACATGGTACAGTAGATCCAGCAGCAAGGGGTAATTTACTTGTGTTCTTTTTTGTTCATAGTGAGAAAGATTAATCATATACTCTTTCAAGTGTATTAAAATATAGTAGGGTCAAAAGTGTAATTTCATGGGGCCCATCCTGTGGCCGAGTGGTTAAGTTCATGCACTCCGCTTCGGCGGCCCAGGGATCATGAGTGCAGACATGGCACCACTCATTAGGCCATGTTGAGGTGGCATCCCACATGCCACAACTAGAAGAACCCACAGCTAAAATATACAACTATGTACTAGGGGGATTTGGGGAGAAAAAAGCAGGAAAGAAGAAAAAGTGTAATTTCACATGGTTCATCCTAATACTTTTTAGGCAAACTACAGTGGTGATAAACGCCTATCTCTTCAAATCACATTTTTGTTCAAGATTTTCTCCATTTATAGATAGAGATTTAAATTTGAAATACACCTACACTAGATCGATAAACTTGCGTATGTGAATCCAAATAAAAATAAAGTATGCTTTCCTATAAATGAGATAGGAAAATAAAGGACTATGCTCATAAATAAAATGATTATTTACTTTAGTCTGCACTAATGTGTTATGACTATCTTATAATATTATGAATAATTGAAATTATCATGACATGTATTTGAATGTAATATTTTGTGCTCTTTAATTCCTTTAAGAAATAGGAAAATGGAATACAAATACATCTACATGTAAAATCTACACTAGACTCTTTTTCTTCCCAGATAATTTCAGAATTAGTATTAGGTTTAGGGTTAATGTTAGGATATTTTTAGAATAAATAATTTTAGGTATTTTCTTGGAAAATTCTGAGTATTTATCATTCTATCTTTTGCATCAATCATTTCAAATCAACAATAAACTTTAATGAGCATTCTATGAAATGAATTAGAGCATTAAAAATAATTATAGACCCTAACTACTCTGATACTTAGTAAAATAAACCAAATTATCAGCAACCAACAAACTGATAACAATCTAATAGATTAGACATGAAAGTCATCATTTACGAGAAACAAAAGATCATGCTAAGCCTTGCTGAATCCTAACCCCCTACTCAGCTCCTGAGTTGATATCTATAATCTGAAAATTATGGCAAACATGCATATTAATAAAAGTCATTTAATTGGACTGTGAATGGGAAGGAAAATTAGGCAAACAGGGTTGACTTTTTAGGATGGATTCGAGGCAAATATTGAGTGTTGTCTCCCTTTTGGAAACTAATACACTGACTCCTTTGTCTGGAAAACCCAAGCACTAGGTCTTTGAACACTTGGTTTTACATCGACTAGGTGCACAAAATTCCATCTGAGTTTACCTTTTCCTCTACCTCCTTGTTTTAGTAATATGAATGGAACGTTACAACTAGCCTTCAAGTTTTGCCTCTGAATAAAAATAACTGACTCTGAGATAACCTGGAAATAAGTTTAAGTATAAGGCACTTATACAAAGTCAGAGCAAATCCTGAGAAGACGAAAAACATTCCTTGAAAAAATGTGTACAATATTGGAGAAAAAAACATAAAAACAACAAACTTAGAAGGCAATTAGGCATAGTACCTAATTCAAAAAAGAAGAGATTTTCAGTATAATAAGAACATGAGGATTATGAAATAAGATAAAAATCAGATTATAAAACAAGGAGATGCGATAAAGGATAAAGGTGAGCTGTTGAAATAAATTGTTAAAAATAGTGCTTTAAAGGATTATAACAGAATTAGAAACAGCAAGCAATGTTCATGGAGAAAAAGTGAATTCACTAATTTGTGAACTACTCGAGGAAATGTCAGGGAATTAATAAAAGTAAAAATTGATTAGAAGAATTAGGAAATAACAGAGAAAGAAAACAAATCAAAGTATTTTAACATAGAGTACATTGAAATCTGACATCCCTGAAACGGAGAAAAAAAGTGGCACTAAAAGACAAAAAATTAATTTCTGAAAAGAAAAATTGAATAATGTTTATCCTAGATTAATGGTGTTCAAAGGATACACTATAACCCAGGGAAATTGTAGGGAATGATTTATAAAGATACATCACAATTAAGTTTCTAAATTAAAAAAAAAAAAATTCTTTTCCAGACTGAAAAAGAAACATTTCAAAAGAAAAAATAATCAGCTAGGCCTCAAAATCCTAGAGCAGCATTTAATGCTAGAAGACCATGAATTGTACTTACAGAGTTCTGAAGAAAAGAAAGTGAGAGCTAAGTATATTATATTCAGATAGGTGTCATTTTCATATCAGGGCAATGAGCAAATATGGCTAAACATGATCTCAGGGAAGTCAATATCCATGAGTCTTTATTGAAAGAAAATTCTATATAATATATTCAGTTAAGAATGAATCCAAATATTTTGGAATAAAAAATCTCTATTTCAATGGTGATTACTGATTCCCTTAAAATATAGCAAAAAAGACTAAATAAATGTGAAGAAAATAAGTGCCATAAATATTTACAAATTAAAATTTTAAGTAATACATATTTGAAATAAGATTACTCCCGTAGCATAAGTTCAACTGTTACTGGCTAAAATTAAAACACATAGTTAAAAATAAACACTCAAAACTAAATATACGTACATTATATTACTCCTAACCTTGGTGTGATTTTCAGAGAAAAAATTGAGATATAATGATATATTGTATCTAAAGCTCAACATAGTTTATAGATTCATTTCAATTTATCTTAAGCTAAATCAAATAAAATTTAAAATTTTGTTTAAAAATCCACACACTGTACCAATCTATATTTAAAAAATTATTAACTATTCTAATCTCTTCTCTCTCTATATATGTACATACTGATGAAGGGTATATGTCAGTTTTAACAATGATTATTTTTGAATAATTAATATGGGGCAAATTATCACTTCCAATTTTGTACTTACTGAATGGCTATAATATTTAAATAAGCATATATATTTATAAAAATAAGCATATTATCCAGAAAAAGATGTGAACATTTATGTAATCATTAACATTATTTATTTTGAAAAACATTGAAAGAATATTTGAAATCTTAGCTTTTTTCCCCAATTTTAGCAAATTACTTCAGCAATTTGGGAAACAAAATAATCAAGTAGTTTTTGTATTGGTCATATTACAGCTGTTATTTGAAAATCGACCAATTACAAAGGCATGAAACATTGTACATTTTACACTATGAAGGGTAATATAATCAATGGTAAGCCTTTGAAAGCAGTAGTACTTACGAAGGATCATTAGTTACTGTTCTCAAGGCATTGAGCAAATCTTCACTTGTCATTGTGTTTATGTCCACCTCCACAGCCGCTCCTTTGGCCTTCATGTGAGCAATGTTATCAGGCTGATCAGCAAACATAGGAACTCCCACCATGGGGACCCCATGATAGATAGCTTCATAGATACCATTGGTTCCACCATGAGTGATAAAAGCTTTTGCTTTGGGATGACCTAGTTTGGGAATTGGGGGAGAACAAGGTGAGGATTTCATTATAACATATTAAAAGAACTTCAGGGAGAGAGGAGGAAAATCTACAGGATAACTCAATAAAGAAGGTGGTGTTTTCTACAAAAGCGGAGCACATGGGGTCTTGTTATTTCATAAAGCTGTGACCCCAGGAAAAGGCAGAATTAATTCCCTCTGTGTAGTCTGGAAAGACTTTACTGAGGAGGTGATATCTGAACTGAGGTTGAAACTGGAAGAGTAACGAGAGTCTTAACTGAAGATGCTTTTTTGTGAACCAGAGGAAGCATGAATTTGTAAAATTAATGGCCAATTCTTTAATTATATCTGCTTTAAAACTGAAAGTAAAATGTGCAAACTTTAAATTATCAAATATTTGTTAAATTTATTTGTTGTTAAAGTTACTTAACTTATCCATCATTCAACTACACAGCTTTTTTTTCTCTCAGTCTTACCAAGAAGATCATTCTGTGGCATCCAGTCATAGAGCCGAGTATTGGCTCCTAATGTGGCTGGTTTCTTTCCTGTGTACCTCCATAAAACCTGTGGAAGACAGTGTTTTAATTTTGCAAGTAAAAACACACAATTAAGGCATTTTAAAGCTTTAGTGTTACTTAGAAATCATGTAGCCGGCTCTACTTTATTTGACAATTGAAAGGAATATAAAAAAGGTGTAGTCTGCACACTTTGAAAGACATAGTAGGACTAGGGGCCGGCCCCATGGCTAGTGGTTAAGGTAGGCTCTCTCCACTTCAGTGGCCCAGTTTCAGTTTCCCAGCATGGACCTACACCTCTTGGTGGCCATGAGGTGGCAGCAGCCCACATAGAAAATAGAGGAAAATTGGCAACAGATGTTTGCTCAGGGCGATCTTCCTCAGAAAAAAAAAAAAAAAGTTATAGTAGGACTATTTATATCTACTTTTTTGAAAGGGTTTGTACTAATAGTCTATTTAGTATTGTCACTTTAAAATGATATTTATCACTTAAAAGCTTTTGGGAGTGAGATTGTGAGTGAAGAAATAGAAAACAAACCTGACTAATTTAGTCAATGAGAGTATGGGGTTAAAAAGTATTAAAAGAAACATGAATACTATGTAAATTTGTTTATGTCGTGAGGCCATCCTAGCTCTCAAGTTTCAAATGTAATGTTTTCCAAAAATATAATTAACTTTAGATTTTCATTGCCTAGTTTTTGGATAATTGATTGTCTTTTCTTCCTCCCTCCTTCCTTCCCTCTTCCTTTCTCGCTCTCTTTCTTTCTTTCTTTGTTTTTTGTAGTTTTTGAGGGAGGCTGAGATAAAGGTTTGCTTATATTCCATTCTTTAAAGAATTGTCTGGTTAGGATGTTAACCTTTTGTTGCGTACTTTTTTTTGGGGGGCACTCTGTAAGACAAATTTCAGGTTAAATACTGAAAGGTGGCAAACTCTTTAACAGAATAGTTTAGAAATAAAAATCTAAAGTTTTAACAGGCCTAATTAGTATACTTGCCGTTAAAGAATTTTATGTACTTTAACTAATATGTAAATATAAAGCGTCCTAGGATATTTCATGAATGAGTATTTAAAGAGTAGAAATCTAGATTTGAAATAACAACAAAATAAAAATTAATTTAGTATCATAAATTTAAAAAATATAATGTGACAATAATTTTGGATTTTTAAATATTTTTAACCATAGAAAATCCAATTTGGAAAGGTTAGACTTCTACTTCTAAACCAACTACACTTTGATAGAGTTCTAATAAAACCTAGAGATCTGATGTATATTCTTGAGCATGATTCCTCTCTACTCTACATGTAACCTCTTCTTTACCTGGATTAGGGAAGTAACACACTTGAGAACTTTTGGGAGTAGTCAGTACGGGTCATAAGATTTCAAATAGTAGAAAGTTATTGGGATCTTAACATTTTCATCTTTATTTCACTGAAAAAAAGACTTCATAAAAAGATGTATTTTCATAGTAATGCAAAGGCTCAGCAGGCAAATAAACAAATGTGCCCAAATACAATACGTTAATGTTTTGTGAAATTTTCCTTATAGGTGGTGCCAGTTATCTCAGTGTATAATGAGTTTCAACTTGCATCTGGAAAGAGTGCTATTAGCCACACTCTCTCTTCGACTGGCAAAGCAGCTGCTCACTAGAATTGGAGGTTGTACTGACCTTCTGTGGAATTTGGGCGAGGGCTGAGGCAATGAGATTGGCTTTTTCTTCTGTGAGATTTTTGACCATTGACCCCAGAGAAAACACCACAACACCATCTTCACCTGAACTTTGGACAAATTCTTCCATTTCCTGCAGAGATAAAATTATTTCTCTTATAAAAGGGCAGGGGAAAAAAATTTCACCTGCACTTTAAATAAGCAGAGTCAAGAGAAATGTCAGAGACATCCTTAGACTGGTTCTGTCTTCTGCCACATAGAATCATCTAGTCTCTTTAAGAGGAAATATGTCTCTAAAAACTATGGCTTAAGAATATAATGAGTGATTACAAATTAAGTCATGGAACCTAACTGTTATACAAAATGAGTAGGTGATATAGACAGCTCTTCTCATGGTATGTGGAACTATTACTCCCAGGGCTTAATTTTATGAACCCACAGAGTTGTTTGAAAACTCATAAAATATTCCTTGGGAGGAATATTCCCCAAAAAGTTGCTTGAGCTAGGCTTTTAAAACTTTTAGCATGCCAGTTTATAGCCAATAAATTATTAATAAATTGACCTAACTTCCTCTTAGGCATTCAAGATATTTTTCTCTTGTTTATTCTTTTCCTGATTAATAGGGCTAAAAAAGAATTTTTTAGACATGAGATATACAGTAATATGTTTAAAAAGTGATAACACAAACTCCTGCTATAACATTTAAGAGACAGTGTTTCTCTGCCTTCTCATAAGAGTGTGACACTAGCTGCATGCCCTTAATTTGAGTCCTAGTACAGACGCAAAACATAAATTTCTCTGCAAATAAAATTCTGTTGGTCACCACTTACAGTTATGCAAATTGGGCACTGCAAAGTCTGGTATTGGGGTCTTTCACATCGTAATCTATGTGAATGTCCCCCTCTAGAGATGTGTCAGGCTCTCCCTCTGTAACTATTTGTGGTTGCCCTGCAATCACTCTCCCTTAATGTAAGGCTAGTAGAATTACTAGGGGAAGGATGATGCCATAAATAAAAGTAGATTTCTATTTTAGTTGATGTTAGGAGGTTATCTCTGAAGCCCCAGGAATTGGTGTTTTACCATTTTAATTTGTCTATGTAAACAGATGGTTACTGAATTAAAAAAACTGTATACTTACACACATGTACACACACACATATATTGACTTACACACCTACTGTTTAATTTGGATTCTTGATTTGACTGTCTCTCATTGTTTTTTAATGCATGTATCCACGACTGGCATAATTCTTTCATCAGAGATATAAGCCATAGTTGGTATTCATATTGCCCAATGTCTATATTAAAAATTGGGTTTGAAATGCAATGATTTTATCCCTCTTGCAAAACATGTCTGAGTCATTTTTGTGAAACTCTATGTGTGTGAGAAGAGGGGATTGGAAAATAAACATAATAGTGTGGCAAGGTATTATCTAACAAGCCATGAAATATGCCATGTCTCTTTCTGTACCTTTATTTAGATATTGCTTTATTATCTCCTGTAATAACACTCAATAGAGCTTGCTTGCAGCAATAACTTGACTGGTAAAAAAAAAAGCATATTCAGAATCCTGAAATGAAATTATAAACTTAAATATGCACCTTACCCTAGACAGAAATCAAGAACTCTCCCCAGATTACCATTTAACCTGCAATCTTCCACAGAAATTATGCTCATTTACCTACAATCCAAGCAAATGACTATCGGCCTCCTCACTCCTTATTAATACAGATAGTTAAACACGTTTACCTATTATTCTTTTCTGCTCCTCAATATTGTTTTCTTCCAGCATTTCTGTCAGTCCACATTTGTTCTTTGATAACTTTGGAATGTGGTATATGATTTTCATTTTCATTCCCAAAAAACCTAACATCATAGTCATAAAAAACATTTCAACATTTAGGTCTCTCAATTATATGACTTCTACTTTATGTTGATTCCCAATCCTTTTCTAATGTTCTCTGCTGAGACTGAGACCTTGTATTACCCAGATGATTCCTAAAAATCCCCACTTGAAAAGTCACTTTGATTCCTTAAAGTGAATTTGAACTCGAACTCATAATTGTTATCTCAAAAAAGTTTTTCCATTAATTGCTTCCTATCTCAGTAAAGATCATTGCTATCCAGAAGTCCTAACAGGTTCTATGTCTTCAGTCAACACTTACTTCTTCTTACTGACCAAAGCCTGTGGAATCTACCCCAGAGTTTTCATGAAAGCATCTTTATCACTCAAGCAATTATAGTAAGTGTCCCTGTTCATAAGTCCATCATGCTTGTTGGGAAGACTACAGTAGTCACCTTAGTGATTTTCAAGGTTCTAGCTTCCCATCCCTTCCACCCAGTACCCATACTATAGGCACAATGACACTTAAATTACTTCATTCTTCAGCTTAAATATCAAAGTCCAAAATAAAGTAACATCACTTGTGAAAGACTCCTATGACTTGGAGGATAGATTTGGAGCAGCAAACTGAAGATATCCAGTAGTATATCTCTTTTATTGAGGCTGTAAACTTTAAAGGAAAATCAGGATCTTATCATAAGATAGAAACTATCCTCTACTGTAATAAACCTACCTTAGGTAACGGTTTGGCAGGTTTACAATGCAATCCTCCTACAAACTCAAAATTAGGTAAGTATGGACGAGGAAATTCAAAATCCCAATATGTCCGTATTAGCCAAATTTCTGCTTTCCCCATAGTCTCACATAATGTAGTGGGTCTTCCTAGAGAAAGAGGAAAAAGTTGGGTGGAGATTGTTAGCATATATGTTTGCTGAGGAAAAAATGTACCATTAATATTCTGATGCATTATTAAGGAAAAAATAAATGTAGGTCTTCCAGATTACTTACCATGTCTAGATGTTAAAAGAAAGAGGAATTTAAAGTAATAAGGAAGGAAGGAGAGAGGCAAGGAAGAAAGGAAAGTAGGATGGAAGAAAGCGAGGTAAGAAGGAGGGAGGGAGAGAGAATGTTTGGGTAGTGAAGGAACAGTAATGTGTAAAATAAAAATAAATTCAATAAAAACAAATTCACAATAATAAATTCTTTATAAAAAAGTTCAATTAAGAATTTAACCACAACTCCAAGTACTGTTGAATTTAATACTAACTGTTTCTCTCCAATTAAGTGACAGATTATAGATTATTTCCATCATATCAGCACCAAATCACCTCTCAATGGTTTTCTAATTTCCATTCAGGAGTGTATTTCTACCTTCCAGCTTATTATAGTTTCTGGTTCACTCATCTTGTTGAATCCAACTAATATCAGTTTACCTTATTTTCCTAAATTAAATCCCATCACTTCAATCAATTTGCCATCATTTTCTCAGTAGGAATTCCCTGAGTAATTCATACCCAAAACAACTCCCTTTGTAATGTGAAGCACCCATATATACATGGCAAGTATCACACACTTATTTTAGGGTTACTTTTAAATGATTTTTGAAAGGGACAGATTCTAAGTATTAATATTAGGAGATTTGTAGAGAAGAACAGTTATTTGCAAAGGGCCGAGTCAACCATTTTTACACACAGAAAACATGTTTTGCACCTAAGTAAATAAAAACTCAGATGAGAATCCTTCTTTCTTAACGGTTCTAATCAAAATTGATGATCATAAACATAACAAGGTGGATAGCCTCCTTTTAGAGTCATTATGTCGTAGCATTTGAGTATATGTCTGAGGTTACCTAGTCAAATGCCTTAATTTGATAATAACGAAGCATTTCCCAAGGACACTCAGCTTGAAATTACCAGAGGTTGGATGAGAACAGTACTTCACAGCTTCCATGCCAGTATGGTTATATCCTTTAGATATCTTGTTCCATGTGTTTGACATCCTGCCTTGATTACCAATTCCCTAGGTGAAATTATTGTGCATAACCTGTAGAGCACTTTGTAAGAAAGATAGCTTAAAGTAGTCACTAAAATTCTATATTTGAAGCAGTGATGCACAATATGAAATATAAAGCCAATCAAAAGTGAAGAGAGTGAAATTTAACAAACGCATACAAAGTTTACGTATCAATAATTTCATACATTTTAAATGCTATACTGAGGAGTTAAGAAAAATATGGAACTAAAACTTTTTCCTATAATTATTATACAATATGAGTCATGAACACTGTGGAGAATTATATAAATAATATATAATTAATAAATGGGCTATTAAATCTGAGTTACTATATAAATATTGTTTTAATCTTACATTATGTCTACTGAGATGGCTTTTAATTTCAAAGAATTCTTAGAGGTAGCTTGAATTTACAACAAAGTGCTTTAATGTAAGTAAGATAGACAGGAGGGAATTTCAGTGGGGGACAGCTACCAATCTCTTAGAAGTAAGTCATGTTATCTGGTTATCTAGAGACAACTTTTGTAGACTTCCTGGCTTATTAACGTCTTTCCAAAGGCATGTGGGAAAACTAATATGTACAGTTTCTGGGTAATTTTATTTTTTTAGAGCAATCTTTAGATCACAGCAAAGTTGTTGGGAAGGTGGAGATACTTCCCACATACCCTTGTTCTCTAAAAAATCCTCTGGGCTCTGCCTAGTCATCCCTCTTCCCACCCCACCTTGACAACCACTGAATTTTGTTGTCTCCATAGTTTTGCCTTTTCCCCGAATGTCATACAGTCTGTAGCCTTTTGAATTGAATTCTTTCACTTAGTATATGCATTTAAGGTTTTTTGATGTCTTTTCATGGTTTGATAACTCATTTCTTTTTAACACTGAATAATATTCCCTTGTCTGGATGTACCACGGTTTATCTTATTCAACTACTGAAGGGCGTCTTGGTTGCTTCCAAGTTTTGGTAATTACGAATAAAGCTTTTATAAATACCCATGTGCAAGTGTTTGTGTGAACATAGATATTTGAGTAATTTGAGTAATTTGAGTAAATACGAAGGTGTGAGATAGTATGGTAAGATTATGTTCAGTTTTGTAAGAAACCACCAAAGTGTCTTCCAAAGCAGCCGCACCATTTTACATTCCCACCAGCAATAAATGAGAATTACTGTTGCACAACTCACCAGCATTTGGTGTTGTAGGTGTTCCACATTTGGGCCTTTCTAATAATAGATGTGTAGTGGCATCTAATTGTCATTTTAATTTGCATTTCCCTCATGACAAATGACATGGAGCATCTTTTTATATGCTTATCTGTCATCTGTATATCTTCCTTAGTGAGGTGTCTGTTAATATCTTTGACCCATTTTTCAATCGGGTTTCATGTTTTCTTATCGTTGAGTTTTAAGAGTTCTTTTAATATTTTACATAATAATCCTTTATCAGACATGTCTTTAGCAAATATTATCTCCCCTTCTGTGTCTTGTCTTTTCATTCTCTTGACATTGTCTTTCACAGAGAAGTTTTTAATTTTATTTTTTATTATTTACTGATTTATTTATTCTTTCATTCATTCCTTCATTTGTTCATTCACTCATTCATTTTTGGTGAGGACAACTCACCTTGAGCTAACATCTCTTACCAATCTTCCTCTTTTTTTTACTTGAGGAAGATTAGCCCTGAGGTAACAGATGGAATAGGTCTGCACCAGGATCCAAACCCACAAAGTGGGGCAGCTGAAGTGAAGCATGCAGAAATTTAAACACTTGGCCATGGGGCTGTCCCCTGAGAATTTTCTAGTTTTAACAAATTCCAGCTTATCTATGTTGTTTTTCATGGATTGTGCCTTTGGTATTGTATGTAAAAGTCATTGCCTTACCCAAGGTCATCTAGGTTCTCCCCTATGCTATATTCTAGGAGTTTTATACTTTTGCATTTTATGTTTAGATCAATGATACATTTTGAGTTAATCAATGTGAATGATATAAGGTCTGGTATAGATTCATTTTTCGCATGTAGATGTCCACTTGTTCCAGCACCATTTGTTGAAAAGACTATCTTATCCATTGTGTTGCCTTTGTTTCTCTGTCAAAGATTAGTTAACTATATTGTGTGAGTCTATTTCTGGGCTCTCTATTCTGTTCCATTGACCTATGTGTCTATTATTTTACTAATACCACACTGTCTTGATTACTCTAGCTTTATAGTATAGATGATTTGAAATCAGACAGTGTCAGTCCTCCAACTTTCTTCTTCTCCTTAAATATTGTACTGACTATTTTGAATTTTTTGCCTCTGCATGTAAAATTTAGAATCAGTTTGTCAATATCCATCTTTCAATCCAACTTGCTGGGATTTTTATTAGGATTGCATTGAGTCTTGGATCAAGTTGGGAAGAACTGACATCTTGATAATATTGTGTCTTCCTATCCATGAACATGGAATATTTGTCCATTTATTTAGTTCTTTGATTTGCTTATCAGAGATTTTATCAAATGCTTTTCCTGCATTTATTGATATGAACATGAGATCTTTCTTTTTTAGCCTTTTCTTGTGATGGATTACATTAACTGATTTTTGAATATTGTATCAATGAGGATAAATTCCACTCTTTTGTGGTGTATAATACTTTTTATACATTATTAGATTCACTTTTCTAACATTTTCTTGAGGACTTTTGCATTTATATTTATGAGAAATATTGATCTGTAGCTTTCTTTTCTTGTAATGTCTTTGTCTGGTTTTGATATTTGATATTTGTTTGGATTTGATAATGCTGGCCTCATAGAATGAATTAGGAAATATTCTCTCTGCTTCTATCCTTTCTTAGGATTTCACCTCTTTGCTTGCACAGCCCATATTTTCTTGCATGCTGACCACTTCATCCATTAGAGCTCTAAGGATATTAATCAGAGTTGTTTTAAACGAATCTTGGGTGACATGTACTAAGTGAAATAAGTCAGATGGAGAAAAACAAATATTATCTCATTTACATGTAGAGTCGAAAATAAAGCCAAACTTATAGAAACAGAGTAGAATGGTGGTTGACAGGGGTGGGGGAAATAGGGAGATGTTGATCAAAGGGTACAAACTTCCAGTTATAAGATGAATAAATTCTGGGGATTTGATGTACAGTATGGTTACTGTAGTTAACAATAGTGTATTACATACTTAAAAGCTGTTAAGAGACTAGTTATTAAATGCTATCACTACAGAAAAAAGTAATTGTGTGAGGTGATGGATGTGTTAACTAACGTTATTGTGGTAAACATTTTGCAATATATATATGCGTTAAGTCATCATGTCGTATACTTTAATCTTACACAATGTTATATGCCAATTATTTCTCACTAAAGCTAGAAAGAAAGAACTATTACAGAATAAAGCAAGTAAGATGATAAATAGAATCAAAGCCAGTTAAGTAACAAAATTTCTGAATGACAAAGCAAACATGGCAGATAAGTAAAGAAAAGAAGGGACCTTGAGTAAATGGTGATGGTACAACTCCTTATCGCTGTGCAAGAGTAGGAAGAAAGAAAGAGAAAAGTAGAGAGAGAAGAATACAAGGAAGAAGGAAGAAGGAAGAACAGTAAAGGAAGAATAGAAAAAAGAAAACTAATTGACCCCAATCTACAAAACACACAAAAATAAAATACTAAGTAGATCAAAACATTCAAAGGAAAAGCAAAACCATAACTCTCTGAAGACAATATAAAAGGAAACCTTTATGTTTTCACAGTAAGAAAGAATTTCCTCAAGTGCATAAAGAAAAACACATAAAGAAAATGGTTAATTAATTCAACTCCATTACATTTAAAACATAAAAGTCATCATATGATATTTAAGAGAATGAGAAACACATCATAAACTGTGAGAAGATATCTGTAGTACCTAAAACTGATAAAGGCTTATTTAGAATACATAAAGAATTTGTTGAGTCAATAATGAAAACACAAGCAAACTCATTAGACAAAATAAACAAAAGACATGAGCAGGATATCTACTGAAAAAAAAATGGAAATGGCCCTTAAAATATGAAAAGTTACTCAATCTCAGTAATAATCAAGGACATCTAAATAAAACATAAGATATAATTTCAGACGAAGCAGATTGAAAAGATTTAAAAAATCATTTGTTTTCAGGATTATAAAATTAGAACATAGTGACAGTTGCAGAACTTTCTGTAAATATACTACATATTTACAAAAGTGTACACATGGCACACTTAAAATGTGTCAGTTTTATGGTATATTAATGGTATATTAATTATATTTCAATGCAACTGTGAATGAAAGTCATTCAGTGATACATTAAGGATGTGGAGCAATGGGGACTAAAATACACTGTTGGTTAAAGTTTAAATTTTATAATCTCAGTTAAGTATAAATTTTTGAGAAAAGTCTGAATAATTACTTTCAGACCGAAGGGGAAAAATATAGGTAGTTTATACTCCATTGATACTATCGCTTTTACACAACAGGATACACATAGAAGAATGTTCATACATTATACAAAAAACTGTAAACAACCAGTTGTCCATCCATAAAATGCCCTGGTATAGTCACACAATGGAATGCTATCCAGAGCTTAAACAAAAAAGAAAATGCATGATTGCATCTCGAAAACAGTATTGAGCATAAGTAGCAAATCTATGCTTTCATTTGTATGATATTCAAAAAACGAAACAATAAAGTGCTGAGAGAATCCCATATAGATAGTAGACTTAAAATTTCTAAAAGAATGTTCACCAAAGTCAGGCTTGTGGTTTACATTGGAAGAACAGCATTTCTAAGATACTGACAACAATCTATTTATTACCTTGGCTATAGGGCATACAGAAATTTATTTAATTTTTCTTTCAATTGTACACTTACATTTTATACACTTTTTTGTTGGTATGATACTTTCTAAAATCTGAAAGTACATGCATAATATTTTAAAATATATAAAAAATATTTTTTGTATCTGTATAAATTAGTTTAAAATTCCTAAGTGAATTGATGGGCTTAAAAATATATTTGTAAAGCATATCATAGAAAAAAAGCTTAAATTCCCTAAAATGCCAGAAAAGTTATAGACCAATAAGATAAACAGTCCAAAAGAAAATGGAATAATTGCTGCCCACCTTAGAAGAGGTCTGAGGATAAAGCCTAAATGGTTCAGCAATTTTAGAGGATATTGTGGCAGAGATATAAATACAGTAAGTATAGGGCAATATTTTATGTAATACGAGAATTGGAACAACCCAAGCAGCACTCAGCACTAGACTAGCTCAGTGATTCATTGCCTCCATTCAAATGGACACTAAGTCAATATAAAGAATAATGTAGATTTTAAAACATTTTGTGGAAATATGTCAAAACTACATCAGGTGAAAAGTAGAGGCAAAAATGAATATTTAGTAATTGCTCCTATTGGTGCAAAGAAAAAAAACACGTATATGCATACTTATGTTTAATGCATAGAGAATATCTTGATGCAAAGAAGTAGAGTTAATAGTGCTTACATAGGAGAAATATGAAACCAATTATCATTCATTATATATATATATATATTTGTTCCATTTGAATTGTTGTTTTTTTTTTTCCTGGGGAAGACACCCTGAGCTAACATCTGTTGCCATTCTTCCTCTTTTTGGTTGAAGATGATTCACCCTGAGCCTACATTTGTGCCAATCTTCCTCTATTTTGCATGTGGGTCACCACTACAGCATGACTGCTAATGAGTGGTATAGGTCCACACCTGGGAACTGAACCTGGGCTGCTGAAGCAGAGCACAGGAACTTAAACCCGAGGCCACAGGGCCAGCTCTCATTTGAATTTTTGACCATTTGTATTAGTTATTTTTACTATGACATCAAAAATGAAATTATACTTATGGTGCATTCAAAATTGCCTAAAGAACATGAGAGAATACAAGAATGAAAATAAATCAAAGTACTTACAACAAAAGAAAAACTTGTTAAAGATGATAGAGTTAAAAATTTGCCATTGTTTCTAAGGACTACATTCATTCCAGTGTTTATACATGAAGAGTTCTATACCTTTTGTCTATTTATGCGGAATGTGACAAATGTCCTAGAAAATTATTGATCGGAACCAGGGAAACATTCCCAATTATCAAAATATATTTATAGTTCTATGTCTTACATTTATTTCTGAGAGTAGAATTGAGGCCAAGATCCTGGTCTTATTTACTTTAAATCTGTAAAGCCTAATGCACTGCCTATACCCAGGTAGTGCTTGCAAATTGTTAAATCACTTACTGTGAAATCAATGCAGGTATAAATTCAAATCATGTATAATGCTAACAATTTTTAAAGTGGGTTCCTTTGAACATTAGTTCTGTGAAACAATATCTATCAGAAAATCATTGTTATAGACTGAATTGTGTTCCTTTAGTTTTCATACGTTGAAGTCTGACTGTGTTTGCAGATAGGTCCCTTAAAGAAGTAATTAAGGTTAAATGAGGTCATGGAGGGGCCCTCATTCAATATGACTGGTCTCCTTATAAGAGGAAGAGACACTAGATATGTGCACCCTCAGAGGAAAGACCATGAGAGGGCATAGTGAGAAGGTGGCCATCTACAAGCCAGGGAGACAAGCCTCAAGAGAAACCAGCCTTGATGACACCTTGATCTTGGACTTCTAGCTTCCAGAACTGTGAGAAAATAAATTTCTGTTGTTTATGCCACTTAGTCTGGGGTATTTAGCTATGGAGATCCAGCAAACTAATATAATCAGGGAGTTAAATTAGTTAATATTTCTAATACCCAATTTGATCTTTTGTTTGTTAATTCATGCTGCTTCATGATTCTCAAAAATGGTTGAAGTGAAAGCCAGCCTCAGCTGATGAAGTCAAATGAGAGTTACATCTGTGAAAATTGCAAAGTAAAACCATTCCTTATTCCAGGGGCTGGCCTGGTTGCATAGTGGTTAAGTTCATGTGCTCTGCTTTGGCAGTCTGGGATTCACAGGTTCAGATCCTGGGTGCAGACCTATGCACCACTCATGGAGCCATGCTGTGGCGGTGTCCCACATACAAAATAGAGGAAGATTGCCACAGATATTGGCTCAGGGGCAGTCTTCCTCACCAAAAAAAAACCAAACAAAAAAACCAAAATCCTTATTAGAAAAAGTGAGCAATTAAAAATAGATAGAATAGATATAATTAGTGAAGTAAAAAAAAATATGCTATCTTTCAACCCCAAGCTATAAACTCTTCTAGAGTTTCTATTTAATTTTTCAGGTTTCTGTATAATACTACTCCAAGAAGTATAAAGCATCCTAGAAACTTTTCAGTATGACCAGCCATGATGAAATAGTTCACATAGGACTTACTGAAGTTTCATTCCATATTTATGAGAGAGATAAGAACGGCAGGTACTCTAGCTCAACAGGAGAATGGTATAAATTTGAAATGTAATAATCCATGATTCTCAAAATTGGTGGAGCAAAATTCAGACACATTAAATTGTATACCAAATTTTTTCTTTTTTGAGGAAGATTAGCCCTGAGCTCACTACGACCAGTCCTCCTCTTTTTGCTGAGGAAGCCTGGCCCTGAGCTAACATCGTGCCCATCTTCCTCTACTTTATATGTGGGATGCCTACCACAGCATGGTGTGCCAAGCAGTGCCATGTCCATACCCGGGATCCGAACCAGCAAACCCCGGGCTGCCAAGAAGCAGAACGTGCAAACTTAACTGCTGTGCCACCGGGCCAGCCCCTATTATATACCAAGTTTAATCCCATTGTTAATATAGCTCAGGGTTCAGTTTATTCCTGGAATCAGGGAAGAAGATTATCTTATTCTTACTACAAACATTACACTCTGTCAATAAGAAGTCAAACCTTCTCCATTATGAAAATTCACCGTACCAGACTTATTTGTGATATTCTATATCTGATAAAATATACATCTTCCATTGGATCAACATTTATTAGTGTGTTTTATGTTTTGTTTCTTTTGATAACAACCTATTAAGTATCAAGGTATCTTACAAAATGGTTAGATGACTATAAAGAAAGAGTAACCATGGCAAGATATTTCTTGCCTCCTTTTCCCAATTAGTTAGTGATAACAGTTCATTGCTATCATTTGTAGAGTTTCATGTGGCAGGGAAAGTTTTAAAAATATATTCCTTTTATGTTCCTAAACTTTTCTTAAACCTTCTGTTTCTTTTAATAACTACTTTAGAATAAAAAGCAGAGTCTCTTACCTAATACTTCACTGTAAAACTGGTCCCAAAGCTGAAAGTCATATTGGTGGAGGAAAAAGTCAAATAAAATAGAAAACAATAAATTTTTTACCCTTTGCAAAAAGGTCATTTTGTCTGCTAGTTTTCCCATGGCAACAGGCACGTAGGAAGGTGGAGCTGGAATTTTCCCACAGTATCTCTCAATAATGCCACCCAGAGAGAACCTTAGCGTGTACACAAAAGGGACTTCCAGCAACTCAGCAATCAGCTCTCCACAGGGCATGACAGGGTCTATAACCACTACATTGTAGTTGGTTTCCTGGAGTTTCTTCATGAATGTCTGGTTGTAGACTACACTCTCACACAGAAGTTTTAAATGTCCAGTAATTTGAAGAAAGAACTCTTGCAGTTTTCTTGCAGACTGCCAGAGTGACAATGTTGGTATGACATTGGTAGCCAAGTCTAAAAAGTCATTTAGTGAATTTGCAGCAGTCTCTCCCTCCTGTGGCACAGGAATCACCTCGAAATTCAGTGCGGAAGGCTTGCTGTAGTCAATGATGAAATTATATGGAGAAACCAACACAGTCACCTCGTGGCCCCTTTCCGTAAGTTCCTCCAGAATAACCTTTAGATTGAGCCAATGGCTCATGTCACAGGGCCACACCAGGACCTTCCCACAGAATCCATGGCCAGTGAAGCAGAGCTGCATCAGCAGAGTTGCCAAAACCCATTTCTCAGACGCCATGGCAGCAGCTCCCTCGTGCTGCTTTGCAGAGGTTGTATATTGCTGGGCACAGAAGTGAATTGGCAATTTAGACATAGATCAAGTTAAAAATTAATTTCTAGAGTTAGGAAATGACACATATGCAGAGAACCTTGTCAGTGTTGGTGACTCAGCACAGTATTATATGATATTTTTTTCAGGAGGAGATATGAAATGTTTAAATATTTTGCAGGAAATGGTTGCAGCATTCTAGAAGTTTATTTTAAATATGTTAAAATAAAAAATTATATTTTTTAATTTACAATTTTTAAATATGAAAGAAAAACATTTAAATAAGTCTAGTAAATAATATGGTATACCTTATGGAGCATGGCGATTGATAATTTGGGGAAACATAAGAACATAGGTCTTGCCATAAGACTGGTTTCAAGATAATATGTGGATAACACACATACATCAAGTAATAACGGGAGGAATACACTAAATATGATACAAAGGTACAGCATTTAAGGGCCACAGAAGACGCTGCCACTCCAATGTGAGGAAAATCAGATGAAGCTTCAGGATGGAGGAGGCATTTCAGCTGAACCCAGAAGCAAAAGGAGGATTCTGAAGGTGAATGGAAGAAATAGAGAAAAAGAAGGATGATATGGAAATCATGGTCATTAAGTATATAGTTATCAGTTCAGATTATGTACAGAGCAAAGGCTAACACAGAACAGTGCCGAAAAGGAAAATATTGCTTAAAATAGGACACTTTGGAGAGCCTTAATCTGCATAAAAATTTGTCTACTAAAATTTTCAAATCAAGTTCAGAAAATGATCAAATTTATCCTTTAATGAAACTATTCTGGCATCTACATAGGATTTGAGCCGTAGAGAAAAGAGAATGTATAAGGGGTTAAAAATAAATATTAAGAAAGAAAGATTTGATGAGATTGTCAGGGAGAATACAATTTTAGTTTATGAATGGAAAGCACAGAATGAGTCTTATGGTTAATGAAAAGTGAGAGATGACTGGCATTTAAAAAAACAAAGAAAGTGCTCAGTTTATAGTTTGAGCAACCAGAGTATGATAATGACAAGTAAAATCATGAAACACTGAAAGAAGAGTAGCTTTGTGAATATTTTTTGACCTGCAGTGTGTGAGTTAATGATAGGACGTGTCTGTGGAGATATTGATTTGACCCATGAACACTTGCATATCAAGGGAGGGGTCAAATTTAGAAACATAGAATTTGTGCCCAATCATCCGTCTATATTTTAATCCTATTCCAATTCCAATTCTTATCCAGTCCTTTAATATGTCATACCTTAGACAAGTAATGTTGAGCACTTAGTATATGCCAAGTTCTATGCTGTGCACAGGGGATAAAGAGACAAGCAAGATCAGTTCCAATTCAAAATGAGTTTACAGATTATTGCAGAAAATAAATCAGTTAAACCAAATGGTCAAATTTAAGGGAGATGCATCTTAGATGGTGGGGATGAATTGAGGAGAGGCAAAGCCCATGAAAGATGTTGCTTGGTGGAAGAAAGGAATGACGAAAGAATGCTTTAGCTAAGTCGTTAAGAATGGCATTTAGCAGACTGAAAATAATCATTTGAAATTAAAAGACACTATTAATGTATCTGTGTTTTAAGAAGTGTGACATTGTTATATCAAGGATTACATTCAGTTGCAAAATTATCTTCAGTTCAATAATTTGAAAGAGACATATTGAAATTTAAAATCCCTTGAGAGTTTTTCTGTTTTCCTAAAAAGAAGCCCCAAAGTACATTTGTTTAGAAGGTATAAAGATAAATCTAGGGTCAAGGGTTGGAGAGTTGTACTGTGTTGCATAATTAGGCTTTGCATAAAATTCTAGTGATAACCGGTAGACAACAGAGGCTGAAAAAGAGTCAGAAACAGGAAGCTAGGACAAGACCATAAATCTACTAGACGAAAACTGGGACAGTAGAGTTGTAATCTTAGAGGATGAAAGTCCTTTCATACAGGATAAACAACCCAAAAGTGATAAGGAAAAGAGACCCATAAGTTCATCTACTCACTATGGCAAGACTGCTGAGCTGCTAACACAGTTTAAATAAAGCCAAGGAAAGAGCAATGATATATAATACAGCTCAGAAATTCACCTCAAAACGTACGTGTTATTAGAGAAATATCTCTAAGTTATTTTATTCTATGAAATACCTAAGGTAGAGTTCAGGTTAGGTAGAAGGATTCACTTGGATAAATTTAAAAGTACATGCACATTTTTGCTTATGTCAAATGAAACACTTAAAATTATGTATAAAATTTCCCCTTTGAAATTCATTTTTGACTTGACCAGAAAGAAAAAAATCAGCAGACACCCTAAACAAAAGTAAAAACAGGAATTCTGAGGTACAAGCTTTCACCAAACTTGAGTCGTTTCTTTGAAGGATACACAGGATGTGGCAGGAGTAGGGGAACAGGAAATTCTGAAATCTTGCCCAAGACCCCCCACCCCAGACATACATTCACATACTGCTATATTCCCAAGATGCATCCTCAGTTTTACAAATGAATTCCATTACACAGAAGTTTTCAGTAAGGAAAATTGCTGGTTTTGACTTGGCACTGTGAATTAAAAAAAAATCTTCCCTTAGAATTCTTAACACAATTAGCTTTTATATGGGTTTCCAGTTCAAATTCCAACTAGAAAAACTCTTTGAAGAAACTTTGACCCAATCTTCAAAGACTTCCCACACACAAAACTTCAAGGTAAACAAGCAGCTCCCTTTTTCAAGGAAACAAAGCTTCATAACTGAGAATCAGCAAAAGCAACAGAGACCAGAAATAGAAACACAATGATTTGAAATAGTATGATTATTTGAAATAAAATCTAAAGTTATTTTGTACAATATGTTTGAGTATGAAAGCAAAGCCTGAAAATATGAGCAAAGAACAAGAAATTAAAAGGAATAATTGTGAAAATTTGCTAAAGAATCCAGAATTTTTAGAAATTAAATCAACAAATGAAATTTAAAACTCAATGGATAGATTGGAAAGTGGATTAGACACAGTTGTAGAAATACACAGTGACCCAGAAGAGAAATCAAAAGATATTATTTAGAGTTGAGTTCTGAAGAAAAAAACATGTAATAGGAAATATGATAGAACAGTTAAGAGTCATGGAGAATAGACTAAGATGTTTGAATCAAGTTGTTGGTTTTGCTTACTTGGTACCTTCTCTCTCAATTCTTTTTCTACTCTTTGAAGCTTGCCCTTTTTTAAGTGCAACCAGTCTGCACAACTAAACCCTACACTTATGTTCTTTTAACCAAATCTTTCCATTAATTTTAATTTTTTAATAAAGAATCATTTTAGACATAGAAAGTTGCAGATGAAGCTTAGAGATCTCTGTATACTCTGCAGTAATTATTACTATGGGTATTTGCCTAATGGTCATTTTCTATTTCCATTTTTCCTTCTATAGTTAGTAATTGGAATTTTACTATAAAATATAGCAAAAATGTGTTCAAACAAACTATTAGTATAGTTTGCATAGACTCACATATCTCCCTACAAGATACTTATTAAATACAAAGGGTAAAATAGGGAGAATCCTGATAGACACCATCTCAACTAAACGATCAAAATTTTTGTCTCCAATAATAACCTATCTATTTAAGTACCTCCTGATATGCCACACCGTGGAGGACAAAAGATCACTTCTGTAATATTCTTACCAAAAATGTATAATCTCTCTCTAATCATGAGAAAATATCAGAAAAACTCAAACTGAAGGATCTTCTAAAAAATAACTAGCCAGGAAGAAGAAACACTGTGGGAATTATCACAAATTGGAGAAAAGTAGGCGGCTAAATAAGCCAATGCAAGGGGGAACCTAGATTGTATATTGGAAAGAAGGACATTAGCAGGATAAGTGTCAACCTGTTAACAAGAATTCCTAGTTTTGATGAATTTATTATGGTTATATAAAATGTTAATATTAAAAACCTGATTGATTTAAATTTTTCCATTATTATTTATTTTCGTTGAAGTATTATTGGCATACAATATCCTATTGGCTTCAAGTGTACATCATAGTGATTTGGTATGTATATACAGGAAAAAATCACCACGATAAGTCTAGTTACCCTCTGCCACCATACAAAGTTATTACAATATTATTGACTAAATTCCCTATGCTGTACGTTACATCCCCATGACTTATTTATTTTATAACTGGAAGTTTGTACCTCTTAATCTCCATCACTTATTTCACCCACTCCCCAACACACCCCTCTTCTGGTTACCACCAGTTTGTTTCCTGTATCTATGAGTCTATTTCTGTTTTGTTTTGTTTGTTCATTTGTTTTGTTTCTTAGATTCTACATGTAAGTGAAATCATATGGTATTTGTCTTTCTCTGTTTGACTTATTTCACTTAACAAAATACCCTCTAGGCCCATCCATGTTACTGCAAATGGCAAGATATCATTCCTTTTTATGGTGAATATTCTATCGTATATATATATATATATATATATATATATATGTGATATATATATATATATCACATCTTCTCTATCCATTCATCTATCAATGGACACTTAGGGTGCTTGAATAGCTTGGCTATTGTAAATAATGCTGCAAAGAACATAGTAGTGTATATATCTCTTCATATTGGTGTTTTCATCTTCTTTGGATAAATACCCAGAAGTGAAATTGCTTGATCATATGGTAGTTCTATTTTTAATTTCTTGAGAAACCTCCATACTGTTATCCAAAGAGGCTGCATTAATTCACATTCACACCAAAAGTGTACCAGGGTACTCTTTTCTCCACATCCATGTCAACCCTTGTTATTTTTTGTCTTTTTGATAACAGCCATTCTGACAGGCGTGAGGTGATATCTCACTGTGATTTTGATTTGCATTTCCTTGATGATTAGTGATATGGAGCATCTTTTTATGTGCCTGTTGGGCATCTGTATGTCTTCTTTGGAGAAATTTATATTCAAGTCTTCCGCCCATTTCTCAATCAGGTTGTTTGTTTGTTTTGATATTGAGTTGTCTAAGTTCTTTATATATTTTGGATATTAATCCCTTATCAGATATATGATTTGCAAACATCTTATCCTATCCATTTGGTTGCCTTTTTGTTTTGTTAATGGTTTGCTTCACTGTGCAAAAGTCTTAGTTCAATGTTATCCCATTTGTTTATTTTTGCCCTTGTTGCCCTTGCCTGAGGTGACTGGTCCAAAAAAGAAAACAATGTTGCTAAGGCTGATGTCAAAGAGCTAACTACCTATGCTTTCTTCTAGGAGTTTTATGGTTTCAGGTCTAAATTCAAGTCTCTAATCCATTTTGAGTTTATTTTGGTATATGGTTTAAGATAGTGATCCAGTTTCATTATTTTGCACATATCTGTTGGGTTTTCCCAACATTGTTCATTGAAGAGCCTATCTTTTCTCCATTGCGTATCCATCCTTGCTTCCCTTGTCATAGATTAATTGAACATATATGCATGAGTTTATTTCTGAGTTCTCTATTCTATTCCATTAATCTCAGTGTCTGTTTTAATGCCAGTGCCATACTGTTATGATTACCATAGCTTTGTAGTATAATTTGAAATCAGGGAGCATGATACCTCTGGCTTTGTTTTTCTTTCTCAAGATTGTTTTAGCTATTCTCTTCTATATTTATTAATTAGAATTTAAGAATTTCCTGTTTATTAAATTATTTATTTACTTTTATCAGTATAACTCATATAAATTTATTTTATTTGATAGATTGTATTCAGTTGTTATCATCGTAAATTTTATTGCTCAAATTGTCAGAGATTTTTGGAAATTTTTTTTATATTCGATCCTACATCCTTTCGATATGGTGCCATCATTTTTAAACATTTTTTTTACTTTCTGATGTTTCAGGCTCATCAACTATTTTCACTGCCCCAACCTTAAAAATGAAGCATTTCTCCAAGGAACGCTGGCTCATTTTATTAGAAAATGGTATTTTATTTAGAAATCAATATGAGCATGTTAGGTACATTCATTGCTACTGGGTTTTAGTCTTATTCAGCAGATAAAACTAGTAAATATATGTATGCATAGTAATACATAAATGGCTATCTATAGTTACTTCCATATCTAGCCTTCTCTGTTTATTTCTAAGACATTTCTTCAATAGTGAGAAACCTGTCTCCCAATATCACTATATGTTTACTTCTTTTTTTTTTTTCACTGAGGAAGATTGTCCTGAGCTAACATCCATTGCCAATACTCCTCTTTTTTCACTTTCATTAGCCCTGAGCTTACATGTGTGCCAATCTTCCTCTATTTTTTTGTATGTGGGATACCTCCATAGTGTGGCTGATGAGCGGAGTAAGTCCATGCCTGGGATACGAACCTGCAAACCCAGGCCACCAAAGTGGAATGTGCGGAAATTTCACCACTCAGCAACTGAGCTGGGCCCAATGTTTACTTATTTGATCAATCTTAGTAAATACATGGAATAGTTTCAGAATTGCTAGCCCATAGACCTGTGATAAACAATTTGCAAATCAGAGTACAATATTTCCTTTATAAATTTAGAATTAAGGTGGTGGTTAAATACGTTTGCACAAAGAAAATAGGATTTTACAGGCATATTCTAAGTAAATCACAAGTAATAAATTTTTCTTCCATAGGCTAAGAAGAACAAAAGAAGAAAGAAATATTCATTTAACTCGTCCAAAAAAGCAATGCAACCTTATCAGAAAAGGACTGAAGGAGAACCATATTCAAGGTGCATAATCACTCATGAATACAAAGGTGACTATCTCTATCAAAGTATGAGCAAATGGACTCAGTAATGAACAAGAAAACATAAAATATCAGTATTGCATTGAAAGTTCAAGGGTATAAGGAGGGCTTAATAGGAAATCTTTCAATATCATATACAATATTAGCAGATTAACAAAAGGAGAGAAAAATTATTAATATCTCAATGTATATTAAAAAAATGCTGAAGGACATATAGCCCCAGGATATTCACCCAGAAAGTTATGAGCAGACAACTGCAAAACATGCAAGGGGTGGCCTCTAAGATCAACTAGCCCCCTGCTGACCCATATTCACATAAGCATCAAGAAGACCAATCCAGAACAGTTCTGCCTGGCCTAGATCAGAACTGTGAGCAGATTCGTGAGCTAAATAGAAAGTTGTTGTTTTAAGACCCTAAAGCTTTGGGTAGTTTGTCATGCACTAAGGCAAAACTAATAATAAGTCTTCCAGCTTTGCTTTACTCCATTTTTTAAATCCCAGAACTCTAGTTTGCTTTCACTCTAGATATTCACTCTCTTTTCTGCACTTCAATGTCCAGTGGTATGCTATGAATGCTTAAGAACTGGCTTTCTGTGGTAAAAGAAAAGGAATAAAACCATGCTTATAGCATTTACCTGTAGCTGTGGTGTAAATTCATCCTCCTTGACTAATTTCAACTCACTGGTTATATAGCAACCAGCTTGTTATGTAGGAAAAACTCCTAACGTTAACACTTAACTTTCATGAACGTGTGATAGGTCCAGATAACTTCTGGCAGATCCATTTATGACACCAGCCTTGATTCATTCATGTGCCCAAAGTCCATCGACACAAGTTTTATTATACAGAAAAATGTTGTTCTCCCTAACACATGCTGCAGACTAATATTTGAGCTTATAGATATTAGGCCTAAATATTTTTTTCATATAACAAATATAAAGCATATAGAAATTCTTTGCTTGGCAATGCAGAAACTTTCCTTAGAGAAACCTATTCCTCAGGAGAAATCTTGGAGAATAAATAAATGACTTCGTCTGTGGTTCATTTTTATAGCTACATCACTCCCCATCTCCACTTAGGTATATTATCAATATATGCATTTTTGTTATACAGCATTTTTCACTCTTCAGGAAAATTGTTGCTTTTGTTATATTTCTGAAAGGCCAAATGGGTAGAATCTCTCTTCTTTCTCAACATCTTGGAAAGTGCTATTTAAAAGATTACCTTGGAAAGATTATTTTTCTAGAAAAAGCTATACAATCTAACTCTGATAAAGAACTACTTCAACAATCGACTGTTCTTGAACACTGCAACACAATACTTGACATTTCAATAAAATGTCTCCAAGCCACTGGATATCTATAGAAAAAGAAGAAAAGAAAATTAAAAGCGATTTTTTTAATCTCATATAATATTATTAATTTCTTTTATTTAAAGATTAGTAATTCCTTTTAGGATTCAGTATTTTTGAATCAGCCCAAGTATTCTGCCTGTCGCATGCCTTTTACTGCCTATGTATTTCACTGATAGTGTAAATGGGGACTAAACCTGAAAATGCAGACCATTTGGACACTATTAAAAATGGGAAACATGAAGACCAGCATGCTTCTTATTAACATTTGACAATGGGGCCTCCAAAGAAATATTGGATCCATGATGCTTCACATGTTTATAGCCCTTAGTAAAGATAATAGAAACTAGATACTTGGCCATGCTCTATACTTCATAAAGGTAATATTCCAAACAGAAGTGTGAAAACATATTTTGATTCATATGGTAATTTAATGGTGCACCATTAGAATGATCCTGTTTATAGATTAAAAAGGAATTTTTTCCAGAAATTTTAGAAAAAATTTTACTACACATTAAATGCATGTGCTTCATTAACCTGACAAACTCAGTTCTTTCCAACTTCGTAAAATTATGCTATGTCTTCTCTCTCAGACACAATCTATGAAAGAAATAATTTTTAAGCTGGACTTCATTAAAATTAAAAACTTTGGCTCTATGAAAGACAATATCAAGATAATGATAAGACAAGCCACAGACTGAGAGAAAATATTTGCAAAAGACATAATTGATAAATGACCATTATCCAAAATATAAAAAGGACTCTTAAAACTCAACAGTAAGAAAATATATAATCAACTTAAAATATAGATCAAAGACGTTAACAGATGCCTTACCAAAGAAGATACACAGATGGCAAGTAAGCATATTAAAAGATGCTCTACATAATTTGTCACCAGGGAAATGCAAATTAATACATCAATGAGACACTACTACACACATATTAGAATGGCCTAAATCTGGAACACTGATACCACCAAATCCTGGTGAGGATATGGAGGAACTGGTGCTCTCATTCATTGTTGGGGGGAATGCAAAATGGTACAGACACTTTGGAAGACACTTCAGCAGTATCTTACAAAAACATACTCTTACTATATGATCCAGCAATTCTGCTCCTTGGTATTTCCACAAGGGAGTTTAAAACTTATGTCCACACAAAAACCTGCATAGGATGTCTCTAGCAACTTTATGCATGATTTCCAAAACTTGGAATAGCTGAAAACTTCCCTAACCTAAGGGAGGAAACAGACATCCAGGTACAGGAAGCACAAAGATCACCAAACAAGATAAACCCAAAGAGGCCCACACCAAGATACATTATAATTTAAATGTCAAGAATTAAAGATAAAGAGAGAATCCTAAAAGCTGCAAGATAAAGGCAACAAGGGACATACAAAGGAAACTCCATAAGGCTATCAGTTGACTTCTCAGCCAAAACCCTACAGGCAAGAAGAGAGTGGCATGATATATTTAAAGTGCTAAAAGGAAAAAGATACTCCATCCAAATGTCAAGGAAAATAAAGCTGGGGTAGTGATACTTATATCAGAAAAAAATAGACTTTAAAACAAAACCTGTAACAAGAGACAAAGAAGGACACTACATGATGATAACAAGAACAATCCAACAAGAGGCTATAACACTTGTAAATATCTCTGCAACCAACATAGGAGCACCTAAATATATAAAGTAACTATTAACAGACAAAAGAGGAGAAATATATGCAAACACAATAATAGTAGAGGACTTTAACACTCCACTTACACCAGTGGATAGGTCATCTAAACAGAAAATCAATAAGAAAATGTTGGTGTTAAATCACACATTAGACCAAACGGACTTAGTAGATATACACAGAATATTCCATCCAAAAACTGAAGAATACATATTCTTTTTGAATGCACATGGAACATTTTCCAGGATAGATCACATATTAGGCCACAAAACAAGTCTCAGATCATTTTGAATAACTTTAAGAAGATTGAAGTAATACCAACCATCTTTTCTGAGCACAACAGTATGAAATGAGAAATCAACTCTAGGAAGAAAATCAGAAAAGTCAAAAATATGGGGAAATTAAACAACATGCTACCAAACAATGATTGGGTCAATGAAGAAATCAAAGGAGAAATAAAAAATACCTGGAGAAAAATTAAAATGAAAATAAAACATCAAAATTTATAGGATACAGCAAAAACAGCTCTAAGAGGGAAGTTTATAGCAATACAGGCCTACCTCAACAAACGAGAAAAATCTCAAATGAACAAGCTAAGAGACCACCTAAAGGAACTGGAAAAAGAAGAACAAATGCAGCCCAAAATCAGTAGAAGGAAGGAAATAATAAAAAATTAAAGCAGAAATAAGTAAAATAGAGGCTAAAAAGCAATAGAAAAAAATCAATGAAATGAAGAGCTGGTTCTTTGAAAAGATAAACAAAATTGACAAACCTTTAGCGAGACTCATCAAGAAAAAAAGAGAGAAGGCTCAAATAAGTAATATCAGAAATGAAAGAGGAGAAATTACAATGGACAACTCAGAAATACAAAAGATGATAAGAGAATACTACAAAAAGCGTTACAACAAGAAATTGTATGATCTAGAAGAAACTGATAAATTCTTAGAATCATACAAACTTTCAAAACAGAATAAAGAAGAAATGGAGAATTTAAATAGATCAATCAACAGGAAGGAGATTGAAACAGTAATCAAAAATCTCCAAAAATGTAAGAGTCCAGGACCAGATGGCTTCCGTGGTGAATTCTACCAAACATTCAAAGAAGACTTAATACTTATCCTTCTCAAACTCTTCCAAAAAACTGAAGAGGCAGGGAACCTTCCTAGTTCATTCTATGAAGCCAACATTATCCTGATATCAAAACCAGACAAGGACAACACAAAAAAAGAAAACTATAGCCCAATATCACTGATGAACATCAATGCAAAAATCCTCAACAAAATAGTAGCAAATCGAATACAACAATGTATTAAAAAGCTCATACACCATGATCAAGTGGGATTTATTCTAGGCACGCAGGGATGTTTCAACATCCACAAATCAATCAATGTGCTACACCACATTAACAAAATAAAGAATAAAAATCACATGATCATCTCAGTAGATGCAGAGAAAGCATTTGCCAAGACACAGCATTCATTTATAATAAAAACTCTGAATAAAATAGGTATAGAAGGAAAGTACCTCAAGATAATAAAGATCCTGTATGATAAACCCACAGCTAATATTCTCAATGGAGGAAAACTGAAAGCTATCCCTCTAAGAACAAGAACCAGACAAGGATGCCCACTGTCACCACTCTTATTTAACAAAGTGTTGGAAGCCCTAGCTGGAACAATCATGCAAGAAAAAGAAATAAAAGGGATCCAAATTGGAAAAAAAAAGCAAGTGAAACTGTCACTATTTGCAGATGATATGATTTTATATATTAAAAAACCCTAAAGAATAAACCAAAAAAGTTTTAGAAATAATAAATGAATACAGTAAATTTGCATGATACAAAATCAACATACAAACATCAGTTGCATTTCTATACCCTAACAATGAAGTAGCAGAAAAAGAAATCAAAAATACGATCCCATTTACAATTGCAAGAAAAAGAATAAAATATCTAAGAATGAATTTAACCAAAGAGGTGAAAGACCTATACACTGAAAACTATAAAATGTTGAAAGAAATTGAAGTAGACACAAAGAAATGGAAAGATGTTCCCTGCTCTTGGATTGGAAGAATTACCATAGTTAAAATGCCCATACTTCCTAAAGCAATCTACAGATTGAATGCAATCACTATCAAATTTCCAATGACATTTTTCACAGAAATAGAACAAAGAATCCTAAAATTTATATGGATCAACAAAAGACCCGGAAGAGCAAAAGCAATCTCGAGAAAAAAGAACAAAACTGGAGGTATCACACTCCCTGGTTTTGAAATATACTACAAAGCAATAGAAATCAAAACAGCATGGTACTGACACAAAAATAGGCACAAAGATCAATGGAACAGAATTGAGAGCCCAGAAGTAAACCTACATATCTATGGACAGCTAATTTTCTATTAGGGAGCCAAGAACATACACTGTAGAAAGGAAAGTCTCTTCGATAAATGGTGTTGGGAAAACTGGACAGCCACATGCAAAAGAAGGAAAGTAAACAATTGTCTTACAACATAGACAAAAATTAACTCAAAATGGATTAAAGACTTGAATGTAAGACCTAAAACCATGAAACTTCTTTAAGAAAACATAGGCAGTACACCCTTCAACATCAGTCTTAGCAGCATATTTTCAAGAACGATGTCTGACTAGACAAGGAAAAAAATAGAAAAAAAACCCAAACAGGACTACATCAAATTAGAAGGCTTCTGCACAGCAAAGGAGATCATCACAAAATGAAAAGACAACCTAACAATTTGGAGAAGATATTTGCAAACCATATATCTGGTAAGAGGTTAACACCCAAAATATATAAAGAGCTCATACATCTCAATGATAAAAGAACTAACAACCTAATTAAAAAATGGTTAAAAGATCTGAACAGACGTTTCTCTAAAGGAGATATACAGATGGCCAATAGGCACATGAAAAGATGTGCAACATCAACAATTATCAGGAAAATGCAAATCAAAACTATAATGAGAGGTCACCTCACACCTTTCAGAATGGGTACAATTATCAAAACAGGAAATAACAAGTGTTGGAGAGGATGTGGGAGAAAACGGAACTCACATACACTGCTGGTAGGAGTGCAAACTAGTGCGACCACTATGGGAAACAGTATGGAGGTTCCTCAAAAATTTAAGAATAGAACTACCATATAATCTAGCTATTCCACCGTTCAGTATTTATCTAAAGAACATGAAAACACGAATGTGTAAAGACACACACACCCATATGTTCATTGCAGCATTATTCACAATAGCCAAGACTTGGAAGCAACGTAGGTGCCCATCAAGGGACAAATGGATAAAGAAGATGAGGTATATATAAACAATGGAATACTACTCACCCATAAAAAAGGATAAAATCTTGCTATTTGGGACAACAAGGATGGACCTTGAGGGTATTATGCAAAGCAAAATAAGTCAGAGTGAGAAAGTCAATTACTATACGATCTCACTCATAAATAGAAGATAAAAACAACAAATAATCCCATAGAGACAGAGATTGGATCGGTGTTTCCCAGAGGGGAAAGTGGAAGGAGGAGGGCAAAAGGAGTGATTAGGCACATGTGTATAGTGATAGATTGTAACTAGTCTTTGGGTAGTGAACATTATGTAATCTACACAGAAATTGAAATATAATGATGCACAGCTGAAAAATTTATATACTGTTATAAACCAATGTTACTGCAATAAAAAAAATTAACTCAAAATGCATCGAAGACAAATATACGACCTGAAATCATAAAACTAGAAGAAAACATAGACAAAAAATCTCCTTGATATTGGTCATGGCAATGGTTTTATGGATATGACACCTAAAGCACAAACAACAAAAGCAAGAATAAATAAGTGGGACTACATCAAACTAAAAATCTACTGTAAGCAAAGGAAATAATCAACAAAATGAAAAGGCAATGTACAAATGGGAGAGCATATTTGAAAACTATATATCTGATAAGCAGTTAATATTCAAAATACCTAAAGAATTCATATAACTCAACAGCACAAAAACAAATAATTGAATTAAAAAATAGAGGACCTGAATAGATATTTTTCTGAAAAACACATACAAACAACCAAGAGGCACATGAAAAGGTGCTCAAAATCACTAATCATCAAAGAAATGCAAATCTAAACCACAATGAGATACCACCTCACACCTGCTAAAATAGTTATTAAAAAGACAAGAGATAATTTTGGAAAGAATGTGGAGAAAATGGAACCCTTGTACACTGTTGGTGGGAATGTAAATTGGTGCAGTCACTATGTAAAAAAGTATGGTATTTTCTCAAAAAATTAAAAGTAGAACCAACATACGATCCAGCAATCTTAGTCCTGAGTATATATCCAAAGGATAAAACCATTATCACAAAGAGATATCTGTACTTCCATGTTCATTGCATCATTATTCATCATAGCCAAGACACAGAAGCAAACTAAGTGTCCACTGATGGATGAGTGCATAAAGAAGATGTGGCATATATATGTGTGCGTCTATATACACATATATGTATACACACAGACAATGGAATATAAATCAGCCATGAAAAAGAAGGTAATTCTGCCATTTGCAACAACATGGATGAAACTTGAGGGCATTACACTAAGTGAAATAAGTGAAACAGAGAAAGGCAAATAGTGAATGACCTCACTTACATGTCGAAGCTAAAAAAAAAGCCAAACTCATAGAAGCAAAGAGCAGAATGGTGGTTGCCAGGGGCTGGGTGTGGGGGAAACAGGGAGATGTTGGTCAAAGTGTGTAAGTTTCCATTTATAAGATGAATAAGTTTTGGGGATCTAATATTCAGCATGGTGACTCCAGTTAAAAATACTTTACATTATATTTAAAAGTTGCTAAAAGAGTAGCTTTTAAAAGTCCTCACCGCATACACAAGATAACTGTAACTACATGAGACGATGGATGTGCTAACTAACCTTATTGTGGTAATCATTTTGCAATATATTCATATATCAAATCATTACTTTGTACATCTTAAACTTGCACGATATTATATGTCCACTTTATCTCAATAAATCTAGAGAAAAAAGAAAATTATACTAAACCTTAAAATATCAGACAATAACAAAGCTTTTAAAGTCTTACAAGTGTGGGAAAAGAAGGAAAACTTAAGGATTATTTTCATAAAATGTCTATGATATGATTCCAAAACATTAAAGAGATTGCACACAAGTGAATTTTTTTCTACTTCTATCCCATATTTCATCCATCAATGCAAATATAATCAGTAAAATATTAGCAATATGTACAAAAATGATTGTAAAATCATTCCAGTAGTAATTCAGTAATGAGATATCCATTTATATAATTCATCTATTAACCCAACTAGAAAATTATATAACTCTTACTACTGGTAGAAAAAAAAAGTGACAAAATTTGACACAATTCTGATTTACAAAAGAAAACACTACGTGTATTAGGAATGAATTGATATTTTCTTAACATGACTCATAAATGAGCAAGTTAATTGAGTAAAATTTAGAATCATTTCAACTGAATTTAAAAATAAAGGCGACTCTCTTCACTAGTATCAAATAAGTCTTTGAATTTATCAGAAATAAAATTAGGCAAGAGAAGTGACATAAGAATTAAAAAATGAGATATAATCTATTTCTAGTAGCAGTTTTATGAATGTGTATCTGGAAAACTACTGGAAATCACAAGAAAATAAAAACAAACGTAGGATACAAAATTAAAATTAAGTGATAATTAGGATTAATGCGTACAAATGATGATCTGTAAAAGAGAAATTAAAGAGAAAAACCATTTATAATGCCAACAACAACAAAACAAGTTAAATCATTTGACTAAAATTTAACAACAAATATGCAAAAGGTGAAATGAGAAACACAGGTAAACACTCCAGAAGACACCAAAGATGCTCTTTAAAAGTTAAAAGAAATAATATATTCTTGAAATGGAGACTCAATAAAAATGTCATTTTAAACTAAATAATTGCACTTAATTATACTAAATGTTAAAGTTAAATATTTGCACTTAACTGTAGTAAAGACAGTAATAGTTCTTTTCCTCCTCAGGAGCAGATTGAGAGTCTTTCTAAATTCCTCTGGCAATGTGAACAGGCAGGAAGGGCCGAGGACACTGGGGCCTGGCATGCTCTTCCCTGAGGATGCAGCCTTGTACACGGGAGAGCAAAGTTCTGCAAACTTAGAACCATACACTCCTCTATGACAACACAGAGAGTTTGTAACAAAATAGTCAGCCTTTCAACTTGCAAAAAGAACTGTGTCAAGTTAAAAGGATGTCATGGTAGTGACTTCAGGAAAGTTGGATGAGAGAATGCTCATAGGAAATACCAAATCACCAAACAAAGGATGGGAGGGAGTTGAGCAGACCTGTCTCTTTTTCTTCCCTATTTATTACTTCTAAAATTAAAATTCTGTAGTCATAGAGTGGCTTATTCCTTGGAACCAGGATCTTAGGATCTTATCTGGTTACATATTTTGTGAGCTCAGCAAGGTTACTAAATCTTTCTGAGTCTTGATGCCTCATGTGTAAAAGATAATGATCATTCTTGGTTGTTTCTTTGTGTGTATGGATTAGGAATAATTTCTTCAATGGATTTATCAAAGCTCTTGGTACCAAGTAGGTGTTTAGTAAAAGCAGCTATTTATTAAGTTAATGATGAAGATGGTACAATTAGCAAAGGCATTAGCTGTAGAATCACTAAGTAGAGAACTAGAGCAGAGATGCTTGATGGATCACAAATTGAACACTAGTGACAATATAATCATATTACTTTACAGTTAAAATAATTAGAGGATGCATTAAAAGCCCCATAAAAGAAAAATGAAAGTGAATCAGAATGAAGAAGAAAACTAATTGGAAGGAGTTATCAACTCTAAGTGTCTGAAAAGGTCTTGGAGAGCAGCTTTGTTAGAAAGCGATCCCAGAGATTGATTGATGTATTAGTTACAAAGGTGCATATATTTGAAAAAACATACCATATTGCATATTTTATGTATTTTTTTACCATATGAAAATCAGCCCTTAAAAGAAAAATAATGAATAACAGTACACATCAATAGCATGGTTACAATTAAAAAAAAGTGTTGGTAAGAATGGAGGATAATTGGAATCTTAGTAAATGACTAGTGAGATTATTAATGGCATGAGTGCTTGAGAAACTAGATTTTAGCAGTATCTACTAAAGCTGAACATATGCACACCCTATGACCTAGCAATTCCAATCTTACATGTATACCCAACAGTATGGTGTATGTAATTCTCCAAAAGACATGCGCAAGAATGTTCATAGCAGTGTTTATCATAAATAGCCAAAATCAAGATAGTCTACATGTTTATCAACAGCAAAATGGATAGATAAAATGTGGCATATATAGATTCCATTGAATCTATATAGCTATGAGAATGAACAGACTACCCACATGCAACACCTTGGATGAATATAAAAACAATGTTAAGCAAAAGAGCAAAATACAAAAGAGTACATAATGTGTGGCTCATTTATACAAAATTTAAAACCAGGTAAAATTCATCTATGGCATTGGAAATCAACAAAGTGGTTACCCTTAGATGGAATTTGCAGGGATTGATATGAGAAAGGAGGAGGAGTCAAAGGTGTAACAATGTTTTCTTTCTTGATTTGGGTGTTGGTTGCATAGGTGGGTTTACATTGTGAAACTTCAGTGAGCTGTAACCTTTATGGCTATGTTTGACTTCAGAAGAAAGGTTACACAGAATTTTAAAAACCTCACAACACTGACCGTAGGAAAGCCGCACGTGAGAAGGAATTAGAAGCCTTATATGAGGGAAGATTAACAGAGAGATCCAGGCTTTCCAGGGAAAGGATGGGAGGTGAGCAATGAGGATTAGAATGGGAGTGGGATGCAGAAAAACAGACAAACGAAAACTCTCTCAGAAAGAGAGTCAGAGATCAGATATAAAAAGTGTTAAGATTAATCTAGCTCAGTTCCAGGCAAGTGGGGTAGAAGTGAAATGTTGAGGCTTGTTTGTTTTTTTCAAGGGGTGGGGAAAGGTAGCATTATTTCTAGGGAATCCATCTAACATTTAGCAGCAGGGAAAGAGGGACCAACATGGAACCAACATGGTACTGACAGGTAAAAGTAGGCTACACTGGCCAAGTGTTATATAAATTAGTCCTGAGCTTTCTGCTGTCTTGATCTGCAGCACACTGGGAAAGATGAAGACAGATCAGGAAACCAAAAGACACAGACAAAATGGGGACAGCAGGTTGCCTTACTTGTTTAACTATTTTTACTACAGCGTTCAAGCCCTCAGCCTTCCCAAAGCTGCAGCAGAGACTAGAGCCAAATCCTACCCCCATGAGAACTACCTACGTCCTGTACATCAGATCTCTTAGAGGTTAGGAGACAGATCAGTTTACGTGCAATTTCAAGGTGTTCAGCAGAACACTTGGCCTGGGCAAGATTTATTAATAGATTCTCTCCGGGATGTGAATAGCAATGATTGTCATATTCTCAGGTACGCCTGTTCCATTAGGTGTTTAGAAGCAAATTTAAAATTGAATTAATGATCATTTTTATTTGCTTGATCCATAAGATTTAAGATCTCCTTACTGAAAAATAAAACAGGGTTTTTAGTCAGTGCAGTTAGATATTTCCTTGTTACTTACTTCTATTTCCGCCCTCATAAATATTTGGGGCTTTTCTTTACCACAGTTAAACATGTTATTGTTCTAGTCTATTTTTCCCACAGAACTGAAGAACAGCCATGAAATAGACACTCCACAGAAACTTGACATATTACTAAACCGTTTGTGTTCTTCTGTATTTGATAATGCTATCAAATATGAGGTACCTGACCTATTTCAGTGTCAGTTTACAGTTACCAGGTGTCCTTAATACTTTAAGAATGTAATTGCAAACAAAGACAAACTGGATTATACCAGTTCTTCCTATAGATGAACAAAATATTCATTGTAGTTATTTGTTGTTCAAATACCTTTAGTAACATGAGGAGCATAAAGGATTTAGGTAAACAAGATATTCAGTTCTTCAAAAGGTGAGATCTGGAAATTAGATTGTTATGCTGTGAAAATGAGAAGTCAGGAACATTCTGTTTTACAAAGGCTTTTCCACACATTATATAATTTGTCTTGGTTTCCTTTGAGAACGCAGATTTAGTACACCCCAGAGGCCATCTGTTTTCTGCAGATGTTCATTGTCTGTGTGCAGAGCCCCATGGTCGTGTAATTAGGGATTTGTCATTGCGGCGTTCTTGTGTAGTTAGGTGTAAATAATATTCAAAGTAAATATAATTCTTTATAGTTGACATAGCATATCCACATATATGGTGTTATATGATCATACTCAAGAGTCCAGTGAAATAATTACCTCATTTTAAAGAGGAGGAAGTGCTGTGATGCAGAATTTAAGTTACTTTCCTGATACCACACAGTCAGCAACTGAAACTTGAACCCAGAACCTCGTGTGCTTTCCAAGACCCTTCACCATCTTAGTTTTTCTAATTCCCTTATTTAAGGAATGTAGATTATTTCATTCAATACCTGCAATAGTTGGTATGTGATACATATATGGGCAGAGATAATTATCATAGAGCACATTTAAAATGTCTTGGGAAATAATCATATAAATAACATCTAAATTTAAAGCAAAATATGTTTTTGAGACATATGAAATTTAGAATCCAGAGAAAAAGGAAATATGGTTACGTTGCATTATAATGAATATAAAAATACAGAATTTTACTTTCAAAATTCTACTTACCATATCATCAAAAGTATATACAAATTTTAAATACACTGTGTATATTTTATTTATATGTATGATATGTTCAATATCTTCCCTCTAGACCAATTCTATAAAGAAGTTTATAAGTTTAAGTGATGGAAAATTAGATGAAGAACATTCCAAAATCCAGGAAAAAAATTACACGATTTCTACTTGTGAGAGGTAAGGTTAAGGTCAAGTTACAGGAAAGATACTCCTGCATCTATGACTTGCCACTGATCTTTGAATCTGTTCTTATCTATGCCTGGAATGCTTTTCCTCCAGCGATCCTATCCGTTCTCACCCTCACTCCCCTCAGATCTTTGTTTGAATGTCACTCTTTCATTTGAGACCTTCCCTGGACACCTTATTTAAAAGTGTAACCCTACTCTCAGAAATATTTATTCTTCTTATTTTACTATATAGCATATATCGCAGTCTAACATCCTATACATTTCATTTATTGTCTGCATCCTCTTACTAGAATGTACGCTTCATGGTGGTAGAGTATATTTTGGTCTGTTTTGCTAACTGTTGTATTCCTAGTACCTAGAAAAGTGGCAGGTACTGAGTTGGTATTGAATAAATAGCTTATTACACAAAAGAAGGAAGAAAGGATGAAAGGAATGAAGGGAGGAAGGCAGAAAGATGTGGAAAAGGACAATATTTTGCATATTACCTTTGTAAGAAAGTAGCATTGGTAGCATCAACTGTTAATTCCTGCTGTTAATTAATATCGCTGGTACTACTCATAGGTCTAAAGAAAAAGCATTCAGGAGAGAAAAAAATAGAGAAAGAAATGAAGGAAGGCTCATGAAGGTCATAAAGGAAAGTAATATAAATGACCAACCAGAACTGGCCTTGACAGTTTTCATTATTTTGTTTGATCCTCATAAGGAATCTTCAAGGCAAGGAAACTTGAGGATTGCCAAAGGATACTGAGAAATTTAAGCTGGAGACAGTGCTAGCCCAAGCACCCAGAAGAGCCTAAGGATGGAGACAGAGTGAGACGCAAAGGAGAGTATAAAGTCAGGTTTCCAATGCTCAATCCTAGGCTTTTTGAAGTTTTCTGGAGACAAAGAAAAGAATGAAGAATGAAGGAAGGAAAGTAAATCATATATCACTTCGAAATGTTTGCCAGGGTATTTTTTGGCCGTGTCATAATTTATTCTTGCAAAGATACTTTCATTTCTATTTGAAGATTGATGTACACATTGATAAACTATGACCTAAATAAGCACAAGATTATTTGCATTGAAACAATAGCATACATATTATTACCATTTCATTTTTTAGAAATTTTTCCAAAGAGAAGGATCAGAGACTCGTATGAAGACATAGTAAGTACATTTACTTCAGCTTGGCATATGCAGTGGGATGTAAATATTTTGCTCTATTACCAATAAGAATAAATAAGCTATGTAGAGTCATTAATAAGAGATTATTTTAGAGACTTACCTAGAACTTTGCTGTAGTATGAATTCCATTCTCCCCAGTAGGATTGAAATATATAATCTTGCAGAGAATAAGATATGGTATTTTTGACCCTTTCACCAAAGGTCATCTGATCAGTGAGCTCTGACAGAGCTGCAGGTACATAGGAGGCAGGTGCTGGATTTTTCCCACAGTGTCTCTCCACTGTTGAGGCTGGAGAGAACCTCAATGTGTACATAAATGGAATTCCTAATTTCAGAGCAACCAAGTCCCCACAGATTGTTACTGGGTCTGAGACCAATACATCAAAACCACCTTTCTGAAGTCTTGCCATTAACTTGGGGTTGTTTAATATTCCATCACAGATTTGTATATTAATTTGAAAAAAAGTATCTAGGAGTTTTCCTAGTTCTTTGTAGAAGGTCCAGAGTGTGAGAGGAGTTGGTCTATGGTCTATCCACAGCATTATCATATGTTCAATTAAGGAATCTATATTGCTCTTCTTGTAGGAAATAGGTATCTCCTCAAAATTCACAGGAAGTTCAGAACTGGATTTGATGAATAGAGTTGCTGATGAAGCCAGTACAGTCACATTGTGATTTCTTTGAATCAACTCTTCCAAAATGATCTTAATATTTAACCAATGACTACCATCTGTTGGCCAAATTAACACATTCCCACTTAGAACAATTTCAGTCACAATCAAATTAAAAACCAGCAGCTGGAAAAACTTCTTAGGCATGGTGATATCCATTATGGAAACCATCCTATTGTAGACCTTTTAAGATGAAAAGAAACTTTCAAAGTATACTTAGGTAGATTTTTCTCAAATAAAATAATATTTACTATGATGGCCACACATTCATAGGTCTATTGATCTATAGATTAAAAATAAAACAATGTAATTCAAATTTATATATACATTAATATGATTATTCTAAAAACAGCAATGAAATCTGGTCCTATTTTAAACACAAAGAAGCAGGTAGGTTATAAGCTTGGTATCTATGTACTCTGTGATAATAATTATGATTTATAAAGTGTCTTCAGTTTAATGTATATTTCCAAAACTTAGGTTAAAAAAAACAATTCTTACTGCTAACGCCACTTTTTCAATACTTATACTGACTTCAAGTTGGATATCTTCTTTATACGGCATTTTTACATGCATTTTCTAATTCACTGTTTTTCACAAAATCTTGTGTGACAGAAGTTATTTACTCCATTTCACAGATGATGAAATTAATGTTGAGTTGCATGCCCAAAAACATATGACAAAGTAGTACAATTGGGACTATAATCATAACATCATTTGACTCCTTGTTGGATTTCTACAGTATTATGCCTCATCTTTGTTGTTTTAGGAACTTCGGCAATGCACAATGACCAGCATTATCGTCGCTTTTCCATGGCTAATATTTTGGAAGAAAAATTAAAATAACCTTCACTTAGAGGAGCCTTGCTCAAATATTTCAAGATGTTTTAGAGTAATTGGTTGATAGAGTAAATTACTACACAATTGATAGAGGATAGTTTTCTTTTCTGATCAAGCAAATTGATCATTGCCTCCTTGTTCAGGGAATTTTTCACTTTCTTCCACATGACATCTTCACACACAAATCAAGGAGATACGCCCTGGCACTACAAGGAACCACATGATTTTTTACTCACAGCTGTATAGTAGCTTAAGTTAGGTGGACTCTAGAGTTCAATAGCCCCAGATTCAAAAACTGTCTTTTTATAAGCTTTGTGACCTGGGCAATTACCTAGACTCTCAGCCTTGGTTTTCTCATGAGTAAATGAGACATAATGATGTCAGTTATATTACTTTGTGGATTTAGCAAAATTGCTTTGCAAACTGCTTGGTTTACAGTAAGAGTTTAGTAATGTTAGTAGTTTAATAAATAAACCTAAAGATTCATCAGTAAATCAGTGGGCTAGCTACAGAATGAATGGCTTGATATGGCTATAATAATACCTATCAGTTGGGATTCTTAGTGAAAGCCAAACTGAACAAGAGCATCTATAAATTGATGCTATTTTAAAAGTTAAAATTATTTGAAGCTGCCATTAAAAAGAGAAAATAAGAACAAATAAAGTGATTAAAAGAATAGAAACCAGGAAATAAGAATGGAAACTAAGTGGTGGGTGTTCTTTTCACTCTGTTGCCTTCGAATTGTGTAATTTCAGGCCCTTGAATAACAAAAGGAACAGGAAGACAGAGAAAGGGAAAAAGAGGAGAGAGAAGAGAAGCTTTTAGAATTATTGTATTTGTCTCCTTTCAAGAGTCAGCATCAATTTGGGTATCGTGGCAGTACCTTTAAAATTAATTAGATTTTGAAACAAAACAGCAAAGAAAAGAGCATGGATAATCTTGAGCGTCATTAAAAGAGGCCTAGTGAAAAGAATTTGAAACATCTTCATAAAGAAATCTGTTGTTACCATGATCTTCCAATAAACAGGAGACAAAACACAACAGCATACAAGGCATGACAGAAAGTCTATCTATAAAATACTTAGATTTGTCCAATTATTGAGGTCCATGTAAGTAGAATATAATAATTAATTGGCAACTATTCACTAGTGATAGCTATGCTAGCACTTAGAAGCTTATTAAAGTATATCCTAGAATCTCAAACACATGTGAGTACCCCTAAATTATCCTGAATAAAAACAAAATTGAAGAGTTTGTCAAAATTGACCATAGTGGAGCCATTTTAAAATGGAATCAGAGCTGCCTTTCCAGAGAAAATATCTTACAGTCTTTTTTTTTTTTTTGAGGAAGATTAGCCCAGAGCTAACATCTGCCACCAATCCTCCTCTTTTTTGCTGAGAAAGATTGTCCCTGAGCTAGCATACATGCTGATCTTCCTCTATTTTATGTGGCACACCTGCCACAGCATGGCATGCCAAGCTGTGCATAGGTCCACCCCCAGGATCCAAACCAGCGAACCTCGGGCCTCCAAAGAGGAACATGTGAACTTAACCACTGTACCACCAACCACTCCCTATCTTGCTATCTTGATCCTTGGACTGGACCAAACCTTTGGACTGGGCCAAAATAGCAATTGTTTTACAGGCAATTCTTTTTTCTTTTTTAAAATTGGCACCTGAGCTAATGTCTGTTGCCAATCTTTTTTTTCTTTTATTTATTCTTCTTCTCTGCAAAGCCCCTCATTACATAGTTGTATATTCTAGTTGTAGATCCTTCTGGTTGTGCTATGTGGGATGCTGCCTCAGCATGGCCTGATGAGCAGTGCCGACTCGGCTCCCAGGATCCAAATCAGTGAAATCTCAAGCTGCCAAAGTGGAACGCACGAACTTAACCACTCAGCCACGGGGTTGGCCCCTGAGCAATTATTTGAGAAGTTAACAAACAAATGGACATTCTGATCTGAAAAACTCGTGGTTATGGATTTTCTGAAGATAGAATCAATAGTCATTCAATGTTTAGCCAAGACTAGCTCTCTGCCTCCAGCTCCAATTAAAATTTTGGAATACAACCTCCCTTCTGTGCCTTTAAAAGCCTCTGACTTTTACTCCCTAGTGGGACACTGTTTGAGTTTCTGCCTGAATCTGTGCTCCCTGAATTGCAATTCTTGTATCCCAAATAAACACTTTGCTTCTGGTGTCTATTTTTGCAGATTGACAAATTCAAGGAGTTAACTTGCCACTGTTAAGTGGTTTCTTCAGGACAGTAAAATAAGTGTCTAATTTAGTGAAGAATAATAGGAGAAAAAAGAACTAAATAACAGCTGACTTTTTTTTTTGTTTTCAGATTATACTTAGATTTTAAAGTGTTTAATCTCATTGGCATCAATGTAGATGTCTGTTACATTTATTCTCTGGTTTCTTGTATGCCTAAAATGCTTCATAATTGCATATTCAAAAAATTATAAAAAGATAAAAAATAAATTATATTTGGGGATGTATGTAGGTATAACCTTAGATTTAAATTTCCATCAAAGGAAAAAATAATAATTCTTGCCAACTATGTCTGATTTCATGACAAAAATGAGTTTCAGTAATATAAAATTATCACATATTTGTTTTCTTTATGGATTCATTTATAGTTATGCTGAATTAGAGTTGAATAATAGCACAGTAGGATTATCATTCTGGAGACAGTGTTGGTTCAGCTCGTTCAACCCCATCATTTTATATGTAAGAAAATTGATCGAGGGAAGTTTAAATAATCTCAAAGTCACAATGCTAGTCAGTGGCAGATTAGACAAATGCGTAAGTACTCTAGCTCACAGTCTGATATTCTTCCTTCTATATTCTACTTTTTATGTATTTATTTGTTTTGGTAAGGAAGATTGGCCCTGAGCTAACATCTGTGCCAATCTTCCTCTTTTCCTTGAGGAAGATTGTTCCTGAGCTAACATCTGTGCCAATCTTCCTCTATTTCGTATGTGAGACTCTCCCATAGCATGGCTCAATGATTAGTGTGTAGGTCCATGCCCAGGATCCAAACCCACAAACCTTGGGCCACCAAAGTGTAGTCCACCACCTTAAACTCTATGTTACCAGGTGGGCCCCAATATATTCTACATTTTAAATCCAATAATTAGGATATATTTTATAACACTAAAAGTTAGAAAAAAGTTACATTTCATTATTGTGAATATTTGAAAATATGACATCTTAAACATAACTAATGAGCCCAGAAAATAATATTAAAAAATTCCTATGAAACATCAATAAATGAGTATCATGAGTGATAAAAAAGTCAGCTATAGAGAAGTTGCACCAATTAGAATATTGTCCTTGTACTTTAAATCAAATTCTCATTTTTATTCCAATCTCTGCCTACTTTGAAAGGGAGGGCTCCAAACAGTAATAAAAGAGATGTAAAATTCTCAGAATCATATTTAATAAGATTCGTGCATAACACTTGCTGGAGAATGTTTAGTCCAACTGTATAAAATTAATTTAGAATTAAAGTTTCTTAAAATATGTATAATGCTATGAGTTTGAAATGAGAATCCTTAAAACCGACATTTTTGTTTGAAAGTTCTTTCTTCCAATTTTTCCCCCCAAAGACATGCCTTGGCTTGAAAGTCTCTTCTTTCTGTGTGCTCTATGAGCATTAGAATGGACACCTAGAATTTAATTGCTCTGATTCATTTCTCATTGTCTCTCAGACTTAGAGACGGCCCAGTGGCAACAAAAGTATAGAAACCAGCCTTCCCACTGTTTTAGGAACTTAAGTAATCAACTCTTGGTAACCTTAACCTTTTAGCCTCACAATAGTGCTTTAATTTTATTTGAGTTCTTTGACTGGCATTTACTTAATTCTTTTAAAAGCTTAAATTTATATGTGCTTTCTTTTTTCCCTTTATTTTGTTGTATATTAACTGAGTATCTTTCTAGATCTTTCTTTTTAACTGAATGTCTCTGTCAAATTCTTCACCACTTTCTTGATTGCAATCTCAGGCAAATTACTCAGTCTCTTCATTAAAAAATGGGGGAGATTCTTTGGAGTTTTCTGTATATAGAATCATGTCATCTGCAAATCATGATGGTTTTAGTTCTTACTTTCCAATTTGAATACTTTTTGTTTCTTTGTCTTTCCTAATTGCTCTGGGTAAAACTTTGAATACTATGTTGAATAAGAGTGGTGAGAGTGGGCATTAGAGGAATACCTTTCAGTGTTTTACTGTTGGGTATTATTATGTTAGCTGTGAGTTTGTCAATTATGGTCTTTATTACATTGAGATACTACCCCTCTATACCCATTTTACTGAAAATTTTTATCATAAATGGATGCTGAATCTTGTCAAATGCTTTCTTTGCATCTATTGAGATGATCATGTGATTTTTATTCTTCATTTTCTTAATGTGAGGTATCACATTGATTAATACACAGATATTGAGTCATTCCTTCATCCCTGGAATAAATTCCACTTGATTGTGGTTTGTGATCCTTTTTAATGTATTGTTGCATTTAATTTGCTGATACTTTGTTGAGGATTTTTGCATCTATGTTCATCAATGATACTGGTCTGTAATTATCCTTTCTTTTTTGTGTTGTCCTTGTCTGATTTTAGTATCAGGGTAATATTAGCCTGGTAAAATGAGTTATGAAGTGAAAACTCTAAAGAATCCACCAAAAAACCATCATAAATAATTAACGAATATAGTAAAGTTGTGAGGATTAAAATCAATGTACAAAAATCAGTTGTGTTTCTATACACTAACAACAAACTAGCAGAGAAATCAAGAATACAATCCCATTTACAATCATAACAAAAAGAATAAAATACCTAGGAATAAATTTAGTCAGGGAGTTGAAGGACCTATACATTGAAAACTATAAGACATTGAAAAAATTGAAGAAAACCTAAAGAAATGGAAAGATATTTCATGTTCATGTATTGGAAGAATTAATATAGTTAAAATATCCATATTACCCACATCAATCTACAGATTCAATACAATCCCAATTAGAATTTCAATGAAATTTTTCATGGAAATAGAACAAAGAATCTTAAAATTTATATGGAACAAGAAAATACCCCAGATGGCCAAGGCAATCTTGAGAAAAAAGGACAAAGCTGGAGGTGTCACACTCCCTGATTTCAGCATGGTACTGGCAGAAAAATAGACACACAGATCAATGGAACACAACTGAGAGCCCAGAAATAAAACCACATATCTATGGACAGCTGATTTTCAACAAAGGAGCCAAGAACATACAATGGAGAAAGAAAACTTTATGCAGTAAAAAGTTTTGGGAAAACTGGACAGCCACATGCAACGGATGAAAGTACACCATTATCTTAAATCATACAGAAAAAATAACTCAGAATGGATTAAAGACTTGAATGTAAGTCTCCCAGAAGAAAAGATAGACAGTACACCCTTTGACATCAACCTTAGCAGTAAGTATCTTTTTGACTGTCTCCACAGTCAAGGGAAACAAAATAAAAAATTAAAAAATGAGACTATATCAAACGAAAAATCTTTTGCATGGCAAAGGAAACCATCAACAAAATAAAAAGACAACCTACCAATTGGAAGAAGATAATGGCAAACCATATATCAGGCAAGGAGTTAATATTAAAAATAAATAAGGAACTGATACAATTCAACCACAAAAAAATAAACAACACACAAAATGAGCAACGGATTTGAACAGACATTTTTCTAAGAAGATATACAGATTGCCAACATGTCCATGAAAAGATGTTCAACATCACAAATGCAAATCAAATGCAAATGTTCAGTTTGCATTTGTTCAGTTCAATTTGTTGAACTGCAAATGTTGAACATGCAAATGTTCAGTTCAATTTGCATTGATTTGCATCAAATGCAAATCAAAACTACAATGAGATATCACAATACCCTCATTAGAATAGCTATTATTAAAAAAACAATAAAAATTGTTAGAGAGGATGGGGAGAAAAGGGAACCCTCATACACTGCTGGTAAGAATGTAAATTCATGCAGCCACTATAGAAAACAGTATGGAGATTCATCAAAAAATTAAAAATAGAAATGCCATATGGGGGCTGGCCCCATGGCTGAGTGGTTAAGTTTGCATGCTCTACTTTGATGGCCCAGGGTTTCACCAGTTCAAATCCTGGGCATGGACATGGCACTGCTTATCAAGCCATGCTGAGATGGCATCCCACATCCACAACTAGAAGGACCCACAACTAAAAATGCACAATTATGTACCAGGGGGCTTTGGGAGAAAAAGGAAAAATAAAATCTTTAAAAAAAAAGGAAAGAAATGCCATATGATTCAGCTCTTACACTTTTGGGTATTTATCCAAAGAACACAAAAACACTAATTTGAAAAAATAAAGGCACCTCTGTGTTCATTGCAGCATTATTTACAATATCTAAGACTTGGAAACAACCTAAATACCCATCATCAAATGAATGGATGAGTACAATGGAATACTACTCAGCCATAAAAAAGATGAAATCTTACCATTTCCAACAACATGGATGGATTTTGAGGGTATTATGCTAAGCAAATACGTCAGAGAAAAACAATTACCATATGACTTCACTCATATGTGGAAGATAAACAAACACTTAGATACAAAGATTACATTGTTGTTTACCAGTGGAGAAAGGTGTGGGGGGAGGACAAAAGGCATAAAGGGGCATGTGTGTACAGTGACCAGTAGCAACTAGACTTTTGGTGGTAAATGCAATGTAGTCTTTACAGAAGTCAAAATATAATTATGTACCTCTTAAATTTATATGTCATAAGCCAGTGTTACCTCAAAAAAAGTGGGGAGAGGGGCCAGCCCAGTGACACACCAGTTAAGTTTGCACGTTCTGCTTCGGCAGCCTGGGGTTCACTGGTTTGGATCCCAGGCACGGACCTATGCACTGCTTAGCAAGCCATGCTGTAGCAGGCATCCTACATATAAAGTAGAGGAAGATGGGCATTGATATTAGCTCAGGGCCAATCTTCCCCAGCAAAAATAGGAGTATGGGTGACAGATGTTAGCTCAGGGCTAATCTTCCTCAAAAAAAAATAATGGGGGAGAGGGGCTGGCACAGTGGCATGGAAGTTAAGTTCATGGACTCTGCTTTGGCAGCCTGGGGTCCAGATCCTGGGCATGGACCTGCACACTGCTCATCAAACATGCTGTCATGGCATCCCACAAACGAGATAGAGGAGGATTGGCACAGATGTTAGCTCGGCAACAATCTTCCTCAAGCAAAAAGAGGAAGATTGGCAACAGATGTTAGCTCAGGGCCAATCTTCCACAGCAAATACAAAACAAAAGTGAGAGAGAATAATGGTGCCTATTTCCTAGAGTTGTGAGAATAGAATGAAAAAATGCATGTAAATTATTCACAATAACATCTCTGCTCAGTAAGTGTTAGCTATATATAGCATTGTATGGAGAGAATCTTACTTTAAAGATGACCAGTGCAAGCAGATCTCCTCACCTAGACCCACGTCCTCTCTTCCACGCCTCGAACCATGGGCTGTAGGGCAGCTGAGCTTTGGCGCAGATGTACCCAAACACTGCAAGTTCCTCCACAAGTGTCAGTCACGTTCAGTCTCGGGGTATGTCACAAATGATCTTTTGCTAATAAGATATTCAGTACCAAAGTTCACAAATGACTAAGAAATACACGGATATAAAACTCAAGATTATACCCCTAAAAATTATAGTCTCCATTCTCCTTCATTGAGTAGGAGCAAAAAAGAATGATAGCTCTCTGGGAATTATGCGTGCCCCACATCAAATTCTACCTCGGATGCCATGCCTATGGCTGTCATCTGGCTCATGGGTCATTGTGAAAAAGGGAATCCTACCAGAGGCATTTGAAAGATTCTAACCCATCAAGATTAATTTACATTAAAAAAAATAGAGGAAGAAAGGAAGGAAAGGGAGAGCGAAGCAAGGGAAAGACTAGGAAGAAAAAACCAATCCAAATGGAAAAGTATTACTCTTCAAGGAAAGGTCTCCAATGCATTTTTTTCTTCTATAAAATGACTTCTGGAAGTCAAGCACTATGAAGATATACACATTCAAATTTCTTTCATTTCTAGTACTTTATTTTACATTTATTACCTGTGCTCTGTGAATAGTTCATGTAAAGATATGAATATTATAGTCATAATTTTCTTTGAAGATCTGTTCTTTTTCCAGTTTAATTTAATATATGTGTAAGATAGTCTATTGTTATCATAGATGACATTAGTTAGAAATTACTCACTTAATTATTCATATATAATAAAATTGTGTATTTATATAAATCTAATGTATGAAGATTATTCACACACACAATAAAAGGTATTTTTTGTTATAGGCTATCAACTTTTTTTTTGTGGCTATCAACTTTTAACAAACATATTTCAAATCTGTAGAAGCCTTTTCTTTTATGTAAGTTAAAGGTTGCTTATGAAACTCTCGTAGGACCAGAAAGCTATCCTCAAGCATATCATCCCAGGCAGCAGAGTCACCTGAGGACCTAGGCTTAAAGCAATAGCAAGTTCCCTAGTGACAATATGGCCCGATTAAACTGCATTCAGCAAATTAAAAATGGGCGAGAAATATAATAGCAGATTTCAAAAGTTAAATCTATTAGAAGAAAGAAAAAAGGTCCCCAAGAAAGTTTAAATCTAAAATATTCAAATAATTGATGGATTTGCACCTGAAATCTTAAAAGCAGAAAAATTTTCCTAGAAGCTTTGGTGTCAGAAAGACTTTAGTTTGAAAACTATTTTCTCAAACTATTAGCTATATGATTTTATTTTAACATGTTTGATATTTCCAAGCCTCAGTATTGTGATGGTTTTTCCTTCACAAATTCATTGCAAGGATTAAGAGATATAATACGTGAGAAGCACTTATTATAGCATCTAGTGCATAGGAAGAGGGAACAAATGTTAGCTGGTATTATTATAATGATATCCATGAGTTTGACACAAATACCCATCACTTGAAATAAAAGAAGTAATTTTGAAATTATAATATCCAATTCCTAGCAATTAGCAGAGATTAAGGGCTCAGTGCATTTCACTACAGAAAAGTAATCTTACAGAAAGTTGTCCTATTTATTTACTCAGTTGTAGCAATTTGAGACTTGAATAGATATGGATTCACTGCAATGACTTTAGAGTATTCAAGCTAAAGTAAAAGATACATTCAAATTACACATTGGAAAGAAGATATTTTTATAAGTCAGTTCCATCTACCATTCTCATTTATCATAGTATATATATAAATTCTTACACAAAAATACTCTGTCATGTCAGTACCTTTTCTTCTTACCTGGTCTTTTGACTATGAGTGCTGATGTCCCTGGGCATCAGTAAGAATATGGCATTTTAGTAAAAGCAAACTTAAGTAGTTATTTTAAGCTGGAAGAGTGTAATTTGATAAGAAATATGATCAAAAACAGGATAAGAACATTTTTAGAAATCTTCATTACATTACCATGAACACATTGTTAAGAAAGATTAGTCTCATGTATTAAGACTGGGAGAATAGTGTGGTTTTATTACCAGCACTAACTTACAAGCAATATACAATGGAGCATGTGATTCTGAGACTGCCAGCATGGGAAGGTTTATCTCTATCTCGGGATAATCTCACCAATATGAATAAGGAGCATCATAATCATGATAATTATCGTTTCAAGGTTGAGAACGAGTAGGTGATAAAAACATAAGTGATGAAATAAAAATGCAAATGTATTGTGAACAAGGAACATTCCATGTACATTCTTCTATTCATAACTGAGATGCACATCTTTAGTTGTCACTATTAATTTACTGCATGCATGAGGAGATTAAAGGGTTTTTCCAGATCTTGACACCTTCATTGCCTCATAAAATTGAAATCTCTTTATTCTCTTTCTCCATTTTGAAGATTCACTTTTAGCCCTATAATGTTGACCATTCACTTCTATCTTCATAGGATAGTTTATAATCATCGTAGTAGCTATGCTTATTCTCTCTGAATGACAGAACAACAAAGTCTTTGTTTACATTCCATAAGATAAACATCTATTTTTGAATTTCGGAGCAGGTATTTAACATATCCAGAGGAGACGATGACTTTTGCTGATTATCAGTTGGCTCCCCAGGTTTGGTCATACTCATCCACCTTTAGTAACTCCCTGTCATTCTACACTAACCTATGCATAGCTATTTTGATTGCTATAGATCAATTTTACAACTATTTTAGAATAGAGGTTTGTAGAAAAGAAGCCAGTGTGTCAATAGCTATCACTACAGAGGAACATCAAATTTTCTCATTTCATGCAACTCACTGTTTTGTACATTGGACTTTGTCATCTTTAAATAATTTTAATACCATTTAGAATTTTCCTTCAGTAGCTGGTAAACATCTCTAGACCTCACAAATTCTGCTTAGCAGACAACACTGCAGTTTCTGCAGTATATGCAAAATAATGTTCAATTGTTTGAATATTCTTTGAATTATGGTTTTATTATTATGTTAAAAAAATGAAGGCACGAAAATTAATTTATTGGTGTTAATGAAGAGAAGTTAAAGCCTCAAAACTTAGTAGCAATCAGAGAAACACAGCTTGTCAAAAGTGGGAAACATTCCACCTCTATCTGAGTATCACTGGGGTTAAATGTTTGTGAGGTTTATCATAAAAGCAAAGTAAAATATTGAATATATAACATCTAAGACTACGTACAAAATACAGGTGTAATTATGTATGGTGAAATGAAGAAAATAATAATATTTACAATCTTTAAGTCCACTGCTTGACTTTAAATCATTTGATTTTTTACACTTCTTGAAATATGTATGAATGCCATGCATGTAAGAGGAAAGCAGAAAATGTGGAAATGAGGTTACTGTCAGAGAGAAAAACTTATATGCATACCATCCTTATGTAGATGGCACTTAAATCTCTAACCCATGACACTCCCTCTGAGATCTCACCACATATATCCTACTGCTTACTGGACTTCTCCACCAGATATTCCCCAAAGCACCTCATATGTAACATGCCTAAAGTTGAATACATTATTCCAATTCCCAAATTTGCTCTCTCCCATATTTGCTATCAGTTTACTGTACCATTTATCATTTACTGAAGTCCGAAATCTTGATACCATTTTAATCTCTTCTTTACCCCCCTTAACACTCCTCACCAATAAACCCACACATACATAGTCAATTAATTTACAGCAAGGGACCAAGAATATGCTATGGAGAAAGGACAGTCTTTTCAATAAATGGTGTTGGGAAAACTGGGTGGTCACATGCAAAAGAATGAAACTAGACCCCTATCTCACACCATACACAAAAGTTAACTCAAAATGGGTTAAAAACGTGAATGTTAGACCTGAAGCCATAGAATTCATAGAATAAAAGAAGACATAGGCAGTAATTTCCTTGACATCTCTCTTGTCCACGATTTTTCGGATTTGACACCAAAAACAAAGGCAGCAAAGTAAAAATAAACAAGTGTGACTACATCAAAATGAAAAGCTTCCACATAGCAAAGGAAACCATCAACAAAATGAAAAGCAACCTACAGAATGAGAGAAAATATCTGCAAATCACATACCTGATAAAAGATTAATATCCAAAATATATAAAGAACTCAACAATTCAATATCAAAAAACAGTCTATTTTTTTAATTTTTATTTTTCAGAATACCACTGTCTCCTGTCACATACATACAGTCGATTTTCTTTATACTATCTCTGTACTTCATACTTATTCCATTACTCATTTCATTCATATTAAAAAATTCCCTTTTTTGTCTGACTTCTTTGCTTGTCTATGAAATGACAATGACGTGAAATGACATTGAAACCAGGAACTTCATCTTAGTCTTTATTGTAACCTCCCTGTTTTAGGAAATGCCTAGTAAACAGTAGGAAACCTGTGAGCAATGATCAGAGATTGTCCATATACATAATGTTTTTAAACACACACACAAAGGTCTGTATTAATAATGGACTTGTTGAAAGCTTAATCTCTCTCAGCTTTCCCCAAATACTATTGAAGATTCTAGGCAATTTCTATTTTCAGTGTAATATCTAAATGAGTATCCAGTCCCACTTTTAAGCTAAGGTATTTATCACTATATCTTATCCATAAAAAAGCTTAATTGGTATCTTCAAATCTATAAAGTTAGAAAACAACACACTGTAGTTACAAAGCATATTGTGTTTTATCTTCTTTCCTGCTATCATATGATCATGATCAATATGTAGAACTAAAAAGAATAACCATAGGGAAATAAAGAAGAGGTGATAGAAAGCTCTGTTTTTTCAATTTCAAATAATAATAAAAATATTATTACATACCCAAGGCTTTACTGTAGTAGGAATCCCATGATTTCCAAAGAGTATCAAACATGTAGTCCTGTAGATGGTAGGAGATGAAATTTCTTATTCTGTCAGTAAAAGACATCTGGTCGTTGAGTTCTGATAAGATAGCAGGAACATAGGAAGGAGGGTATGGTACCTTCCCACAGTGCTTTTCTACTGTTGAGGCAGGAGAAAACCTCAAAGAGTACATAAATGGAATTCCCAGTTTTAAAGCTATTATATCACCACAAGGAATTACTGGATCTGATACCAGGACCTCAAATTTGCTTTTCTTCAGCTTTTCCATCAGCTTTTCATTTTTGAGAACACCATCACAGATTTCTTGACATACCATGTGGAAGTCCTCAAGGACTTTGGCTATCTCCTGATAGAATCTCCAAATGGTTGAAGGAGAGGGTCTATTTTCCATCCATGTCAAAACAAAGTCCTTGATAACGCTTTCTATTCTTTCTTTGCTAAAGGGTACCTTATATGTTTCAAATGTTGGAGATGAGTTTGAGGTTGGCACGATGAAAAGTGCACCAGAGGCAACTAGGACAGTCACATTATGTTCTTTTTTAATCAATTCATCGATAATTATCTTAACATTTAGCCAATGACTACCTTCCATTGGCCAAATGAGAACATTCCCACCAAGAGTGATTCCTAGGAGACTTATCTGAAGAGACAGCAGCAGAATGCTCTTGTTTAACATGATGTGGCTTGATGGAGAAGATTTGATGAGATGCGTCACAAATGAATTTCTCTGCTTTTCAAAGTAAAAAGGAAAGACAAATTATTTTTCAATTTTGATTCAAACCATTGATACCCTTAAGAGCCTTCTCTTTACTAAAGATATTAGCCATGATAGCTCCATATTTTATGATAATTTTAGGTTTAGGGGTAACATGTCTCTTAACTTTCAACCTGTTTTTTTAGCTTTGATTATGATTCTTGCTCTCTGATTCTTTTCTTGAACCTGATCCTACAACCCTTTCTTTACATCTCATAATTGTTAAATTCGTACTATGAAATTGCATGAAGCCACTGTATATCTCAATTCTAAACTCAGGCCTGGGTACTGAAACCTCAGATAGGATCTGAACTCCCTCAGAAATGTAGAGATGCTAATACTACATGTTTTCCAATGTGTAATAGATTTTATATAGTCATTAGCAACAATTAAACATTATTATAGTAGTTAGTTGTGAACAGATAAGATTATCGCAAAAAGAATACTTACAAAAAGTTGAAGTACAAACAATAGAGTAAGCATAATATTTACTACTACTTTAATAATATGTTTAGGAAAGTACTTTGTGTTAATAAATTACTGAGAAAAATTACAAGTAAATGAAAAGAGTAGGTACAAGTAATATTTACAAGAGATTTGGGTAATGTTACTGGAATAGGAGCTATTTGAAGAGAATTGCTAATTTAAGCATGACTTCTATGGAAAGTGCTGCTCATAAGCTAGCTAGCCTATGGGTAAAAGGACTACTTTATATCTAGACTCAGCCTTTAATAATTGCTAGCGCTTATTAAGTACTTGCGGTATGTCAAGCATTGTGCAAAGCGTTTTACATATATTAATTTCATCTACTTCTCACTAAAAAAAGATCCAATGAGGTAGGTACTATAATTATTCCCACGTCAAAGATCATTACTCAGAGAAGTTGAGTAACTCGCCGAGTTGATACAGCAAAATAAGAAAGGAACTGGAAGTAGCAGCCTTAAGGCTCTTTGGTTTCCAGAGTGTATTGTATACACCATTAGTACAGATTGTCCTATCAGAGTGCACCACATCCCCTTATCAACTAAAAGGTGCCTATATATATGAACCATAAACTGACTAAAACATGTCGACATGATATAAAATGCACAATATAAATTTGTGTAATACACAGGATATTGTAGGATCCTGTCATCCATGTGAAATGACCTCTAAGAAAACTGTGCTTATGTGTGCATGTGTCTGTGAATAAGCAGAGATGACTCTTTTTGTGTTAATAACCCTGTTGAAGCTAGATATGCTATATCTTTTAATGATGTCTCTTCTGAGGTCCCCTGTCACCAAAGATGATGTTGTGAAAAACATTTATTTGTTCATTAAAACAATTACTAACTTTACAAAGTACTATTCAAAGCTCAGCAGATTAATCATACAGTTAGTTGAGAAGGTGGATTTCAATTAGAAGCTCTGTATAGTAAGATTTTATGGTATGTACAAAATTTATGCCTGCTGTTGTCAACCTGGTCCATAGTTATTTGCCAGGAGATTTTAAAATAGTAGTCATGATCCACTAGAATGAACAATTAGTCACAATTCACTATTTTGTTCATTTTATTCACTAGCAGGGAATCAGATCCAGTTTTAAACAATTGAAATATATCTTTTATTCAGTTTATATATTTTTATTGGTAGCTTGTAGGCACAAAACTCCCTTCTAGGTGAAAGATGAATCAAAGAGATACTTCTCATATCCATTTTATAGTCTACCAGTGGAAGATAAGAAAATTGGATATGTAACCCTAGCAAAAATCAGCATAATATATCAGAGTCAACATGAAATCACAAAAAGAATTTAGATTTTAGAATCAATTAGGCCAAAGAATCCTAGATTAACATTACGCTGCTTGATATTTATGAGATTCAGTTTTCTCATCTGTGAAATGGAAATTAAAAACAATTGAAGAGACTTTGTGAGTATCAAATAATACAAAATAAATGAAATATTTATTTATATATAATAAATGAATAACTATGCATTAAACATTATAAAATGTGTAATAATATGGACTATATATAAGATAAATAAATATTTAAATAAACAAAATAATATTGAGTAAGCAACAAGTGTAATTTCTGGAGTAAAAGACACGCTTAAAATCTGGTATATTTCCCATTTAATTCCGTCTCCATTTCCTAACTAGAGAAAGCGACAAGTGCCTTCAGATAAAATGATATGGGAAGAATGTTTCAGAGCTCTATAGAGATTGCTTCCAGGTTTTTTTTGTTTGTTTTTTTTTTTTCCCAGTGAGAGGATCCAGGGCTAAGAATAGGAAAGTCTTCATTAGAGATATGGTATTTGATAGTCGTCTTGAAGTCTGAAGTATCCGGACATGAGTGATGAGCAATGTACACAAAGGAAACCCGTGTTATTTCATAAATAATATTTTTTTATTTTAAAAATACATCACAGTAATGTGACCAGTGTTAAGACATTTCTCAAACTATTGAGGTTAAATTTTTGATTTGTTTGTATTCTTAAATTTAATAGGAAACTAAATGAAGAAATTATATGGACCACAAAGGTTTAAAGAGGTTAAAAAAAAGTTTTTTTCAAAAATGGCTATCTAAAGTTGTTCTAATTATTCTGACCTTAAGACTACTGAAAAACTAGTCTAGTCTTTCCAGAAAATTTTTGAGAGATTGTAGCTAAAATTATGACATATATTTGTGAAATCAGGTTAGTTTAAAGAAAAAGCTAACATATTTGAAAAGAAGGTAGAATATTGTTAAAAACAAGACAACAGGCTCAAAATGGAGTCACTCATGCTAAGCCCCACAACACCAAACTGAAACAATTAAGTTTCAGTTTAATTAAAGTCTAATTAAAGAGTTTTGGCCTCTCCCAGAAACAGAATCTTAAACCAATCAATTGGAAATTACTTGATCAGCAGACTCCTGCCATCCCCTAAAAGAAAGTGACCTTCTCACAACCAACCCACTTTTTGCTAGTATAACTTCCTTGTCCTGCTCCCTTCTGCCTGTAATTGTCATTTTTTTACAGCTCCTCAGAGCTCCTTGATATCTGCTAGATGAGATGCTGCCTGATTCATGAATCATTGAATAAAGCCAATAAGATTGTTAAAATTTTCTCAAATTTTGTTTTTTAACACCAAGCATTAGTATAAATCTTATTTGTTATTTTACGTATGCCTAATGAAGGAACAAACAAACTCTCCACTGAGAGGAACTAGAGGTAAGAGACGAATTTTTAAAGAAAACAATGAGCTCACACTTAGATAGAACTCTCAATTTATTGCTTTACAATATAATTCTTTCAATATTTACAAAACTATTCTGAAGTGTAACACCTGGGAGGAAAAAAACCCCTCGAATTACTTCAAAACTGAAAACGTTTTCAAAGGAAAGTAACAAAACACACCAAAAGTTAACCCACAACCTTATAATGGTTATTTCTTTTAGAAGAAAATATTATAAAATAAGTCCAAATGTACATTATACATTGCTTGTATGCTGCTTGCCATGAGTTTTTAAAATTTCTTACCTGAAGTTGCTAGCTGGAACTTTAATAATGCTCCTTTGCCATTAGGAAGTTGAATTTAAATAAATCCCAGTTAGGTAAGTGTAACATGATGAGAAATGTGATCTTAAATGAAAAAAAGATTATACAGATTTGTTTACTCTTAGCATTCCTTACTCATTACATTATTAAGCAGATTAACCTCTTGTTAAAAGTTTATCTCTTTATTAGTTCCCTGGAAATTATTTGCACTGAATATTGCCCTTCCTATCATGGTCTCCACTGCCTTAACCCCCACCATCAAAGTGTGTCTGGATGTATTCTTAGCGGAGTCAGCTCTACTCAATCTCTGTCTGAAGTACACAGTCAAGAGAAGAAAATAAAATTTAACTTTGTTGCTTCCTTTCCAATTCCAGACCCATTGGTTACTGATCCTTTTCTACCCAAAGGACACCAATACTTTCTTGTTTGTCTTGTTTTATGTCCCAAGAACTTGGCTTGTCTTTCTGCCTTCCTGGGGCATAAAGGTTATTATCTCCTGCATATACAGCAGCTCAACCGTCACATTGGTGGACCAAAAATATGACCAGGCAGAAATGTGGGTTGCACTTCATTTACAGCTGGTGTTCTGCCATTTACTAGCTCTCAGGGGAATTGTCTAAGTCCTCCTTTCTCGTTGGCCATATTTTGGGAGTGGTTCTGGATCTTGGGAGGGTAGTATCCTTTGCACCCTCTTTGGGGATGCCCCTTTCATCTGATGAACAAATGACAAGCCATAGGACATATTGGAGTATATGGGGAAGCCATTTGGGTTAAAACTAATTTGGCCTGACCTTGTTTTTCCAAAAGTGCTTGATTTGGCCAGTTGAGCATGCATTATTCATCTGCTTTAAACACTTATTATGCCCCCAAAACAAGAATGATGCCTCTAAAGATAGGGATGTAGCCTCGCCCATATCAGCATTTCCTTTAGGATAAGCATCTCCCTCTAAAAAGCAAGGATTAATTACTGACCTGCTATGCTCACCTTGTGACCACTGACCTGCTGACCACTTATTTGCTGTGCCAGCCAAGCATCTCGTGATCATTGTAAAAGGGGTATTCCTACCATATGGAGTGTATGTTCTTTGTTCCAAGATGGTGTACAACCACTCTGTACACCCCACTTCTTTAGTGCCCTTCCTTCCTTGGGGAAGGAAGACCCCAGGCTACTCCTCAGATCTGGCTCATAACAAACCCACTCCAATTTTGATTTATAGATTGATTATGGATTATTTGCATTGACATTTCTTGGTGTAGTTGCGGCAGAATTTCAGAGAAACCGAATGGAGACCACATGGAATCTATACTGAACTGGCATTCAGTACCAATAAGGGCCCATTGAACCCCTCCCCAGATCACTGCATTCTTCAGGTGACTCCAGTGAGTTCTCCTGAAACCCAGATCTCCTTATTTTAAGTTATGGTCCAGAATTTATATGAGTAGTGTCAAGCCTTAAGACTAGGTGTCTTAAGGGGGTCCCAGTAAGTACCCTAGGTAAGAGAAACCTAGAAGAATTTCCTAGACCAGGGGAGCCTACTGGGAACTTTGGAGTGAATGGGGCTGGCTTAACTTTTTAATTTGGCTTTAAATTGGAAAGGATTTGTTTATAAAGTCTGAATAAACTTCTTGATAGAGAAATGAGAGTCTGAACTTGTTCAGCTCTAAAGAAAAGGGAAACCAGCTCTTCCCAGCTGTAAGGCATTCTCAGGCAAATAAGAACCTAGTGGGAGTGTCTGAGGTTTAGCCTCAAGAGGCATAGCAGTCCCATAGTGAATTCCATTGTGAACTTTCACTTTAAGTAATTGACAGCTCATCCAGGGATGCACATATGAGGGTTGGTCACCCACTCACTCCAAGCCCCGATGGCAGTTTTAGACTTCTGGTGGGAGAAACTGAGGCACTTTTATGACCTTTCTCTAGGAAGTAAGACTCACAAGCAGCACATTTTTGACTCACTACACTGTCCCTAGAAATTGCTCAGACTTTACAGTAAGACAAAGTTAAAAGAAAAATGGGAAATCAAGCTTCTAAAAGCTGACCAGTCCTGAATGGGTAGCCTTCCCTCACAACTCCAACTGGCTTCACGCTGAAACTTACAAGCGCTTAACAAAATGGCGGTAGCTGTAAATGTCTGGGAAGGTCACTTGGGATAAATTAAAATTACAGTGGCCACTGTCAGGCTCTTTTTTAAAAGCCAGATAATAGAGAAATTTTTAAAGAGGTGAGCTCACCAACTTCTAGCACAATTGCTAAACTAAAAGTTCTGGAAGCTGTAAATATTTACAAAGAACAGCAAAAAAAAAAAAAAAAAAAAAAACCTCTTACTAAGTTTATTACATGTCCTGAGGGCTTGGTTTAGTCATCATCAGGTTGGAGTCCCAAAATATGGTCAAAATGCAGCTTCACCCCATTTTGCAGTCAGAGATGGTCAGACAGAAATGTGGTTTGCTCTCCATTCACAGCTAAGGGTCCTACCAAACTGCTGCCACCCTCAGGGGGATTATATTGGCCATTAGAAGGAACATTCCAATTAGATAAGATCATCTAAGAAGAGCAAATAAAAGTAAAGACTTCAAAATTCCAAAAGAACTTTATTGAAAGATTTTTTGCAAAAAGCTAATAAAAATTAAGTTACGAAAGGTAACTGAAGGAAAATATATTAGGCCGTGGCTTTACAGACATCCCCAGTAGTCTACTCCCAGATTTAATGAGACTCGGAGATTTTCTGGAAACTGCTATGTTAAAGATTATCAGAAGTATTCAATACCACCAGGTAGTTGCAGTTTGTCCTGGTTGAAGCCTACGATATTTTAAAAGATTTAGCAATTTATCATCAAAAATTCAGCCAAACTGGAAGCTGATATTCAGAGTTTTATAAGAATCTTTTTAGGCCTTATTCCCTAAACTAAAATAAAACTAAGAAGCCAGAGGGCAAGAAGCAAATTAGGGATGATGTCTTTGGACAGATAGATTAGCCTATAATGTCATTTAAGTTACAAACCAAATCTGAGAGCAACTGTCTTCAAATGACAAACCCTGGCAAAATTGGAAAGCAGCTCTATAGGCAGTTCAGATTCCACCCATCTCCTTTATCTCAAAAAGGCTTACCGCCTTGCCTCTCCAGGAACTGTAATTTAGCCCATCACCAATTCCTAAGACTAAAGAGAAAAAAAAAGGGAAAAAGGAAAGAAAATGGCCATAAGAGTGCCCTCACCAAAAATCTAGCATTTTGAGTGTCTTCTCCACAAATGTTAGTAAAAAATAGACTTAAAACAAAATTTGGATTCATAACTAGAGGGCCTTGTATTAGTGTACCTGATTCATGGCAGTAATTTTAAAACAATAGCTAGGGAGTCTCGGTGTTTGTGTGTGTATGTGTGTGTATGTGTGTGTGTGTGTGCTATCTTACCTCCAGATGGTATAAACTCTAAAGAGCTCTTTTCAGTTGGCTTAAAGTAAGCACTTATATAAGTTATTTCTTATTGTAATAGCAACTAACCCAAATGACTTTCAAGTTAACATAATAAAATTAATCTTTGGCAAGTGAAAGCTTATTTAAGATTGTTGGTTTGATTAAAATGGACATGTGTTTAGAGTTACCAGCACTGGATATGATATAGACATGCAGCTTTCATTCTACATTTATTGGTCAAATAAGCTGATTTTATCTCTACTGCAAAACTGATTAGCAAAAATAATAGCTTAAAATGATAGCTAATTTAGTCTAATGTATCATGAATATTTATAAGCAATCTAAATAATTTTTTCTTTCTTTTTTTTTTTTTGAGGAAGATTAGCCCTGAGCTAACATCTGCTGCCAATCCTCCTCTTTTTGCTGAGGAAGACTGGCCCTGAGCTAACATTCATGCCCATCTTCCTCTACTTTATTTATGGGATGACTACCAGAGCATGACTTGCCAAGTGGTGCCATATCCACACCTGGGATCTGAACCTGCCAACCCTGGGCAGCTGAAGCAGAATTTGCGAACTTAATTGCTGCGCCACCAGGCCCAATTATTGGGAATGAGTAAACTAAATAAATGTGAAAAAATAAAAGTGTTGGGGGAACTTTTTAAAATAATTATGTGTTATGGCATGTATATTTGAGATAACTTCCAAAATCTCCCCAATAACTTGAAACTTTGAAGCTTTGCTAGGTGAAGTTAAATGATAAAAAATTCACTGAATATCTGGGTCATTTTCAAATAAGATAAAGTACTGAAATATTGTTGCTAAACATGTATAAGTTTGTCTATTCTTGGCTTCTTATTATAGAGAAAGTAAAAAATATTAGGGTCTATTAATAAATATGTCTTATTTTATTAAAATTGAACTATGAAGTAGCATATTTCTAAAAATTATAAAAAGTATTTATAAATTCACCAAGTCACAGAATGCTAATGTAAAAGACAGTTTATAATTGTTTATGTCTTAGTTTTTGCTAAAAATTAAGGTCTGTAAGCATTAAAAATTCTAATTAATACATGTGATTAAATCTACTAAAGTTTAACAAGGAAAACATCTTTTTATTCAAGGAAAGTAAGATGTATGTTTTCAGTAAAGAAAAGTATAAAGAATGGAAACATTTTTGTTTGTTTTGTTGAGAAAGATAAACTTGTCCTAAAGTACTAGGAGGCAATAGAGAAGGCATGATATAAATTCTGAATGTAAAAAGAAACTTATAGAAAGTTTGTGGAAAAAGAACCCTGAAGAAATAATTTTGTCCATGGTCAAGGTGGCTAAGATTAAAATGAATTTAATTGAGTGAATAAGTTTTACTATCAGAAGTAAGATGGTTCAAAGATTAGAATTTGATTTTCTTTTTCTTAAAAGGATAATTTTCTTGGACTTTTAGTTTGCTCTTGATAAAGAGATTATAAAAGGTTTTCTTTACTTTTGAATGAGTCTCACTTTGGTTAAATAGCTAGCTAAGGGAGCTGGCTCTGTGGCTGAGTGGTTAAGTTTGCATGCTCCACTGTGGTGGCCCAGGGTTCGGATCCTGGACGTGGACATGGCACCACTCATCAGGCCACATTGAGGCGGCGTCCCACATCCCACAACTAGAGGGACGTGCAACTAGGATATACAACTGTGTACAGGGAGGTTTGGGGAGATAAAGCAGAAAAAAAAAAAAGATTGGCAACAGTTGTTAGCCCAGGTGCGAATCTTAAAAAAAAAAAAAAAAAGATAGCTAAGCATTGTTTCACAGAGACAAAAGATCAGCAAATGCTTGTTCTTATTTGACAAGGTGTTTTAAAACTTTTTTATATTTTTGATAATCTCCCCAAAATTCAGATCCTAAAGGAAGTATTTCTTTGGGCTCAAAAAATAATTTATCTGAGAATTTTCAGAGGCGCCCTGGCATTTCTCAAAGAAATTTGTTCTTTCTTCCTGTAAAGAGGGAGATACTAAACTAATTAGGCTTCTTTGGTATGCTAAATTGCATGGGAAATGTTGTCAAGTAAATGATGATAAACCTTCTTAGGTTATATTGTGTAGGTAAATATTATTCGCTATCTTAACCCTGGTACTTTGCTTACATCGCCACAAGAGGAAAAGACCACATCTGTATTTTATTATCTAATATGGTTTACAGATGGGTCTTGCTTAAACCATAATCAAGGACATTATCAAGCTGGATATGCTCTCCAGCCTTGAAAATGCCCACTACTTTCTTTTAACTCTGTTAACCCAGTAAGAGGTTTCCTTCTACAGGTTCAAAACCTTGCCATGGAAGAAGAGAAACAAAAGTGGCAACAAAAGGGGCAATTTTTGACACCACCACGCAGATTTGGCTTGGGTCCTAATAACAAACCATAGTGCCTACTGGAGCACAATTGCGACTGCTCTAGCATATACACCAATTAACCCACTGGTCACCTGAAAAGATTATTTCATGGGGAAAACAATACTTTTGGAAACTTTCTCCCACAGTGGCTCATAAAGCCTATACTCAGTGTGCTATATGCCCAAAATACAATCTAGGGAAACTATTTCATGGATCACAAGGCCACTTTCCCCATCCTAAGGAATCCATTAAAGCATGGCAATTGAACTTTGTTCAAATGTCACCGTCTCAAGGATAAATATGTCTTGTAATGATCTGTATGTTCTGACATTGGATTGACACCTTTCCTTGTAGAAGGTTGATGACTTTAGGTAAATTGTTATTGCAAAGGATAATTCCTGTTTGAGGAATTCCTACTGAGTTACATAGTGATCAAGGAACTCATTTTACTAGCCAAATGATTAAATCTGTTTGTGACATTTGGCCAATAATGCAGCACGTTAACTAATGACACAATCAAAACTCAATTGGAAAAGCTTTCAGAAGAATTTGATCTCTCATGTCCAAAAGCTCTTCCACTACTGTCTCTCAATCTTAGATACATACCCTTTGGTAAACATCAGCTGTCACCTTTTGAGATTATAATTGGACAGACTATGCAATTAGACAAAGGAATGTATGAACCAATTTTACTTAAAGGAGATCTTAATTATTTCAAGGTCTCATTGAAACACTTTAAAGAAATGAGAGGTTGGTAGACGATTCTTTTCACAGTGAGCTCCTAGGAGAAGAAAACCTTTAGGATCATGAACAACAATCTTGGATTTTGTTTATTGGAAAAGACACCTGATAAAAGACTCTGTGTAGCCCTGTTGGAAAGGACCATATCAGGGACTTTTAACCAATTCATGTGCTGCAGAATCAAAAGGCATAGACTCATGGATTCACATTTCTGATTTAAAAGAAAAAAGCTTCTCCACCACAGTGGGTTTTAGTTCCTATTTCTGATACCCTACTTCAACCAACCAATGTGAACATCTCCAAACCAGGATGAAAAGATGGCATCTGTTGTAGACAGCTGTCCCAAGACTCCAACCAGTCCTGTATTACCAACCTTATATCTTCTCACTTAAACCTTTGTAATTCTTAAACCATATACCTGTTTTATAACTGTTCCATTTAAGGATTTCAGAATACTATCATACTTAAAGAAAGTGATTGGTTTACAACAGACTGGTCTTGAATGCCAGGCATTTATCAGGAGGCTCCTAATAGAACTCAATGGTTATGTGGAACAAAGCTCTAGCTTTGGCTACTGCCTGCATGGCTAAAACACTGTACCCCTAGCTTCCCTTGGATGCAGTGCACTGAACTAACACTATTGCCAAGATTCCTTTCTTTAAAGTCAGAGGAGCTCATTCAGTGTTCCACTGGTATGGCTGCCTAGTAGCTATATTTTTTCCCTCCTTGGGGCTAGAAGATGTCCTATCATATATAGAAGCTCTGACTACATTTACTCAACAAGCCCTTAACAATAGTCAAGCAGGAATAGACTTATAACTACTAAAATACCTTTAATGTAGAAAGGTAGTCCTTCAAAAAAGAATAGCACTAAATATTTTAACTGCATTCCAATGTAGTATGTGTGCAGTAATTCTAACTGAATGCTGTGTTTTTAAAGTAGATGAATCTTCCAATGTGTTTTCTCAGGTAAAGCACATTAAAAAAATAGGTGAATACCTTAAGCAATTCTATACCCAGTCTTTATTTGTTTGGTTGGCCCTCTTGAGATGGTTGTTCCTTTTTTTGATATGCAAAAAAACTCATTTTAAAATTAATCTTCAAACACTGAATTGTCATCATTGTTACTGTACCAATTCTGAAATTGTAAACAACGTGAGAAAGGAGAATCAAATGTACAATGTTTGAGCAGAAATCTAAAATTAATTGAAAAATTATATAACCTATGAAATGTTTCTTCTGTTAATACATACCTCTATGCTTGTCTATTTCCCCAAAACATGGATAACTGGGCAAATAAATGAGATAAAAGCCTAGCACCAAGGGACATGATGGACACATGTTAGGCAGCGACCAGTCTGGCACTAAGGGACAATATTTTGATCATCAAAGCTTTCTGTCAAATGTTTATTGATCAAAAGGGATAAAAATGAATAAATGACAAGCAATAGGGTATATTGGAGTATCTGAGGAAGCCATTTGAGTTAAACTAATTTGGCCTGAACTTGTTTTTCCAAAAAGGCCTGTTGAGCACACATTATACATCTGCTTTAAACATTTACTATACCCCAAAAACAGGAATGGTGCCCCTAAAGATAGGGACATAGCCCCCCCGATATCAGCATTTCCTTTAGGATAAGGATCACCCCCTAAAATCTGAGGATTACTTCTGACCTGCTGTGCTCACCTTGTGACCACGGGTCTGCTGACCACTGATTTGCTGTGCCAGTTAAGCATCTCTTCAAATTGCAAAAAGGACTTTCCTATGATATGTAATGTATGCTCTTTGTCCCAAGATGGTATATAACCACTCTGTACACCACATTTCACGGTGCCCTTCCTTCCTTGGGAAAGGAAGGCCCCAGGCTAGTCTTCAGATTTGGCTCATAATAAACCCACCCTAATTTTGATTTATAGATTGATCATGGGTTATTTGTATTGACACATCCAAAGGGGGATTTTGCAACACTGCCAGGACTATTTACTGTTTGTCTCTGATGAAACTTGACAAGATATTTGACAGGAGTTTTTTCAAAGTAGTTCTATTGTTCAAAGTTGGAAGCCAAATTGGAATCTGATATTCAAAGCCTGATAGGAACTGTTTTTTAGGTCTTCTCTAAGCTAAACCTACAAGAGGGAAAAAAACATTCCAAAGACAAAGGTCTAAATCTAAAACATTAAAATCCTTTTTGATTCCCATCTTCGTTGAAAATCTTTTCTCTGATCTAAAGAAGCAAATTGAAGATATAAGGTAGGAAATATTTTTCCTTTATCCTTCTAAGTTCTTACTGCTGGTCTATTAATTAAATTGGCATAATATAGATTAACAGGATAAAAAATTATTTTGTATGTATGGGGGCCTTACATAGACATGAGAGATTTAAAGATAGACAGTCATTTGAGGCTTATACTCCATACTGTGCCAAGGAGAAGGGGGTAGATGTCTGAGATTCCAAAGGGAAAGAAGACAATCCACAGGAAGTTGAGAAGAGAAAATGTTTGGTAAATAAATGTTTATCATGCTGTACAGAGACGATGGGACACAGAGAGAAATTTGAACAAACAGGCCTTGTTGAGCCCCCCACAGCTTATCCCACCTAGCCCATAGACTTTGTAGTTATCTCTGGTGATAGCTCTCTTCTTGGACCAGGTCCCTTATCTGATTATTTTAGGCAATTAAGGGAGAGGTAAAAAGCTCTTCCTGAATTTTGGGGGCCTTGATCATCTTCAACTCAAAATAATCTGCATGCCAAAGTGGCACATTCTGGGGACACTTGTTTTAAACCCCTTCAGTTCCCTCACCTAAAACTTACCTGGAAATTTCCCACATTAAAGACTGAGCTGGTGTCTATGGAGAGAAGAATGAGGTTAGTAGCTGGGTGGTAAGAGCTCTTCAAAGGGAAAAAAGAATATAGATTAGAATGAGGATGAGCAAACAGAAAAGAACAAAGCAAAGCACATTTCCCCATGACCTAGTAAATCAGTCTCCCAATCCTGAGAATAGATCAGCCCAGTGAAATGGTTGGGCTTCATTTATTTCATGGAAAGTGTTAGTCTTCTCTTTTAATAGATGTAAGTTAAACACTTTTTTGTACTGTTTGATTTACATAGAGGCAACATTTTTTACCAATGATTGCACAAGCTCCTCCTTACTGGGCATTCAGTGTGTGTAGAACATGATGATTTTGGAGGACAACAGAGGTTAAGCCGTCAACTTTTAACTGGAGTATTTCCAAAGTTTGCATAATAGTATTGAACTGTTGTTCTAGTACCATGGAAAGATTTAAGATCACCCTTTCCAATTCATAAGATCAAAGCTTGGGAACAAAGTACTTAACACTGAAAAGAAGTTGGAGTGATGATACATAAGTAGATTACTGAGACTTCTCATCCAATACGTTTATGTTGCATTGCTTTGTGAACAAAGGAGATCAAGGGTGTAATTTGGTTAGAATTTAAGTTGGAGTATCTGGGGACAGAATGAGCAAGCTATTGAAGTCCATATCATCCTGACCCTTTAGGTGGGGACACTTTATATACCTTGTCACCACACAAGGCAAAAAGTCCAATGTGATTCAAAAATAAAGTCAAAGTGCAATGCGTAATTTCCCAGCTCTAGGACATTCCATGATCTTTGCTACTAATGAAGTTAACATCCATACATCTCCACTTTCCATGTAATCCTGTCAGTTTGTAAGAGCAAAACAGGTTGTGAAATATCTAATATAGTAGGCCTGCATATGGCTTTGGCTGCCTTAAAGCTTAGTTTTGTCGCCTGGCCAAGTTAATCCAGATTTTTGGTGCATCCATATATACTTTGGGGTATTGGGCAGTTTGGTTAGAGGAGCACCTGAGATACTTCAAGTCATGCAAGAATAGACTGTGAACCATCCAAAGCTTTTGGAGATTTAGCAAACATCTGTGCCATAGAAGGTACTTCTAGAGTGACTTTTAATTTCCTTGGCAGGTTTAAAGATGCCATTTATGGAATCATGCCACAAGGTTTGCTTGCAATATTGTCCAGGTATATCATGCAGGAAAGGTGTAGTGGCTAACTCTTTTCAATACAAAGGGAAAAATTTGTACCTATTGTCTTTATCTGGGCAAAGGGCAGACATCAAGCTTATATAGAGGTTTTCCTGGACACAAATAACTCACCATAATAAGAAGCAGAATAATAATTTTCTAGTCATTCCTCCCTCCAGTCATTCCTCCATCTTCCATGCTTAGTCCACCAAGTATTCATGTCAGCAGAAATGAAAATTATTTCAGATTTTTTTGTAATATCTAGATGTTGGCATGACCAACAATAAGACTGATTAGTTAATGTGGTCAGGGTTTGGTAAACTGGCATAAGAGGGTGTTTGTTCTACACATGATTTGTTTAAAAAGTAAAGGATAATAAAAGCAAAACACAGATAAAAAGAGAGTCCATAGAGGAAACTCTGAGGGGGGAAGTAGGGTAGACAGAGACCTCCACTCTCCAGTCAACCTACTAATAAATGATTAAGAAATGTGAGAAACAAATGTTCACTATTAAGAGAAGGTGTTTTTTTTTGTTTTGTTTTCTGTTTGTGTGTGTGTGTGTGTGTGTGTACGCGTGTAGGGAGTCTTAAAAAGAGGGGAGTGGCTGGGGCTGGCCCCGTGGCCGAGTGGTTAAGTTCGCGCGCTCCACTGCAGGCGGCCCAGTGTTTCACTGGTTCGAATCCTGGGCGCGGACATGGCACTGCTCATCAGACCACACTGAGGCAGCGTCCCACATGCCACAACTAGAAGGACCCACAACGAAGAATATACAACTATGTACGGGGGGCTTTGGGGAGAAAAAGGAAAAAATAAAATCTTTAAAAAAAAAAAAAGAGGGGAGTGGGAAAGTGAGAGTGAGGTTTCTTCCATGATCTTGGGAAAAGCTGTCTCTTTTATGATGCCATTTGGTTCCGGGGCCTCAAAAATGTCCCTGGAAATGCTTAATTTAAGGTCATCTGTAGGCGTTGCATACCAATTGTCTTGAGAGTGATGTTTTGGGTCTATTTTGTAATGGCTTGTGTGAATCCAGGATGATTTTTCTTGTATTTTGATAGTAGTGTAGGTGGTTAGCAGTAATTTATAAGGTCCTTTCCATTGAGATGACAGTACGTGCTTTCTTCTAAAGACCCTGATGTACACCCAGTCTCCTGGTTGAAAAGGATAGCAAGGCTTGTTAGTGGTAGGAGGCCATGGATCTTTTATCTTTTGATGATGTGCTTCAAGTACACTAGTCAGTCTTTTTATATTATTTGTCATAGCATAAAAATTAGTGCTCACTTAACCCAAGAACCAAAGATTTACAGATGCCAGTAGACACTGGGTGACTGAACACCATTTCAAAAGGGGTCAATCTGTCTCTCCTATGTGGAGCATGTTGGATCTTTCTAAGCCCAGGGTAATGCTTCTGGTCATTTAAGTCCAGTTTTTTGATAGATCTTTCCTAAAGTTCTTTTAATGTCTTGATTTTTATGTCCCACTTGCCCTGATGATGGAGGATGATATGGGGTATAAAATTTTAATAAGGGGCTGGCCCTGTGGCCGAGTGGTTAAGTTCACATGCTCCACTTCGGTGGCCCAGGGTTTCTCTGGTTTGGATCCTGGGCACGGACATAGCACCGCTTGTCAGGCTACATTGAGGCAGCGTCCCACATGCTACAACTAGAAGGACCCACAACTATGTATTGGAAGATTGGCAACAGTTGTTAACTCAGGTGCCAATCTTTAAAAAAAAAAAAAACCCCACCACCAGTAATTAAAAAAAAAAAAGATTTAGTGAGTATCCCAGAGTTTTTGCAAGCAATTGGTTTATCTCTGCTGTAAATTGAGACCCAGGGTTTGATCCAATGCATAAAAGAATGCCAAAGCAAGGAATAAACTCAGTTATTAATTTCTAAACCTCTGTTGTAGCCCATCTAGCCAGAAAACATTGAGTCCATCCACTAAACATGCAGACCATAACCAAGCAGTGAGGGGAGCTGGCCCAGGGGCATAGTGGTCAAGTTCGCGTGCTCTGCCTCAGCAGCTAGGGGTTCACAGTTTTGGATCCCAGGCACAGACCTAGCACCACTTGTCAAGCCACACTATGGTGGCATCCCACATAGAGTAGAGGAAGATTGGCACAGATTTTAGCCCAACGACAATCTTCCTCAAGCAAAAAGGAGGAAGATTGGCAATAGATGTTAGCTCACAGCCAATCCTCCTCACAAAGCAAAATACTAATAATAACCAAGGAGTGAGAACAGCCTAAAGCTGGAGGCAAATCTATAAAATCCATTTGGAGTGCCACAAAGGGCAGTGTAGGTCTAGGAGGACTTCCTAAGGATAACTGATTTCTTTCAGAAATTTGGAAAGATTTATGAGTGGTACACTTGGAAATAATTTGGTCAGAAATGTTGTTGAAGCCAGGGAAAAACCAATTGTCTTTTAGTTCCTTAGCTATCCTCATCTGCACATTTGTCTCATTTGATGGGAGACAAGGCAAGCCAGAAAAATCAAAGGAAAATGGGCTATAGGAAGTCCATTTGGCCCAATGTATAATTCATCTGATAATTGTTTGGCATTCTTTTGTACCTATTTGTCTTTTTCAGATTGTGGGGCATTTGCATGATAATTAACAATATCAGTAAGAGATAAAGAAAGGTTTAGAAACTGGGTGGAGAAAGAACAAAGGGGTCCACTTGAGGCTGCATACTTATCAGCTTTGTCAGCCCAATCATTTTCTAAGGATAGGGTATCAGTCTTAGTATGTGCTGAACAGTGAACAACATCCATTTCAGAAAGGAGGTGAACAGCTTGTAACAGGGCACAAATTATGGCTATTAGCAATACTAGTACCCACAGAAGTTAAGAATCCACAGGATTTCCAAATTGTGCCAACAGCATAGCAGACTCCAAAAGTATATCTAAAGTCTGTGTAAATCTTGACAGTACTCTCTTCCACCAATGTGCAACCTCTAGTAAAAGCTACGAGTTTGGCAGCTTGGGCTGATTTTACAGTGGGCAAACAATATGTCTTGAGTGCTTCATGTGAAGAAACTATGGTATAACCAGGCTACTACATTTCCCCAGGAATTTGTTTCACAGGAGCCTTGCAAAATAGAAGTAAGTCTTCTTTATCCAAAGTGGTGTGTAAGAGATTCTCTTGTGGCTTTGAGATCATTCCCACAGTTGCAAGGCAATCATGTAGAAAGATGTGAGGGTCTCCATTATCAGGCAGAAGCAGTAAAGTAGCTGAACTTAAAGTGTTTCAGCGACGTAAAATGATGGAAGGGTTAGTCCAAGGGTCTGCTCATTAGTGGTCTGTCATTGTGTAGAAAGGTGCTGTGTCTTGGGAACTTGTAAGAGAGCACACACAGCATGAGGAACATAGAGGTGAACAGGGGAGACTAATGTAAGAGTTCTGGCTTTGCCAATCAAGGTGGCAGATGTGGTTACTACACATAAGTATGGGGGCATTGCTGATGCCACAGGGTCTAACAGGTAGGATAAATATGCTATAGGGAGTATTTGAGAGTATTTGTTCTAGAATACTTACAGCAATCCCACTATTTTCATGGCAGTATTGATGAAAAGGCTTGCCAAGATTAGGTACACTGTGAGCTAGGGGTATTGACAATGTTAATTTTAAGACTTCAAAGGAGGTTAATGCCTCTGAAGACCAGGACATGGACTCTGAGGTGGTATTTTGGAGGAGGGAATACAGAAGTTTAGCAAAAGCAGCAAAATTAAGACTCCATTAGTGGCAGTAGCCAGCTGCCTCTAGAAATTTACATAGCTTTTTTCATTTGAGGGAGAAGGGTGGACAAAATTGACTCCAGGCATTTTACAGTAAGCTTTTGAATGCCTTGAGATATCTCATGTCCTTAGCAGGTTACAGTTGTTTGCACCCATTGAAGTTTAGATCTGGAGGCTTTATAGCCTCATTCAACTAATGCCCTTTATTTAGGAGGATGAGGGAGTCTATAAGAGCTCACTGCTTAGTTTGGTTACAAAGTAAAAGATAATCAATGTACTGAACAAGAAGGAGCTGTGAGTAAAGGCTACAGAATCCAAGTTGGCTTTAAAGACTTGGGAAAATATTGAGAGAGACTCCCAATATCTCTGAGCTAGCAAGTCTATGTTAACTATCTCCATCTAAATGTAAATGCAGAAAGAAATTGTGAATCAGAATGCAATGGGATTGAAAAGAAAGCTGAGTAGAAGTTCATAACTATAAACCAGGCTGCATCAGCAGGAATTGAGGTAAGAATAGTGGCTGGATTAGGTAAAACAGGGTGATAAGGAATTACAAAAGAGTTTATAGCTCTTAGGTCTTCTACAAATTAATAGATTTGGTTTCCATCTGAGTCAAATTTACCCTCCTTCTTTACTGGCAAGATTGGACTGTTACAGGGTGAGGAAGTAAAGAGAAGTACACCCTGCTGCATAAAAGAGTTTATTATGGATTCAATTCCTCATTCTGCATCTCTGGAAAGAGGGTATTGGGCTACTGATGGAAATGGTTTAGTCTTTTTCCAAATAATTCTCACAGGCCCAGTCTTCAGTAACATTCCAACTTCATTTGCATGTGTAGCCCATAGACTAATTGGGCTATCGTTTAAAGGCTCATCCTCTTCAGAGGAATGTAAATCAAGATGAGTTTCCAGAAGGAAAGTAGGAACTTTGGGGTTTGGTCTGAAGGCAGGGAAATAAAAACAGCTTTCTTATTACATTTTATAGTGGCATTAAATTTACATAGCAAATCTCTACCAAAATGGTTTGCTAGTAAGGAATTGGAAACTAGAAAGGCATGATGAGTGTTAAGAGAGCATAAGGATATTAGGGTGGGTGAGATACGGTCAGTGAAATAGGTTGCCCAGAGTCTCCAATAGCTTGAATAGAATAACAGGCGACAGGTAGAGATAAATACTTTGAGTAGATGGCAGGGAAAGCTGCACTGTGTCAATTAAGAAATCTAGTTCCCAATCCTCTATTTGAAATTTAATGGCGGGCCCTGGGGTGTAACTGAAGATCAACTGACCCAATCATTTGAGGGGAAATTGTCCCACAGGAAGAGGAAAAAAAAAACCTTCCAGGAGTGGCAGAGTTTAGAGAAATTTTTTCTCAAACTTCCCTTTCTCTTAAGTACAAAAAAGTTTTCCTCCAATGCCGTGATCTTTTATAATACCTGCAATTGTCTGGAGGCAAATAAAGAGGGCTCTGAGTGGCATTTAAGTTAGTCTCAGAGTGATGCTTTTGCTTTTCTAAAGATTCAAGTTGCAAAGCAAGAATTATTGCTTTTAACTCTTTTTTTCTGGTATTTTTGTAAGCTAGTTTTGAAGAATTGAGTGTCTGCCTCTATTATGAAGCTCAGAGTTTGCCTAGAGTACCCAACCACACTGTTTTGAATTTTTTTTTTAATATATCAGGGCAAAAATTTCCCACTGAAGCAGAAATTAAAAGAGCTCTATGTTCTGATATGTTCTGGAACTTCCGGGTTTTAGTGCAGTATGCTTTTGAAAAATCTTTATAAAGCATTCAACAAAGACCTTTGAATGATCTCTTTCTTTCTGAGTGCATAATTCAACCTTAGACCAATTCACTTTAGGAGGGAAAGCTTCTAAAATTACTCCTACCAAGCATTGAATATCAGCCTCCAGCTGAGCAATTTCCAGGTCATTTGTAGGAGAGCCGGGGAGAGATTCTAACTATCTATTTCCTCTGTGAAGGGGCTTTCCGCAGGGGGCTGTCTGGCTTGTCTGAGAGCTACGGTATAATCACGGTGTGAAAAACACCTTTAGCAGCCCATCTAGCTCTCTGTGATTGGGGTTGTGAATGGCCACTAATCTTTACAAATCTTCTATAAATTTGGTAGAATCTTCCAAAAGTGGAGACAAAAGGGCTTTATAATTTAAAAAATATGCTAAGGCCCAGAGAAAATAAATTCTTTGCGATGGGGGTCCAGGATATATCCACAAAGGGCATTTCATAGCAATGCCTGGAGCTGGCAGAGACTGATTACAGAACCCTGGAAAGTAGGAGGAGTCATAAGGACAGAAAAGTGGGCCATATCATCCCCCTAGGGTGGTTCTGCTAAATTCACTTCCTGGCTTTTAGTATATACTTGAGTAACCTGTATTTCCCAACTTGGAGATCAGGTGAGAGTGCTCTCTATAAATCTTGTAAAGACAGAAGTCAAAATGAACAGCAACGTGTCTAAGGGATTTTCTAGGGATGTTGGAGGATTGTTAGGATCTAAGAGAATTGGCTGAAAGATGGAGCTGGGTTTTGAGTGGAGGGGTTTAGACTAGGGATCCAGAAATCCAAAAGAACTTCTGGAAGGTCAGGTACAGGGAGTTGGAGATAAAGGCTTATATAAGAGGGAGGAGAAGGGGAATTTACATTGATGTAGTTTTAAACTTTAAGTCCTTTAATAAGATGAAAGAAGAGAAATTGGACTCTTTTCAATTTGATAGTCCCATAGGTACCAATTAGAGAGGTGTTTAGAATGAGAGCTCTCTAAACTTTTTCTTTAATATAGAAGTTTTTCCAATTCAAAGGATCCATCATCCGGCCACTGATGAGTAGGATCTTCAGTGGTATGTTTATTCCAATAATGTCTCAATTCAATAAGCTTTTTCATGGAAAGACTTGGAGGTAACTTTACAGGCTTAGAATAAATCTTTGCCATGTATGCAAGAGGCATCCCTTGAGTGGGTGCAGAAGATACAGCACCTATGGTCCAAATGTTCACTCCTGAAGATAGTCTAAGAAAGAAATCCCCTTCATTGTTACAGTTGGCAAGAATGTTGTAGTGAAAGTGGTAACTCCGGTTCCCCACGAGTATCTGAGATGCCTCCAGTCCCAGACGCACTAATCTGTGATGTGGAGCAGGTGATACTGGAATGGAACTTTTCCAGCACTAACAAAACAATGAAAGTCAAGACAGCAAAAGTCCTTTATGGACTAGGACCCTTTACGATAAACTCCCCTGAGAGTTGTCACAGTCAGACAAAGAGAGTACTACTTCTGACTTTATGTCTCAAAATCCCAACCAATTGACTGACCAGCAAGATGCACACTAGTATGTACACCTTCTGGCTGGCAGAGACCAGAAAGAATATTCCCACTGGTCACAAAACAGAGTTCTCAAGATTTAAGACAAAAGGAAAATCTCATCTGATTTTTCTTATATGCACATTCACAGCTTTAGCTAAGCCTTGGGTACCTCAGAACCCACTAATGCCTAAAAGAGATTTGTTACTGGATTGGGGATTGTGAGGTGTTTTACAAAGTCCCTTGCTGACAGAGATTTTCTTGAAGTTAGTGGGTAACCTAGTGTCAATCTAATCCATTCTGCAACCAAGTGATCTTAACACAACAGTCTTTGAGTTAGGTGGCTACCACTCTTAATAGCTTTCAGGTGCTCGACTCATGCCCATCAATTTTGTGACTTGAGCTTCCAAGATGTCCTTTAGAAACAGCCCTTACCTCATGTGCACATTAACCCACAGCAAAGTTTGTCTAACCAGACACTGATCTGGTGAAAACTGTGAACTTGTGAGTCTGTGATGCTGGCTTAAACAGCAAGTTTATAGAGCCTAAGCCTGCATTCTACACTATGGTTTTCCTCCTTATGACAAATGACACAACAGACAGAGACAAAGAAAAAACAGTGGCTATCTCTGGGAGGGAAATGGTAAATAAAAACCAATAGTACTCATAATAAATCTCTACCAGGGTCGGTATACCCCAAGGAACTAATTCCTCAAATATTTTCTAAAACTAATTTGTATTTATATAAGAAAAAAAAAAGACTCTCCCACTTTCATCTCCATTGTATCCTACAGGCAGGAATCTTGGAGACTGATGTGTAAGAATTCTGACTTTGTGGTGTCATTTTGTCAGGAGTCCCAGGATCTCTCAGCTGCAGCAGACTTAAAGTGAGCAGTGTCCAGCCAGTGAAGTTTGTCCCTTCATGGTCACAAACTAGTGGAGGAAAGATTTTTTTCTCTATGCTTCTAGGTTCTTCTGGCTAGCCTACTGATTAAATTGACTTAAGACAAATTAACAAAGTAAAAACAAATTTAGTGTCATGTGTATGGGAAACTCACATAGACATGAGAGTTTCAAAGACAGTCAGACAATTGAAGTTAAATGTCATCCTAAGCTAAAGAGAAGGGAGGAGTTGTCTGAGGCTTCAAAGGGAAGAAAGACAGTTCATAGGAAGATGGGAAGAACAAAGGTTTGATAACAAAAATGTTTGTTATGCTATGCAGAGGCAATGGGACACAGATAGGAATTTGAACAAATAGGCCTTGCTAGGTTCCCCCAAGCTTACCACATCTAGCCAGTAGTCTTTGTAGTTATCTCTGATGATACCTCTCTTCCTGGACCCATCCCTGTATCTGAATTCTTTTAGGCAGTTAAGGGGAAGATAGAAAGCTCCTCCTAAGTTGTTTGGGCCTGTGCTGTCTTCAGCGCAAAATAATCTGCATGGTAAAATGGCACATTCTGGAGAGACTTATTCTGAATCCCTTCAAAGTTAATGTAGTTGGATGGGTGAATCAACCTCTGATGTCATTTAAGTTGCAACTAGTTTCTTGAGGAATTAAAAGCAACTGCCTTTATTTTACAAATCTTTGCAAAAGCAGAAATACAGTTCTGGAATCAATTCAAACCTAGTCTATTTTATTTACCAATCCCAAAACCTCCTGCAATCATCTCAAAGGATTGTAAGTATTGTAAAAATTCTGAGCTTAGGAAACAAAAGTCCTTCTTGCAAGAACTTTCATCCTTTCTCTGTCTCTTTAAGGTATAAATGTTTTACCCAGTCTTCTCCAAAACTCTTATCTAAGCCATCACTTTAAAATTTGAACTTCAAGGAGATAATTCTTATCAGAAGAATAAAAGAAAGGAAAGGCTATTTGAAACTTAGGTGAATGAAAAATCATAACAGTCCTCTCCACCAATATTAATAAAAATCTCTAGTCACCTGACCAGGTAATCTTAACTTATTCCATCTGCCAGAAACACTTTTGGATTTGGGTCTAACTTATTTTATAATTAGTGGGTTTTGTGTTATTGCATCTGATTCATGGCTAAAATTTTAGAACAGAAGCTATAAGATCTCTGTTTGCCTCTGTCTGTATGTTTATGTATGTCTACATATGTGTTGTAAATGTGTGGTGTTTTTGTATCTCTGGATGGCATTGCCAAACTTAATTTGTAAAAGAGCTCTATTTAGGGGCTGGCCCCGTGGCTGAGTGGTTAAGTTCGCGCGCTCCGCTGCAGGCGGCCCAGTGTTTCATTGGTTCGAATCCTGGGCGCGGACATGACACTGCTCATCAAAACCACGCTGAGGCGGCATCCCACATACCACAACTAGAAGGACCCACAACGAAGAATATACAACTATGTACTGGGGGGGGGGCTTTGGGGAGAAAAAGGAAAAAATAAAATCTTTAAAAAAAAAGATCTCTATTTAGTTGGCTTAAAGAAACTTAAGCATTTATATGAATTAAGAATTCCTAAAACTCTCAGAAATTAATTATTGTTAATTAATAATTGTTAAGTACAAGTGAATTAAATAGATGTAAATAGGGTAAAAGTTTCTAGGTGAACGTCTCAGGAATAATTATGTTTTGTGGTTTGTCTACTAAGTTTCCCCAAATCATGTTGGTAGCTGAAACCTTAAAGTTTTGCTAAGTTAAATTAAATGATGGATAGTCACTGACTATCTTGATAATTTCCAAATAAAATAAAATTCTGAAACATTAATTACTGAACATACTTTTATCTACTTTATAAATTTTATTTAGCTATTTTATTTTAAGGAAGACTAGCCCTGAGATAACATCTGCCACCAATCCTCCTCTTTTTGCTGAGGAAGACTCACCCTGAGCTAACATCTGTGCCAATCTTTCTCTACTTTATATGTGGAACCCCAACCACAGCATGGCTTGACAAGCAGTGCTAGGTCCGCATCTGGGATCTGAACTGGTGAACCGCAGGCTGCTGAAGCAGAACATGCCAACTTAACCACTGCACCACTGGGACAGTCCCTACCTGTATCTACTTTTGGCCTTTTATTATCAAGAAACTTAAGTAAACATGCTTGTGTCGCATCAAAAACTTTACTATGTAGAAGAATATACTTCTAGAAATTAATCAATATATGTAAGTAAAATAACTAAGAAATAATAAGTGTGAAACGAAACAACTATATATAAAAAGTAGACCAGGAAAGTAGAATGATTGATTGTTCCCAAAAGAGAAAGAAAAAAAATAGGACAAAATTGTAGAAGCCTTGTGGAAAAGAAATCTTGGGGAACAAATTTTATGTATGGCAAAGCTGGCTAAAAATTGGCATGCATTTATTTAAGTATTTAAAAAAATAAATTTTCATATCAAAAGTACACTGGTGCAAACTTAGAACTCAGTTTTTTTGCTGTTAAAAGGACAAAGTTTCCTTGATTTTGATCTGCTTTTGATAAGTTATTGTGGAAGGGTTTTTTTACCTTTTCAGTAATTACCTTTTAAGTAATTTTTTTTTAACTAATCTGCCTGGACAGCAAAGATTTTGTGTTTTTCCAAAATGATTGTACTTTGTGTTGTCTTTATCAGGTCTTTGATTACTTTAGTAAACCTAGTCTTCTTGATATTAAAAGAGCTAAGTTTTGGTCACAACTACGGAACCTTCCTTATTTGTCTTTAACGTCTTCTATTGTCATTTTGGTTAAATGTACATTTTTGACAAACTTTCCAAAAGTAATATTCCAAGTGAAGTCTTTTTGATCTCACAGTAACTTTGGGACTTTCTGAAGGTCCCCTGGAGCAACTCTAAAGATTTGTTCTTTCTCCCTATGAAAAGGAAGATGTTAAAACAATTAGGATTATTTGATATGTTAAATTACATCGGAAGCATTGCCAAATAAGAAGTAATACTAAGCCTTCTTTATGTTGTATTTGTATAGGTTTATACGTGTTGAAGAAATTGTATAAAATTCCTAAATTCTGATATGTCATGGTATAATATCAGTCATAATTCCAGTTATTATCTTAAAATGTTGCATGTTTCAGAAACGAAATTTTCTTATCAATTTCACTATAAGGAACTCTCATCAGATCTTTAACAATGGGCATTTTTAAGTCTTTTGTCATTTACAGACAGTTATTGCTTTGCTCTGATGCTTTTACAAGTGAGGCTCAGGGAAAGGAACCTACTAAGAACTCTTGGTTACTGACATGGCTGACAAACTACAAGATGTCAAAACTTGGGTACTTATTTCACAACTAACACCTCCACTAACTCCACCTGACATCTGGTCCTGTGCAAATGCTGGAAACCCCGAAATCAAATTGACTAGGAAGAGAAGTGGCCAACATCAAGGTAGGCTGCTTCCTCACAAAATGTCAGATCAAAAACATTTTTCGCCCTCTCTGACCATCTTTTTCCTAATTCTTACATCATGACGGTATTTATGATTCTTTTGTACACATTCGCCTTGCAGTGGTCTGGAAAGATATTATGATTGTTCACATATTTCAGGCCCTTGAAAAGGGGTAATCCCACCTCCAGATGACTGTTGGGTTTGCCATGATACTGATGATTCTGCAGTTCTACCTCTCACAAACTTCTCCCTGATTTCCAATGCCTCAGTTTCTCTGGAGCAAACTCAGCCCTCTTTCTATTGTATCAGACTCCCTATCCCTGTGCCTCAATTTCCCTGTCTCTGGTTAACAGTCCCAAATCCACGGAAACTTGAGTCCAGGTCCTGTAAAAAGGACACGAGGCAAAGGTAACCAGAATAAAATCACCAGAGCAGTCAACAGACCCTTAAATTTTACTGGCCTCCGTGGCTGTAACCTTTCTAGTCCTGAACATAGACTCAAATGGGAATTGCCAGGAGGCATTCATAATTCAAAATTAACTTCCTTTGGTATATCACTGATCCCTTGGCTAGGAGTAAGTGCAAATGAGGCTATGATCAGGAATCTTTCCTTAACTCTTGAAGATGCTGCAGAATCCACTGCTAAAGCAATAGATTGCCAACAAATTTCCTAAGACTAGCTGACCAAAGTTGTTCTTGATGATAGAATAGCCCTTGATTATCTTTAAGTTGAGCAGGGAAGTGTTTGTGCTATGGCCAACACCACTTGCTGCACTTGCATTGACACTTCTTTAGAAGTTGAAACTCAGCTACATAAGATCACTGAACAAATCACTTGGTTTACGGAGGTGACCCCTTCAATGAGGTTTTTCTTTGTCTTATTGATTTTGATTGGTTTGAGTCTTGGGGATCAAATCTCTGAAGCACATCTCAGACATTGGGAATCATCCTGTTTTTAATAATCATAATAGTCTCCCTGGTGCACTATATTATCTCAAAAGATTTAAGTGCATGTTCAAAGCTGCTGACCATCAAGCAAATAACCTCCCTAAGAATAGCAAGTCAGAAAGGAACAAAGAAAATGACTAACTTAAAGACTATGAATCCAATGTTATGACCTGTGAATACCAAAAAATCCTTGGGAATGAAAATTACTATTATGTGTCTTTGTGCAATCATTTTGAAGGAGAAAAAATAAATTAGTATGTCTTTTTCCATAGTGTCCCAAATATGTCATATTTAGCAATAATTAAGTACTGGAATAGAACATAACCATTATTATTTTAATTGATAAACTAATATGTGAATAAATTTCATCCAGATTGTAAGTGGGAATTAGTCCCTTAAAAGTGCACTTTATGTGACGGTAATGGAGAGAAAACAAAGGAGAACATTGGAGGCACTAAACAACCCTTCAAATTCAAGTCCACTTAGAATGCATACACTTAACTACAAATATTCCCTATCAATTCAAAGAATTCAGGTTTAATTTGAATAAAAGAAAATAAGCACATGTTCCATAGAGTAGTTTCTCCATCTTTGAATTGCTGATATAATTTACCTGTTAGCTAAATAGAATGTCTTCAACTAAATATTTCTTTTTTTTTTTTAAAGATTTTATTTTTTCCTTTTTCTCCCCAAAGCCCCCCGGTACTTAGTTGTGTATTCTTCGTTGTGGGTTCTTCTAGTTGTGGCACGTGGGACGCTGCCTCAGCGTGGTCTGATGAGCAGTGCCATGTCCGCGCCCAGGATTCGAACTAACGAAACACTGGGCCGCCTGCAGCAGAGCGCGCGAACTTAACCACTCGGCCACGGGGCCAGCCCCCTCAACTAAATATTTCAATACAAGTCCTCAGATAAAACTTTTTCTGAGTCTTTGTATATCTAGTAGTATATGTTTCACCTTCACACCCGGATGACAGCAGGGGTGATAATTAATTTCTTTGATCCCTACATTTTTCAGTAAACATGAATTAGGTCATACTCTATTGTCTTTTTCCAATTATAGTTACAAAAGACAACATTTAAGTTCACAAGATTTTTCTGGCAAAAAGCTAATGTTTGTGGTTGCTAGTGGTGTGTGTGTTTGATTTATGTTACCCCTATAAATTTATTTTGTCATAACATGTAATGAATTCATGCAATATATGTGTATCCTTTTAACTCAAAGTTTTCTTTGATAACTTTGATTTAAAAAACTGCTTTCTTGTTCTGGTTGGATCTTAGTGTCATAAAATTCATATTACACATTTTCTAATCAGAGTTATTTTATTCCTTGTTCCTTGTGTGTCACTTAGGTATTGCTGTGAAAAAAAATTACCCCCAAATTTGGTAAGTTTAATAACAATTGTTTTATTTACTACCAATTTTATGGGTCAACAGTTTGTGCTGCTGGGCAGTTCTTCTGATCATGCTGGATATCCCTCATTCTGTTAAAGTCATCTAGTGGCTCCAGGTAATAGTTTTATGTGTCAGCCTTTCTAGACCACACACCCACATATTTCATGGAACATTATTCTGGATGTTTCTGTGAAAGTATGTTTTCAGTGAAGTCAACATTTAAATAGGTGAATTTTGAGTAAAGTAGATTACCCTCTATAATATAAGTGGGCCTCATTCAATCACTTGAAGGCCTTAATACAACAAAGATTGACCTTGCTTAAGTAAGAAGGAATTCTGCCAACAGACTGCCTTTGGACTTGAACTGCTACTCTGCCCAGGGCATCTAGCCTACTGGCAAACCCTGAAGATTCTTTTTTATTGATGTCATAATAGTTTATAATGTGGAATTTCAGTTGTACATCATTATTTGTCAGTCACAATATATACATTCCCCTTTAGCCCTTATGCCCACCCTCCAGCCCCCTTCCCCTCTGGTAACCACTAGTCTGTTCATTTTGTCTATGTATGTGCTTACCTTACACATATGAGCGAAATCACATGGTGTTTGTCTTTCTCTGTCTGGCTTATCTCATTAATATAATACCCTCAAGTTCCATCCATGATATTGCAAATAGGACAATTTTGGGTCTTTTTATGGCTGAGTAGTATTCCATTGTATATATATATATACCACAAATTCTTCTGTGTGTGTGTGTGTGTGAGGAAGATTGGTCCCGAGCTAACATCTGTTGCCAATCTTCCTCTTTTTGCTTGAGGAAGATTGTCACCAAGCTAACATCTATGCCAATCCTCCTCCATTGTATGTGGGATGCCACCATAGTGTGGCCTGAGAAGCCGTGACAAGTCCGTACCCAGGATCCAAACCCGCAAACCCCAGGCTACCAAAGCAGAGCATGTGAACCTAACCACTACAACACCAGGCCAGCCCATACCAGATCTTCTTTATCCATTCATCAGTCAGCGGGCTCTTGGGTTGCTTCCATGTCTTGGCTATTGTGATTAATGTTACAATGAACATAGGAGTACACAAATCTTTTTGAATTATTGATTTCAAGTTCCCTGGATAAATATCCAGTAGTGAAATAGCTGGGTCGTATGGTATTTTGATTTTTAATTTTTTGAGAAATCTCCATACTGTTTTCCATAGTGAATGCACCAGTTTGCATTCCCACCAGCAATGTATGAGGATTTCCCTTTCTCCACATCCTTCCAACATTTGTTGTTTTTTGTCTTGGTAATTATAGTCATTCTAACAGGTTTAATGTGGTATGCCATTGATGTTTTGATTTTCGTTTCCTTCATGATTAGTGATGTTGAAGATCCTTGTCCCTGTTGGACATGGTATATCTTCTTTGAAAAAATGTCTGTTCATATCCTCTGCCCATTTTTTGATTGGATTTTTTGATTTTTGGTGTTCAGTTGTATGAGTTCTTTATATATTTTGGAGATTAATCCCTCATCAGATATATGATTTGCAAATATTTTCTCCAAGTCAGTGGGTTGTCTTTTCATTTTGTTCCTGGTTTCCTTTGACTTGCAGAAGCTCTTTAGTCTGATAAAGTCCCATTTGTTTATTTTTTCTTTTTTTCCCCTTGCCCAAGTAGATATGGTATTTGAAAAGATCATTCTATGACCAATGTCAAAGAGTGTACTGTGTATATTTTCTTCTAGGAGTTTTATGGTTTCACGTGTTAAATTTAAGTCTTTAACCCATTTTGAGTTAATTTTTGTGTATAGTGAAAGATAATGGTCTATCTTCATTATTTTGCATGTGCTTGTTCAGTTTTCCCAAAACCATTTATTGAAGAGACCTTCCCTTCTCCATTGTATGTTCTTAGTTCCTTTGTTGAAGATGGGATAACATCCATGCCCATCTTCCTCTACTTTACATGTGGGACGCCTGCCACAGCATGGCTTGACAAGCAGTGCTATGTCTGCGCCCGGGATCCAAACTGGCGAACCCCAGGCCTCCAAAGCAGAATGTGTGAACTTAACCACTGTGCCACTGGGCTGGCCCCATAAGTACTGTTAATTTTATTATATGTGTGCATATAATGGAATTATTTTTAGAAATGTTAATAGCTGATAATAAATAATAATTGACATATTTTACTGTTTTAAATTAGTTTAAACAACATGTCAATGGGTCCTATATGTTGCTAATTAAATCTGGTCAAACTTGTAATATATTTATATTACTATTTTGATTTATAAATAGCAGTGGCCCTAACCTGAAAACTGATTTCTTGCTAGATATCAAGGAGACTAATGACTGGAGAATAGTCATGAAATTTCCTGTTAAATATGTTGTGTGTGTTCATATTGGTTTTGTATATCTATGTGTACATGTACACACATATAATTTGTTTTACATCATATATTTGCCTTATATATAATCTATGCTTATGTTACATATTTATATAAATCAACAAGATATCTAGTATACACAAGTGCAGGTGGGTGAACTTTATTTTTACTCCATCACCAAAATTATGAAAATTCTAATAATTTGGACTCATCATACCTAGTCAGCGTGATCAGCTACCTTCACGTGGGTGCAGAACATCCTAAAGCGAGACAAACTCCTTGAAGGAAAAGTAGCCATGAGTAAGTTCTGGGTTTAACCTAAGGCCTAATATTTACAGCCGTCCAGTGATACACATTTGTGTATTAGAGTTTCAAAAACTCTTTACAAATAGTTTCTTGTTGAACCTTCACAAATTTCTGTGATCTTTATTTTATAGATGAAGAAATCAAAGTCAGAGAAGTTGAGAATTTCCTAACAAATGGGAGCTTTGGAATTATATTTCATTTACATCAATTACATATTTCTCATTTTATTTCATTTTGGCTACAAAACGTTAGTGACAAAATCATGGGCGGAAACTTCTTTAGATTTTTCTCTATGTCACTAATTAGAGACACCAGTTATACAGAAAGCAGTTTCCAGGGGAAAACGAAATTTAGAAACCACTATTAAAAAAAAAATCCTTGGTGGAGAAATCCCAAGGAGTCATTAGCTTTTGATTTTTGTTTTAACTGACATCTACAATCTCAGCTAAATGGAGGAATTTGTAGCTTGCACTAATCCATTCTTTATCCCTCTTAATAAACTGTTTCATGTCCCAGTTAATGGATAAAAAGGTAAGTTTTCTGGCTTCATTTCTCTCCTATTTTCATTGGCATGGACACATCAGTGGTTTTCCAGGAAATGTTAAGCTGAAGCATCAAACTCTTGAGTCCCTTCCGGTCCTGAGAATTTTCATCAACTATTGGCTAAAAATAATACCATTTAAGTAAATGGTCTTTCTAGTCAAGGTTTCCATTGTACTGAAGTATGTATTTTGAGGTTATGTAAAAATCAAGATAATGGTTATTGTCATCAGTTCTAATGAAAGAAGACAAAATATTCAAATTAATTTTTCTCTTTAGGAATCACCTCTATAGGAATAATTTTCTTAGGGAACTCCAGATTTGGAATGGAATTTGCAGGTCATTTAAGAGAAAATAAGAAACTTCTTTCCATAACTTATATACATATTAGGTCTTATTTCCTGTGTAACAATGAAATAAATCTTACTTCATATTTCCTATGCATATAATCATAGCTATATACTCACCAACTCTTGAACCTGGTTTCTTGTATGATCCAGAAAAAAAATATTCTACCTGGGCGTAAGATCTGGGGGTGATATTTATGAAAGAGAATGACATTTTAAAGCTAATACTTTGAGATTTGCTCATCTTAAAAGGAGTCATTTATTTGTTAAATTTCAAGGTGACAGGGATTTTGTTTTCACTTTTAATAATAAATTTCTAGTGTTGCACTTGATCATAAAATAGACTCAGTATCATTTCTTAATTTGGCTTATATTTACATCTTATTTATTTTGGGGTCATTGGGTAATCAACTTGGTAAATCCTCTATGGATGAATGAAAGGACTGTGCATTCTCTATAAGAAAGTTTAATATCAGTCAATCATGTCAAACACATTAATGATATTATTAATATCCTCAATATCCTTGTTTTCACCTGTTTGTATATTTCACATTATAATTTTAGACTCAAAATTTCCTGTCTATTCCTGACGTGTATCATCTGTTATTAAAAATGCATATTTTATCTGTTTTTATTAATCTCTTTCTTTTCTTTCTTCCTTTTCATTCTTTCTTTCTCACTTTTCTTATTTTTTAGATTGTTCAAGATTTTTAATATTTTTATTTAGTTTTTAAAACTACTATTTACTGTTTTAATTTGTTTTGCTTCCCCAGGTTATTTGTACGTTCTAATATCTTTTCTATTTCTAGATTTATATAATGAAAAAGTTTTTCAAATTTATCAAAGGTATATAATTTCACCCATCAAATGAAATATTATCCTCTAGAATAGAAAATATTTGGTAGAATTTTACTTCTTCATCCATAGCTTTCTCTTTAACACAGCATGTATAATGAGAACTTTAAGATGATTTTTCCTTCCCATCCTCCTCCTATTCCAACTCCTGGGTTTTACTATAAAACTTGGGGATTCCTGGTCCTAGGTTATAATTAAATTGTTCCTTAGGCCCATAATTTTGTTTTCTTTTGTCTTGAGATTTTGTTATGAGATTTACAGCTATTACACATATACGATCGTGGCAACCAGCAGAGGACTTCATAGTTATTTAATAAAACTTTGATAATGTTTCCTTCTCCTCTTTTCGAACTTATCCTACTCCCTTTTACCCCTGGCTAATGTTAATCATTTGTCGTGTATTTTTCCTGATTATTTCCACACTCCTACACATATGTACCCATATACACTCTAATACGTATGTGCGTATGGGCATGTGTATGTGCCTATATACACACAGATATATAGAATATATTTATGATTTTCTGATGTTGTCTATGATATGCTATCACAATTTGCACATTAATCTTGAGAAATAAAAAAAGTAGCCTTGATGGTAGCCAGCTGTCTGCTAGTAGCTGGCCTGGCATTATCATGTTGGCCATGTTTCCTATTCAACATAAAAGATTTCACAGAACATCAATATCAGATGAGGTCACTCTGTGACCGGATAAGTGAGGGAAAAACAAGATAATTCTGTCTAAGCCCAAATAGAAACAAGAAGACTGCAGAACTACAAAAATAATTAAGCACCTGCTACTTACTATTCTGCATGCTGAGCATATAGTAGTATACAAGCAGATAAGGCCTTGCCCTCATGGAGCTTACATTGTTTGGGAAAAGACAGACTGTAAGCAAATAAGGAAATTAGTATATAATACATTAGATGGTGATAAGTGATGTGAAGCAAAATAAAAGATGGTCAAGGTGGAAAGGACTGGGGAGTGGGAGAGTAGGTTTTACAGGGTGGTCAGAGAAGTCTTCCAATAAAATAAGCTTTGAAACAACAGAGAGAGTGAGTCATCTGTATCTCTAAGGAAAGAGTGTCATAAATACATGGAAGACCTCTAGCCCTGAGGCAGGATCATGTTTAAAATAGTTTAAGAATATTAAGGGATCAGGCAAGGCTGGAGATGAGAACCAAAAAGGTCAGAGAGATGAAATAAAAGAAGATTACATATATATATATATTGGGCTGGCCCCGTGGCCGAGTGGTTAAGTTCGCGCGCTCCGCTGCAGGCGGCCCAGTGTTTCAGTAGTTCGAATCCTGGGCGCGGACATGGCACTGCTCATCAGACCACGCTGAGGCAGCGTCCCACATGCCACAACTAGAAGAACCCACAACGAAGAATACACAACTATGTACTGGGGGGCTTTGGGGAGAAAAAGGAAAAAATAAAATCTTTAAAAAAAAAAAAAGAAGATTATATAGAGTGGTGAAGGGCATTGCAAGAATATTGGTTTAAACTTTGAGTGAAACGGTATGTTGCAGAAGGGTTTTAAGCAGAGGAGATGACGTTATCTGATTTATGCCTTTATAGGAGCTTTCTGGCTACTGGGATGAGAGTTGACTGTAGAGAGCAAGGGCTGAAGCATGGAGAGAAGTTAGGACTGTTTCAATAATCAAAGCCATTGGTACAGAGTTTGGGAAAAGGTATTAGTGGAAGATGTGGTGAGAAGAGGTTGGATTTTATATATATTTTGAAGGTGGTGCTGCAAATCTCAGAGAAAAAGGAATTGGGAATGATTCTAAGGTTCTTTTACTTCAACAACTGTAATGATAGAGTTGATATTTACTGAAGTGAAGAAAAGATGAGGTGGGGGCAGGTTTGAAGGTCAAAATTGAGAGTTCAGTTTGGGGTACCTTATATCTGAGATGCTTATTAGACATCCAGGTGGACATCGAGTACAGTTTTGGAGAGAGAAGTTTATAGTTCAGAGGAGAAGTTTAGAATGGAAACATAAACTTGGGAGTCACCAGCTTGCAGATGATTTTCAAAGCAGTGAGACTAGATGAGTTCATCCATGGAGTAAGTGTAGATGGAGAAGAAATTCTAGAACTGAGTCCTGAAAGACTCCAGTATTCAGAAGTTATCAAGATGAGGGGAAAGCAGCAAAGGAAACTGGGAAGGAGCAGCCAGTGCAGTAAGGGGAGAACGAATTGGGAATAATGTTCCAAAAGTCAAATGGCAGTTTCCAAGAAGAAAATAATAATTAACTGTGTCTAATGCTGATAATAAACCAATTAAGATTTGCCATACAATTTAGCAGTGTGAGGGCTTTTGGTGAACTTGGCAAAAGCAATCTAATGAGGTAATGGACGTGAAAGCCTCACTGGAGTGAATTGAAGGAGGAGAGAATCCGGAGGTTGTGAACATAGTTTACACTTTCTAGAGTTGCTGTAAAGGGAGAAGAGATGAAGTGATGGAGGCTAATGTAGGGTAAAGAGATTTTTGTGTTTTGTTTTTGACATGGAAGAAGTAACATTTATGAGATGAGGGAATGATTGTGCAAGAAATAGGGAAATATTGGTCGAATGATATTCTTGAAGAGTCAAGAGAGTAAGTGGGCATGGAATTTAGTGCAGTTCTGGAAGGGTTGACATTGTATGACAACATGGATAGTGCATCTACAGAAAAAGAGGAATAGCGTAAAATATCAGATGCACGTAGGCTGGTTGATAGGAGTTTCTGGAAATTCTCTTCTGATTGCCTTTGTCATGAAACAGAAGGGGTTTTGCGGGTTTGAGAGCAGCAAAGAAAGTATGAAATTGTCTTCTAGAAGAGTGAAAAAGTGAATGAAACCAGAATGCTCTATAGTCATGATTATGAATATAAATGTTGTTATTCAGCATGATTGTGTGGATTTCTCCAGCCACCCTTCACTGCCTAGACTGGGCTTTGCCAGACCAATATGAAGATGGGGTAGAGAAACTAATAATAAGTGTATAATCAATACAACAGTGATTAATATAATGTACCATAAAATCTCTGCTGGGTAAGGATATAAATATCGATATGAGAGGAAATGAGAGACAGTGACAAGTGGCAAAATCAATGGATTGTTTATCTCTGTGTGTTGAAAGATTGCTGGAATTGTAATACTAGAAAAGACGAGTTTAATGGCCATTTGGATATATACTTCTGTAAATTTTCTAATCATCTTCACACATTTTTAAGAAGATTGCTGTTTTGTCAAATTTTATATTTTGAGTAACAGTATCTTATCATTCATATGCATTACAAATATTTTTGTTAATACATTATATTTACCTTCCCTATCTTAAGAATCATTTTCAAGCAATTTCCAAGCACATTAACTCAAGTGTATATTTTGCTGCTCATTTTATTAGTTTCAATTCAGCACTATTTAAGGCTCATTTCATCTTCTCCTATTTTTAGATCTTTATACTGTTTGAGTTATTTTTGGTATAAATACTTCTAATAGTTTTCTCAAAAATGTAAATGAGTGAATACAGTTTGAACCATTAAATGTCCAAAAATATTTCACTTTGGTCTTACTATACAAATAATATTTTGGCAGGAGACAAGATTCTTAGGGCACAAACATTCATTTTTCTATAAAGCTGTACGTTACAGTTTCCAGTGTTACAGACTAGGAATTCAATAGTGGTCTGATTTTCCTCTCTTTGAAATAAAATCAACCAACTTATTCTACCCGATAGAACATAAACCTTTTTCTCTTCAAATTCTGAAATCTTTCCATTGTGAGACTCCGTTTCTTAAAAGTTGCCTTGAATTTATTGGGCACATTTCATTTGAAATTTCAATTCATTCCTCAGCAGAGTAAAACGTTTTTTAAGAAGCCATTTTTTAATTATTGATTTTGTTTTCTCACTTCCTGTCTGTCTGAATCCCATGCTGCTCCTCTTTAAAGAGTGCTCTTGGTCTTTCCTCCATTTCTCTAATACCTAATGTTGTCACTTATGTTTTTCATTTTTTGATAATTTTATTTATAGGATAGTTCTTTCATTTAACTTTTAAGAGAACTCAGTTTTCATATCTATTTCTGCTCCACTATTGAATTTTTTAATTTGGAAAGAATGATTTTTTACTTGCTCTTTGTCACATTTCCAAGAATTATTTTTATCCATTTAAAAATTTTGTGTTATTTTTGTTTGTTTGCTTGTTTAAATAGTCTTTTCCTATTTTGTGGATTCTTTCAGTATTGCTTAAATAAGACCTTCCTGGTGGTATGTTTCCATGTGGCCTTCTTGCCTGAAGAGACTAAATCTCCAACAGTGTTCTTTCATGGCAATTTACTCATGTTGGTTTTTATGATTATGTTACACTTGATACCTAACTGAATGAGCTATGTGATTTAGAGTATTTAATTGCTCAGTCACTCCATTTATAAAATGAAGCTAGGAACAGTTCCTATGTAAAAGAAAATTTTTAAGATTAAATGAAACGATACAAGGTCAGCCCAGCTCTTGGCATTTAGAAAGTAACCTATGCTGGTTATTGTCATTATGTTTATGATTTGTAATACCATATGCTAGAGACTTTGTTCAATAAATACTTTATGATAGCTCATTCTAATCACCCCTTGCTTACTTACTCAGATTTGTTGCGTCTCTCACTCGTCATCTCACTTCTTTTGAAAAATCCCAATCCTGATTAAATTCAACATTCCACCTACTTTGTGCCCAAACAAGGCTAAAAAACTCCCACTCCCATGGTAACTGTTGTCACTTTAATTTTTTTTCTGCTTTATCTCTCCAAACTCCGCCCCCCCGAACACAGTTGTATATCTTAGTTGCAGGTCCTTCTAGTTGTGGGATGTGGGACGCCCCCTCAACGTGGCCTGACGAGCGGTGCCATGTCCGCGCCGAGGTTCTGAACCCTGGGCTGCCGCAGCAGAGCGCGCGAACTTAACCACTCGGCCACGGAGCCGGCCCCAGGTCTCACTTTAAATTCAAGGCCATGACCAAGCTCAGTTGTCTTTGTGTATTTCCCTATGTGTTGCTTTCCTACTCTTCTAGAAAACCAGTTTACATCTCCTTTGCTGTTTTCCTTCACTCTACCCTTTATTTTATTTTTTAGCCCCTGACTCCTGATCTTCCTTTTTGTTAAAATGTTTTAACCATGCTATTCAGAGTATGGTGGGGTAGGTGTACTAAACCGTATATTTAATCAGCTCATACATGTGGCAAAATATTTATGTGGCTTTTATGGCAAGCCTACTCAGGTTCGATTTTGTGAAGGTTTCATGATAATGTAAAATGACTGTACACATTGGGGCTGTTTCTCACCACTTTGAGTAGGACTTCTTATTCATAAAGGGACCAAAAAGAAAAATAGCTTTTAACACACCAAACACATACATTAGCTAAGGTGCTCACTCATCCTGGTAGCAGGTAAAGATGTCCAAGTTAACTCCTGATTCTCAGGGGACTGTTGAGGCTAACTTACTGTTGACACGCTCAGACATTAAGCTCTATCCTATTGAATAAGCTCCAGAGTACTACAGAGAATTAGTTAAAATGAAATCTTTATAAAAGGGAAAAGTTATATCGTATGCCCTGTAACAACAGTGGAAGTATATATTTCTCCTCACTGCTTTCAATGTAGATAAGGAGAAAGCACTTTCCTTTTCAAGTTAACATTGTCCTGAAAAGTAACTAGCCCAACAGATCAGCAAACTTCCCAAGTATAAGTATATCATCCTTCTTCCTTCATTTTTTATCAAGGGGGCTCTGTATTTTATCAATAAACTTTCTATTTCCCAAACTTAGCTCTACCGTTTTGCAGGAAGTATGTGATTTAGGATGACACAAAGATAAGTCTGTCAACAATTTCATAAAAACAAGAAGAAAGCAGTGACAATAAAAGTTTTGGAAGCCTCAAATATTCAGCCCTTAAGATTCTGACTGCTGTAGAGGACCGCTGAAGGGCTCAGAGGATTGTGGAACCAGACTTAAACTGGCTGGCTTAACCTGAATATCACGTTTTCTTTCACCATTTCTGTACGCTAGCATTCTGATAAGTTTCTATAGATAGATGAATTCAAGTTAAATTTTAATCAGGAGAATTTTAAGGGTAAACTTGTTTTGCTGTTGATTTCAGTGTAACTGACCATTTATAAATCAATTGCAGTTAAGAAATTCATTTGTAAATCACATATTTTGGAGCACATTTTCCAGTTTTGCCTTTTCTGTAGTTCTCAACCAGCCTAAACAAAATACTTTTCCTAGGAACGGTTAACTTCATGAAGTATTATACATAAATTACTATATATGTTTTAATCATCGTGCAACAATAACCCTCTGGAATGTGTGCCCAGAGTTCCAGCTTGGACTGCCAGGAGTGGTAAATGCCCTATTGAGGGCTGTACACCCAGTACCTTTAATTCAAACAAATAATGACACACATAAGCTGAAATGCATTAGCAGTTCCATCTCTACTGACTCGTATGTCAGGAAAACAAACTCATATGTGAGTGAGAAGAGAGAATAGGAAGGAATAAGGATTTTATAATTTACTGTTTTTTATTTTTACCAAATAAAAAACAGCCTGGAACTGACCTTCTCCTAACATTTGTGAGGTCAGGACAAGAGTACAAATGGAAGCCCTGGCCCACAGCCCACCTCACTCCATTTACCACTGCGAAAGGCCTTATATAAATGTATCTGCACAAACTAAGCCACATGTTCAAGCTCTGTCAACACCCCACCTTCTGAGAAAAAAGTCACCACTTGAGCATCCTTCAAGTCTGGAGGTGTACATGGCTGCAACAAAGGTCTGCCCTGGGGAGGACTGACCTGGGAAGAAAGCTTCATAGAGCTGGGAGGGTGCTAGGGCTCTATGGAAGGGGGATTCCAGGATTTGGGACTCCTAATACATGGTCTAGAAGGAGGGACAGAACCCCTGGCTGCCCAGACTCCTTGCCCCATAGACAGAGGTGCAGCCAGAGAAAGGCTAGAGTATGGCCCTCTAAAGCTTATGTGCAGGTAATAACCAGGAGTGTATTTCTTCTAACTAAGTAAGACTAAAACCAACAGGAAAAAGACTCTAGAGGACTAAACATATTAGGAGATAAAAGGTAAAGAACTGTAGCAGCATGAAAGCCCAGTCTGGGAGGGGCATGGTGAGGGTGAGGCTGAGCAGTGAAGGGTAGTTTTCACTTTGTGGCATCCTCTGGCTGTTTAACTTTTTTTCTTAGTTGGGTTACAAAATATTGCCCTTTTGCTCCTATTTCTACACTGAGCATCTAACGCTTTTAACTAAAACTTTGCTCTTTCTTTACCCACAGCAAAACATTAGCAATCTTACAGCTTACCTACAAATTTCTCTAAGGAGAGCTCACAGCGTAACTCTGTGTGACCTCAATACTGGATAGAAAACACAGGGGGAGTAATCGATACTCCTCCCTAGAGATCACACTTTCTTCTTTTAGTTAGAATCAATAGGAAAAAGCAATAATAGCTAAAATCTAATGGTAATTTTTCATTCCAATGAATAAAACGAAGGACAATCAAGATTTCAGCTGTAACAGGAAATTTTGTTTCAATATTTATCAATGACACTGTTGTGGAAGTTTAAAAAAAACATGACTGTAAAGTTTTTAATACTCTTCTCAATGAGGGGGTCTTTGTTACTTCTCCTTGAGTATAGATAGGGTTGTGACTGCTTTAGTACATCAGAAAAGACACTGTTTAACTTTTGATGCTAGGTCATAAAATGCTATGTTAAATACCACCCTGTTTGCCAGCACATTTGCTCTTGGAGCTCTAACTTGCCATGTAAGAAGTCAAACTACACTGAGGTCACCATGCTGTGAGGAAGCTCAAGCCACAAGGAAGGACATGCAGCCCCCTGGTCTCCCTTGTTGATTGAGTGCAGTTTTCAAGTCAACACAGCCCAGGCTTCCAACCTGTGATTGAAAACTCCTCTAAGATATTTCAATACTCAGTCATCTGAGATTGAATCTTCCCAGTTGAGTCTCTCAACATCATGAAGTGGAAACAAGCCATACTCTTTTCATCTTGCCTGGTTCCCTGACTCTCAGTATCTTTGAGGATAATAACATATTTTTGTTTTACACCACTACATTTTGGGGTAGTTTGTTACATAAATGTAGATAACCTGAAAGACTAACAATTGTCTGTGTGTGTGTGTGTTTATTCTGCATATGTATGAATATATGTCAAATGAGAAATACCAGATATTACAATAAGTAATAAAGCTATTTATCATTTGATTATGTAGTCAATTGTATGTTCACTCTTAATTGAATCACTGATGACTCTGCTGCAATGGGTCAGGTGTCATGAACCTTTCCTAACGTTCCCAGTCTTTAAATTCTATAGTGGTTGGGTCACTTGTTAAAATTATTTTATTGCTGTTTGAAAAAAATGTTTGTGGCACCTTTAATAGCATTTATTATATACCCTACACATTTGGGGGAAGAAGAAACTGAGATTCTTCAAACCCAAGCAGTTTGAAATGAACTGGTATAGAGAACCTTCACAACAAAACTTCCTTTTGAAATTCTAATAAAAAAATTATTATTCTGTACTGAAATTACTTAGTAACCTTAATCTTGGGAGGCTTTCCAAGACTTTAAATTTTCTACCCAGTAGTTCTGATTTAGATCTTTGCACATTGAAGTGCTCCTTATTATACTTTTTCTTAACTTCTTTTTATCTCTTTTATCTCCATTTTCTGTTTATTCCTCACTTTCTATTTGCTACTGGCCACTAACAATAAATCTTCTTAGAGGAAAAGAATCTAAGTAAAGCGCACACATTCCCACAGCTTGGTTCATTTTTTCTCTTCTTTTAGAGTTAGAATTTTTTCACCACCAAATTCTGCATGAGATTTAGTCATGCCAAGCCTCATAAACTCCTCTTTCATCACATGCAAATGATCTGCTTAAACATCTGCAATATCTCCTTCATCTGGAGATGTTTTGGCTCTTTCCCAGCAGGGATGCTTACTTATAGGAGAATCAGATTTGGCAATTTTGAACACTTCTCTTGATGAGAGAGGTGATTTGGTGATTGTGGAGAGCCACACTCAGACAAGGCGTGATCATTCCCATTCTAAGGAAGAAGAAACCAGGCTCAGAAAAATGAAGTGAGATTTCCATGATCGCATAGCTATTTAGGCAGAATTAGAAATCAGGTTCCAATTCTGAAAGCCTCTGCTCCATTCATGCTGCTCATTTTTGTCACTTAGGTTTTCTAATTTGACTGTGTACTCAAGAATGTATTTGTTTTTTTTTTTTTCCATTTCCACAAAAAGGAAGCCCCAGTAATATTTTATCTCATGCTATTACATTCTGATTAAAGTTCCAAAAGTTAGCTCATTAAAAATGCATTTTTTAAATTTGAAGAAGCATTTTTTTAAGGAAAGAAGCTGTCCAGCTTATTGCCTGTACGATTTTCATACATTGATTCTAAATTCAAAATTATCTAGAAATGTGGTAAAGTTATTGGGATTATTTTTAAGTTATGTATAGTGAGATGGAAGTGATAAGAATACACTAATATATGTTGTGGGAAAAAGGAAATTTGAGAGGAAAAGAAGAAAGAAAAACTTTTTTTTTCATTTTATAACTTTTACAACAAACCCTTGTTGAGCTGTATTATGACTTTGTAAAACATTTTGCACAGTCTTTGAATATTAGGACAAAAGGAGAAAATGTGCATGAATTCAGTTTGAAAATCATTCATATCTCTTTAGTGACAATGTATTTAGCAAGATTATTTTCACTTCAGAAAAAGATTAACGAACTTGTCTTAGCCTTTGGGATCCAAGAGTTCTTTTGTCTTTAATAAACAAGCCATAAAGTGTAAAATTAGACTCTTGTTCATTTCTTTGGGTTTCACTTACCCCTTGAGGATTAAAGCTGGCTTGTACAGCATGATTTTTTGGCAACAACATCACATAGTATTTCATTATTACTGGCGTCAGAATGTTCTCACCATCTGAGAAGTTAAACTGATAAAGGTGCCGAACCTAAACACACCTGTGATAGCTGAATGGGGCAGACTCAAGACAGCTACAAAACAAGGTGTGGCGTAAGGCAGTTCAGAACTGCTTCCCAATTCTAGACATGTCTGTGTTTGTCTTCTTTTTCTTTCTTTCTTTTTTTTTTGAGTGTGTTTTTAAGTGTACCTTTATACCAGATTAGTCGTATTTAATTTCATATTCCGTACTATACATGTGACAGGATGAATTTGATAAAACAATTATGAGGCAATATTCTCTGTATGTTCCTTCCAATAAGATTCATTTTTTTCACAAAGTTTTTTTTCAAAATGAATCATCTGAACACAATTTTATGTTAAGGATTTTTGAATTTGCACTTATATATTAAATTAAAATGTTGAAAACACAATTCTGACTGTTAAAATCCAGTAAGAATTTATTGATGAAGACACTGTACAACAACTTCGATAACACATTGTTTTCAAATGAGGTTCTTCCTTCATAGTACAGAGTAGCAGCTTGGAGTTTAATCTGCCTAGTCTCTCTCCATGCAAATCCAATGTGTGTGAGAGTGTGTGTGTGTGTGTGTGTTTCCTGTTCTGCCATGCTTGTTTTTTAGACACATTGCCTCATGTTTGCTCTTAGACAAAATTATGTTGCTTTCAGAGTTAAAAGTGTTTTGATCAGGCCAGTGTCTAGAGATAACAATATATTCATTCTCTGAAATGAAATTCCCTCTGAGAATGAATTCACTAATGAGAAGAGTATTTAACATTTATTGAGCCCTACTATATGTGAATCACAGTTCTACGAGCTTGACATAAGTTTAATTATTTCACTGTCATTACAATTCCATGAGTAGGAGCTATAGCTGTGCTCATTTTTACAAAGGAGGAAACTGAGGCAGAGAGATTAAGTTACCTGACCAATATCACCCTGCCGCTAAGTGGCATGGCCATGATTTGGACACAGGCACTCTTAACTCCAAAGCTTACAATCTTAACTCTAATATACAATGTCATTGAATAGTTTCATTAATAATAGTATTAATATTAACAATTGCCATTTCTTTCATACTGTTCGTGTACTGCACACGAGATTGTATGTACTGCCTATGAGATTTTGCATATGTCATGTTTTTAACATTTTATTTTATTCTCAAAATAATGCTATGGAATGTTTTTTAGCAGGGTGAAAGAGGATCAGACATGCTAGCTAACCAGCCAAGGTCATGCAGCTAGTAATTGGAAGCATCCAGATACTAATATAAGTTTTCTATCTAAAGACTAAATGCATATTACTTTTGTACCTTGCGTTTTGCAATTTTTTACTTGTTTTACATTTGTGGCTGTGTGTGTTTTTAATGATAACAGGAAAGAGTTTGAATGGTTTAAAAAGAATGTAGATTTCAGGTTCAAATAAAAGATTGAATATGATAACAAATTGTGGAAACAGAAAATATTTCTTTGAGAGGAACCATGTATCTTAGGGAAGAATCTGGATAAGACTTTTTCAGACAAAGAAAAAACTAAAATGCTTTTTGGGGATTAGACAAGTCATGTAAATGCGTAAACCAACAGAAGGCAGCAGTGGGAACTAGGTTGAACTGGAGCCTATGTGTCCTAATTAAAGATATTCAGGGGCTGGCCCGTGGTAGAGAGGTTAATTTTGCTCTCTAGTTTGGCAGCCTGTGGTTTGCAGGCCTGGATCACGGGCACAGAATTACATACTGCTCATCAAGCCATTCTGTGGTGGCATCCCACATACAAAGTAGACGAAGACTAGTATACATCTTAGCTCTGAGCCAATCTTCCTCACAAAAAAAATTTTAGAAATAAAGACATTCAAATTCTTAAAAAAGTAAAGATGAAACAAACAAAAACCCCAGCACCAATAACAACACTGAAAATTCTGTTGGCCACCAAAACTGTTTCAAAATCAAAGTTCCAGTCATGAAATTCTACTTTTCCACTTCATTGCAGACAATAATCAACATTTCATTTTTGAAAGTTACTTACTGTATTAGGAATTCAAAAACAAATAGAGGAATGACTTTATACATTTTATACATAAAGTCTTCAATCTAGTAAGAGGAACACCAATTCGTTTAAAACAACTTTCATATATCCTATGAACTAGGGAGGGCATGCCACTTTGCATGGCATTGAAACCCAGTATCCATTCTTATTCAAGTGAAAAATAATACCATGAAACCTCTAAGTGTAGATTATGCCCATTTTAGGCCACAATAACATAGGGATAAAGACAGTCATACACACCTTATGAAAACACTATTGTTCTGTTTCCACTTCATCTACTCAACAATAACTTCAGTTGCCCCTAAATTCCTCAAGGATTTTTTTCTGGAAATCATCAGAAGATATCTCAGGTCTAGTCCCAAGCTCCTGTGGTACTCTCTGATGTTCTTTCTTCAATCCCAGCTCATGGAGGCCTATCTCCTCTGTTTCCAGTGCCCACTCAGTAACCATATAATATATCCATCTAAAAACCACAACTCCTGAAATTATCAATATGCCAGTCTCCATATTTAGTAAACTATAACTACATGCAATGTGGAAAAATCTCCGAATTATAATGTTGAGTGAAAAGAAAGACAAACAGTCCACCTGTATCATTCCATTAATACAAATTTCAAAAATGGCAAACCTAATCTTTGGTGTTTGAAATCAGGACTGTGGTTTTCATTGTGGGGAATATTCACTATAAAGGAGTACAAGATAGAGGCAGGCCCTGGTACGCTGATATTGCTCTGTTTCTTGAGATATGGATCTGGTTACCCAGATATGTTTACTTGGGGAGATTTATCTGGATACTTAAGATTGTACACTCTTCTGTTTGTATGTTATACTTCAAAAAAAAGTAAAATTGCACTGACAATGGGAAATTCAGATATTGGGATAGAATTTTGTACCACTCAAATGCTATGCCTTCACCAATAGGCTGCTTTGAAAATATTTTACTTTATATTTATTTACTTTATTATATATTCCTGCTTTTTTCCGGTTTACTTTCTCTGTGTTTTGGCTTTATTGAAGAAGCCCAGTGTGCTTCAAGCCTAAGCCCCCAAAATATGTCAATGAGAACAATTCAGGCAAAACAATGGGAGAATATAGTTTTTCTTTGTACCAATCTATTTAGAAATTTAGCTTTTATTCAATGGAGAGAATAATTTCCCAGTAAATAAGCAAAAATGTTCTCAGTGAAATTGAATCTACACCAGTTGTTTAAGCTAATGAATAGTTCACTGAACAGACTGTGCTGGAAAATCACCCATTTCTTTTATTTCAAAACACAGTTCACATTTGGCTAAAGGCCCAGAGTTGAGCTGCGTAATTCACTGAACTTCCTTTCAAATTATGTTAAACCACTAGTTTCAAGTTTTATTTGCTTTTTTTTTTCATTCTCTAACAGGAATTCAATCAGTACAAAAGGAATATCTTGGTAGCTGTTATATCTATCTATCTACCTATCTATCTATCTATCTGGCAGTGACTTAGAAAGTAAGGATAGTTCATCTTCATCACTTGGAAATAGAAGTAGATAATAGAGCCATTGAAATAACTTTGGTGTTTATACAAAATGCGTAATCTGGGGCCCCAGTCCCAGCTATCGTCAGAATCTCCAGCGAAAACAATAAGAATCTTTCTTTACAAATGCTTCCAATAAACTCAGGAATTTTGACGCTCATGCTAATAGGAAAAGAGGAAGGGAGCAGAAGTAGAGGACACAAGTTGTGAGAAAATGATTTGTGCTTTCTCCTCTTTTGTTTCTCATTTTCAAAGTTGCACTTGAAGTTTCTCCATAAGATTTATGACAGCTTGTTCTCTTCCTCCCTGACTAGAAGAGAACAGGACAGAGTACAGTCAGTCCCATCTTAATGAACAGGCTGCATTAAAAAAATCTATCAATCATTTGTTTAGACTCTATGCATTTTCCCAGAGACATTCCTTTCTAATTAGTAAGTTTTCAGATCAACACTCAAAATGTACATTACCCTAGACGAGCTTGAACTATGCTATTGCCATTGTTATTTAAACAATAAAGTACGAATTATGACCTAGCTTATAGAAGAAAAGCATCCACAAATCTAACCTTCACAGATTTTCAGGCAGTGTCCCTGCAACAGGAGGCCTCTGAGAGTGGATAGCGTTTGGAATCTTTACGTTGTCAGCTTGGGCATCAAAACTAATTATGTTCATGATAGTACTTTGAAACGTAATCTAATACATAATATCTGAAGGAGATTGGATATTATTTATATACAATTCTATGTAGTGTCATATAGTGGTTAAGAATGATGTTTTAGAGTCAAGCAGGCTTAGATTTGAATCCTATTTCAAAATTTCATTTTCCTCTCTTTAAAATGTGTGTACTAAACTTCTACCAGATTGTCTGACATCCAAGAAATGATCAATAAAAGTGGTAATAAAATATACAATTGATACATATATTATTTTATTACCACATTATGTGTTATTAAGACAGTTATTTCTTCCTATAAACTAATGAGAGTAGGCTGTGGTCAACAAGAGATATGACCACCACTCTTAGGTAAGATGATAAAGAATGAGGTCCCATTTGCTTTAAGCATTTCCCAAATCCTGATGAATAAACTCATGATAACCATGGAGCCAAGAAATTTTGCAGTTGAAACTTTCAAACACATGTAGAAGTTACTTTCTATGCATTCACTAACGTTTTCTGAAAAATGCTGTCATGACATTTCCTAATTGCTACCTACATGATTAGAAAGCATTATTACCAGAATATGTGTGCAAGTATACATAACATCCTAAATGCTAAATTTAACAATACAGACTTTCTCAAGTAATAAAATTCTCACTGAGAAATTTCAATCCACCTACAAGACTGCATCTAAATTTCCATCATATTTTTTTAAAGTCTGGGATTTTTATAACTTATACTGTCATTTGCAGAGGTATTTCAATCTATATAGCCTTCCTATTCTTTTCCATGAATGGTAATCATTATCTCCTGTTGAAAATGTTGAGGACTGGACTATAATGTCTTAAATAGGAATAGTTAACACATATGGAAAATTCGACTTGGTAGCAAACAACAAAAGAGCAATGGTAACAGTAATGAAGTCAGGAACCTCTTCGCTGCTCAGTAACTTGCAAAACATATGTACATTTCCCATAAAATGTGGAAATATATATCCACAAAAAGAAGTATGAGATGTCAAAATACAAACCAGCTAAAACTCTTAATGGCGGATACAGTTACCAAATAGTCACCAATAAATTTACTATAGCAAAATAAAATAAATTATACTGTAGTTATTAAGTGGCAGCTAAAAAGGATTACCTTGCTGCTGAAAGTAGTATCTCAATAATATGGAAATTTTACTTATATGTAACATTTCCCATGATCATAAATGCACATGTAACTTGCTTTAAAAAGCCTGTATGTGAGTCCATTGATGTCCATCAGCACTTCTCTTTTTCTTTCTGGACATTTCCAGTTATTAAAAGATCTCTGAGCAAAATAATTGTATTCCTATAGCTCTCTAATTTTAAACATTTTGAATAGACTGCATTACTTTCTTTTCTGCTTATGAAAATGTTTAAAAGATACAAAGGAGAGTGTTATGCTGATTAATAGTAAAATGAAACAGCACTCAACCCTGAAAACCTTCAAAAGATTTCATCAGACAGAACAAAGGACCAGTGGGAAAGGGAGTAAAGGGCATAGATAGAGACAAATTAGGCACAGAATACATCAAAATGGGGTGGAGTATAAGGGAATAAACGACATTTCCTATCATGGAATTATCTTCTGGAACTGCCTTACATAAAAGGGAGAAACACAAAATATAATTTGAAATGATTCCTATAAATTTATGAACCTAAATATGGAAAAGTTTAAATCAATACACACATCCTCTTCAAAGCTTTAAAAATTGTTTTGGACTTTGTATTTATAGTGATAAGTATTGCACAGGTTAAACTGGTAGAATGAGCCAGTGGACACAGGGATAACAAACAATGCTGGTTTTGGTTTTGGCTGACAACATGGAGAGCACTGACCGTGCCTGAGTCCTTGAGAGTTTACAAACTATGGAAACCTTTAGAATGTTTGCCTTTTTTCTTACATCCATGCTTACATTTGAGAAAATATAATAGAAGTTAACCATTGTTACCCCCCGAGACAGCAACAGATTTAGTGTATTTTCACTGGACAAAATTCCAGTCCAAAAATCTCATGCAAAGTTCTGAGTGTGTTATCTAGATTAAAAACTGAAGACTAACTCTTTTTCAATAAAAACTAGAAATTACAAGGATAAGAATTACAGCAATTTCCCATCAGAAACCATGGAAACAAGAAGAGTGTGAAGTGAAATATTTAGACTTGAAAGAAAAAAAATGAACCTGGAATTCTATACCTAGAAAAATTAGCTTTCAAAAATGAAGGAAAAGTACTTTCCAAGACAAAGAAAAACTGAGAGAATTCATTTTGAACAGACCTTCTCTGTAAAAAATGTTAGATGATTATCTTCAGACATAAGAAAAATGATATACGTCAGAAAGTTGGGTCTATATAGAGGCAGGGAGAGCATCAGAGAAGGAATCAATGAAGGTAAAATAAAATCTTATATTTTTCTTTTTGTTAATTTATCTAAAAGATGACTGTTTGTTATAATCATAGTAACATTGTATTGGGTGATTAGAGCATGCAGATAAGTGAAATGAACAACAGCAATGTTACAAGGGATGGGAGAGAAGAATTGGGAATATTCTCTTATAAACTACATGAACTACATGTGAATTGGAATAGTATTCTTTGAAAGTAGACTTCGGTTAGTTAAAAATCTATATTGCAAACTTTGGGGTGACTGCAAAATATTTTTATAAGCATAATCAATATGCTAAGAAAGGAGATAAAATGGAGTCATGTAAAATGCTTAGTTAAAATCAGAGAAAGGTGGAAAAACAACCTCTGGCAACACTTCATATAAGCATGGTATAAACATACCAATTAAATGGCAGAGATTTTCAAAGTGTGTGTGTGTGTTTGTGCACGTGTGTGTATATAGAATATATAAAAAATATGTATATTTTCTACAAAACATACACACACATTTAAACATAAAGACCCTGAAAAGTTAAAAGAAAATGCATGGAGAAGGATATACCATTTTAACACTAGTAAAAAGAAAACTAGAGTAACTGTATTAATTTCAGACAAAACATTTTTAAGAACAAGAAAAATTATCAGGGTAAGGGGGATCATTTCATAATGATAAAAGGATCAATTTCCCAAGAAGATATAACAATCCTAAACAGATATACATCTAACAATAGAACATCAAAATTCTTGATGCAAAAATCTACAGAATTTCAAAGAGATGTAGGCAAATTTATTAGACTCACAGACTTTAATACCCTCCTATCAGTAACTGATAGATCAAGTAGGCAGAAAATTAATAAGAATATAGTTGACATGAAGAGCATTGTCAATCAACTTGATGTAATCCACAGTTACAGACTACTTCATCCAGGAAGAACAGAATAAATATTCTTCTCAAATTCACATGGAGTATTCCCCAAAATAGATTTCACTCTGAGGCAGGAAACAGATCTGAATACTTTTTAAAGACCAGAAGTTAAACAAAGTGTGTTTTTAGATGACAGTGAAGCTAAACTAGAAATCCACAAGCAAGCTGCAAAATCTTCAAATATTTGGAATTTTAACAACACTAATTTTTATTATTTCTTTTCTTCTGCTTATTTTCTCTTTAATTTTCCCTTTATTTCTTTTCCTAAGTTGGAAGCTTCAATTATTGATTTCAGATCTTGCTTCTATGCATATATACATTTATTGCTATAGATTTCCCTCTAAGCACTGCTTTCACTGCATCTCACAAATTTTGATAAGTTGTATTTTCATTTTCATTTAGTGTGAAATGAATTTTTCTTGAGACTTCTTTGACTCCTGTGTTATTTAGAAGTGGGTTGTTACAATTCCAAATATTCATTTATTTATATTTGAAGTGTGATTATTGAGGTGCCATGGATGAGGGAGTAATCACGTCAGTGCCAAATACTTGCTGACACTTTCTTTATATCACATGCTTTGGTTAGAGAAAAATAGAATGAGATTACTCTAACTTTTTTTTTTGAAAATTATACTGATGATTGTTGAATAGGAGAAATAATGATAAAATCATTGTTTTAGGAAAAATTTTGTGGCAGTTTTCTGACTGATTTCAAAGGATATCAGGTACTTCTGAATCTGGAATTCTAGTAGGACTGCTACAGTGTGGTATGAAATGTGAGCTGATGAGAGAGTGAACCACAGTGAATCAGAGAATAAAGAATGGATACGAGGTAGCAACTTGTAAGAAAGGTAAAGGAAAATCTAAATTCTACTTTTTTTTTCTCAAGTACCTAGAAAAATATTTGGGGCATAGTTAAAACTTACTCAAATTTTTTGAATAAAGTCCAGTTACAGAGATTTATTCCCACAAAGGAAAACTAGGGAAAGTGAAATTATTTCGTGCAGCTAGTGAAGGCAGTTAGTGGAACCAATCTATTACACAGATTAAAGACTAGCTCAGAGATATTTAATTTCTTTAAAAAATAGACCATAGTATCAGAAGTCCATACCACATTAATTTATTATTAATAAAGATAATAAAGCAAATAGATATATGATTGGCTTTACTTCCTTGTTGCCAAGAATATTCTAGAAAGCTGGAACTAGTTCACAATACCCCTAGGTGCTCAAGATTATCTATTACTGAACATTTTCTAAGGAACATAGAAACAAGTTTCATGCGCTCAAATAATGTATAATACATTTTATAATAAACCTCTGAAAATAACTATCTCCAGGATCATGGATATACCCCTGCTAGGAGATTTGCTGTTGGCATTAGATCAATCCCCCGCTGGTGTTGGGGAAGAGAGATGTTACAGGCTTGAGGAGCTATTGCAGCTGCAGAGGCTGATAGATATTCATCTGAGAAGGCAAAATATTGTAATCAAATTATCGTAGCTATCTCAGTTATGGCTGAAGGGGTCTATAATATGGCAGATCTCCTTTCCAGAACAAGTATGGGCCCAGGACATGCTAACAAACCTTGAGTTTGCGAACTTGGGCTTGGTATGTAATTTGGCACATGCCAATATGATCTGCAAGCAAAAGACTGCACATGGAGATATAAACAATTACATCTAAGGCAAAGCTGGAGTTGAGAAATAAATGTTCCAAGGAAACATTTTGCAAAGAGCCTGTTGATAAGCATACGTGCGGAACAGTAGATAGAAGGGACCTTGGGTCTAGAGGGCATAGTGGAGATTGAGCCTAGAGAGTCCCCCTTAGGCACCAGATTGGGAAATTTTAGCAGCAGCTATGATCTTATCTGGGGTATTCTAGGTGCTGTTAGGGGATCCAAATCTGTTCAGACACAGGATGAAGTAATTGAAATTCCCAAATGGTGACCAGAGCATGGCAATAGGTGATTCTCTGAAGTTCAGAAGAGGCTGTTGAGATCTGGAAGGACTCTTCACAGGAAACAGGTTCCAGCCCTTAGTCCAGGCTCTCAGAGCAGAGTTCCCATTCCCAGGGAAGAGCTGGAGGGAGACTAATGTAGACCTTTCACCTTTGGAGACTCAGAAACTATATTTTCAGCAATAAGAAATTTAGATACTTTCAAAATTAGGCATAGAAACAGCGTTTCTAAAAACTGAACCAAATGATCTGGAACATGAACAATGCTATCCAAGTAGAAACACTTCAAGAAGATGGGCTATGACTCAGGGAACAACATAAAACCCAGGAGACAGCAGTGGAACAGAGTGTCCTGGGTCAAGTTTTCAGAAAATGGAAACTGGGGCAGAGTTAGGAAATATATTGTCAGTGTGAGAACAGTATTTTTTAGGCCATGTTAATAGGGAGGGGAATTCAATCTTAAATCATAATATATGGAGATTGAGTAGAATAAATACTTTCTCTCTCATCAGCATTAGTCTAGGAAAAGGCAGAAATAATCTACAAAAAAGGTAGCAATTGGCCCTAACTTTAGGGAATTTAGAAGCTTTGTCTGGAGCAAAACTGAGAACTAAGTTAATGACATTGAAAAATCAAAGCTTTAAAAGCAGATTCTCTCCTTTATAAATCCATTTGATTGCCCAAGTCATATCTGTCCCTGTTTCAAAAAATTACAGGTGAGCTCTTCTTTCTTCAGATTTGCAGCTTCGGTCCTTTAAATCTCCATGCGGAACTGAAGTACAATTCCAGACATTTCCTTCTTATAAATGGCATCAAATTTCTCATTTTGGGCCACTGTGAAGTAATTCTTCCAGTCACCTGCAATCCCTAAAAATAGCAAATAAGAAAACAGCTGAAAGAATAAAACATTTCCATTATGAAGGAAACGCTAATGTATACAAATAGAAAGGTTTAGAAGAGTTAAAGAGTTAGCTTTGTATTTGAATAATTTAAAATATCAATTGTCTTATTGGTAATTCTTCCCATTTAGGCAGGTGGCTTATAACTGAACACAGTCTCACTTTTAAAGATAGATTCTGAGAAGGGCTAATTTTCTTATCTAAGTTTATGGGCTGGTACAATAGTTTCCTGAAGGAGATTCCTTTAGTGTTACTAATTGTCCTGGCTTGTGGGGTTACTACTGGACACTGGATCAGTGGACAGGGAATATTTTGTCTCATGAGTTAGTTCTGGAAACTGTACAGGGCTGGTTATCAGCACAACCAAACCAGAAATAGAAAGCTGATTTCCCAGATTTTATAAATAAGGATAGTGTGATATTTGGAGGATAATTGTTTTTTCCTGAGTTTACTAGACTTATACTTTATTTGCATTTCAGAGAAGAAGAATAGCATTAAAATCAAACATATAACATGACTGAATCATCTTTATCAAAGTAAAACTTTTGGGTTATAAATTTACATTTAACCTCTTATACTTGGATGTTTATAAATACTTATTCGAAAAATAAATTCTTAATGGACTGCCAATGTGCTTGGAGAAAACCACATACTTTTTCTGTTTATGAAATTTTAAATATATGCTATTGAACTGCAAGCTATATTAGCCCATGATGTGTTGATGAATATTTCCAGTCCTTTTAATGAAAACCTCCCCATAGACAAGGTTGCTTCCCTGGTTATTATACTTTGTTCTGTGTTCACCAGATGGCAAAAGCTCTTTGGAATGTATGTGGGGGTGGGTATATTTGAGATAATATATCTGTAAAGATGTCATTTAAAACAGAGGACACAGATATTAACAATAAAGAGTTATATATAAACTATTCAAATGATCTTCTATTTTGAGTATAAATTATATAATATACACAAACACATTCGCTTCACAAAAGTAAGGGAAGTATAAAAGTTTTTTGATAAATTCAATGTTGTCCAATGCCCAGATTTTTCTGTTTTGTTGCAATTGAAAATTGGTACAAACATTGAACGTCATCTGTCCTTTCTCTACTACCTTTACTATTGTATTATTAAATTATGACATTGATTTATCCAACATAGCATCCTTCAAGACTGACTGTGCCTGGACCTTTGTCCACACTTCATTGTGAGTCCTCTTCAGCATCCATTCACATGCATGCCTATTGCATTACATACTAAGCTTCTTAAGGCAGGCGCATGTGTCATTCATCCCTGCCTGTTCCAGAGAATATGTGCCACATATACGTGTTCATGAAGAGCTTTCCTATGTGTGGATAAATGAATGAATGGGTATTCTTTAAATGTTTATTGGATGCACAAATGAAGAAATGGATAGATAAATCTTGAACTGTTTAGACTAATAGGACTTGCTGTTTTTGTATGTATTATTTATGGTCAGAAAAATATTCCAAACACTTACATATCAGTTTCCATAATCTTCCCCAAAAGCTTGGGTCATAGGTGTTATTACTTTCTTCATATTGTCAGTGATGTAACCAAAACTTTGGCAGATTAATTAATGTGTTCAAAATCATGGATTCAGGGAGTGGCATAGCCTGGAAAAACCCTAGTTCAATCTGACCATAAAGAATCTGTTCTTTATGACTTCCAGAGGGGATGCAAGACTGTTCTTCTTATTAGACCAGCATACAGTCTTTTCTGTTGTAGTTGGTGAAACCATAGAATCCAGATAGTGAGCTTATCTTCTCTATCTCTATGCCCTAATGAGATATCATGGGATGGTATCAATTTTCATATGACTGGGGATAAAAGATTACATCCAATGATCTGGCATAAGGAGAATTTGCCTTGTTTAATGCAGGAGATATTTTCCCCCTGATTCTTCCACCAGGAGAGTGTGTGTGTGTGTGTGTGTGTGTGTGTGTATTCATCTTTGTTCAATCTTATAATGCACCATTTACAATAAAAAATTTGTTTTGCCCTCTTGTAATGGAGGTTGTTTCTGAAAATTTAAAAAAACATAATTTGAAAACACTGAGACCATTTGCTATTTTAATAAGTTATGGAGAAACATGTTTTAGAAAAAAATATAACTGCCAAAATCGAGAATTTTCATCCACGTGTTCACATGTACAATACATTCCTAAGATTATGTTTACTTCCTAGCATACCAATTGAAATTCTACCTCTTTCTCTCCAATTCAATAAAGAACATTAAAAATAGGGGGTGGCATTATTACATGGATAGCTTCGTAAATTTGTTTAATTTGTTAAATGTATTACTTTTATCATTAACAAAACGTTTTGACACAAAACACACAGGATTTACTTCAGTGGAATAAAGTTGTATTTCACCAGTGAATGTCATATTCCTCTATTATCATCTTTCTAATTTAAATTTAGATTCCACACTGCCTATAATTCAGACAGTATTTTTAGGAAGCAAAAACTTCCCATAGGGTGAAAATAATGCCCTTTTTCTTGGTGAATGCTTCTTAACAAAGTGACCATTGTTTTCTAAAGGATACAGGGTCTTTAAAGAAGATAGTACTATATCGAGTGACATTAGTTTATCACTGACAAGGAGAAAGAGGTCTATGCCAATTTAGACAAAGATTTAAGATTTAGGAACAACAAATTTGGAATAACTCACACCAGAATCAACAAAACCACTCCCATTTATCAGAGTAGTAAATAGCAGAAGAAATATGTATCAAATTCTCAAAGTATTCTGATGACAGGTTTACATGCATTATTTCCTTTAATAATTTCTAATCTAATACAGTAACTTTTTGCCACAGGCATTTTTAGTGTCCTTATTTTACAGATGAAAAACTTGATGCCAAAACTGGCTAAGTAACTTGGTAGAGATCACAAAACTAATCATCATTTCAGAGTAATTTATAAAAAATGAAAAAGGGAAATTAAATTCAGCAAAATATTCACCTTTGCGCATAAAAGAGGATTTGCTGTGATCCATCACTGCACTTGGTAGATGTGTATAATTCACCAGAGGATTGTCCTTCATCCTTTCAAATGAGGTGTGGTGGACAATCTTATCCAAAATGTCATCATTCAGGTTCTTCTCTAGAAATCTAACAATCTTCTTGATTTCCTGCTTTGGATTCTATCAGTGGGTAAAGAGATATATCCAAGAAAATGGTAAACAAGTAAATTATTAACATAATGAGAAAAACTATAATATTTATAATTTGTTTTCTTAAATGTTGATTCTGAATATTGAATTCATATTTGGTTGGGTCTGTTAATTTTTTTCAAAATTTAATCATAAAAAATCAATAATTTATGTTGAGCAAAAGTACAATGGAAATATTTTGTTTATTCTAAATCTTGCATTTTTAGTTTATATTCAAAGTACAATAAGAACAAGCTTCGAGCTAAATAGTAACAATATTTAGAGAAAAAAATCACAACAGCTATTTTAAGCTCAATTTGTAATCAGATTTGAACTGTGAATGTTTTAGGCACCTAGTATCTTTGTATTCTTCCTGACTTTATTTTCCTGTTCTTAATCAAAATTTCTTTCTTGTGTTTAATAATATTTAAAAAAGTAAAAGTAATAATAAACAACTTAAAGTATATTTGCCTCTATAAATACTGATTAGACCTTGGTTGCACATAAATAATTAAAAATAAACTCCAATGAAGTTGCAAAGATATCAAGACCTAAATTATTCATTAACCATGGAGGATAAAAAAAAATCTGAGGAATGGATCATTTTAAAGATTCCAATGACATAAACTTAATATTGGAAATTTTTAAGAAGCTAAACTAAAATCTGCATGGATATGTCTACAGAGATTTGAGGAGGTAATATCTAAGTGATTTGAAAAAGATAAGTCAGAATTTGATAAGTCAGAAAGATGCGGGGTGCTGAGATGTTGAGAAGTGAATTTCAAGTAGAGAAAATAGTTAAAATTCTTGGAGGTATAAGGTGTCATGGTGTGTTCAAGGGAGAGAAAAAGCAAAGTGGTTGGAGTAGGTTTGAGTTGTTCATAGGAGTGAGAGAGACTATAAAAGTAGGAAGATGAATTGAGATAAAATTGAGAACATCCTTGGATGTCCTGGTGAAGGGTTAGGACTGTTATCTGTTATGCAGTAGAGAAGAAACAGCATTTAAGAATGTGTCTTATTAGCTGTATGTGTGTACATGTACACATGTGTGTATGTTTTGGCAAAGAATTCCTTATAAGGGAAGGCCTCCATGAGAAGACATCTGTGAGAGAAGAATGACAATGCTACCTAAGGGGTGTTAGTGGTTAGAATGAGTAAAAGGTCAGAAATGATGATAGTGGAGAAAAGGCCAAAAGAAAAGTTAGTAGTGGTACTAGGAAAAAGCATAGATGGACAGGCAAATAGTAATTTCTGTTAGGGATTCAAAGTGTTTAGAGAATAATATGGCCACTGCCAAAGTATCAATGATGATTTTAGTTTACAGACCAGCAGAAGTTAAAGCAGAGAGTGCTGGCTCCTATTGACTCTTCTTGTGCTATATTTCTCTTTCACCTCACTGACAGAGAATTTATGGAGATACTCATAAACCTGATGTAAATTAAACTTCTCTCTGAATTTTTTTCTTGATATATAATTATAATTTTGTTCTATAGTTGTTATATTAAACCTCATTATAAAACATTGTCTAAAAATGACTGTATGACAGGAGAAAAACATTATCTACTAAATATGATGTATGTAGAGTGTTTGAGTGGGATTCAAAATATCTAGATATGCTTATAAAGCTGATTAGGCCAGACTGTAAATCAATATGAATGAGTTGATTTGAATAAAACAGTTTAGATGCATGCGGAGAGAAATGGTTGACACGAGAGTGTCACATGGGGGACAGCATGGTGTGTGACTCAGAATTTGGATACTAGTCTAGCCAAGGAGATGTATTTTCCCATCCTATGGGGAGAAGAGACTATATTCAGAAGCTAAAATTGCTCTTTTGATAACACTAATGAATGCTATCCTGGTGTCCATGAAGTAAAGAGAGATACTTGGTACAGAAGGACAACTTTTTCTCTTATGAAGAATTCTTAATTTAACTCTAGCTAATTAAACGCTCAAGGAATATGACCACTTTTTAAAAGCGCTTTTATAAAATTCAGTTTTGCAACCATGTATTGCCAGCAACTTGACGTTAACTGCCTCAAGTCCTGCATAAAGGTGCAATGGTAGGGTTTAGACAGCAGATTCTTATAGGCTGCAAACAAGTGTGATGGAAGGTGGGAGCCTGGGCAGAGCAGGAAAACTCTCTTTTTGATAAGATGTGAGAAATGCTCTGGGGGGGGGGGTCTCAGCAATGCTTGGAGCAAGGGAGAGTTTACATGGGGCATGATTTCTGTTATGCAAAGTGGGATTGATTTCTGTCACACAAAACTAAAGTGTTTGTTATTACTGCTCACTCATTCATTCAAGCAATGAATTATTCATACAACAGGTAATCATTGAGGCCCTATTTACTTGGTGGGTACTATACTAGGTACTGCAGATGCAATTACAACAACAATAGATATTGTACCTTCTATTATGAATCTGAAAGTCTAAAATTATCTTCATTTGCATGCTCAGGCTTTTACAACTAGAGGAACATGGTTTCCACATAGTTCCCTGTGTGTGTGTGTGCGCGTGTGTGTGCATGTGTGTGAGTGAATTTGGCTAATTTAAGTAGAATAGCCCCAGAATAGGCCTGGAACTTTGCAGTAGTATTTGACCTAATAGTAGTTCATACAAGAGACTAGATGAACACTTATATGAGTCCCTGAACCAAGAGGAAGATAGTAAGAAAGTAAAGTTGGGGGACACATTTGAAAGATATAATAGCTAGAGCATGTGAACCAGTGAAATGTTCAGGATACAGTAGAACCATATCCACTATATGGAGGCCAATGAGAATAATTTGCTTTCAAATGGACAAATAATATCATTAACCGAAAGAGAGAATAAAAGAAGAAAAGGGTTACATGTTGGAGAAAGGAAAGCAAGATGAGTTTAGTTTTGAACATGTTAAATTTGAGGGTCATTTTAATAAAAGCATGGGTTTGAATTCAGGGTAGAAGTTAAAATGCAGTTTTTGGGGAGTCATCAGCACATAAATAGTTTCAGCAACAGTGGGTATGGATGTAATCATCGAAATACAGCAAACAGCTCAAAAAGAAGAATGACTAAAAGATAGATGGAGATCCACAGGAAAATCATGAGAGTGTGATAATCTGTTAAATGTAGGAAAGAATTTCAAAAGGAAAAGGTGCTCAAAATAAACACAATGGTTAAAAATGATAAGAGGAATAAAAATGTGGTTGATTTCACAATTAGAAAGTCATTAATGATCTTAGCAAGATTTGAGTAAGAGGGCATGGAGAATAGGTAAAGCAATCATACCATTTTGGACTCCATAGATTAAGCTGAAAAATATATATTAATATATAAGTATATATTAATCCTTTTACCCCAGAATGTAGTAGAGGAATTATCCAGAATGAATTTCTACCATTTTACCTCTTTCAGATCTTCATAGTGCAAGAAAAGTATTGGATGTTCTTCCTTTTTCTTCCACCAGCTCTTAACATGATTAAACCAGGAACCATAGGCCACTAAAACCAGAGAAAGAGTCTATTTCCATAGCATTCATCAAATTAAAGATTTGCTTCTGAACAATATGTCAAATTGTAAAAACATTTTGGGAAATGTTTTAGTAACAAGGGAACTGAGAATATAAGGCCAATTAAAAAAATAAAATCAGCCATTATTGATATACAAAAAATCAGATTAGAAAAAAAATATAAAGTACAAAGGAAGAATTTCAAATGAAAATACATTGACCTCCAATACGTTATATTTAGCCTCACACAGAAGGAAATTATGCTTTTATGAAGTAATCATATCAATTATTTATCTGAGTACCATAAATATATATATAATAGACGTAACTAATGATTTGAGCAAGTTAATTTCTATTGTGAGCAGGAACGGAGAATGGATTTCTAACAAATGAAATAAACTTGAGAATATTTTTATTAAGCCAGTGTTTAATACCAAGTTTGTATATTGTATGTCATAGTAAAATATTAGATTTATTTGATGTAATTTTTAATAGAATTTTAATGTACTTGTTACTGACTTGGAAAAATAAGTGTTTTGAAAGGAAAAAGTCATACTAGTTACAGTTAATAATATTATTAATAATAAAATAATTACTTATTAATTTTAAGCCAAGGCCTACCTACCCTTTCCAGTCAAGAATCTCTCCAGATATTCTCCCCAGGTGCCAGGAAAAGGTTCCATATTATTCATTAAGTCAAAATGGTAATATGAGACAGCAACATCCTTGGCATTTCGAGCCAGATAAATCATCTGCAGGGGCAGGAGGAAGAAAATTAAATGGATAATATTGTATTTAAGAAAAAAATTAACATACAGGCAAGTAAAACAACATATTTGAAATCTATGAAATTAAAAAATAGGAAAACATTAGAGAAAATTAATGAAACAAAAAACATCTCTTTTTAAAAAATCAATAAGATTGATAATCACCTAGCAAGTGACAAAATAAAAGAGAGAAGACACAAAAAACTAATATCAAGAAAAAAACAGGTGGTATCATGAGAAATCTTGCAATTATTACACGAATAATAAGAGTATGAAAAGATGCTCCATATCATATGTCATCAGGGAAATGCAAATTAAAACAATTTATTAGAATGATTAAAATTCAGAACACTGACAATATCAAATCCTCGTGAGGATGTGGAGCAACAGAAATCCTCATTCATTGTTGGAGGGAATGCAAAATGGTACAGCTCTTTGGAAGAAACTTTGACAATTTCTTAAAAAAACTAAACATACTCTTACCGTACGATCTAGCAATTACACTACTTGGTATTTACACAAAGAAGCTGAAAAATAAAGTTTACCCAAAAACTTGCAAATGGATGTTTATAGCAGCTTTATTCGTGATTGCCAAAACTTGGAAGCAAGCAAGATGTCCTTCAGTAGATGAATGGATGAATAAACTGTGGTACTTCTAGACAACAGAATATTATTCAGCACTAAAAAGAAATGAGCTATCCAGCTATGAAGAGACATGGAAGAACCTTAAATGCATATTACTAAGTGAAAGAATACAGTTTGAAAAGGCTGTATGATTCTACTATATGATATTCTGGGAAACACAAACCTTTGGAGGCAAGAAAAAGATCAGTTGTTACCAGTGTTGGGGGGAAAGAGGGATGAATAAGTAGAGTATAGAGGATTTTTAGGGTAGTGAAACTACACTACATGATACTATAATTGTATGTATATGTCATCATACATTTGTCCAAATCCATAGAATACACAACACAAAGAATGAACTCATAAAAATTATGGACTTTGGATGACGATGTGTTAGTGTAGGTTCATCGGTTGTAACAAATGTACCACTCTGGTGGGAAATGTTAATAATGGGGGTTCTATGCACGTGTAGAGGCAAGGATATACGGGAAATCTCTTCACTCTCCTCTCTATTTTGCTGTGAACCTAAAATTGCCCTAAAAATAAATAAAATTTCTGTAAAAAAATGTTTGTTAAAAGAAAAAATAAGAAGGGAATATTATAAAAACCTTTTCATTACAAAATTCGACAACTTGGGATTCCTCACACATCACAAGCTAGTAAAAGTCAGCTAAGATGAAATAGATAATTTGATTATCACCATATTTATTGAACAAATTGAATTTCATATTTAAAAGTTTCCAAAATCAAATATCCAAGCACAAATGTCTCACTGGAGAATTTTACCAAACAATCAAATAAGAACCGACATCCTTATGTTGAGTTTTCAAAGAATGAAAGAATGTTAGGGACACCTGGGAATGAAAGTAACAATATTGTGCTGAGATAAAGAGCCTATTGCTACGTAAATATGGAAAATTTGAGTATGTAGGTTTAGACTAAAATATATATATTTTTAGTTGAAATACTTTCTCATGTAGCTTAGTTCTCATGGTAACAAGTAAATGAAAGATTTGAGCAGTTACTTACTATGTGAGTGAATAAAGGGGTCGGGAAACATTAGAAAATTGACTTGCAGCCTAGAATATACCTTGCAGTTGTTCTCCCAGAAAGACTTAGGAAGGAGATCAATTGGTAGATGTGTCTTCACAAGGCGGGGTGATGGATTCTTCTCTAATTGTTCTATACCTGGGAAAATTTAATTTGGTGTTTAGAGATATTAAAGTCTTTACAGAGCCTTCATTTCCTGATTTTCTCAACCAACTTTTCAAAATATTTTTGAGCAGTTTATAAGGCTGCTAAATTTTGAGCCAATCACAGGCATGACTTATTTTGATTCAAAGAGGCAATATTGTGTAATCGTTAAAGGCCTACATTCTGAGGATAGCCTCCTAAGGTTCAGATTCTATGTCTATCACTTCCTCATTTCGAGACATTTGAAAGTATCCCAATCTCTATGCTTTACTTTCTCCACCTCCAAAACAGGAAGGAATAGTACCAACCTTAGCAATTTGGAGTTTCATCATAGCTGTGCATTACTATAAATGATTATAAAAAAGTTTTCTGAGTGTTAAAGAGATAGGGATAATTGGTAATCCTCACATGGGCTATTGTTTTGCATCAGCTATTATAGTATGGATGAGGTTATTTTTGCATAGCATCAGCTATTGTATCTGCATTTTCATTATTTACTTTATGTATCGTATATATGTGTAATATATATATGTATGCAAAATGAAAATGTTGTGCAATCTTTAGGTGTTAGCTGAACTCTCCAAAGTCATACAACTAATACGTGGTAGGACTTGGATAGAAATGAAGTCTTTGAATGAGAGATATATGGCCTGTCCTGAGGCAGAAAGTTTCCATTTATTTTCTACGTTCAGAATTAGGAAGATCTCAGTGGCCTGGATCTCACTAGATAAGTGACTTGGCCAATCTGAAGGCACTTTCGGGGTGAAAGCGTACTCAAAGAATTTTTGACATAGACTAGGGAGAGATGGGCTAGCCCCCTTTATTTTTTTTTTAAGATTTTATTTTTCCTTTTTCTCCCCAAAGCCCCCCTGGTACACAGTTGTGTATTTTTAGTTGTGGGTCCTTCTCATTGTGGCATGTGGGATGCCGCCTCAGCATGGCTTGATGAGCCGTGTCATGTCCATGCCCAGGATCTGAACCCACAAAGCAGAGTGCGTGAACTTATCCACTCAGCCACGGGGCCGGCCCCTGGGCTAAACCTTTTAACTTACTATTCTTTTAATGGACCAGTGGCTTTTATCTCATCCAAGATATATCTTTAATGGTGTCGTTTCCTTTAGTCTCCAACCCTTAAAATCTCAATTATTGTTGTCTTCTCCTTCAGGTTTCACATCCAATAAATCTAAAAGTCTCACGCATTTTTTCGCGATATACTTATATCCAGTCTGACTTCCAGATTAAGTGTTAATCCTACATTATCTTCCCACGTTTTGCATATGAAGGCACACCTGCACAAAATTGTAGCTGACTCACTCATTCAAAGAAATTTTATGCTTCAATTGTTTAGAATAATTTATGACATGTGCTAAGAAGCCACTCAGTCTCTCTCTAGTAAAACATCTTTTTAAATGTTCTACATAACAATTATTTTTGTTTACTAGTCTATTTACTTATTTGTTTGTTTATTGTCAGTTCCCATGCCTCTTCCCCAACCCCACCCCCAAACACACACACTAGAATGGGGATTCTATAAGAGCAGGAATGTCATTTATTCAGTTCACCAACGATTATTCTGTGGAGAACAATGCATAGCACATGCTGTATTAAGAAGAACTTAATATCAGTGCAGATAGGGTTGGCAAACTTAGGAAATAAAGATGTAAGTATCCCAGTTAAATTTGAATTTCAGATAAACAACAGAATCCTTTTAGTGTAAATATCTCTCATGCAATATTTGGGAAGTACTTATGCTAAATAAAACAACAACTTATCTGAATTTCAAGTTTAATTGGGTATCCTGAATTTTATCAGAAACATTATTTCTACACATTTAAAATTCCACCAGATATTTCATCATGCTTCTACTGGCCTGGAAGCTACAACGACTTTACCTACTGACAAATAAAAATGGCCAGTAATAGGATGTAGTGGAGTATATGAGGAAGCCATTTGGTGTAAACCTAATTCGGCCTGACCTTGTCTTTCCAAAAGGGCCTGACTGAG